>NC_138887.1:118124219-118734219 GCF_965194825.1 Balaenoptera physalus | reverse complement strand
AGGAGTACACAAGTGAGAGAGGAGGGGCTGGGGAAGAGTGACCAGGCCTGTGGGGTCTTGGGGTGACCTTGGTCCTGGGGAGAGTGGACCTCTGCCATGTGATCGTGAGGTGGCAGTGTCGGAGTGTGGGTGTGGAGACCGAGGGGAGAAGGCCAAAGGGGAGAGGGGTGTGAGGTGTGATTCCCCGGGTCGGGGGCATTATGTGTTTGGGTCTGAATCCTGCGGCCACAGGCCTTGGGATCAGGCCTTGGGCTGTGGTCTGGGTGGAAGTGTCAGGCAGCTTGGTGAGGAGAGGTGGACCAGAGTGTGTGTGCGCACGTGTGAGATTATTTGTGCATGTGTGTGCGAGTGCGTGTGTGCACCTGGAACCCTGACCCTCCGTTGCACTCCAACGTCTCCACGGTCAGATCTGTGGAAGAACCGGTTTGATAGCCTACATCCCAATCAGAGTTTTGACTCCGAGATCCTCCAGGTGGAGAAGAGGAAGGAAGTGGAGCAAGAGATCCAGATACAGGTGAGCATCCCTGCGGGCCTCCAGCCGCCTCAGGCTCCGCCCCCTCTGTCCTCAAACACCACCACCCGCCTCCCGCCCGCCATCCGCTGCAGCACCCTCTATGCGCTGCCTGCCCTGCGCAGTCCGGGCTCCGTCTGGTCCATCTCGGTCCCCATCCTCCTCTGCCTCTCCTTGGTCACCCTTTCTCCCTGGGGTGTGGATGCAACCCTGATGTGAGGGAATGGGAGGGGCTCTGAGCCCGGGGTCACACCCACCATCCTCCTCACCAACACTTAAAGGGCTCCCTGAGACGTGCCAGCCCTGTGCCACGCATCTTGGAAGCACTCACTCACACGATCTTTCCAACAACGCGTGAGGCAGGCCTCATGCTTTTCCTGACATTATATATGAGAAAGCTGAGGCTGAGAGGTCATGAAATTGCTCAAGGTCACACAGACTTTAAAGAGTGGGTCTGGGGCTTGAACTGAAAGCTGACCGACTCCGTCCTGGGGGCTTCTGCCCACACTGATGCCAGTTGAGAGCAAGGCTCAAGTGTGAGCAGGATGTAAATCGGAGTTGAGATGCAGGGGCTGAGGGTCCCAAAAGAACGACCCCCCTGCCCCACTGCCTTCACTGGGCTTGTCTGGCTCTTCCCTGAGGTGCCCCTCCACCCCGACTCAGTCCTCACCCTCCCACCTGCCCTCCCCAACCCCTGGTCGCCCCATCACACCCCCTGCTGTCCCCCCAGGTAGATGAGCTGATGCGTCAGGAGCTGAAGAACCTGCGGCTGGCCGTGGACAGGGAGGAGGGGAGAACTTCGAAGCCTCCGAAGGCAAGATGAGGGGCCAGGGCTGGGAAAAGGAAGGGCACACGCCAGGGAGGCAAGGAACAGAAGACAATTGCCTCTGTGTTTGCTTTCAACCAGAAAAAGATGGGCAAGAAACCTGAGAAGAGGAAGAAAGAAAAAGATCTGACCCCAGACAGGTAGCAGACCCTGCACTTCACCAAGGGTGGTGGAGCGAGCCCTGACCCAGGACAGATCTGACTTCTGGTCCTGGTTCTGTTGCTGTGTGACCTGGGGAAAGTCACTTAACCTCTCTGATTCCCTGTCCTCATTAACCAAGTACCTACGCTACCAAACTCACGGGATAGCTGTGAAGATAAAATAGAAGCACAAGAAAGTGCTTTGAAAGTGATGATGCAGAACTTACCAGAGGTCACTTTCTACTCACTTCTCTGGTGATGCAAGCCCATTGGTGCTGGCTGCTTTAATGGCCATCCCTCCCAGGAGCATGTACATCTTAAATGTGGTTTCTAGGAAGAGGGCCATGTGTCACCCACACTGGGTTTTTAGAGGGAGGGTCTCAGAGGGCTCTGGTCCTTCTCCACCCCGCTCAACCCAGAGCACCCACCTGGGGCAAACTGCCTTCTGGGCCAGTGGGCCGGTGTCGGGCCTTTGGATGCTGGCTGACGACAGGACTTTGGACAGGAGGGCTCCCTACCCCCTCTCCTCATGCCTACAGCACCGCCCCAGCCCATCTCTGTGTCCCTTTCCCTTTTCCTCGGGCCCCCCCTGCGCCATCCTCTGCCAGGTCTGTGGACTCCCTGTTTGAAGAGCTCATCATCTTTGGCCTTCTAAAGAAGTGCGAGACAGTGGCTTTGAAAGACTATGTTGGTGAGACCCCTCCCCAGCGCTTGCTCCCGAGGTTAAGGAATGGTGCCTCTGGCCATGGCCTTCCCCGCAGCCAACTGCCACCTCCCCAGTGACCCTTCTCCTCGCGTGCCCTGCCCCAGTGGGTGCCACTCACCAGCGGGCCACCTGTCCCCCAGGTGACTGCCTCTGTCTTGGATCGACCCTGAATTTGGCAAACAAGCTGCCTATGCCTTCCCTGTTTGACATACGACAGAACGTGGCCTTGTATGGGGTTCTGCGGCTTGGTGAGAGGCCCTGGGGAGAGGCAAGAGCCAGTGCCGGGCAGGGGGCTCTCGGGGAGCCTGGGTGCAGGGTAGGGTGGCCGAGGCAGGCGTGTCCAGCCTGGGCTTCCTAATCCCAGTGCCATGAACTCATGTCGGACCCCCCCTGCCTTTCCCGGGCCCCGCTGGAGGTCACACCCCGACTGGGCTGTCCCAGAAGTCATGTGGGCCCTCAACCTGCTGGGGAGCCACTTTCCAGCCCCTCGCTCAATCCCAAGTGACGTCCCATAGTCGGTCCCATTCCCCGAAGACCAGCCCCCCACCCCCTATAAACACCAGAGGCCGGATCTTTCTCAAGTGGTTTGTCATGTGCCCTTTAATTCCATCCCTTCAAAATCCAGGAGTGGAAACAGATGGTACAGGAAGCAGAAGGGACATTGGGAGGAGGTGGAGGGCTTTCTCCTGACACCGCGTGTAGCTCTTGGAATCATGATTGCTGCACCGTTGGACTTCCTCCAGGGCGCCCCCCACAGAGGGCATGCCCGGGGCATTGCCCAGACCCTAGGCGAAAGCAGTGCCGCCAGGGCCAGGACCTCATCCTGCCCAGCCTGGGGCCTTTGGCCTCACCTGACACGTCTCTACCCCTGACCCCCTGCCGGCCCCCTGCCGGCCCCCTGCCGGCCCCTGTTTTCTCTCTCAGGCTCCCCAGACATACACTCCACGGCCCCCCTCATCCGCTCCATCCTCCTGGTGGGCCCCTCCGGCATGGGGGAGAAGATGCTGGTCAAGGCCGTGTGCACGGAAACCGGTGCCAACCTTTTCGACCTGTCACCTGGCAACCTGCAGGGCAAATATCCCGGCAAGACCGGGGTGCAGACGTTGGTGCATATCGTCTTTAAGGTCTGGGTCCCCGATGGCATTTCTAGTTCTCAGACTGTGACAACAGAGCAGGGTGGGCTCAGGAGGTCACCCAGCTGCCCGGCTGGTGTAGTTTCAGGAGCTGGTGAGGTCTCCCTACCAATCCCTGCTGGGGGCTCATGGATTCCTGAAGCCCCAGGGATTGGGGAGGTGAGGGGAAGTGGGGAGAAGAGTAGTTTCTTCTCATGGCAGAGATGAGGCTGCACACGTAGCCCCCCCCCCACACCAGCCTGGCGAGGGCTGGGACTGTGCTGTGATGGAGTGATGGGTGTACAAGGGGCTGAGAGGTGGGGTTCGCAGGATGTGGGAAGCGAGGCTGGAGCTCCGAGGTCCGCCATTGCCCGAGGCTGGCCCTGACCCTGGGTTGGACCAGATGGGGAGGTGACCCTTCCCCAGGGACAGCTAATGTCAGGTTTCTCTTCTCTGACCTGTCCAGGTGGCTCGGTACCTACAGCCCTCTGTGATCTGGATTGGGGATGCGGAGAAGAATTTCTATAAGCGAGTCCCAAAAGAAGACAAGGAGGTGAGTGAGGGAGCCTGGGCAGAGCCGGTGGGCAGGACAGGCGAGTGTGGGCTTGTTCACGTCACTCCAAACCTCACCCGCCGTGAGGCCTTGGCCAAGTCCCCTGTCCTCCTGCTGCCTTATTTCCTTATCCTTAAAGCAGGACTGACAGCCCCTCCCGTCTGCCCCCCCACCCAGGGTCCATGTGAGGCGGAGCGTGGGCACGTGCTCTGTGAATTAGAAGCCCGTATAATGTCACTGTGTCCCCACCCACCTCTCCTCCTTCCCCAGAGCAGATGGACCCCAAGCGAATAAAGAAGGACCTCACCAAGGCCCTGCGACTGCTGAACCCTGGAGACCGCGTGAGGCTGATGGGGACCACTGACCGGCCGCAGGCGGCTGAGATGAAGGGGCTGTGCCGCACCTACGAGCAGGTCCTCCTCCTGCCGCGGCCCGATTACGCTTCTCGCTATGGTGAGGCCCTGGGGCTTGGGGACAGGCCAGAGAAGGGGTCGAGGGACCACCCCTGCCAAAGCTCCCCGCTTCTTCCCATCCCCACTGCTCTGAGCCCTCACCTCCACAGCCAGGTGTTCTGGAAGTGTCACTAGATAAGCAGCCCAGCGCTCTGGGTCCTGGCCTGGTTCTGTAGACACGGGCAGGCCACTTAAGTCCTTGGAGTCTCACTTTCCCAGGTTAAGTGGGGAGGCAGATCCTTACCTTCCTGGGAGGAGAGGCGCGGTTGGACGTAGGGCCGCCCTCCAGAAGCACAAACTCTTTCCAGATACAGACAGAAGCGCCCACTGCCTCTCCCTGCCCCGTGTCCTCCCCCCCACACCCACAGTGCTCTAGAAGCATATGATAGAGGCCCAGGGGGTCCAGGTGACCCAGAGCCTGGACGTCAGTGCCCTGGCCAAGGTGTCCGATGGCTACACACCTGGCTGCATTCGCCAGGCCATCCAAGCAGTGCTGACGGAACGGCGGCTCCTGCAATTGTCCAAGCGGCCCCTGGTGGCCTCAGAGTTCCTGGGGCACCTGGCGAAGCTGGACCCAGTGTACAGGGAGGAGGAGGAGTCCCTGAAGGTGGGGCTTTGGGTGGGGGTGGGGTGGGGGGGAGGGGTAGGCGGGGAGGAGGGCTGAGGGTCGGCACCAGTTAGGGAGTCGGTCCTCTGAAGCCCCAGGCCCACAGCCCACTTTGGACCCCTCCCTCTGCTCCCCGTGGAGCTCAGCTGGGAAGGGAAGAAGAATCAAGAGAAGGACATGTGGGCAGGGCCGTCTCACCTGGTTTCCTCGACTTGGGGGTGGGGGTGGGGTCTGAGAGGGGCACCTGCGTATTGGGAGCCCTTGGCTGGTTCCTGCACCAGCAGCTACTCACGTCCCCCACCTCTGAATCTGTTCCCACCCCCAGGGATGGCCGTGGAAGCACAGGAGCGAGGGCTGCAGGGCAGGGGAGGAGGGCTCGCCCCTGACAATGGCTGGCACAGTGGCCTAGAGTATTTGGGGAAGAGCAAGGGAAACCACGACTCTAGCAGGACGCAAGGACCCCAGAGGAGAGCTGAGGACACAGATCCGTCAAGAGGGAAGGGCAGGGCCAGGAAGTAGAGCCGAGGGTCAGAGCCAGTGCACTTACCTTTCCTCCTCTGCCTCCAAACCAGGACTGGTACTTCAAGACCCCGCTGGGCAAGAAGAGGATGAAACTTATCAAGGACCAAGACGCCACCGAGGAAGCCAGGCTGGCAAAGGAGAAGAAAAGGAAGTGATGCTGGGGCCGGGGTGCCTGAGATTAGCGATGGGATGCGGTGGGACCCCCCAGGCGAAGGGGCCAGGGGTAGAGGTATAAACGGCCGGACGGCGCGGGCACCTGCTCTCTTTGTCTATCTCCGTGCTTCCCGTCCCTGGCTCCGTGCCCCTGCCCGCGCCCAGCCTCCGCCTCGCAACCCCCCTCTCCCGACCTCCCATCCAGACCCCACCTGGGTCTTCACCTCCTGTCATTCTCCTGTCCTGTCTCCCCAGTTCTCTTCCTCCTCGAGGTATTTCAGGGAGAAAAACAAGGAAAGAAAGAGGAAGGGAAAGAGGAGACAGGGGAGAGAGAAGGTCTATAGTAAGTATGGAAAAAGAAAAAGGCCAGAGTCTGGGGGCCAGCGGACCCTGGTTCTAGCCCCACTTGGCACGAACCTTCTGTGGTCTCGCACGGTACTTTCCTGTCTCTGGGCCTCGGTTTCCTTGCCTGCGGAGTGAGGAGAGTTTGGATCAGCTACTCTACAAGGTCCCTTCTACTCTAGGGTTTGGTTATTTCTACAAGAGCGTCTGGGAAGTCGGGGAGGTGAGGGCTGTTGGGCAGCGGTTGGGTGGGGTGAGGTGGGGAGAGAAGGTTCTCGGGAAAAAGGCTGTAGGGAAAGGCAGGCGTTTGTGGCCAGAGCAAGGGCTGTGGGGAGATCCAGTGCCTTCTCTGCGAATGCCCCACCGCTTTCCTCTGGACACCACCCCTCCCCCACCCACCTGCCCAAGCTCTGCACTGCTTGCTCTGACCCGCGGGGGGCTGCAGGGGTCACAGCCTCCTGCCCCTGGTGGAAGTCCACCCGCGGACTCCCCTTGTTGTGGGAACTGGAGTCGGGGAACTCGGGGAGCAGGAGACAACCATGCCACCGAGGGCTGGGAGCCCCAGGGTTCTCTCCGAAGAAGCCAGGTAAGGAGTGTGTGAATAGAGGTCAAAGCGTGTTCTACGTGTCATGAGAGCCAGGTGAGGGGAGACCGCTGGGTTGGTGCAAGAAGGCCCTGTGCTGGGCAGTGGTCCCCAGGGGCTGGGTTTTGACTGTCCTTTCTCCCCTTTCCCCTTTTCATCTCCCCAAGTGGAAGTAGTCTCATCATCCTAAGGTGCCCGAATGGGCAGAGCCACTTCCTCCTTCTCACTCTCCAGGTAGCGATGCCATGGGAGACCCTGGGGTCACCCAGGGAGATGGGGGGTCAGGACCGAGGTGGGCTGCCTGTAGGCCAAGCCCTCTTTCCCCTGCACAGAAGCCCGTCTTCCAGAGAACCCCTGGAGGGGATCCCTCACAGAGTGGGGTGTTCTCTGCCATTGGTCCCGGCTGTCCCCCTCCCTTGCATTTGGAAGTGGGAAGGTGTGGGGATAATTGGTGACATTTGGGAAGGCAGGAGAAATGATCAGGTACCCACGCGCCCTCCCTTTGGGATCAGAGCCCCGGCCGCTGGAGGCCAGCGTGGTGAAGCACAGGATAGATGAGAACGAGGGAGAAAAGGGCAGCTTGAAAGCCCCATCCCCCATCCCCACCCCCACCCCTGCAACAAGGTGTCACACCTTGGCCGAAGCCCTCCCCGCCTCTGGGCTCCGTTTTCCTTTACCCCTGAAATTGTGGACTGGACACCAGGTCCGGGTGGTCCCTTCAACCCTGCTGCATGCAGGTCCGGGTGGTCCCTTCAACCCTGCTGCATGCAGGTCCGGCTGGTCCCTTCAACCCTGCTGCATGCAGCTCTGGGGTGAAGCTTAAGGTTGGAGGGTTCCACCCTAATTCGCAGCCCCGGCCTGAGGCCTCCTTCCCTGCGGCTGGCGGCTAGGATGTCCGGGCTATTCAAGGGCTATTTATGGCGTGGCCTCTGTGTGCTCCCTGTCTGCCCCACACCGGACCTGAGCCTGGCTTGGGCCCAGCACCTGCACACCCGGTCGGCCAGCAGCATTGCCCTGCGTCCTGCTCCTCGGGCTCTCTCTCCCTGAAGCTGGCCATGCCAGGGAGAAGGAGCTCCCCTCCCCACTGGGGACACCGTCTGCGGTGCCTCCGCTCGGCCTCAGCCTGCCGGGTCTGGGGGCCCCAGTCCTGCCCAGCCTGGGAGCCCCCTCAGCCCTCGCCGCTGCTGTGCCGGGACATGGCGCTGCAGAACGCCCTGTACACTGGAGACCTGGCGCGGCTGCAGGAGCTGTTCCCCCCGCACAGCACAGCCGACTTGCTGCTGGAGAGCCGGGCTGCCGAGCCTCGCTGGAGCTGCCACCAGAGGGGTGAGGGGCGGCCGGGGGACACGGGGCTGAGGGCCGGGGGCCTGGGCGGGCCGCACCAGGCGCAGAGGTACCAAGTGCTTGAGGACAAGGAGAGGTCCCGGGCTGTTTCTCTCCCACCCTGAGGCTTGCCTAAATCTTGGCCCGGGAGAGAAGTCATGCGGAGCCCAGAATAGCTCCTGCTGAACCCAGTGGCCAGGTCAGGCTCGGCTCAGGGACACGGAGACACTCTCCTTGCATCTGCTCCTGTCCCCTCCTCCTCTCCTCCTCTCTGCCTTTGACCCCTGCCTCTCCTCCCTGAGCCCCCTTCCCCCACGCTCCCACGCTGCCCTCATGAGCTGGTCCCCAGAAGAGTGCAGGGAGCAGGGCGAGCCCCCGGGTGACCGACATGCCCTCTGTGCCAGGCTGGTGGAGAAGCCCAGCGGAGGGTCTGCAGAGCGCCTGGAGTCAGGCCCGGGACCCATCCTCACCCGCAAGGCCTCGGGACCCGCCTTGGCCTTCTGGCAGGCGGTGCTGGCCGGGGATGTGGGCTCTGTCTCCTGCATCCTTGCCGACTCCAGCACTGGCCTGGCTCCGGATTCCGTCTTTGATACCAGCGACCCAGAGCGATGGAGGGATTTCCGCTTCAACATCTGTGCTCTGAGTACGGGCCAGGGACACTGGGGGGTCTGAGCGGGAGAGGGAAGCCTGGGGAAGGAGCTCTGGGCTCCCTCTTCCCGGGCTCTGCCCACCTCCCCTGTTGCCTGGCAGCTCCTTGCCTCCCTCCAGGGTCTGAGGCCCAGGTCCCGTCTCTCCCTAGGAATCTGGTCGCTGACGTACAAAGAGGAGCTGACCACCCCACTGCACGTGGCGGCCAGCCGGGGCCACACGGAAATTCTGCGGCTGCTGCTGAGGCGGCGGGCGAGGCCAGACAGCGCCCCTGGGGGCCGCACCGCCCTGCACGAAGCCTGTGCTGCAGGCCACGCTGCCTGCGTCCACATGCTGCTGGTGGCAGGAGCCGACCCCAACATCCCTGACCAGGATGGGAAGCGCCCCTTGCACCTCTGCGGGGAGGCCGGCAGCCTTGAGTGAGTGACCCCTCACCTCAACCCCCATTCCACTCGTAGGGGAGGCAAAGAGACGACCGCAGGGAGGATGAGGGAGCGTGTCGAGGGCTGGCAGGCCTGGTGAGCTGGGATGGAGGAGCTGGGGCTCAGGTGGGAGTCAGGATGCCATTTCCCCCCAGGCCATCCTACCACTGGCCTGGTGGGCTTTGGAATGGCCTGTACTTGCACCAGCTTCTGCTTCCCCAGGGCCGGAGGAGGGCTGTAGCAGGGCCCGGCTGCGTGGCTGGCGCGGGGGAAGTTGTGGCTCCTTTATGGGGAAGTGGTGTAAAGTTTTCATTTTTCTGAGCTTATGTCCCAGGCACTGTGCGAAGTACAACAGTAAATAAGGCACGATTCTGCCCTCAGGGAACTGACTGTCCAGTGATCCAGATAGGCTGTCGAGGATAGCAGGCCCCCAGTTAGGGCCTGTGGTGGTCCTTGAGGGCAGGGGCTGGTTCTCAGCTTGGCAGGTCTGGCATTTCCGTATTGGCAGGCACCCTCAGATAAATGGGCTCGGGGACTGAGCCCAGCTAACCAGACTCACAAGAAACCAATGGCTATACCCAAATGTAATAATGTATTATTTACTGTAGAGGATATTCCTTTACAGTGACCCAAATAATTGTGCCCTATGTGTAGGGGACCTTGGAGAATGAGTCCTCATAATTTTTTGATGAATATGGAATCCCGGCAAAGGGAGCCTTGGCAAATCTATGAACTAACTGTATATACGACAGAGGCCTTCTCTCTACTGACTACACACCTGCCAAATTTCACACCTTGCCCCTGAATGGCACCAGAGTTTTGATCCTTGGGTCCCCCTTTTGTGGACCTTCTCCCTCCTGTTAACCTCATCGGCCCTCAGAGGATTCTACTGACTTCCTCGTGTTATGGTTGAAGATGTGTTCTACATCAGTGTGGTCCAATACAAATATAACACGAGCCACATATGTAATTTTAAATTTTCTAGTAGCCCTATCAAGGCATGAAAAAGAAAGAGGTGAAATTCATTTTTAAATCGTGGTAAATTACACGTAACATAAAATTTACCGTCTTAACCATTACTCAGTGTACAGTTCAGTGGCACTAAGTACGTTCACATTGTTGTGCAACCATCCCCACCATCCAACTCCTGAACCTTTTTAATCTCGCCAAACTGAAATTCTGTATCCTTTGAACAATCACTCCCCCTCCCCCTCCCCCCAGCCCCTGGCAACTACCATCTACTTTCTGACTCTGTGAATTGGACTGCTTTCAGCACCTCTTCTGAGTGGAATCATACGGCATTTGTCCTGTTGTGACTGGCTTATTCCATTTAGCATAATGTCCTCAGGTTCATCCAGGCTGTAGCACGTAACAGAATTTCCTTCCCTTTTAAAGGCTGAGTGATATTCCATGGTATAGATCACATTTTATTTATCCATTCCTCTATTGATGGACATTTAGAGTGTTCCCATGTTTTGGCTATCGTGAATAATGCTGCTATGAACATGGGTGTATAAATATCTGTGAATCAAGTGAAATTAATTTTAATAATATATTTTATTTAGCACAATGTATCCAAAATGTCATCATGTCAACATGGAACCAATATAAAAAGAACACATGAGATACTTTACATTCTCTTTTTGTACCAAGTCTTCAAAATTGGCGTGTATTTTGCACTCACAGCACGTCTCCATCAGGACTAGCCATCCTGCAAGGGCTCGGTGGCCACACGTCGCTGGTGGCCCCTGAATTGGACGATGCTGTTCTGTGCAATCCCACGTTTTTCGTTCCGGCCGTGTTTCAGCCCAGGCTCCCTGAGATCACACTTGGTGACAATCATTCCTTCCTTTTTTGAATAAGCAAGTGTATTTTTAAAATTATTTTGGAGAATTTCAAACATATAGGAAGGTGGACAGGATAATATAATGAGCCCCCTTGATCCACCACCATCTATGCCACCCACTGCCCCCACCCAGCGCGACCATTATGAACTCTTATGCTGACAGCTTTTCCGGCATTGTCTTATATGCCGCTCACAGCAGCCTCTTCGGTCTAGGTATTAGCAATTATCCCCATTCTATAGATGAGGAAAGTGTCACTCAAAGACGCTAAGTTCCCTTAGCCTTGCATTTCAGGGCACACATCTTGGCAGGCATACACAGTCTTCTGAGAGGACCACCCCGGAGCAAATCCGGCTGGCCGATTTTGGTTTTGTTCTTTCTGCCACTGCCCCAATTTCCATTTGTGCTCGCTGCTGGGTCCCCTTCCCCCCTCCTCCTCCTCAGTCCCAGCATGCAGAGCCCTGGCTTGAGAGAGGGCACTAAAGATGCTGCAGAATGTTGCTGGATGCCTAGTGCCAGGCAGGATGGAAGGTGAGGAGCAGACAGCACCAGGAGCCACCCAAGGGTCCCCCCAGGTTTGCTGTGCTCAGACCAGCAGGAACGCAGGGGTGAAGGTCTGCACCCCATTTTCCTCCCCTCGGCCATCTCGCCCTTACTAGGTGTGCAGAGCTGCTCCTGAGGTTTGGAGCAAAAGTGGATGGTCGGTCCGAAGAGGAGGAGGAGACCCCTTTGCATGTGGCCGCCCGGCTGGGCCACGTGGAGCTGGCAGACCTACTTCTCAGACGGGGGGCATGTTCCAATGCCCGCGACGCCGAAGGCTGCACCCCGCTGCTGGCCGCCTGTGACGCCCGCTGCACGTCCCCCGCTGATGCCGAGGCCACCACCACCCACTGCCTCCAGCTGTGCCGCTTGCTGCTCTCGGCCGGGGCCGACGCCGACGCTGCCGACCAGGACAGGCGGCGGCCCCTGCACCTGGCCTGTCGCCGAGGCCACGCGGACGTCGTGGAGCTGCTCCTGTCCTGCGGCAGCAGCGTCAACGCCATGGACTATGGGGGACACATGGCCCTGCACTACGCGCTGCAGGGCCCGGCTGCAGCCCTGGCCCAGAGCCCAGAGCGCACGGTGCGGGCGCTGCTCAACCACGGTGCCGTCCGCGTGTGGCCTGGGGCTCTCCCCAAGGTACGGGGCTAGGGCCAGAGGGAGGGCCACGAGAGCGAGGGCATGGGGAGACCCAGACCTGTGCTCCAGCTTGGTCTGGTTGCAGCACCAAACTTGGGCACATAGGTCAGTACTTTGGCTTTCATTCATCAAGTAAGCAAAGCCCAACAGGGGGCGAACAGCACACCAGCAGGAGGCGTGTACGCGTGTGTGCGTGCGCACATGTATATACACTGTGTGCGTGTGCATATACACGTGTTTGTATGTGCGTATGTGTTTGCATGTATGTGTGATGAAGGCAGACTGAGGGCACTGGGGCCAGATCATAAAGGATCTGAAAAGACAGAAGGAGCCAGGACCGATGCGGGTGGCAGGGAGTCGTTTCTTCATCAGGGGAGAGAGCTGTTGAAAGAAGCATTTAGGAAGCTCCCCCCGGCAGTGGGACCCTGAACATGAGACACTCCAGGCACAGGAGACACTCGCCCAGGGCAGAGTGATAAGCCTGGGTCATGAGGTTCAAGGTCTCCTGACCATCTGCAGATGGACATGGTCCTTGTTTCCAAGAGCTTAGCAGAACATACACCACTGAGACCAGCAGCTGCTATCCTGGCACCAAAGAGAAACACCTTTCACTGTCAATTTCCAATCTATGTCTTATTTTACATTGATATCCCCCGAGGTGGGTTCAGCTTGCAGACCTGTGCTACCGAGGCCCTGGCAGGGGACATTGTCCATGCTGTGCCGTGTCTGGAGGGGCTATATAATAATATCGCGGAGCATGCTGGACCTGGGGCGGGGACCCTCGTTCTCCAGGGAGCTGGGTCAGGATGGGTATAGGGCAGCAGGCTGCACCAGGTTCCCCGCCCGGCACCCGGGTTTGAACCATCCAGCCCCGCGGGGTCCTGGACGCTCCCCTGCTGTCCCTGCCTCTCCCCTTCACTCATAAACCTAGAAGCATCTGTCTAGATTCCTAAGCAAGACCAAATAGTTAAACAGCCCGAGAGTTCGGCAGATTGGTCTCCCCTTTGGGAAAATACAAGAAAATCAACAATTAACACTAATTAATCTCCTATTAACACCAGATAATTAGGAGACGAGCAATTCCCTGTAATCTGACAGTGGTTCTGACAGCTAATGATTTCCCCTTCGGGGAAGGGGTGGAAGAAGGAGGCAGAGCAGCAAATGGATTTCCTGGGACCCCACTGCCTGTCCCTCCAGCCCTGTTCTGTCCACACTGCCTTGGGGACAGCCAGGCACAGCGAAGTGCCCCGTTCGTCCCTTCATCTGGGCTCCACGACATCCCAAGCGATCAAAAAGTCAGCATTCATCTTCCACAACCTGCAGCTGCTCCAGGCTTGGCTGGGGTGCCTGTCCTCCAGTGAGGAGCCCCTCCCTGCAAGGAGGCCTCTATGGCCACACCTCCAGGCTTGGATTGCTGGAACTACAACTTGGGCAAGTTACTTAACTTCTCTGTGCCTCAGCTTCCCATGTCTGTAAAATGGGGATAACAATAGTCCGTACCTTGTAGGGACGAGGATCAAGAGTCAACACACGTGAAGTGCTAAGAAAATATCTGGCATAAATTATGCACAATAGAAGTGCTAGCTGTTGTGCTGGTTTCCTGTCGTGGCCATAACAAAGTACCACAAACTGGGTGGCTTAAAACAATAGAAGTGTGTTCCCTTTCCGTTCTGGAGGCTGGAAATTTGAAATCCAAGTGTAGGTAGGGTTGGCTCCTTCCAGAGGCTCTGAAGGAGAACCTGTCCCAGGCCTATCACCTAATTTCAGGTGGTTGCCCATAATCTTTGGCTTGCTTGTAGATGCATCACTCCGATCTCTGCCTGTGTCATCACATGACATTCTCCCTGTGTGTCTGTGTGTCTGTTTTCTCTTATAAAGACAGCAGTCATATTGGATTAGGACTCACCCCAATGACCTCATTTTTAACTTGATTACATCTGCAAAGACCCTATTTCTAAGTAGGTCACGTTTATAGGTACTGGGATTAGGACGTCAACATACCGTTCGGGGGACTCAGTTCAACCCACAAGAGCTGTTCCTTGGCTGTCTGGTCATCCTGCGTGGACGGACAGGGTACCAGCAGTGTGTGGTAACCCCTAGAGCACTGACGCATCTCTGACCCCTGCAGGTGCTGGAGCGCTGGTGCACGTCCCCGCGGACCATTGAGGTCCTGTTGAACACCTACAGTATCATGCAGCTTCCTGAGGAGGCCGTGGGCCTGGTGCCTCCTGAAACTCTGCAGGTCAGATTCTAGGACCCTGAACACACACTCATTCAGCCTGCCCCAAGAGACTTCCACCGCCTAAAGGGAAGCCCTGTGGGTCCCCCTACTCTGCCCCAGAGAAGTTACTCAGAAAAACAAAACTCACACTGTGAACCCCCAAAACACTCCCTACTTCTAAGAGGCTCCTGGAGACACCCACTGGCCACCAGCCTCCCCTCTTTAGGAGAAGTAGGTGCCACTTGTCCAAGACTCCTTCTGAGACCCTCGTTCTGCCCCCAGAAGTACCACCATTTCTACTCCTCCCTCTTGGCCTTGGCGAGGCAGCCCAGATCGCTGCAGCATCTGAGCCGCTGTGCCCTCCGTGCTCACCTGGCGGCCTGCCTGCCCCACGCCCTGCCCCGCCTGCCCCTGCCAGCCCGCCTGCTGCGCTACCTGCAGCTGGATTTCGAGGATGTGCTCTACTAGGTGAGCCCTGGGCTCTGCGGACAGTCCCAGCCACTGGGGGCTGGGGTGGGGGCGTGGGGGGAATGGGTCGGAGGCAAGAGAAGAGTTGGGGGCAGGGCCCTAGACAGAACCACCCAAATTCCCAGGCCACCGGACATCTCTGAATCCACAGCTCTCCTTCCAGATGTCCGCTGCCTTTTGAGAGAGCCTGAAAGCAGGTGCCCCATGCCCTAGGGGATGCCAGCCCACGGCTCACAGCGCCTGGAACTCGGGACTGAGTTGAACGGATTCAGGCCGAGGTGGCCCTCTGAACAGGAGGTCCAACTCCACAGGCAGATGTGGATGCTGTCATTCCCATCAGGAGAGGCAGATGGGCCATGTGACCAGGTGACATCTGATGGAGAGAGAGCCGGGACTCATGGCAAATGATATATACTCCTCTTGGGGGTCCCCTGAGGCCCCCTCCACCTTGCCCAAACCCTGTATGCACATTAAAAATCTCCAGGCCTGTGTTACTTGGTGCTGTCTCCAACAGCCCTTCCTCTGAGCTGGCTGGCTCACAGGGCACTCGAGATGGGCAGATTTATGGGGTCTCCCTGGATCTACCCCATGGTGCCAGCTGTATGGCATCCACTAGCTATTGAGGGACTCCCGGCGGACCTGCCCCTCTGGCCCATGCTGTGGGGGGATAGCCACCAGGTGAGATAGTATCAGAAAAGGGCTGAAGGAGAGCCAGCAAAAGGACAGGGGAGCAAAGAGGCTTGTGTAGGGCAGAGCCGCTGTGGAACGAGGCAGTGCAGACAGTGGGGCAGCACGGTAAAGGCACCCCCCCTTGGGGTTGGGCAGTGAGGTGAGGGTCAGGAAGACAACGGGAAGGTGGGTGCACAGGCCAGCGAGCACCACAGGGTAACCACGGTTCAGGTGAGAAAGACCCAGGTTCAGAAAAACCAAAACAACTCTACCTACTGCCTGTCCTGTAGGTCAGGGAGCACCAGATGCACACCTGGTTCCTGCCTCTCTCGTAACTGCTCCTTCAATTAGGCACGGAGCTGAGAGGTAACACCCCTGCTCTGCCATTCTAGTCCCAGCTCTGCCATTAACTTGTGGAACAGAAGTCTCGTCCCTTCTCTGGGCCCAAGTTTCTGCATGTGTAAAACAAGAGAGAAGGAGAGAGTCCCTGAGGGTCTTTGCAGTACCAGGATTTTAAGGACTTGTAGGCGCCCCCGGCAGCCAGGAGGCAGCCTGCAACCCCTGGAGGGAGGCGGAGTCGCTCGGAGCCACGGAGCAGCCAATCCAGTGCACTCTGATCCGTGACGTCAAGGGTCGCCGGACGGATTTCCCAGGGCCCCGGAGTGCGCACGCGCCGGAGTTCACAACTTTCCCACCCGCCGCCGGGAGCGAGGCGGCGAATGGCGGGGCCGAGAGGGTGCGAGGCGGCGGGGGCGGGGCCTGGGCGAGACAGACGGCGCGAAGCTCGCGAGGGCGTCGAGAGGGCCGCGGAGGTGAGCGGACCTTGGTTCCCACCTGGCCTCACGGGCCTTGGGCTGACCGCCCCGTTTGGGCTTCCACGTGGGGGGGCGCGGGGCGAGGATGGGGCTGCCCGACGGGAGGGGCTGCGCCTGGAGCCCAGGCCCACAAGCAGTGGGGGCCGACCGAGGCCTGGCCCCTCATTTGTAGACGCTCCAGGCCGGGCCAGTCCCCACAGGCCCACCTCACAGGGGAAGTGGGCGCAGGCAAAGAGACGGGGGTGAGGAAGTGGCTTCTGGCCGGGCTTGTGGTCACGCGGGTTCCACTCACTGCTTGGGGCCTCCCCCGGGGAGCCCTGTCTTACCCCAGCTCTGGGTCCTGGGGAGAATGCCCCCCTGGCCATTCGTTTGTTTAGCAGAGGTTTGAGTGCCTCCTGTGGCCTGGGCGCCGGCGACACAAAGGCCTGGCTCTCTGGTCCCCACTGGAAAGTTCACTCCAGTGGGGACAGAGACACTATGCAAACAGACGGGAAAGTATCAGAGTGATAAGCCCTTCGCAGAGGAATTCCTCGGCGATTGACCAAGAGTGACTGGGGGCTATTTCAGTTCAGGTGACGTGGGAGCCTCCTCTTTGAGTAGGTGACATTTAACCTGAGGCCCGAGTGACAAGGAGGAACCAGCCATGTGAGTGGAGTGGGGAAGAGAGGGAAGTGACATGAACTGATTTCTGTTTTGAAAGATGGCTCTGGCTGCGGAGTGGCTTGGGGGAGGGGAGGGGAAGGGAGGGATGGGGGGAGGGAGAATCAGAGACCAGTTAGGAGGCTACTGCAGCAGTCCGGGCAGAGATGGGAAAGCAGTAGGTGAGACTTGGGACTCTTTCTGGAGACTCATTGGGACTTGTTTTTTTGTTTTGTTTTTGTTTGTTGTTGTTGTTTTTATTTTTGGCCACACCGCGCGAGAATGCGGGATCTTAGTTCCTGGACCAGGGATGGAACCCCCCCCCCCGCCCCCCGCCACCTGCAGTGGAAGCACAGAGTCTTAACCACTGGACTGCCAGAGAAGTCCCTCAGTGGGACTTGTTGATGGAGTAGATGTGGGGCCTGAAGGAAAGCATAATCCAGGATGACTCCCCTCCCCTTTTTCTTGGCGGAGCAAAACTGGATGGATGGTGGTGCTAATTACTAAAGTGGGGAAGATGAGAAAAGGGCAGGTGGTGAGGGAATCAGAAGGTCTGTTTGGGAGATGTTAAGTTGGAGCTGCCTATTAGACATCTCAAAGAAGCTGTGTTACATGGTCATTTGGATCTATGAATTTGGCATTCAAGGATAAGGACAGGCCTGGGGATATAAATAGGGAGAAAATGCATGTGTTTGCATGTGAAAAATGTTTAAAGCTCTGTCCCAAGAGAATCCTGACTCTCAAGGGGTTGACTTTCCTGAGAAAGTCCTGTTTGTGCATTTTGATGGAAATTCTAGTTCATTCCCATCCACGTCATTCATTTTGTGCTTGCTGAGCCCCATGTTTTAGGCACTAGATATACAGCTATGAATGAGACCTGCTCCCACCCTGAGTGAATTTTCCATGTGGTCTGAGAAACAGGTGTGTGAATAACGAGTTCAAATACAAGGGGGCAATGAAGTGAATGCAAAAGACATGTGGGAGCGGGAGCTGAGGGCCTGAGGGGTAAGACAAGGATGGGGCAGGGGCCTGGGAGGACTCCACAGAAGGCGGGGTGCCTCTCCAAAAGTGATTAGAAGGGGGAAGGATTTCTGACCATATCTGGAGAGCACTGGTTCCTTGCCAGATGCCTTTTTAAGGAGGGAGGGTGTAAGAGGAGAAAGGCAATGTGGAGTGGTCAGTATGAAAGGCTGCTGCCCAACTTCACGCATTCTCCCCTTAGCAGGGCAGTGTTAGGAAGGTCCCTTCTGGGGTTAGACATCCAGACACTCTTACAAGCCAGGGAGCTTCCTCCTCAGCCTCCTGGCTGCGGGTCCCCGCGGGCCCAGAACCTCTCCCCGGTAATTGCTTTCCGTAATGTGTTTGCTCCAAACCAATTTCACGCCTCCGTGAGGACTCCGCCCTGCACTGGAGGCGCGGACCTCCCTACCACCAACCTACCCGCGTGTATCACGTGTGCACACACAATCGGCACACATTTAACACGATACACAGGGTTCAAGTACCTGGATACAACCACCATACATGAACCTACGCGTGTGCGTACTAGACTTGAAGACTCTCGTGTACAATCCCCCTGCCCAACCAGTGCACTCACAGTTAAGTCCCCTGCAGCGCCCAGCGCTCTCGCCCTTGGACGGCTCACCTGGTGGTGTTCCTTTGCCCTCGGCGCGTCTCCTAGACTAACGCCAGGGGGCGCTGCAGTACTCCGCACCTCTTTCGAGGTGACGCAGTTGCGCGCTGCTGCCACCAGAGGGTACCCGCGGACAGAGCCCGACGTTCCCCACCGTAAGTGGACGCTGTCCCGCCAATGAGTGAGGCGAAGGTATATTTGGATTTGACGTAAGAATACTTCGTTCCTTCTGGCTGCTGGTTTCCAGTCTGTGAAGGGGAGGCCAGATGATGGGGTCGACATAGGCGCAAGCAGAGAGGGTAGATTCGAAATAAAATTCCTCTGTAAGAGCATTTCCCCAACTGGTGGAGTAGTGAGATGGGACAAGTCAGCACGTGGGCAGTTAAAGAAGCACTTTTAGCCTTCCATTTTAGACAGTGAGGGGAGGTGCTTACCTACATGGGCCCGTTCAGGGTTTCAGTAGGAGAACCGCAGAGTTTTCTTCTCAGTAAAGCAAGGAGCCAGCTCTGTTCAGGTTTGATAGTGACAGCTTCTGTCCTTGGTACTGATGGGAGAGTAAGAAGCAGTTTTTGGAGAGCCACTGATTTGGGGAACTTCCATAATTGACCACCCTGCTGTTCTTTGTCCATTTAGTGCAGGAAGAACTCATCTGGAAGGTTATTTCCTCATATTCACTTGATCCTTGCACTGGCTTTCTGACAGGGCAGAGTAGCTATTAATTGCTCTCTCTCTCATGGATGGAGAAGTTAAGTCAAAAAGGGACCAAGGTCACATGGCCCAGAGAGGGGTTAGAACAGGAACTTAACTTCAGGTCTTTTTACTCCAGCCAAGGCTCTTTTCCTTTTACCATGCAGCCTCAGTTCCACGGTCCATGAAAGGGCAGGGAAAGGAAATGGGCTGCTTCAGTTGCCACTATGTATGTGAGGGTTTTATTCTAGTTTAGCTACTGAATGTCAAGGACTGGGCAGAAGTCACACTTCATGACCCCAGCATGGCAAGGGAACAGATCGAGGATAAAAGTGGATTATAAAGTACAGTATCTAACAAACACACACCACACCAGGGCAATACAAAGTCCCCGAGGTCTCACGTGCCTCATTTCAGAGTTGGTGGCCCACTGGGATTTGTTGGCAACAAGCTTTAAGCCTGTACTCTCTGTGCCAGCTTGAGCAGAGAATTCCACTTTACTGAGTATAGTTCTGGGCAATAAGCTCTTGGCTTGAACTGGGTGACATACATCTTCAAGATCAGAGGGTCTTTAACCTTGAGTCCTTGACAATGCATGATCCATTCTATCCCACCAAAGAGTGACAGGCCTATTAAAGTGGCCTTTTACTGGGGGGACTAGTGGGAGGGAGATGTTTCAATATATATCCTTTTGAGCTTTTGGAATTTTGTACTAGGTGATTTTATTACCTATGCAAAAAGTGAATGCAGTTGCTTTAAAAATGGCTCTTCCTTCAGCTTTATTTGATTGGTGGTGTTACTGCTCATACAGCTTTAATTTCGGTGATTGTGGCCCAAAGTTCCCTTGGTAACTTTTCAAGCCAATAAGCCTCTGTTATGTACCCAACACTGTAAAGCCATCACACCA
Source organism: Balaenoptera physalus (assembly GCF_965194825.1). NCBI lineage: Eukaryota > Metazoa > Chordata > Mammalia > Artiodactyla > Balaenopteridae > Balaenoptera > Balaenoptera physalus. The sequence goes on along the minus strand of NC_138887.1, from coordinate 118,714,257 downwards.
AGTACTGACCTCTCACTTTTTAAGTACAGTACACTTTTTAAAAAATTTGTTTATTATTATTTTGGCTGTGTTGGGTCTTTGTTGCTGCGCGCGGGCTTTCTCTAGTTGCGGCAAGCGGGGGCTACTCTTGGTTGCGGTGCGTGAGTTTCTCACTGCGGTGGCTTCTCTTGTTGCAGAGTACGGGCTCTAGGTGCGCAGGCTTCAACAGTTGTGGCATGCGAGCTTCAGTAGTTGTGGCATGCGGGCTTCAGTAGTTGTGGCGCGCAGGCTCAGTTGCTGCGCGGCATGTGAGATCTTCCCAGACCAGGGCTCAAACCGCAGGGCTCGAACCCATGTCCCCTGCATTGGCAGGCAGATTCTTAACCACTGTGCCACCAGGAGAGTCCCTACCATACACTTTTGAAGTCTGGTCTTCCATACTGGTACCGTGCAATGCTTGGTTAGTTTTACAAAGGGTTCTGAAGAATATCTTTAGGAGGATGGACAAGGATTATCGTAGTACTTTAGGATTCTGTTCCCAGACCTGAGTTAGGGCACCTCTTCTTTCTCCCTGGAGCCGTCTTCCCACCAGACTTGTCTCTCGGAAGCTTCACTGAGTTCAGCGTAGAGCCCAAGATGGATCAGGACCGCACGGAAACCACCCTCTTCTCCCTGTACCGCTCCGATGCACTGTCAGTCAAGCATGACCCAAGGAGGTTTCCTTCTAGCGCCCCACCCTCTTCTGTCCCACTCTGGTGACAGGGTTTTTCAGGGTGCTGACTTTAATACGTCAGCCTGACATGAGCGGTGTTCATAGGCCAACACAACACTCCTGATGTGAACAGAGGTCACTGAGATGCAGAGTTCCCACCTGCCCCGCTCTCTCTTGGAACGCTGAGACTCTGGTGTAGGTTTTCCTCCTCACCTAAACCAAATAACTTCTGTTTAGATTGCCTCTTCCTAAACTTGCCTGGCTTTGCTACTATTAATTTCAACTTGCTTGGCTCTCCCTGGCCCCACCTGAGTAACAGTTTCCCAGTGACCAGATGACCCTCATTTAGCTGGCCAGGCTTGCTCTGTGTCCTGAAGCTCCGGTCACTCTTCTTCTGTTGACTTGCCTGTCTTAAGTCTTTCTTGCCCACTGACCTGAGGCTGCTATCAAGCAAAAGTGCCCATGACTTTTGCCTCCAGATTGACAAGTCTACTTCTGGGAATCAGGAGGAGGGGGAGGGTAAAAGGCGCCGCCATTTCTGTGTGGGAGAATGGGGGAGGTGAGCGGAATCATCTGCAATTAGCGGCTAATTAGCGCTGCTGACCCTTGGGGCTCATCAGCGCTCCTGGGGCCAGCCCCCAGCAATCAGCCAGGGCAGGTCGAGAGTGTCAGGCCCGGGAATGAATAGGGCTCATCAGCGGCGCTGGAGTCGGGGAGCCAATCAGGGAAATTAATAGCGGAAGAGAGGGAGAGAGAGCGAGGGAGAGAGACCGAGATAGACAGACAGACAGAGATACAGATTTAGGCGAGAAATGAGGGGGGGGGGCGATAGAATAAAGCGGATGGGATAGGGAGTGAGAAATAGGAATAATCCGACAGGAATAGGGATAGAAACGAGGGCAGGAAAGGGTGGGAGGAAGGAAAAGAATGTAAAGGATGGGAGGAAGATGGAGGGAGAAGGGTGAGAGGAATGGTAAGTACTTGACTTACAGTGAGGGCACTCGAGGAAATTACCCGCAGAGGCCAGAGCGAGGGACTCAGGGAGTGCGCGACGGAGGGGGAGTGAGGAAAAGCCAGTGCCAAGAGGGACCAGGGGGAGAGTGTGAATGCGGGCTGCCGAGGAGGAAAAGGGTCCGAGCCGAGGGGCCCGCGGAGGAGCGCGCCCCCTGCCGTCCCCGCCTCGCCGCCCCGGGGGCCGCCGAGGTCCCGTCCGCCCGCCGCGCCTTGCTCTCGGGCCCGCCCTGTCGTCCGCCCCAGGGGCCGGGGAGGGGGCGTCGGGGGCGGGGGGCCACGCTGGGGGACTGGCCCGGAGTCCGACGGAGGGCGGCGGCCCGGGGCGGGGGGCTCTGTGGTCCGGCCGCGCCCTCGCTGCGCTCCCCGCGCTGGCCGCCCCGCGCTCGGTCCGCGCCGGGCCCAGAGCTGGGTGGGCAGAGTCGGGGGCGGGCCGGCTGGAGGGAGGGGCACCGGCCCAGCAGCTGCCGCTGCCTTCTCGTCGGCCGCAAACTTTCACAAAGCGGCGTGTCCGGCCTCATCAATCTCCATTAATAATAGTTGGTTGGGCTGCGGGGGGCGGGCGGGGGTCCCGGGCCGGCCGTCCGGGCCGCTGGGAACGGGTTCTGCGGAGGGAGCGGGAGCCGGGCGCGGCGGCTGCGGGCGGAGGGAGGAAGTGAAGCGTAATTTGAGGAAGATGGATGAGTCCGGAGGGCGACACCCCCAGCCCTCCCGCTCGCCCGCCCCCTCCCTCCTTATGAGAGAGAGAGGGAGCGCGGCGCCGGAGCCACACTGCGCCGAGCCCGCGCCCCGCCGCCACCTCGGCCCGGGAGCCGGGGAGCGAGCCCTGCGTGTCCGCGTGGGGCGCCCGAGCCGCGGGGCGCACGGCGGCGCCCGGAGGGGAGCGCCCTGGGGCGACCGCAGCTCCGGGCACGATGCAGAGAGCCGGAGGCGGGGGCGCCCCCGGGGGCAGCGGCGGGAGCGGCGGCGGCGGGGGCCCGGGCACTGCCTTCTCCATCGACTCCCTGATCGGGCCGCCGCCGCCGCGCTCCGGCCACTTGCTCTACACCGGCTACCCCATGTTCATGCCCTACCGGCCCCTCGTGCTGCCGCAGGCGCTGGCCCCCGCGCCGCTGCCCGCCGGCCTCCCGCCCCTCGCCCCGCTAGCCTCCTTTGCCGGCCGCCTGACCAACACCTTCTGCGCGGGGCTGGGCCAGGCCGTGCCCTCGATGGTGGCGCTGACCACCGCGCTGCCCAGCTTCGCGGAGCCTCCCGACGCCTTCTACGGGCCCCCGGAGCTCGCTGCCGCTGCCGCCGCCGCCGCCGCCACTGCCACCCGAAACAACCCCGAGCCGGGCGGCCGACGCCCGGAGGGCGGGCTGGAAGCCGAAGAGCTGCTGCCCGCCCGGGAGAAAGTGGCAGACCCCGCACCGCCCCCGCCTCTGCACTTCTCAGAGACTTTCCCAAGTCTGCCGGGTAAGTGCCGGGCGACCAGGGCGCTGGGCGGGAGGCTCGTTCACCTGGAAGCCCCAGGCAGCCGCCTGCTCGGAGTCTCGGCACCTGCCTGGAGCCCTGGAATCCCAGACCCCCAGATGGCGGGTTCTGCGGAGCCACCTCCAGTTCCGCTCCCAACGCGGCTCCTCTAGATCCCGGGACCGCCGCCCCGCTGTGTCTCCAGAGTGCCTGCAGCCTCGCCAGAGACTTGCCGGTGCTCCCGCCAGAGTAGTGCCTTTCCTCCCAGCAGTCTAGTCCTCCAGCCTCAGCTCCTGCGGCTCCTTTTCAGAATCCCTTCGTTTTTCTCCTCTGCTGGGAATAGAGAAGCTGCCAGTGTGGGGTTCCTGGGGACACCAGCAAGACCCCTGGGTGAGGGTACAGTGGGGCAGCTGTCAGTTCATTAAGGGCTTCTGGAGAGATGATTGTACTGACCCCAAATGGGCTCTGTGAACGCAGGGGCAAAGGGAGGGTCTTAAAGTGGTGCTGACGGTGAGGATGACCTGTGTTTCTCTTACACCTGTAGAGGTCACTTCTTTATTGGCGGATTTAGAGCTAAGCCTTGAAGAACCAAGTAGGGGTCCTAAGGGAACATTAGCTAGCAGGAGGCCTAGCACTGCTGGACCAAGGTTGACTGGGAGGCCAAGGGAGAGGCTACAGGCTGGGCTGAGTTGGGTGTGGCCCAAAGGCCTGGAGTCCAGAATCCAGCTAAGATTCTGGCACCAGTGAGATTCAGCTAAGAGATATTCAGGAATCCTGGATCCTCCAGAGGAGGATTCCGTCTCAATAGAGGCAAGGTGTATTCAAACTGAACCCTGTTGCGAATCAATCTAAACAGGCTTCCCTGTTGATCCTTAACCTCCAGAAGCTGGAAAAGCTTTCCGCTATTCAAGGGCAGATTCAGGTGTGCTGAGATCCAAAGCTTACGCAATTTGGTGGGTGGGCCCTATTTAAGAAAAACGGGCTGCGTGCAAGTGTGGCGATCCTGAAGCTTGAAGTTCTTTAGCATCAGGATGAACCCGCCTCTGCTTAACCAGGTTAGCAGGTGGAAGTGACCCAGCAGGCCTGGGGGCTGACTCTAGTGGAGACAAGGAGGAGAGCCAAGAGCCCTTTTGTCCTTTGCCAGGAGAGAGCAATTCCTGAGGATAGGTTCCTGGCCCCTTCCTTGAAATTGTCCAAAGGGCTAATACCTCTTCCAGACCCCAAGGGCTGCTGTAGAGTCTGCCTTCCTCTTCTTTGCCCCTCTAGCCCTGGGCATTTTGGCTTTGGGGATTCAGCTGTTGTTGTTTTTTGTACCTGGTTGGACCAGGCGGAACCAGTGGCTGAAGTCTAAGCAGCATCTCCTGAGGAGGACCCAAAGGAAATGATAGAGCAGCAACTGGAAGGTGGGAGGAGATGTCCACAAGATAAAAGGGGCCAGAGCGGGGGGAAGGGGGAGCAGCCGGCAGGAGGATGGGAAGAGGAAAGGATCAATGGGAGTTTTTGAATAGGGTCGTCCTAAGGCAGAAAAGAGAGCAAGGCAGGCGTCAGAGGGATGGCTTTGGAGGCAGTAGGAGAACCAGACACCTGAGGAAGAGATGAGCTGAGGGGGAGGAGAGAGGAAGACACCCCAGTGGAGGGGAGCTGGGGGGTTATCCCCGGACCGTGGGAGAACAAGCAATGTGTCCTACTCTTTCAGGTTCCCCTCAGTTCTTATTTTGACCCATTTGTATAATGGGGGCTCTTTTCTGAAGCAGATAGAATATTGTCAGTAAAACCAGACATTAAGAGAGAGAGAGAGAGAAAAGAATAAACAGAGGAGAAGAACAGAAGAGAAATATTGAGGAATAGAATAGAGGAAAGGGTGAACAAATGAGCTATATACCCAGATTATCCAAAGAGCATATGAGAAAGGAGAGGGCCACCTATTGGAAGAGACATGTGCAAGGGATTTCTAGCGTTGGCTACACGAAAAGGGAACAATATTTCTGGAACAGAAGTGTGTGTGTATGTGAAAGAGTTCTGTCTTGAGAGGATTAGGAAGGAACTAAATAAATATACTAGTAGGAAAGAAGGGATAGTTTCAACACTAGGAGCAATTTTTTTAAAAAGGTTTTTCAATACTGGGAGTGATAAGAAACTGGAATTTATATATATAGAATGATGAAGGAAAGACCTTCATCACCTGAAGGGAATATTGGAAGCAATAAAGAGATTGTTCTTTGTCCTTGGAGTAAAGACAAGGAATTTCTTTGCTAAGAACTATGGGAAGGAGACCTTACGGAGGAAGAATTCTGAGAGGTGCTGGAGTGAAGGCAATCATTCACTGGGAAGAGATACACATAAAGGGTTTACAGCGGGGCTTGCGGGGCCGAGCAGTAAGGAGAGGTTTCAGAAGGAACATTCAAAGGGGATAATGAGTGGGAGGTCTTCTCTGTGACCGCATCTTCTTATCCGTCTCAGTGCAGACTCTCTCAACCCTTCCTCGCCACTCCCATCCACCTTCCCAGTCTTGATTTTTCCCTGACATAGTCGAGAAAAGAAATGGCAATTCCAGAAATGTTAGACATCGCATCAGTTTGGGGAGTGATGACGCATGCTGAAAGTGGTGGGAAAACAAACACTCCATTTGGGGAATTGTATTAGAGTATTTAGCATGAAGTAAGAGAGTTCTCGGATTGAATAAAGGGGTTGAAACGTCAACATAGTAGAGTTTGGAGAAGGAACGACTTTTTTTTTTAACTTTTTATTTATCTATTTATTTTTATTTTTATTTTTGGCTGTGTTGGGTCTTCGTTTCTGTGCGAGGGCTTTCTCTAGTTGCGGCAAGCGGGGGCCACTCTTCATCGCAGTGCGCGGGCCTCTCACTGTCACGGCCTCTCTTGTTGTGGAGCACAGGCTCCAGACGTGCAGGCTCAGTAGTTGTGGCTCACAGGCCTAGTTGCTCCGCGGCATGTGGGATCTTCCCAGACCAGGGCTCGAACCCGTGTCCCCTGCATTGGCAGGCGGATTCTCAACCACTGCGCCACCAGGGAAGCCCAGGAACGACATTTTTAAAATGACAGGGGAAGAATTGCTGTCCTAGTTTCAATGGGTGACATGGGTCTGAAATTATTAATTTACATTTGTCTAGGGTTTTAGAATTACTAGCCCTTTTAATGAAATTATAGTGAAGATAGGCCAATTTGGAGAATGGTGAGCAAAGTTCGTTTTGTCGGGAATTAGAAGGCCTATTTCTAAAAATTTTTCTGAGAGTTGAGACAGATAGCACCCTACTAGAACTGATGAAGAAGAAAAGAGAACTTTATTATGATTAGATGGTAGGGGTAGAAGCTATATCAGCAGGGAAAAAGAAATACTGTGTACAGAAATAATGGGGTAGAAAAGGTATTGAGAATGGTATATGGAAAATAATTCTAGGTTTGGCGTGTGGGAGCAGTGGGGGTAGCTGGGAGGGGTGTCCTAGGAGGAGTGATAACAGAGAATTTTGAATTAGTAGGGAAGATTTAAAAGTATGAATCAACAGAAGCGCCCAGAGTAGCGCTGTCTAGCAAGTCATTTATGTAATTAAAATAATTTTATTAGCCACATTCAAATAGTAAAATGAAACAGGTGAAACTAACTTTATAGTATATTTTATTTAACCCAGCGTGTCCAAAATATTATTTCAGCATTAATCAATATAAAAACTTTCATGAGATGTTTTATATCCTCTTTTCATACTAAGTCTGAAACCCAGTGTGTATCTTACACATTCAGCACATCTCAATTCAAACTAGCCCTGTTTCAGGTGGTCCGTAGCCACATGTGGACCATGTTCAACATATCAGATCGAGAGAGTTGTAAGGACAGTCATGTGAAAGTGATGAGGGAAAAGGAGCTTTGAAATGGGTGGATAGTGAAGTCATTGATGTATTAGGAATACGGAGAGAAGAGAGCAGTAAGCCCCAAATGACAGGAAAAAAGAGAATTCTGCCTTGAATGGGACGGGGAGAGATGATCTTATGTGTGAAGGTGTGTGTGAGCTCTGACAGTTATCAAAGCTAACTTAAGGATGTGGTGTGAATACACATCACAGAGAGGACAGGTGAAGAGGTGCTGTGTGCTGGGGAATGATGAAAAGAGCTGGCCATTTGGAGAAATGCAGGAGAAAACTTTAAATTGCAGGTGTCTAGAGCAGTGATTCATTCAGGGAGAAAAGAGTTGGATTGCCTGAAAACAAATAGTTAAGAGGTGAGGGATGGTGGACACTCCATATGTAATTGTTGGACTGACGGTACAAATCCAGTGAGAGATTGATATGAAAGATAATGCCAGTACTGAGCATGGTGAAGAAAAGAACATTTGTGGTTGAGATGATATAGAAAAGAGAACATGATGGGACAAAACTGGGAGGTGGCAGTGTAGTGAACATTATTTTTTAAAACTAAACCGAAAAAGATATGCTAATTTCTGAATAGAGATTGGCAATAATAATGGAAATCATGCAAGGAGACTAGGGAAACTTCCTGGGAGCATGATATCTGAATGCTAATTGCTGTAAGTCAAGCACCTGGTTATAGCTAGCGAACATTGTAGATGACCATCAATTTCTGAATGGGTATCCATTATGACTGTCAAGATATATTTACCGATGAGAGAAAAACAGGAAGGGATAATGTGACATGGAATCAGAGACTTCTGTTGTTAGAAACAGGAGGGAGATTTTTCTTGGGAGTGATGGAGAGCATGTTTTCCTAGAAATTTTGAGGAAGAGCATACAGGGAGAGTGATTGCTCCACTGACATTTATAGAAAGGCAAATGTTGCATTAACTTAATGTGATTGAAGGAACGTCTATTTAGGAGTCGTGACACATGGGTTCAGGTCTCAACTTTGTCAATCATTAGCTGTACAACTTTGGCAAGCCACTTAGTTCAATTCAGAGAACGTTTATTGTGTGTCTGTTATGGCCGTAGTATTGTTTAAGACACTACAGGAGATTCAAAGTCTTATAACTTCTCTAGGCTTCAGTTTCCTCACCTGTAACATAAAAGTTTTAGTTCAGATGATTTTTAATGTTCCTTTCAATTTCATAGAATTAAAGCTTATTTTTCTAGACTCAGTGTTTAGTCGGGCTGTTAACACAGACTCCATGGACCTCCTGTGAGGAGATCTGTTAATTATGGGTGGGAAAAAAATTACATCTTTATTTCTACTAACTTCTAACTAAAATTTGGCACTTCCTGTAATTATGAAGGTAGGCCGGAAACCTTGGTAGTTTCCCCAGTACCTGAGATTTTTGTCACCAATAGAAATCACAGATATTTTCATAGAAATTTACAATCTTTGGTGACATCTTGTTGTTTGAAAATTTAGTAAAGAAACATAAATTATTCTCAAATGCATTTAAAATATTTGATAACTGGATTTTATGTAATTGGCTTCTAATATAATCCTGTGTGCTTTACGTTGTGCACCTAAAAGCATTATTCCAAGAAGGGGTTCACAGGCTTTGTCAGGCTGCCAGAGAGACCCTGGTTGAGAGAGAGAGATCTCAGAAATGACAGCGGAAAATGTTATTGGAGGATTGGAATGCGATCCTGAGATGCCTTGTGCCGTAGTGAAGGTAGCACTTGGGAGGGTTGGAAGACAGAGGGGTCTCTGCTGTGACAAATTTAACTATGGAGATACAGATTCTAGATGGTTAGGAGCATAATTCTTAGACTCAGAGTGATGGGCATGAATAGTCTGTACTGGGAATAACAGGAGAGAGGCAGTAATCGGAATAATGAGGGGGAAATGTTTTTGGAAAACATTGGAAAGAAGGAGGAACATAATATTCTAAGCAAAGTGCTTTGCATTGACAGTAATGTTACTCTCAATGCAATACAATGGGGAGCTATAGGCAAGGGTTTTGCCTTGGAAATAATGGGGAAAGAAGGATCTTTGCAGTGAAACGGATTGGGAATTAGGAAACAGCAATGAGAGAAGCAGGGGGGTAGATGTACAAAAAGAGAGAAGCTTAAATAGGAACGATGAGAAGGAAAGAGTTCGCTGGGGGAGAACTTTTACCTAGAGGGGATGGGAAATGCCCCAGGCCGGGGTCGGACAGAGGAAACCCCTCATCTGAAACAGTGAAAAGGACAGAGCGCTGTATGCCCGTGGTGGTGCCCACGGCTGTGATGGTGATAAAGGAGGTCTGGATTAGGAGTGGTAGAGAAGAGGTTGGGGTTTTTCATTGGCCATATGATCACGCTGGGAGAAAGTTACAGCTTAGAGTAATGTGGAAGAAGCTTTGATGTGCTGATTGGGAGAGTGCTAGGGAAAAGAGATGCTTGAATTTGGTGTGATAGAAGAGTGACCTTCACGAGTTGAATTAAGTGGTAGTAGGAAGAGACAGCACTGTATGTCAGGTAGTCATGAGGCAGTGCCTTCATCCCCTTCCCTTCATGGAAGGGAAAGGAATACTCTTCCAGTGATGAAAAGTCTGTATTAGAAGCAAATGCGGCCGGGGGTGGGTGGGTGGGTGGGGGAAGGCTGGGGGGTGGGTCGTGGAGCACGGGGGCTGCCGGGACTAACGGAGACTGGGGTTATGAGGAGAAAGCACTGGGGGTAATGGGAGATGGATTTCTTGACTGTGAATTATGGAGGAAGTGGTATTAAAGTAGAAGTACTGGGTAAGCTGGAACTCTGTATTGGAAGCAATGGGAAGAGAAGTGACGCAGCCGTGTACTAGGAGGGAGGAAGATGAAACTATCCCAAGAGCGAAGGGAAGAAGCACTTTGTGCTGGAATAGGTGATAACTGTCCTATAAATTATGCACACATACTGGGAGTATGGAACTGATTGGTCTTGGCCAAATCACACCTCTGTGTGTCCCAGCTTCCTCATCAGTAAAATTAGGGGTTTGAATTAGGTGATCTCTAAGGTCGCTCCAGCTCTACAATTCTGTTTTTATCTGTAAGGATACTTTTATTAATGAATTGTTCCCTTAAAAAAAAAAAAAAAAGCCATCCTGAGCAAAGGGATTGGGAGCAGAGATCCTGTACTTCTCAGTGCTGAGTTATCGGGGTCACTGACGAGGAGGCGCCTGGGATGCCTACATCTTGAGATGAAATCAGGGCTGGGCTTTAGGATGGAGAAGGCTCCGTCACCTGGGATCCGGATGGTGTTACCTGAGCTCTGGCCGTTTACAGCCATCATACTGAATGAGAGAAACGTTTGATAAAGGTGGGGGTAGGTCTTATCTCGGCCAAAGAGATTGGGGATCGATTGTGACCAAGTTGACGTGGTGAGGAAGGAAGCAGTGCCCAAAAAGAAGAGTTGTGCTGTGAAATCAGTTCCTGGTCTTCTGTATTATTTCTCCATCTGGTACAGAAGTTATGATAGGGTGACGGTGGGTTTCAGTCTCCTTTTCATTCAGTGATAACAGAGAGATGTGGTGTTGCCCAGAGGAACGAACACAGGCTTTGGATGCAGATCTAGGCACCACCCTTTTTGTGATCTAGAGCAAAATACTCACCTCTGCAGTCTCCGTTTTCTCACCAGTAAAATAAGGGCAACAGTTCTTACCTCACAGAGTTAAGGATTAAATGAGAAGATCTTTGTCCAGCATCCTAAAGTAATAGGTATGCAAGAAATTATATGTTGTCCATGTACTGGAAATGGATGGGAATTAAGCCTTCCTGGGAATTAAGTTGGGAAAGACCTCTTTACTAGGAGTTGTGATGGGCGGCACTCTCTGTACTGAAAAGGACAAATTAGAAATAGCCCTGTATTCCGAGAACTGGTTGTATGGGGCTTGCCAGGAGAGAACATTGCATGAACCTAATATGGGTAGATTTCGAGTTTTGTCTTTAGCTCTTCCTCCCTCTTTTCAGTTTTCCTGTCTCACATTTTGGTGAGACACTCTCTGTGGACATGGCTGCCCAAAGCCCTTCTGTGTCCCACTGGGTCCTGTTCTTCCTTTCTCTCTGTTAAGACAAACATAAAACCCAAAACAAGCAAACAAACAAACAAAAAAACACCTCTCCTTTTTTCTTCATCAGAATTCCTATTCCCTCATATATCTGATCTCAGCTTAGTGTTAGGAGCAAGCTATTGGATTAAAGTAATTCACACTGGATGGCTTATGGAGATTTTTAAAAGTCCAAATACATTTCAGACTTGTGAAATTTTAGGTGGCGTTATTATGAATAATTTGAGGGATGACCTGGGTTTCTTTTTGGAAAAATTATTTTGGATGGGATCGGTGTGGGAGTGAGGTGGAGAGGCTTACCTTCCCTGGAGTCATGCGAGTATTGTCACTTCTAGTTAGAGCAGTGTCTGCAGTCAGAACTCTTTGGGTTGCTTGTGACAGTAGCTCAGCTCTAATTTAAGCTAAAATGGACATTTATTGATTCACAAGGATCCAAAAATGCAAACAGTGTCGTTAGGTCTTTTTTTCTTGCTCTCAGTCTGGCTCCTGTCTCTTGTCTTTGCCTCATTTTCTCCTGATGAGAGGAAGGGAAGGGCACAAGCCTAAGCAACGCTAAATTTTTATAATCCCAGATCGGGACCCCAGTGAATTCTAGCACATGTAAAACCCTAGGACAACTGATTCACTAGCTCGAGTCAAGTCCCCAGAGAGACCGGATGTGCAGATTGGTCAGCTCCAGGTCACCTTCCTTGTGGTTGTGAAGGTGGAGAAATGCAGTTGACAGCCCCACTCTACTGGGCAGTTGATGGGGATCAGTGGCCAGAGGAAGGGGGTGCCATTAGTGAACAGGAGGGGTAAGGGGTGCTGGGCAGACAAAAACAAACCCTAAACAGATGTCTATCAACCAGAAAAAAAGAAAAGAATGTGTGCCTTTAACTCCCTTTCAGCATTAGGGAGGAAAGCCTTCTCGCTGGCTAGATAAGCAGTGCTAAGAGTGCTGGACACTGGGAGTGAGGCTCTGAGAGGGTTCTGGAATGGGGAAGGCAGGCAGAGATGCAGGTGGGGGGAAAGCGTCTGTTCCTCAGTGAGGCTGACTCCTGGGCAAGGAAGAGCTGTCCTTGAGGGATGAGAGAGACACACCAGAAGCTAGAGAAAAATTGGTATTAAAACAAAACTGTTTCCATAAATGGGCAGTATTATTCTTTAAATGAGAAAATACATTTCTAAATAAAAGAAATGGTGACTGGTAAGATTACATCATACAAACCAATAATGACGGAAAAAACAGCAGAAAGATTTGGAGGGAATTTTGTCTTGGGAATGATGGGAAAAATAGCCTGTGAAAGGACAAAGGTGGAGTTTGGTGAGTGAGGCCTCTTCTGTGGCGATTTTAAGACTCTTCTCTGCGAAAGGGAAGGGAAGATGTTGATGATGAGGCTGGAGCTCTGGGTGATACGTGAAAGGGATGAGGTCTGAACTAAAACTGGGTTTCATAGGAAGGCTATTTATCTGATGAGGCATCTGGGGAGGACTTTTACTTCAAGTGGAGGGAAGAGAAGATATTTTACTGGAAAGGATAGAAAGAGCACTGATTGGAGGTTTAGGAGACCAGGATTCTAGACCTGGCTCTGTGCCTAGCTGTGTGCCTGGGGGAAATCATTTCATCTTTTTTCTTTTAATTTTTAAAAATTTTTGGCTGTTTTGGGTCTTCGTTGCCGTGCATGGGCTTTCTCTAGTTGCGGCACGTGGGCTTCTCATTGCGGTGGCTTCTCTTGTTGTGGAGCACGGGCTCTAGGTGTGCGGGATTCAGTATTGTGGCTTGCGGGCTCTAGAGCGCAGGCTCAGTAGTTGTGGCGTACGGGCTTAGTTGCTCCGTGGCATGTGGGATCTTCCCAGACCGCGGCTCGAACCCGTATCCCCTGCATTGGCAGGCAGATTCTTTTTTTTTTTTTTTTTTTAATTTATTTTTAGCTGTATTGGGTCTTCATTGCTGTGTGCGGGCTTTCTCTAGTTGTGGCGAGCAGGGGCAACTCTTCGCTGCAGTGTGCAGGCTTCTCATTGCCGTGGCATCTCTTGTTGCGGAGCACAGGCTCTAGGCGTGCGGGCTTCAGTAGTTGTGGCACGTGGGCTCAGTAGTTGTGGCACGCGGGCTCTAGAGCGCAGGCTCAGTAGTTGTGGCGCACGGGCTCAGTTGCTCCGCGGCATGTGGGATCTTCCCGGACCAGGGCTCGAACCGGTGTCTCGTGCATTGGCAGGCGGATTCTCAACCACTGCGCCACCAGGGAAGCCCCATTTCATCTTTTTGAAACTCAGTTTTTTCATCTGAAAATAAGGTTACTAACCTCCCATTACTACTACTAATAGGTCAGCTGTACTTCAGTGAGTTGCTCAAAGATGAAAGAATAAGTGTGAAAGTATTTGGGAAAGTTAAAGGTCATACAAGGTGCTCTTGGCAACGATGATGCTACTATGCCGTGAAAGGGGCTCTGAGCTCGGGGCGGTGGGGAAGTCGCCATGAACTTGTCGTGAAGGTGGGAGTGAGGTAGAGGAGGTTCCCGTGTCGGCTTGGAGTAAAGAATGCTGAAGAGTTATGGGGAAATGGGAGCGAGAGAAAGTGAGTGTTCCTTCTTGTACCTGAAATTATAGGAAGGAGTAGTAGCATAACGTGGGCATGAAATTAATGAGGGTGAATGAAAAACGCATGGAAAGTGAGCTAGTTGCCATCAAGGACGGGAGGAAGTACCGTCTCCAAAAGGAACAAAGAAATAATTACGTCCTGGGCATGTTGATGCAATGAGGGTGGTGGCAAACATGCCTCTTTTTTGAGGGGTGACCTGGGTTTTTTTCCCACTTTTTTACCCCACCCAAACTGGTTCTGTATTCAGGAAGCTGGGTAGTTGTCCGGAGAGTGGTTTGGGGCGTGTGAGGGTAGTGGCTCTTTAAATGGAGGGAAGAGAAGTCAGAACCGAGTGTAATGGGGGAGAGACTTCTCCTCAGTGCATAGTAAAGACTGGGTTTTATGTCAGCTGGACCACAGCAGGCTGCGTGAGGGCCGAATGGCACAGGGGCTCTGTGTAAAGTGGTTCTCCAGTCCTGGGGGTGGTTTCCGCTCCACTCCCCAGGCCCAGCATCCTTGGTGACCTCAGCCGCAGACTCCCTCTCTAGATGGTACGAGTCTGGTGCTATTTGTTCTTTCTACTGGAGAATACCTACCATGGATTCTTTTGCCCTTGATTTCTTCCCCAGTCTGACCTGACTCGTTACCAAGTTAGGGCTTCTCTTCCTCTTGGAAGGAAGGCCCCTTGCAAGGGCACCCCTGGAGCCTGCGTGCTGCCCTCTGGAGTGGACTCTACAAGTAATCATGGTTCGAACCCTGCGATGTCTGCTTCTTAGGATAATAGCATCTACCAGGAGAACTCTGGATGTTTCCTAATAACCAGTCTGCTTCAGTGTCATTTCCCCTAGATAGATACCAAAGTCTTTTCACAGACTGTAGACTTACCCACAGGGAAGAAGCTGAAAACAATGTATTCTTTTTGTTTTCTTTTCTTTTATATTGGGGTATAGTTGACTTACAATGTTGTGTTAGTTTCAGGTGTACAGCAAAGTGATTTAGTTATACATATACATATATCTATTCTTTTTCAGATTCTTTTCTCATATAGGTTATTACAGAGTACTGAGTAAAGTTCCCTGTGCTATACAGCAGGTCCTTACTGATTATCTATTTTGTATGTAAAACAATGTACTCTTATATTACCAATAATGTCATTTTCATACACAAAGGACAGAACCTCTCTGTTTGGCCTACCTACCTACCTACTACCTAGCACAGTAAAATTGTTTCCAATTAAACATATTTCCTTTTGCTAGAATTTTTCTCATCAGAATCATTATTTCCCATTGAAAATTTTCTACGTCTTGTTTTGTTGACCAAGTTTTTTCGTTCACGTCAACCAACTATAGCATCTGCAGTTAGAAATGTACTTTTATGGACATTATATCTACCAGGTCCAATTATTCTAAATCAAAGTTTGCAAATAGAAATTTTATCAACAGGATGTGCTTCTGTCAAGTTTTAGCCAAAACCATTTTTCTAGGCGCCATCTTTGTTTTGAGTATAATTACTATTAGTATTCATTATGAATTGGATAAAAGAAAATAGTTTGCATTTATTTTTTAGCTCATTCATGAGAAAACAGTAAAGCTGTTTCAGGATTGCTATACTGTAAAGGGTCGAACTGCTGTATTGCTCGTCCAAGCCTTCCGAATACGTTTCCATCACTTTGGGTCTTGCATTCTAAAGTGCTCCATCTGTCGGTGGAGCAGAGAACAAACAGCAGGGCTCCAGATGCATCACTGTTTAGGGTGGGAAAATGTAGGGCGTGTTGGGTGTTTTTCAAAAGCTTTTTACTCTCTTCCCCCCATGCCCCGATTTTTTTCTGTTTTCTCCCTAAACTTTTCAGCCCTTTCAGGTTCTCTTACTCATCATCTACTTCTGCTGCCGCTATGTCTGCCCGCCCCCCCTTCGTGCCCCAGTTCTCCTCCTCCTGCTGTGCCTTTCCTTCTCCCTCCTCCTCAGCCTCACTCACTGTCCCAGACCCTCTCCTCTGAGAGCGTAGCTGTGTTTTCCCCTCTCGGTTGCTTTCTTCTATTTCCCCACCCCCGCCTCCTTAGAAGAGTTGCTTATCAGAGCCCTCAATGCCATGATTCTAAAGGCTCAGGGAGACACTCTTGTCCCTGCCACTCAGGATCCCACCGGGATCAAGTAACCAAGAGAGGTTGTGAACCTGTGCTTCTTATATGGCTTTAAAAGCGGCACTGGGGGTGGCCCACTCATGTGGGCTTGATTT
The DNA here is from genome assembly GCF_965194825.1 of Balaenoptera physalus. Taxonomy (NCBI): domain Eukaryota; kingdom Metazoa; phylum Chordata; class Mammalia; order Artiodactyla; family Balaenopteridae; genus Balaenoptera; species Balaenoptera physalus. Next base: position 118,698,354 of record NC_138887.1, on the reverse strand, counting down.
TATGGAATCTGTCTGAAGACAGAGGGATGGATGGTTTGATCTCAGGAGGGCCCTGCCAGATCAGGAACCTGGGAACCTCATCTCAGTCATCATCAGTTTAGATTTATTGGACACCCCCTGGGTGCTTGGAGCTGTGCTAAATGATTTCATCCTTCAAGCCCTGAAATCCAGTTTCTGCCTTTTTAGCAGCTGTTTGAAATACTGTAATATTGGGCTGAGTTTTAACAAGCTTTGGTTATTCTTTCTGTTACTGTTTACTGCAAACCGTGTTTTAAAAATCAGAACTTAAAAGTTAGAGGATTTAGTAATGATGTTGGGGGTTCTTGATTTCCTTTAGCATAAGATCCTATAGATTCCTACCACATATGGGTTCCTCTACAGCGAATGTGAGATCAGAGGGCACACTGAAAAGTGGGTAGAATAATATTCATGGAGAGAATGTCTTATGCCCAGAGCTGGGGTGAGGGAGCAGGGTTGTAGGGAATATTTTAGGAGAGGCTTGAGAAAGGAGGGACAGAGACGGAGAGTGAGAAAGTGCTTGGGAATAGTTCCTTTATTCAGTCAACAAATATTTATGCAGTGCCTACTCTGTGCAGGTAACTTTCTAGATGCTGGGGATACAGCCATAAATAATAAATAAATAAATAAATAAATAAATAAAAATGGTTACCTTCATGAAGCTTATGTTCTAATAGGAAGAGACAGCCAATAAAATAAGTTAATAAAGTTAGTGACACATACTATAGCAACAAGTAAAGCAGAGAAGGGAGATCGGGAGTATTGGGAGTTTTAATTTTAAAAAGGATGATCAGAGAAGGTCTCATTGATAAAGACCTGAAGGACATAGGGAATGAGTCAGTGCAAAAATCTAGGTGAAGAATATAGTATTTCAAACAGAAGAATAATTGGGGCAGGGGCGGGGGGAGGGGCAGAAGCAGGAGAAAATGCTGATGAACCGGGTAAGAGACGAGGGTGACTCGGGCTAGTTGGACACAGAGGAGGTGGTGAGAGGTCGGGTTGCGGGTATTTTAGAGACAGCAGCACTAGCGAGATTTGCTGATGGGTTGGGCATGGGCGGTGAGAGAGTGAAGGTCTGGTTTGAACAACAGGGAAGATGGAGTTACCATTAACCGAGATGGGAAAGACGGGGGTTCAGATGGGGAAGAACTGGCTCAGGAGAAGTCTCAGGAGTTCAGTTTGGGACACGTTACGCTTGAGTTCTGGGGAAGAGGAAAATGGTGTGGGAAAGAGCCCTTAATGACATGAAAGGGGAACCCAAGGATTTGAATCTTGCAGAAATAAAACAGATTTTGGCTAGATAAGGAAGAAAGCCCGGGGCGGTGGGAGGTGAGCATCATGAGGGGTACGTCACCTATGGACAGTGGATGGATCTATTGACAGCTCACAGAGCTGGGTGCTGGCGGAGCTTGGGTGGGCTGTCAGCGAACGAAGCCCACCTGCCGGTGGCAGCAGCGAGCAGGGACAGCGTCGGAAGTCTGGGTGAGGCTAAACTAGGGTGTGCCACATGGGTTTTGCAAAGGTCAGATAAAGTGTGAAGCCCTCCAAGAAGAGGCAGGGGCTCAGGCATAAAGATACCCCTGGGGTGTGAGATGAGAACACTGACTGAGATGGAGGTGGGTGATCTGGGCAGGGGCTGAATTCTGGCCTCTAAGGAAAATAATGCAAATGTGGTTCCTGAGGAAAAGGAACAGGTGTGGATTGCATCCGTGAGGGGAAAGGACAACTCTGAGATCGGGGAAGGGAACTGAAAGTGACTAGGCTGGTCCTGGAGGCCCTGAGAAGTTTTTGCAGGGGAGCAGGCAGATGGCAGGGGTTAGAGAGGAGCGCCAGCCAAGCTCTGAGCGCTGGGATGCCGTCCAGCCGCGCACACACATGCACAGCCCCATTCTCTTATAAAGCATTTCACTGTTGCCCCAAGTCACTTAGCTCTGGGTTATAGTCTCAACCTCAGAGTGTGCTTAGGAGTGTACACGTGACATGTGGTGATGTGTATAGGTGCACCGCCACGTCTACAAAGTCCTCCCCGCTTTACACAGTGAGCTCCACTGGTAAGGACCTGACTGTTCAGTTTACGGATTACCTGTTTTCTTTTGTTCTCTTTCCTACTGGTTGGTTTTCTTTTGACTTTTTGTTGCTCCACTGTTTATTGGTCCTTTGGGCAGAAAACAAGGGAGTTTGTAAAACTCAAACACTGAAAACATTCGTAATGCATTATTTGCAGTTCTGACAAAAATGTCAATAGATAAGAAGATTAAAACCAATGGCTGAATTAAATTTTAGAATTATGTATGGATTAAAATGTTTATATGCCTGTGATTACAAATAATCAGTAGTCTACTGAGTCAACATTTCTTCCTCCATTTTCCTCTCTGTGTCTTCCCTTGCTGAACTTGTTTCTTCCTCCTTCTCCTGTACTCCCTCCGGTTCTCTCAGTGACACCAAGCTCAGGGTCCTCAGGATTCTGAACTTGGGCAGAAAGCAGCCGTTTGTGCTTCTCAGCAACCTTGGCTGGGAAAGAGGGAGGGTGGAAAAGAGATGATGTCTTTTTAAAGTTAAGGAGAAGGATTGAAAGTGTCCTGGAGGGCTAAGTAATTGGAAGAAAAATCTGGCCACTGATGAGGTGGCGTGTGGCAGGGCAGGCGCCCTGTTCTGGGCTGGATGGTCTGGCTAAGGAGAATTGGGAGGGTGGGTACGGAAACCTCCTGACTCGCAGGTGCTTGGGTAACACTTCTTGGACCCCGATTGCGGCAGGGGGAGGGACTCAGATGACCCTGAAGTTTCCATCTGGAAATGAGATTCTGAGATTCCAGGACTTCCCTGGTGGTCCAGTGCTTAAGACTCTGCACTTCCAATGTAGGGGGCGCAGGTTCGATTCCTGGTCAGGGAACTAAGATCCCACATGGCGTGCGGCGGTGCAGCCAAAAGGTTAAACAAAAAAAAAAAAAGATTCCAGATTTAGGGAAGAGGGAAGGAAGGGAGGCAGAATAGAGGTGAGCACATATCTCTTCCCACTAGGCCAGCGAGGAGTCCTAGGAGAATAGCAAAGGCTGCAGCTGTGGTCTCCCCCTCTCTCCTGCAAAAGTGAATTCTCCGACGTCGCTCACTCCTGCCTCTAGCCACTGAAAGGACCCTAAGCCAGGTTCCCCACTGCTTCACTCTGACCTGCGGCCGCGTGGTCGGGGTCTGGAGGGGTGGTCAGTGAGTGGAAAGCCCTCGGTGTGGGTCTGGAGAGGGCCGGCAGGCAGCGGGTAGGGGAAGCAAGGTTGCAGGGCTGGGGGGTTGAGGTGTCACAGTCCTGGGGACGGTGCTCTTTTGATCCATGCCTGTTGCCTCCCCCACTTTGCGGAGTGAAGTCTGTGCTGGTTAATACCTTTCTTCCCATCTCTTTGTCTTCCCGAACCTCTTCCCACCCCTGACCCCGGATGTCTCCCCTCCTGCCCCGTCTCATCCCCTCCACGTCTGTCTCTCCTCCTGCTGTCGTGCTGTCCACGCCTGGCCACGGTTCCACGTGCCGCCTCCAACCTGTGTGCCTTCTCCTCGCCTCTCCCCCCCTACCCGTTGGCTCTCGCTCCCCACAGCAGAGGGGAAGGTGTACAGCTCAGATGAGGAGAAGCTCGAGGCGCCGGCGGGAGACCCAGCAGGCAGCGAGCAGGAGGAAGAGGGCTCGGGCGGTGACAGCGAGGACGACGGCTTCCTGGACAGTTCTGCAGGGGGCCCCGGGGCCCTCCTGGGACCCAAACCGAAGCTAACGGGAAGCCTGGGGACTGGAGCTGAGGAGGGGGCACCGGCGGCGGCGGCGGCGGCGGCAGCGGGAGTCACGGCTCCTGGGGGCAAAAGCCGGCGGCGCCGCACAGCCTTTACCAGCGAGCAGCTTTTGGAGCTGGAGAAGGAGTTTCATTGCAAGAAATACCTGAGCTTGACCGAGCGCTCCCAGATCGCCCACGCCCTCAAGCTCAGTGAGGTGCAGGTCAAGATCTGGTTTCAGAATCGGCGGGCCAAGTGGAAGCGCATCAAAGCTGGCAATGTGAGCAGCCGTTCTGGGGAGCCTGTAAGAAACCCCAAGATTGTCGTGCCCATACCCGTGCACGTCAACAGGTTCGCTGTGCGGAGCCAGCACCAACAGATAGAGCAGGGCGCCCGGCCCTGAGGGGCTCCTGGGGGCTTCCTGAGCCTGCTCTGAGACTGGGCTAGGCTTCTGCGGACCAGAGGGGCTCCTGCTGTGACTCTGCCCTCGGACGGGGCTCAGTTGGCAATTAACGTAGCTCTAGGGGGCCTCTCCTGGCACTTGGCCCTGAGCCACTCCAGAGACCCCCAGGACTGGGGCTTCAGGGCTAAAGGGGCTTAGGTTCTTCCCGTCGAGGAGCTGCTGGGACTGAGGTGGACCCCTAGGGCTTGGAAGGTTCCTGGCTAATGCCCTGGAATTGCTTCTGACGGGGATGGAAGGAAGCCAGGGTGAGACCTAGCCAAGCTGATGACAGCTCCTTATTTATTTTGTGTGAAGTTGTATATATGGAGCTCTCTGCCTCTGTCTGTCTGCACCCCTGAGAGGGATTGGGGAGCTTGTGTGTTTCCTCCATCCTCAGCCACTTTGGTTCCATCTCACTGCCCCAGGGTGGGTACCGCCTTGCCTGTCTATAGTACAGAACGCGCAAAGAAGCGAAGTGGAACTGTCACTAGCCCCTTAGAAACCCTTCAGCACTCACTGTCTGTTTCATGTAATCTACCTCCACTAACGTCCTTTCCCGCCGCAGGTGCTGCCCACCGTTCACGCCTCCAGCTCTCATGCTTCTAACGCGGCACCTCTTTTCTCTTTACCATTAAACAGGCAAGCTTCTGCACCTCTGCTTTCTGCTCTTTGGAAGAGTTTGCAGACTTCAGGGTAGAGGATTCACTCCCTTTTGTATTCTGAGGGGAAATGAAGTACTTGAGCCTAGATGGGGTGTGTCTGGCCCTGTCTAAGTAGGTGGAGGTTATCAGTTGTGTGAGGGACGGGCCGGCCGGGGGCTCACCCCCATCACCTGTGCGCCCGTTAATGAATCCTTTCCTGTGTAGAGGGCGTGGCAGCTTATTAGTCCATCTCTGCTCTCTTCGATATTCCAGACATCAGGGCCTGGAGTAAAAAGACCCACTTCTAGGGCTCTGTTTTAACAGCGTTAATTGTGGTCTCCCCCCCACCCCCGTTGCACCGTTTACGAAGCTTGGGATCCCAAGTCCTCTTCTGTTATAAAATGAGGTTGGTTGAGAGGGCCCACTGCGGCGCGGACGAGGCAGGAATGTACCTGGCGGTTCTGGAAGGGGGTGTGCTGTGGCGGAGGCTCGGGGGTTGGCATTCTGTGAGCAGATTAAGGAACAGCGTTAATGGTGGACGAAGGAAACACACAGACGTGAGGCTTCAGGGGCACTTGCAAGAAACAGAGTAGACCTAGAGGGAAACGAGACAAGCTGAAGCTGTCTGCCATTCCCCCACCTTCACAGACGGGCTACCATCCTGTACCAGCTGTGGAGTCAGGCCGCACAGGCATCGGGGACAGAGTTACCACAGAAGCCAGCTGAAGTTGGTATCATGGTTAACGGGGCTTCCTGGGAAGAAACAGGACCTGCGTTGATTTGGGAGGAGAGGTGGAGTAGAACAGAAAAAAAAAATTGGCTGTGAGTTAGGCAAGGTCAGAGAGGGGAGGGAAGCGCAGCTCAGTGCAGCCCCCGGCCGGCTTCCTCACCTGCGTCAGAGGGCATGTCGCTGCTGATTCCTGGTTTGCAAGCCAGCCGCTGTCTAGTTGCTCACGTCTATTGCCTGCCTCTTCCAGTGAGACTGAGACAGCCCTTCCCTGGCAGCTCTTTCCTCCTAGCTGGTTCTGGCAACCAAACGGAACGCAGCCTGGAGCTGTGACTGGTCACGAGCAATGGTGGCACGGTGCCCTGGCTGGGACACGCACAGCCAGGGTCCTCTCTATCTTTTGGCTAAATTCCGGCAAGGCTGGAGAATCAGGCTGAAAAAATGTAGTCCAGACCAGCCCCATTCCTGATCTAGGTCAAGGCTGTCTGCTACCTTTGACTCACCCACATGGGGAACCTACAGGGTGAGATTCTTTTCAGGAGAGAAGCCGGGCAGAGGTCGAGGATCCCAGGAGCGGTTGTCATCTTGCTGTCAGGAATCCGTGTCCGCAGGTCGAGCAAGGGCTGGAGCGGAGGTCCTCTGGCTCTGCCCCCAGGGAGGGGAAGTGGGGGGCGGGGAGGAGAACTAGCAAGACCAAGGCCTTGATCTGCCCTTTTTTCCTGCATTTACCTCTGAAGCCTCCTAAACTATACCAGGCAGCATTCCGCCACCCAAGGGGCTTCTTTTCCTTGGGGAACCTGGAGGTGATTATTGCTAGTATTTTCTGAGCCTAGGAACCCAGTCTCACACACACCCATGGTCCTGTCTCTATTCTGCCCTTAACCTTGTTTAAGGCTCTTGTCAGCCTGGCAAAACGGGCTGTGGACCAAGACAGTAAAATCTGGTTTCCTCTCTGAATAGCTTTACTTGGTTAATTTCCCTACACATGGGCAAGGGCCGTGCAGAGCACCAGCCCGCCACACCCAATGTACAAGGGCCACCAGCAGAGCAGCTCCCGGAACCGGGCAGCAACAGGCTCCCTAGGGAGTGGGGACCCTAACTTAGCAGTTCTCACCCTTCAAGAAGGTACAGAGGAGTTTCTCCCAGATTTTCTTTCTAGAATAACTAAGGGATAGTCCGAGGGAGAAGCAGAAGCTCTGGATTCTGCCTCCAGCTTGGCAAGGGGTTGGTGGGAGTCAAGGGGGCTGTTCTGCCGTCGGTGACCTACCCCCTCCCCTTTCCTCAAACGCAAAGCCTAGGGATGAGTTCCCCAGAGGCGCGCTGCCACTCAACCCATCCCGTCCTCAGAACTCTCCCCCTGGGCACGGACCCGCGTGGCTCCCTGAACCTCTGGCTGTGGGGCTGGTTCCCAGACGCCTAGGAAGGGGGACAGAGCTCCTGCCCTCTCTGTGGGTGAGCTCTGGGCAGCACAGCTGTGGTGTGAGGTCACTGGACAGAATACTGATGAAAATGAGACCAACAGAAAGCCGTTCTGAGGGTGGAGGCGGCAGGGCAGGGGGGAAGCAGCAGGAAGCTTCGAGTGGGGAGCACGGAGCTCGTCTCTCCTCCTGGCAGGGTTCACTGCCGGTGCTGCTGACAAACTCAACTACGCCCCTGGCAAGAGAGGGCTGAGAGAATCGCACGTAGGAGGCTGGGGGTTACCTAGCCTCCAGCCTGCCTCCTGGACAGGGTGGGTGGCTGGATGGGGTACCCTAAAGTAAAGTACAGCAAAGAAGACAGGGACAAAGAAGAAGAGAGAGATGAGAGGGGCATTTTCGGAACGGCAGGGAGATGAGAGGGGAGACGAAGGCCACACACACAGTCTGGTTTATTGGCACATCTCACACACACCAAATATGTACACAAACATAAATATTCCAATGTACACATTTACATGGGACTCGCAGGTCACCCCCCAACGTCTGCCCCACCCAGGCTCCGTTTTAGGAGAAGGCTCACAGGGGGCTGGCACGAGAAGGTAGGACTCTGGAGGAGGGCGAGGTCCTGCTCCCCTCTCCTCACAGTACCTCCAAAGGGTCCTGTCCCTTTTCAGTGGCACCGGAGGGCAGGGGCCAGACACCTCCGACCCCTCTGCTGCAGCTCCAAGCCCGGCGTCTTCTCTCATCCTTCTGTCTCTCCCCTTTAGTTCTTCCCTTTGACTCTTCTCGTTTCCCTCTTCTCCTTCCTCTCTGCACGTCCCTGCTTCTCAGTCTCTGTGTCTTTGTTTCTCCCAGCGCCTGTAGGGGGGTGGGTCCCCACGCCCTGGAGTCCTTCTGGCCCCTCTGCCCTCTTCCTGGGCCTTACAGGAGACTAGGGCTTCGGTGCAGCTCAGCGGAGGCGCTGGTGCCGTCGGCAGGCTCTCTGCTGGGGGTCGGGGCTAGGCCGCAGCCCTCCCCGGGGCAGCCATGCTGGGTCAGGATGTCTGCACACTCCTGGCTGCCGGCCCGGCGAGCATAGGCCAGCGGGGTCAGGCCCCGGGCGTCCCGGCTCCTCACGTCCACCCCGTACTGCAGAAGAAAGCACGTTTTCACGGTTGGCGGGACACGGCGGGAAAGGTGTGGGTTCCCGGGGAGAGAAAGGAGAGGCGGCCCTCAGAGGGCTGGGGTGAGAAGGACGTCAGGGAGGTGAGGGGCACCTGCGGGGCGGGAGCCCCGACTCACCCAGATGAGCAGCTGTGTGAAGACGACGTTGGCCATGGCGCTGGAGAGATGCAGGGCGGTCCGCCCGTCCCCGTCCCCGTAGGTCTCGTTCACCTCCTCCTTGGACCCGTGGGCCAGAAGCATCACCAGCAGCCGCAGGTCGTCTTCCACCACCGCGCGGAGCAGCTGCTGCCCCAGCGGCACATCCGAGCTGGGCAGCGGGGCCAGGAAGAGCTTCTGCTCGTACTTGGCCCGGATCCAGCGCTCCTTCTCCTCTCTGCGAGCACAGGAAGGGCCGGGCCGGGGGTCAGGGGGGCGAGGGGGCGGCAGGGAGACACGGCGTGGGCGCAGAGGCGAGCCTGAGGGCCCCAGGGGGGTCGGGGGCAGCGGGCGGCGCACAGGGTGTGGAAGAAGCGGAAGAGAACTCCGGGGAGGCCCCTGGGGGCCGAGAGGGCAGGAAGATTCCCGGCAGGGCTCGGGTGCAGCTTATCTGGCCCTGCAGGAACAAAGGAGGCGGGGGCCTGCACTGGGGGCCCACGCACGACCCTATCTACCACCCATTCTCCCCATCTCAGAGCTCAGGCCGTGGCCTTCGCGCCACAGAGCGATAGGGCCCTGCGCATGCGCCTCCCGGCGGCCCCCTGACCTGCTGATAACGCTGAGAAAGGGCCCGTTGTTGTGAGGCGCTGAGTGACAGGAGGGGGAGGGGCACCCCCAGGGGCCCACTGCCGAGCAGAGCAACGGTGGGTTTTAATTAACCCTTCCAGCCCTGTCACAGCTGCCCGGCCCCGCCCCCAGTCCTCCCCACCGGGCAGGAGCGCCCACGTCCCCTCCCTTGCCGGCCAGCGCCGGGGCCCCCCGCCCTCACCTGCAGGCGTCGGGCCCTGGCTTCGCGTAGCCATCCAGGGCCCCCTCCCAGACACTGTTGGCCAGGGCATTGCCCATCGCGGTCATGACGGCCAGCAGCTCAGGTGGCCAGTCATCAAGGTCGAGGGAGCGGACCCGGGACAGGTGAGCCCCCAGATGCCGGTGGGTTCCCGAGCACTCGATGCACATCAGGGCTCCCAGGTTCAGGCTGGCCCAGTCTGGATCTAGGTGCGGAGAGGAAGCAAGATGAAGCCCCCGGGCAACCAGAGCGAGAACACCAGGAAAGCCCTCCCCGCCGCGGTTCCCAGCCTGCGAGAAGCCGCTTGCAGAGCTTCCTCCGCGAAGCTGGTCGCGCTTCCTCTAAGCCACCCACAAGCCCGGCCCCGCCGGCCCGGCACTCACTGGGGGCCTCGCAGTCAATACAGAAGCTGTTGCCACGAACGGTGCGCACGGCCTGCACAGCCAGAGCCGCATTCTGGTTCCCCAGTCGAGTCTGCCTCGGGGGGAGAGGCAGGGGTGGCTGGTCAGTCGCGAGGCCGACCTGGGACCCCACCCCACCCGGGCCTCTGGGCCAACCTTGTCCTTGGCGCTGCGGCAGCCCTGCAGGCTGGCGAGGATCTGGGCCTGCACGCTCTGCACCCACAGCTCCCGCTCCTCCGCCGTCGAGGCCTCGAAGTGCCACGTCTGCCCGGTGAGGGACACCACCACAAACTCGAACGACTCCTCGGCCTCTGTGGGCACACGGACACGCACCGGCGTGAGGGCAGAGGGCCCCTGTCGGCACGCACGTGCAGGGACACGCCACCCAGCCTCGAGGACCACTCTCTCCAGGGCACCTTGCGGGGAGTAGGGGGCAGAGAGCCGTGTGGAGCCCCCAGACCTCCATCCTAGCCACCTGCGGAGCCTGGGTGAAAAAGGTGGGGAAGCGAGGATCTGGCATCCCTGGCACTGCTGGGAATGGGTCTGGAAAGCAGAGCTGAGTATCTGGAGAAGGACGTGATGGGGCGTTGGGAGACAGTGCTGGGGGGGCGGCGAAGGCGGGGGTGGGCACCATCCGTACATGTCAGCTGCAGCCGCCTCATTCTGCAGCTCATTAAACCCAATATTCCTGACGGCGTCAGCGTGGGGCTCCTGGGAGCCGCGCCCCTCCCCCGCTACCCTGGCACAGGCAGGCAGGGAGGGCAAGGGGATGGGGAGAGGAGGAGAGGTTTCCTCCCCAGACGAACGCGGACGTGTGAGCAGATAGGAACCTGAGGACAGCTGCAGTGACAGACACGTCCCAAGCAGTGTGGTGAAGCTGTTCCCAGCTCTGCTCCCCCAGGCCCCCCAGGAGACAGTCACGGGGATCTCCTTCCCGATGGTCACCGCCCCGTGGGTGAACAGTTCCTAACAAGCAGTGCGAGTGTGTCGTGGGGCTGGAGAGACAGGTGCCCGTGAGGAGGCCCAAGTGAGACCACACGTCCTGCCGGGGCAGCCTCCTGCCCCAGTGACACTGAACATGCCCTCCCCGCCCACCAACCCCCGGCCCCGCCAAGGGAAGTCCTCCTGGCGGGCTCCTGCTCTAAGGCGCCCTTAACAGAACTGTTTTCGTAGAGAAACTGGTACCTTTCTTTCCCCAAGCTCCACCATTCCACCTCACCTTGCTTCCAACCATCTTTGAACTACATAACGGTGACAGTCTGTGGGGCTCAGTTCCCTGGTACAGGTGCACCCCGTGCCGTGAGCACTGATCACCCCGTATCACCGGTTGGCTGAGAAAGGTGGCTCCTTCCCTTAGAGATGATCTCCCCCACCTAGCCACGCCCCTAACCCTAACCATCAGAGAAGAAACCATCAACCGTGCATCCATGTAGGTTAACCTTATTCAGGAGCAAAGACACTCCAACCACTGAGAAGAGGCACATTTTGAAGATACTCTGGGGAACATCAGAGAAGCAGCGCTACGATTAATAAGGGATTATGAGAAAGGACCTATGGAACAATACCTGAGGAGCTGGAATTCCTCAGCCTAAAGAAGACTAAGGAGAGGCTCAGCCAAACACACACGCGTATGAAGCACCTATTTTGCGCCCAGCGCTGCTTAACCTCAGTGGGTGATACAAGAGACACAGAAAACATAGGTCCTGCCCGCACCACCTTGGAAGAGCTGCGGGAGGAGCAGCCTGCTGTCTTTTACCTTCCGTAAGAATAAAAGAAGCTCACGTTTTCACAGGAAGCGTTTAAGTTAGGCAGAAGCAAGAGCTTTTCTAAGATACCAGGTTGAGATGACCAAAAGTTGTGGAGCTGCTTTTACTGGAAGTTATTATTAGAAAGTGCTTAAGCTAATACAGAAAAAAGGGTGTGCCTCTTCAGGCACTATCCCCAAGTCCCGCTGCCCACCTCCTGTGCCCCGGTTTCCCTTGGGGGTCCCCCTAACCTTCAGCAGCACTGCCGGGGCCGTCTGGTCGGGGGGTCCCGGTGCTCTTTTTCCTCCGGTGCTTCTTCCGGTTGGAGTGGGGAGATGGGGGAGGCTCCAGCTTGGGGCTGGAACTGAGCACCTCAGCTGGGCCACTGGCTGGTGAGGGAGAGGTGGAGAAGTGTGGGGAGAGGGGAGGGGGCCAGCACAGGCCCTGCCCTGGGTGCTGGGGGCTCCACCCTGAACTGCAGCTGGGTGGCCCAAGCGGGGCGGGGTGGGGGGAAGGGGGGGCACTCCCGCCCCATCCGCACCCCGGGAGGGGTCTGTCCACAGAGTCCCGACCCCAAGGCGCCCCCGGCCTTGGAGGAAGGGAGAGTGGAGAGGAGCATGTAGGAACCGCAGGCAGGGCAGAGCGAAGGGGAGGAGGGAACCGGCTTCTGCAGCCTGGAGGGCGGAAGGCGGCCGGGGGAACGCACTCAAAGGGAGCTGGAGACCCGGCAGCTCCGCACCAAATTTATCCTCAATCACACTCCCCGCTCCTCACAATTAATAGCAGAATTAGAAACAATCAGGGAGCTGCCTAATTACTGTCAATTAGAGCGCACTAATCAAGCTCCCGTCTCCCACACCCCGCCCGGCGCTCACCACTAAATGTCAAACTTCATTAGAGGCAGACACGCGCCCTCCCTCCCTGCCTTCCGCCTGCCAGACTCAACAGAGGGGCCCCACCAAGGCCAGCACAGGCCGCAGGACGGTGACCCTGGGAAGCGCCCCCGGCTGCCCTCTCAGGCCTCCACATCCACCCCCGGGCGGCCTGGGCCGGGCAGGGGAGGTGGCGCAGACCCGGGGCTGTGGGCGCCCAGCTGCTTCCTGCTGTCAGAGCTCAGGCCGGGCTCTGCGCTTCTGCTGGGATGCGGGCCGGGGCAGGGTCTCTGGGAGGCAAGTCAGGAGGAGAGCTAACGCGCTGCTGCCCAGCAGGAGGGACGTGGGAGCAGCGGGTGTGCCCGGTCCCCAGGGAGTCTCCTCCCTCTCACAGCCTCACTTAGGAGAGGAGGGCAGGGCGGCGCCCATTTCCCTCTAGCCTTCAGGACTGCTGATGGATGTGGGGCTACGGGTGAGTGAGGAGAGAGCGTGGAGGTGCTCGCCGAAGAGGCGGGCGGGGGAAGAAGTGAGGGGAAGACGACGACGAGGCCAAGGGGAGCAGGCGGAGGTGGGAAGGGAGAGTTCTCGACCCCCTAGACTGGGTGGGGCCTCAGCCTACCGAGGGGCAGCGCGGGGGAGAAACCACGTCTCCGGACAGCTCACAGCTCCCTGATCCTGTCTGCGGGGACCCCCTCTCCACGCGGGCTAGCTGCCGCCTTCGGAATGTGTTTCAAGCCCCCAGCCTCCGACCTCCCCACTCCGCCGCTTCCCCGTGCCCCCCGCGGAGAGGCTGATGAGCCGGCTGCGCGGGGGGCTGATGGGGACGCGGGAGCCGCCAGCGCCGCCTGGGGACAGCGGTGGGCGGCGGGGAGCTGCAGAGGGAGGGTCTCTAGCGCCAGCCGCTGGCGCGGGCCTGCGGGCAGCACAGGGGCAGCTACCCCAACTCCATGCCCCAGGCGTGGCACTGGCTCTGCCACAAGCCCTGGAGGGCTCCGCCGGGCCCCCTTCCCCATCTCGGCCTCCCGGGCTGCCCTCCTCTGCGGCTTCACCGGGTCCTGCATACCTGGGGGCAGGGCAGCGGCCTCACTCCACTGGTCGGCGCTGGAAACGGAGCAGGAGCGCTGGTGCAGCCCCTCTGGGCGCGGGCCAGCCCAGGCTGGGCTGCTGGCCGAGTGGGGGGCACCTGGGGGGGGGGTGGGAAGGGTCAGACTGGAAGGGGAGGCCGGGGGAAGGGCACCCACAGACTTTCCTGAAAGTACAGCTACGGGCAGAGCTTGAGAAATTCCAGCAGGATACTGACCCAGGATGAGGGGCTCCTGGATTCACCAGGCACCGGGCCAGGATCACTGGAGAACCGGAGGCCTCCCATGGGCCCAGACTTCACACCCCCACCTTGTCTCCAGGGTCCATGCCTCTGTCCCCTCCCTGTGATCGGGAGCCAGAAGTTGGGTGAGTGGGACAGTCCCCCCATCACTGCCAAGCTGCTCCCCCGCTATCCCAGCCCCTGCCCCTCCGGGCCAGGCCCCGAACCCTGTTCCAGGCCACATATGCCATTTGCTGTGCCTCAGCTTTGCTGCCATTCTGACGAGGAATAAGTGTATCAAATTCAAGTAATTATGTCTAATTAGTATTAGTAATTATCCTGTGGGGCTGGAGAAAATTAATCTTTCGTTTCCCATCGGGGAAGAACAGCAGAGCCAGGGGAACCGAAGACTCCAGGAGCGCCAAGCCCGGGGCGGCGGGGCCGGCAGTGCGCGCCCTCCCCGGGCCCGAGTCACCTGTGGGGAGATGGTGGCAACGGCCCCCGGGCCTCAGGGCCGGCCGCGGACAGTGACACTGCCCTCTCACCTCAGCTGACCTGAGACAGGGTGGGGCCTGAGGCCAGAAGGCCACGGCCGAGGGAGGTCTGCACTGAACGCTGGGCAGGTGGCCGGGTGCCCGGCGTTAGTGACAGGCAGAGACGGGCCCTGAAGCTGAACAAGCCGGAGGGAGGGGCGAGGGCCGACACCAGGCCCCGGACCAGCCCTGCAAGCACAAGGGTCAAGTTTCTGGAAGCCAAGGGACAGGAAGATGTGCGCAGAAGCCACTAGAAGGTAAAGGAACAGGCCAGACGTCCCTGATGCTCGCTCCGGGGACAGCACGAGACTGAATGGTGGGGGCGGGTTTTGTGTTTCTCTTGTATCTGTCATAACACCCCAGGCAGGACCAGACACACAGTAAGTGCTCGTTAACATACGTGTGGCACCCGTGCCAGCCCCCTCCCACTCTGCCTAACAGGTCCCTGCAAACTTAGCCTTTCTTGGGGTCCCCCCGCACCGACCCCCGTCAGGAAACCTTCCAGGGGAGCAGCCTCGGGTCCTAACTTCTCAGATGCTGTGCTTCTTGCCACCCCTCGCCTGCTTCCATCTCCCCCGGGTTCCAGATCTTATTCCCCCTCCCGCCAGCCCCACCCAAAGACAGCACAGGCCCAAGTTCCTCCCCAAGCCCCCCAACCCAAAACCCGAGGGAGGGAAAGTGCTTTCCCTTTTCTTTGTTAATTCTCCCCTCATTACGCCTGCAATCCCACAATCAGTGTGCACTGTAATTGTCGAATTTGATGCTAATGATTAATGAATTAAACATGGAGCCATCAATTAGTCCTCGGAGAATAATTCTGCATAAAGCAGCGGATAATGTAATTACAGTAACAAAGATAATGAGATGTTAACATCGCCCGGTGAGCGGAAACATGTGTGAGTGTGTGCGAGGTCGGTGCGCGGCGGAGGGGACGCGGCTCGGGTGGCGCCTGGCCATGTGTTCCGGGGACATGGCGAGCGTTTGCGGGTACTGGCAGTTACGTGGGTGAGTGTGCCGCGCACCCCCTTCTCCACGCGCCACTCCCGCTCCCCAGGTGAAGGTCTTCAGGGACCAGGAATGTGACAGGACAGAGTGTCTTAGGCCTTCCCTCCCTCCGAGGGAACAGCTAGCTCTCCCCTTGCTGCCTGCCTGCAAGCAAAGGCTCCCCTTCCATCCACTCACACTTCCTGCTCCCTCTGGTGTCATCTGAGAAACCCCAAGCCAGTCCACAGGCAGCTCCGGGAGGTCCCCAGCCCCGCCCCGGCCCTTCCCTTCCCCAGCGGCCCCGCCCCTGCCCCGCGCAGAACACCCAGGACTGGACCACGGTGGCCTGTTTCCACCGGACCGCCTCCCCGCCCCAAGTGCAGCCCCACGGGCGGCTCCCGGCGCCCTACCCATCTTTCTTGCCTTTCTGTCCTTAGCTTCCTTCCTTCCTTCCCTCCGTCCACTAGCTCCCTCTCTGTCTAATTCAAGGGCTTAGAGGACAGAACATAGCTTCCCAAGTCAGGCACGCGCAGGTTCAAACCCAGCTCCACCACTTCCTGTGGGATTTTACAGACAAGTTATTTAACCTCTCCGAACCTTTGTTTCCTCATCCACAACATGGGGAGGATAATCTCGACTTCGGATCTACTGCACCCGGCACCCCTGCACCAGCGGGGTCAGTGCCCGCCACCTGCCCCTCGCAGCGCCTCCAGACGGGGGGCAGTGCTGGCACACGCGGCAGGGCGGGGTGCCGGCCCCTCACCTCCAACAAGGAGCACGCTCAGGAAGTTCCGCCACTTCTGGACTCGGGGCAGAGGCCGCTTGGCCTCCAGCTTCTCTCTGAACTCAGTCTTCTCTGAGCAAAGACCCCCCCCCCCCCCCGCCTCTCACTGCAGACCTGAGGACCGTTAGCAGGTTCGCCCCAGGCAGCTCTGTCCCCTCCCGCCTCCCTCCCCGCCCATTCGGCAAACTTGACCGAGATGTGGCCCTGGTGCCAGAGGGCCCCGGCGTCCCCACCATCACCTGCCTCGGCTCCAGACGCTGGTGCCACCTGTCAGCACGAGGCTATCTGTCCCCATTCTGATCTGCTAGGCGGTCCGCTGGCCGCCACCTCTACTAACCCCACGAGGGCAGCGTTTTGGCGACTGCGCTTGGCTGAGCTGATCCCGAAGCAAGACACAGGGTGGCCGGCGTGTTTGGAGCCCTGAGGACCCGGCTGGGGAGGGGCGCAGCCCCACACGCCTCCCTTCCGGGGCCCGTCACGGCGCGCCCCGCTCTCCCAGACAGACGAGGCCACGGCAGCCACACGCCCCCCTCCCACCTCAGCAGCCCCCTCACCTGTTCCCCCACCCAGCTGTGCGCTACTCCGCTCCAAGGCCAACCCGTTGGCGCGGGGGCTGGTGCCAGGGGCCGTGGCCGGCGTGGCTCGGGGCAGGCGCTTCCCTGGCACTTTGACCGTGGTCCGCAGCAGGTCAATCTCCTTGCCGTGGATGTTCTGCATGTAATCCTAAGGCCACGTGGACAAGACAGAGGAAGACTCGTTAGGACAGGTCACTCTTCGGCAGCACCTCATCTCTGACCCTCCCAACTCCTGGGTCTCTCCCCCGTGCTGCTGGGGGGGGAGGAGGGGGACAGCCCGAGTTCTGTGGCGCGCACAGCACACCTCCAAGGCTGCCCGCGTGCGGCTCGGGGCGGGGCTCAGCCGGGAGCGCGGCAGGGGCGACAGAGGGTCGAGAGCCAAGAGCTGAGGCTCGGGGCTCCTTTAGGGAAGACGGCTCAGGGGGCAACGCAAAGGAGGCCAAGTACTGAACCAAGATGGGATTTAGGGAGAGAGGGCATATGGCCGAGGAGAGGCACCGCCAGGCTCCGTGGGATGTGGACGCCTGGGTTGCCCCGGGCCCTGGGTGGCTGGTCACCAAGGACTTCAGCCCTCTTTTCAGAAGCTCCCACCACCACTTGGGACTCTGAGAACTTATAAAGCCTAGAACAGCCCCCAGTCCTTAGACTGGCACCTGACGATAAATATCTGTTGAAGAGTTAAAGGGAAGCCTTTGATTCTTTTCACTGTTCTTCGGGATATTGAGACAAGTCCATGGTTCCACAGATACCAGTGAGTATCCCAACGGCAGAAGAGTAACAACCACTGACAACATCATATCGCCCGCCCAGCCGCGTGCCAGGCGTCCACTGAACCACAGCTGTGTATCGCGTCTACATCTCATACACCGCCTCACGGAATCGTCACAACCACTAGGAGGAGGTGTTACTATGCCCACGTTGCAGGTGAAGAAACTGAGACTGACAAAGGTTAACCTGCCCCAGGCCAAACAATCAGCAGGTGACAGAGCCAGATTCAAGCCCAGGCTTTTCAGGTGCCCAAGGCTCTGCACGGAAGGCAAACTTCCTCCTCGGCCCAGGAGCAAACCCTGCCTTCAAGTCAGTACCGAGAGGGCCCTGGAAGTGGACGAGTGGGGAGGGACCCTGAGAGCGGGAGCCACTGGGTGCTGAGCCCCACCATCCGCTGTCTCGACCTCGGCCTGGGACCACCCCCCCCGACCCCGGGGAGTGGCACCTGGAGGGGCCGGGGGGGCCGGGGCGTGGGAGGTGGGCTATGCAGAGCACAGCCCTGCCTGCCCTCTGGCTGCTGTAAACCCCGCCGGGCCTGGGCCCCGCTCTCCCTGCTGCTTCTGATCTCTCCTTCCAGGCTGCTGACTCCTGCTTCCCTGCCCCTGGCACCAGCGAGTTCCGGGGCAGTTCCCAGCAAATGTCCTCCATAAAATGTGGCAAAAGCTCCTTCCCGGGGGCAGAAGCTGGGCCAGGGGCACCAATTTAACTTTGGACGGAATTCCACCAGTCAGACTGGGGACGGGCGCCTCTCCTCCCTCAGGAGAGCCTCTGGGATGTTTTGCATCCAGGGCGCTTCCCTGAGCATCTGGCTCGATGGACTCTTCGTGTCCTTCCAGGCCCCACCCCTCTCACCCTACCCACTTGGAGCATCACTCCTTGTCACCCAGGTGTCCTCCTACCTTCTCAACTTTTGGCTTCAGGGAAAAGGGACAATGTCCTCTGCTTAAAAGAGCCGATGGGGAGTGCTGCCTGTTGGGAAGCAGGGCCAGGGCGGGCTGGCGAGGTGCTCAGGGGCTGCCCTCACTCTGTGAATGACCGAGAGGACATCAAGTAGAAAGGGGTCACCTGGCCCTAAGGAGCCAAGAGAACGTGGGAGTTTCCCGTCATGAAGAGAAGTGAGAACAAGGAAACAGCACCCAGCACCAGCCCTGCTCCCGCACTTCTGCGTCGGGCTGGAGTTCACCGCAGGGCGCGTCATCGAGGGACCAGCGTGAGGGCCAGTGGCAGGACTACCAGGAGGCGCGTGGGGAGGACGGGGCACCACCAATGCTGGCACGCTGGCCTCGCCAGTCAAGCCCGGCTCCCAGAGGCCTGGCCGGGCCTGTACTCACTCTTTATTCTCCAAGCGGCTCTGACGCCTTCACAGGCAGATGGCCCTTCAGAAAGACAACAAGGGCATAGCCAGCCGGAGGGGAGGAGCTCCTTTCCCTGCAGCTTTGCGCTGCGCCCGTGCCCTCCTTCCACCGCCTGGTCCTGCGTGAGGGACAGTGCCGGGTGCCTGGCCTCAGGCAGC
The DNA here is from genome assembly GCF_965194825.1 of Balaenoptera physalus. Classification (NCBI taxonomy): domain Eukaryota; kingdom Metazoa; phylum Chordata; class Mammalia; order Artiodactyla; family Balaenopteridae; genus Balaenoptera; species Balaenoptera physalus. The sequence goes on along the minus strand of NC_138887.1, from coordinate 118,679,737 downwards.
CTCCGCTCCGAGGGGGTCTGCTTCATGTCTCAGAAGCACAGAACAACATCACTGAGAAGTCGGTGAGGGTGGGCTCCACCCACGGGAGGACCCCCTCCCCGCCAACAACCTCTCACCCCCGCTCTGCTGAGCGCTGCCAGGGCTCCGCCCCCCTGGTCCCTTCTCCAGCAAACTTGGCCCGCCCCACTCAGGGGCCGCTGGCCCTTTGGCCTTGCTCTCGGCCCAGCATCCAGCGTGTGACTCCACCGTCCTGGCCCTCCTCACTCCAGGCCCGACAGCCCACCGACTCGGCTTCCGCACGCACCCAGGACCCTGCACACAGCCACATCTAGCTCAGCGGCTCCAGACGACTGTCAACAGCTGGCTGGGCCGAAGGCACAGCTGCAGTCCCTTTCCTGGGGGAGGAGCTTGGGCTGCTCTAGTTCACAAGGAGGTCACAGCAGCTGCAACAGTTTTCAGGCCCCACGACAGCCCTGGGATAACCAGGCTGGGACACGGCGGGAGAAGCTGACCCCAGGCCAAGAAAAAGAGCCACACGGAGGGACTCCGTTCAGGGCCGAGGAGCCAGCAACCAACGTCAGGGGAAAGCATTGGCCCTCAGCATCCCCGACCACCTTGGACGGGCACTGGTTGCTCGGGGGGTGCGGGGAGCAGGCCAGTACCCGGCCAGCTGCAGGCCCGGGCCCAGAGGCGGAGCCTGGCCCCAGGGAGAGTGCGGCCAGGAGCTCAGAAGGCAGCAGCAGGGACGGGGTGTCCGGGGCAGAGCAACAGCGTTTCCCTCCGTCAGCAGAACGGGGGGCTCGGCAGTGGCGGTGGGAGCGGCTGCTCCGGAGAGCGGTCACCACGGCTGCCTTTATTACCCACCATCAAACAGCAATTTCTTCCCCAGCCTCCTCGCTAATTACCCAGCCAGCGTTCTCATCTCGTTTTATTACTGGAATTAACAACGAGTTCAGAGCGTGGAAAGCTATTAAGATGTGTGATTAAGCCACATTCAATTAGTTTCTACAAACAATTTAATTGATGTTGCAGATAGAATTAACAGAAGGTGATTGTGTGAATGGCTTCGCTGGCTGCAAAATGGGAGAGGCTGTGGCGGGCTCTCTGGGGCTAGGCAGGGGCTGGGCGTGAGGCTCGAGGCCTGCCCACAAGCCCTTCCTCTGCAGCCCGGCCCGTCCCGCCAGGCCACCCGGCCTCCATCGGGAGGCGGGTCCCCAGCACCGCTGCCCTCGCGTCTCCTGGGCAAGGCCGGGCTAGGCCAGGAGTTCCCAGACGGGCCTTCCTCTCCGGCTCCCTAACAGGAGGGCGCCTCCAAGGGAAGCGGGCAGCTCCGGATATGGAGGGTCCCTGCTCACTGCTGGCAGCTGGGAAGCTTGCTCAGGTTGGAAAACACGGCAAAGGGGGGATGGAGGTGGGTGAGCTAGCAACAGGAGTGCGGCGGCCACCAAGGATGGAAACCGAGAGGCGAGGGGCGGTTGGAGCAAAGCAGCCTCTGTCGGGAGGGAACTCAGGCCCCTGGGGCCGCGCACGGAGACCCTTGGCTTGGCCTCCCTCGTGCTTTCACTGTCACCACGGTTTCGAATCTGATTCGTGTCTCCTGAATGAGAAGAGAAGCGTCTAGAGGGCAGGGAGGCCGCCATCTGCGCATGCTGGGCATCCAGCATGTGGGGAGTTGGGGAACGACGTGCACTTTGACCCCGGAGCCAGAGGGCAGCCATTGAAGCGCTGACGGATGGGGAGGCCACGCTCTCAACCTCCTCGCCGCGTCCTGTGGCCCGGCGGGGGCCAGCAGAGCCGGCGGCCTCTTCGATTCACCTCGCAAGAAAGCAGCGACAGCCTGGAAGTGCCTGCCGCCAGAACCTGTCCGGGGCCCGACACACTAAGCCACACACAGTTCACAGGCAGCACAGCGCTGGACGGGACTCCAAGAGCGTCCGCCGCCCAGCCGGGCCGGGCACGTGGGCTGCCGGCTCCCCCCGCCCCACCCACCCAGCCACCTTACTTGCCCCAGTGGTAACTCTCCAGCGACTCTCAGGCAGCCCCGAAGGGAGGCGCTCCTGGCACATACGGAAAAATCTGGGCGACGCTCAAAGTCGTGGGCCAAGTCTCAGCCCAGCCACTGGCTGGGTGACTGATGAACCGGCAAACCCCAGCGAGCCTCTGCTCTCCAGTTTGTTAAGTTGTGTGTAAAAACAGCAATCCCTCAGGCCTTTACCTTCCCTTCCGAAACCAAAAGCAAACACAACGCCGGGCACTCTCCTCCCGGTGCCGAGACCCCGCTCCCATCCCTCTCCTCCTCTCTCTGGGGCGCTCCCATCCCTCTCCTCTCTCTGGGCTGTGGGACCAGCAGGGGGCACAGTGCGCCCAGCCCGGGCAGCGTGAAGCAGGAGGAACAGGTAAGGATGCAGCAGAGGGGAGGGTGAAGGCCACTGCCACACAGGTGGGGAAACAGAGGCCTCAGACAGGCCAGCTCCCAGCCCAGCAGCCAGGAGGTGCCTGGGCGGGGACCCGTGTGTCCTGCCTGGGCTGTGGGCGCTGGAAGCCAGGAGGGCCCAGACCCTCTCTGCTGGGAAATACCGCGGTCCTGCTCTTTCTGGCTGGGGGCGATGCACCCGCGGACGCTCCCTGCTCCCTAAGACACGGTGCCTCTCGTCAGGGCTCTGCCAGTAGCCTTGCTGCCTCTTGTCCTGCGTGGACTCAGCAGCGGGACCAGGTCCTGGGCGAGGAGGAGGCCAGAACGGGGGAGAGGACGGCACCCAGGCGCCTTTGTGCTAAATTCCCAAGGTCCCCCGGCTGTGGCCCCTCGTCTATAACGAGGCCCCCAGTATCATGGCACCAGCTCCCGTCCTGTGGAGTAAGAGGTCCCGAGCTGAGGGGAAGGGCCAGGTCCAGAGGCACCCAGAGGGCCAGGCTGGGCTCTGGCCTCACTGGAAAGGCCCACACCAGGCCTGTGAGCTTTCTCAGCCATCCTGGGTGGTGCTCTCAGGATGGAGCTATGGCCGAACCGCGGACCCCAGCACGTTTCAGGTCAGGGACCCCTGACACCTTGTGCAGATTCAAAGGCTGGCGAGGGACCCTCGGAGGCAGGCCTGGGGCCTCCGGGCCGGGGGTGGAGCCAGCCCACGTGCTGCGCTTCAGGGGCTTCACGGGAGAACTCATTAGCCCCACAGTGGGGTGGTGACAGAGATGGATTCTGGTGACAGCTGTGTGCTGGAGCCACGCAGCGAGGGGGGGGAGGAAGGAAGGGTGGGGGAGCTGCCACGGGGGCCACGCTACAGTCACCGCGCCCCAGCCCCTCCCTGGGCATCGGCCACACCCTTCCAGACCCCTCTGCCCTACCAACAGTGCCCCCGATGCTCCTCTTCCCAAGGGGGCCTGTCCAGGCCTGCCACCCCAGCAGCCCTGGCTTAACTGCCCTTTCGCTCCCCATCACCCCAGGAGCCCAGGCGTAACCCCAATGGTGCGGCTCCCCGAGACACAACTGTTGGCAACACCGACCCCCCCAGCTTGAGCAATTCCATGTGAACGGGCCCAATCCAGCTCTTAAAACAACTAGAGTGTAGGATGTAGAACCTGACTCGCACACCAGCCTAGCCCAGGGGTGACCGTCCCCGGGGGTGAGTTTACTCCAAAGAGCTCGGCCGGGACTTCCCTGGTGGCGCAGTGGTTAAGAATCCGCCTGCCAATGCAGGGGACACAGGTTCGAGCCCTGGTCCGGGAAGATCCCACATGCTGCAGAGCAACTAAGCCCGTGTGCCACAACTACTGAGCCTGCGCTCTAGAGACCACGAACCACAACTACTGAGCCCGCGAGCCACAACTACTGAAGCCCACATGCCTAGAGCCTGTGCTCCGCAACCAGAGAAGCCACCGCAATGAGAAGCCTGCGCACCGCAAGGAAGAGTAGCCCCCGCTCGCTGCAACTAGAGAAAGCCCACGCGCAGCAACGAAGATCCAACGTAGCCAAAAAAATATATATATTAAAAAAAAAAAAAGAAGTGAAAGGGAGTGACAAGGTCATCCCTTTAAAAAAAAACCCAAAAAACAAAAAACACAAAGGGCTCAGCCAAGACTCAGAGCTTTCGTGCAGTGTTCAGCCTGGGCCTGGGTTTCAGTGTCTGTGCAGCTCCCAAGCCACCAAAGCGAGGCCCTTTCTCGAGGAAAGGTCTTTTTGAGCTAAGGTCGCTTCCCTCCGGCCCTGGAGTCAGCCCTTCCACATCCGCTTCTCGTCCTCCGCGCCCAGCCTTCCCCAGGCGCAGCCCCCCGGACTCACGTGCAGGCTGGGGTGGTAGGTGAGCAGCCCATTGTCACACAGGGTCACGTACTTCTTCTTCCATTCCTTGTTCAGGGACTTGCCACTCCGCTTGAGCAGGATGCCCTGAGGACAGAGGCTGGATCAGAGACAGAAGCCAGGCCCACACGGCACAGCTATGGAGAAGGTCTCGGTGTCCACAGGTCACAGCATCCTCCGCCCCCTGTCCTCCCGGGTCACTGTGCTTATCTGCATGGAGAGGCCACACGGGACTAAAACTGAACCAGGTAGAGCCAGGCGGATGAACCCATCTATGGCACTCGGCTGCCCCTGACCGTCCTCAGGGAGCAGCCTGGAGCCCACCTCTCCAGTTACCATGGACACCGTCGCATGGCAGGGGGGTGTCCTCTCCCCCAGGTTGTGGAACTACGTCAGCAACGGGAGGCGGGGGTTCAGATGGCCTCCAGGCATTGCTGCTCCCACCCGCCGTCTCCAGGGATGGGGGGGAACGACAGCACAGAGACCTCAGGAGGGCCCTGGCCTCCCACCCGCTGTGGCAGCCCCAAATAGAGCAGAGAAGCCCCTACCGTCCCCAGAATGGCCCAGTCTCCCCCAAGGCAGGCAGTGGGAAGACCCAACCGTACAGCCCGGCAACCAAATCTCCCATGTGAGCTGATAAGACACTGGGCGTGGAGGTGAGATGGGCATCAGGATGAACAAGAGCTCCCCAGGGGCAGGGATTTGGGAGTGCTGTTCCTCGACACCCTCAGCACCGCGACATTCCTGGGATGCAGCAGACGCTCAGGGAACAGCTAGTGGACGGGGCGGGGAAGAGCCAGCCGAGACCGGGCGGCTGTGGGAGGTGCTGCGAGTGGGGGGTAGACCTCACCGAGGCAGATGAGACGTCCACCCACACCCCAGACGGCCTCTGCTGCCCTCCCCTGATGATAACCCCCGACGGTCCCTCACCCACTGGCTCTCGCCTGGAAACAGCAGACAGCACCACAGGAGAACGGCCGAGGATGGAGCTCAGGTCGGGATGGGACACGGACGTGCACAGGCGGCAGGTGCCCCAGGGCCGGCATCACCCCTGTGGGGCCCCCTCCCCAAATTCAGGAGGGCTGAGAAGAGGCAGTGCTCCCTGGACATTCTTGGACGGAACTCCTGGGGGGGCAGCCCCCCCACAGCGGGACTGCCCCGGCTGGGCGAGAGCGGGCAGCACGCCAAGTCCCCAGCGGGTCGCAAAGGAGCTGCCAGAGCCCCCGTGCCGGCCTCTCCTACAGGAGGGGAGGGCCCTGCCCTCAGACAAGCCGGAAATGGGGGTCAAGAGACTCACTGTGAGAGAGGGTGGGGGGTAAACCCCGGATTCCATGGCCCCCTCCCCCGCTAAGGCTTCCTACTGGAAGGCTCAGCCCTAGGGGGATGAGATTAACAGGTGGGCTGGGATTCCCGCCCCATCTCTCCCCACAACAGGGCCTGAGGTGGCGGTAACAAAGGGCCCTACGTTCCAGTCCCACTTCCCACAGGTGTTTCACATCCTTGCTCCCCCATTTCCTTCCTCTATCCTCCTCCTCCTGCCCCCAAAGACAGATGCAGCTGCGGGAAGTGAGGCCACCTGAGTCGTAGGCCACCTAAGGACACTGCTGCTACCTGGTCCCCTTTTCCTCACAAAGAGCTTCTGAAGGCCAAGGGTGTGAACGGGACTTTCACTAGACAACAGGTTGGCTGGAACATCCCAGAAGGCCACAGGGACCCCTGCTTCGTGGTCCGCGAAGGAGCCTTGGCGACCGGCCTCTGGGCGTGGCAGCCATCCCCTCACAGGCCAGGAACGTGGAAACAGTTCAGCCGCTGCCTCTCCCCTGAGTGTGGACCACGGCCCTGAGGACTGCCGGCCAGACTCTGGAGAAGTCGGCCCAGGCCCATCCCGCTCCCCTGGGAGTGGCCGCCACGGCTGGGTCGCCTGCGCCCCACCTCACTCCCTCCTTTCCCACCTGCTCCCCAAGCCTCGATGGAAGGTTCCACAAGGGCCTCTGTTCTCAAATCTTTCACACCTGAGCCCGCCCTCCCTCCTCTCTCCCTTCATCTTCACCAGGCTCCCTCCTGGTCCAGCCCCGGCTCCTGGTCAAGGGAAAGGGAAACCTGACTCCGTGCCCCGTTCTGCCACCAACTAGCTCTTAACATCAAGCAAGTCGGGCCTCAAGCAAGGACTGTCTGGGCCTCAGTCTCCTCGGGAGCGCGGACTCACCTACAGAGCCCCTCCCCCTCCTCCCCCGCCCCCATCGGGAAATCAGAGGTCAGGATGCCGAGGAGGCCGGTGTAAGCGGGAAGCCCTGCTCTACCCAGAACTCCTTCTCCTCGTTCACCTGGGTCCCTCTCGGTAGGAGGCCCAGGAGGCCCAGGCGCCGCGGACGGCGCTAATGATGCTCTGACGCTGCTCTGACGCTCGTTAGCAGGGGGCGTGGGAGGAGCGCCGGGGCGGGGGGCGTGGGAGGAGCGCCGGGGCGGGGGAGGAGCGACCGCTGCCGCTGGGGCTTGACCCGCGCCCACACGCTCAGCCCGCCTCGCACCTGCCCGGCCCGCTCTGCCCTGCCCTACCGGCGCCTCCGGCCCGCTCACAGCCCGTTCCGAGGAGGGAGAGCGAGCTCCAGGGGTTCCTGCTCCCCTCCCTGGCCGGCCGGCTGCGCACGGCGGAGCAGGAAGCAATCTGGGGCGGAATGGGAGCGGTGCGGAGGCGACAGCCCCCAGAGGACCCGTTCCCGCCGCCGCCTCCCTCCCAGCTCCGCCAGCCGGCTTAATTGCGGAGTCCGGATTGATTGGGAATGCAAATGGCAACTGAAATGCAATCTCCACTCCCAGCAGGAGCAGAGGGGGGAGAGAGGGGAGAAAGGGAATGGGGAGAAGAACGGGACAGGAGAGCGGGAAAGGGGTTAGCCCGGCCCTGGGTCGGGGAGGGGGGGGAGGGGGGCGCGCAAGGAATGGCCACTGGCCGGGAGAGGGGAGAGTGGTGGAAGGACGCGGTCCCAACGGCAGGCACGCCCCCAGCCCCAGTGAGGTCGGCGCGGCTAGGCACCTGCCTCCAGCGGGCAGCTTCCTGGCTGGTGCCTCCTCCTCCGGAGTGTCCCTGAGGTTTGGGGGCCTGTGACACTCCAGGGCCCTAGCTGACCCCTTTGGCCGGGCTTCACCCCCCACCTCGCAGCCCCGCCTTCCCGTCCACGTGGGGGACTCAGGGAACAGATAAATCAGACCGACCCCAGACAGGAAAGGGGGCGTCTGGGGCTAACTTATCTCAGAGCACGGTAGGGGGGGTGGGGATAAGCGTTGTATCTGTTAAATGTTTACGTGCGCATGTGTGTGTACTCAGAGCACACGCCCCAAAGCGGGGAGTGACAGTCCCCTGCCTGGCCTGGCGAGGGCCCTGTGAGGAGGCCTCGGTTAGCACGGCCCCAGGGACACTCAATCACACCATCAGCAGGTTTATGGACCAGTTCCGTGCCCAAACACACACAGGGACGGGGAGGAGACTGCCCACTGCCATTCTCCCAGGGCCTCCACGCGCCCCCGGGCAGGCTGACCCAACTAGAGCAGTGCCTGCTGGACGTCACCGTGGTGACACTTCAGGGGAGGGCTGAAGCACAGACAGCGTGGAGCGACACAATGCTCCTCACTCTGTCCCCTGGGCCCCGAAACCCTTCCCGAAACCCAATGGACCTTCACTGTGGGGTCAGAAACCCCCATCCCTAACACCAGAATTCTGGTCACACTACCTACAGGCTCCAGGAGCCCCAGTCTGGAGAGCCAAACCTGACCACAGGGCCCTGGCCAGGCTGACCTCAGGTGCTCCAGCCACACCAGTCTCCTCTGTGGTCAAAAACGGACATCACAGCCCCTGTAGACACAGCATCTGTAACCACCGGCTCCCAAGAAGATCTGGGCCAAGCGCAGCACCCTGTGGGTACAGTGGACTGACCACCAGGCCAGCTCAGCAGTTCTAGAGCCCTGCCTGCCCAGCACACCATCAACTCTGCACAAAGACCCCTCCATCACTCAACGTCTTTTTCCAGCAGAGAGACCCACAACAGGAGGTCTGGGAGGATCCAACACCGGGCAGCCCAGCCCTGCCAGGCAGTGACTCAGGAAGGAAGTGACGGAGAGGCCCTACCAGGACGTGGCCCCTCCACTAAGTTTCGCCTTTACAAACAAACAGAGGCTCACACGGTAAGAATGGGCCAGTGAACCCAGGGTAGGACCAACCCTCGGTAAGCCCTTCAATGCGTACTCCTCAGGGTACTCTTTTGAGAATGCTCTTCTTTTTCTGGGAGGAGGGGAGGGAGGCCAGAGAGACCAAACCCTCCTCCAGGGCCGCCCACCTCCAGAACCACCACCAGCGAAGAGCAGCTGAGGATGGCAGGCGGCTCTCTGCTGCCCCCCTGTGGTGGCGAGGAGGAACTGGCAGCGTAAGGGTTCCCGCCACCCTTCCCCGCTGTGCTGGGAGTTCTTCTCAGCAGGAGAACTCTCCTTGTTAAGGATTCAGGCCTGGCAGGGGCAGGGCGCTGGCCTCTCTCACCATCTTCCAGAGGCCCCGAAAAGAACCATCATCTAACATTTCCTGGGCTTCGTCTCAGCTCCTCTCCAGCCCCAGGGGAAGGGAGTGCTGACCTGTTTAATGGGGATGGCCCGGCCACTCCCGATGCTGTCCACCTTGCACTCGGCGGCTTTTTTCTCCCGGTCCAGGTCGGCGCCCTTTCGAGACTGGAAGAGAACAGAAGAGGCGTGTTAAAGGGGCCCAGGGTCTGCGGGGTCAGCAGCCCACCTGGAATCCCCAGCCAGCCCTCCCGTCCTCCCTCCTCCTGGGCGGGCCCTAGCCGTGGGGCAGGGCCGGGGCGGCGGGACCGGGAAGGAACTGAGACCACGAGTATTCCAACGGGTTTATTCTTACACACGGCACCATACAGAGCAGCACAGGTCACTGGGCTGGGCCCGCCCCTTACAAAAGAGCAAGGACACGAGATACCGAGGGCGTGAGGAGCGCGCAGCCCAGGGGGCTGGGGCGTAAGAGACGGGAAGGGGCGAGGAGAGGTGGACGGTGGGGCTGAGGGACATGGCCGGGAGCACAGGGCATGACCACCAGGGAGAGCGAAGTCCAGAAGTGAGCGGGTAGCGGCCCGTCTGCGGCACAGACACCACACGGCACATTACGCCGAGCACGGCGGCGTGGCCCGAGGGGCACAGTGGATGGAGAGAGAGAGGAGAGAGGCCAGAAGAGGCCCTGCGCCCCTGCCGGGCTCCTGGGGCAGAGCCCGCCTGAATGCGGATCCTAGGAAATGGGAGGCCAAGAGAGGGGAAGGCAAGCGCGGCGGCGTGGCTGCGGCGTCCGGAGCGGAGCAGGAACGGCAGAAGTCCATGCAGGAAGGAGCAGAGGAGGGGAGGGGCGGGGGAGCTCCCCCAGGAGCAGCTGGACCGCCGGCCGGGCGGGCGCTCGGACGACCCGGCCTCTGGGCCTCGTCGCTGGCCGGCGCCGGGCGTGGGCCGAGCTCCCTTCTTCTCCATGCAGCGAGCCTGGCGCAGCGCGTCCAGCAGGGCTGGTCCCTGGCAGCCCCCAGCCGCGGGCTCCGGCGTTCCTAGCCTTCCCTGGGGGTGGGGGTTAGTTACAAAGGTTCCTGTGGGTCTCTGGAGTGGGGAGCACGGCGGCCGCTTCTCATCTGAGAGCAGTCCCAGGGCCCGGCCCGCCTCCGGCCCCGCACAGGGGAGAATGTCCAGAGGTGCTGTGTGTCACCACCTGGTCTTCTAATTTGGAAGGAGTTGGAAAGGCCTTTTTGTTGATGAAAAGTTGGAAACAGTGGCACATATCTGCAAATATCGAAAGAATAAAGATTTTGGCAAGTTATACTCAAGCCCCGCATAGTCGGTCAGCACTGGTGAGGGCAGAGACCCAGGCGCCTGGGGAGAGGCGGCAGCGGGATGAAGAGGAGGAGGAGGAGGAGGAGGAGGAGGAGGAGGAGCGGGGCGGGGGGGAGATGGCGGCAGCAGTGGCGGGCCGGGCAGTCCATCTCAGCGGGGAGTGTTCTCCACTCCGGGCCCTACATCCTCCTGCTCACCCAGGCCGCCAGGAGCCAAGGGCACAAGGAAGAGGCAAAGAACCGCAGCTGCAGCGCGGGGGCAGCACAGCCAAAGGAGCGGGAAGAGCCGGGCCAAGGGCCACCGCCCGCGGCTCCACCGTCAGCGCCTGCCCCGGGCCTCTCCTGGGCGCCACAGCCTCTGCCCCTTCGGCCCAGGGGGGAGGAAGGTGGATGGGCCTGCTGCCACCGGGTCCCCAGACAGAAGAGCCAGTCGTGGGGAGCAGGGTGCAGGCTGTCCCAGCCAGGCTGGCGAGCAGAGAGGCCCCAACCACCAGAGGATCCCTGGGAGCCCAGAGGGGCACCCCCCCCAGGACGGGAAGCAGGGCAAGAGTGGCAACGAGTACACGAAGTCATGGGGGAGACGGGGGACGTCAGCGGCCATGTCCAGCGGGAGAGTCACAGGGGCGCCAGCCACAGAACAGGCGTGGCCCTGCTGGGGAGGACGAGGAGGGTGAGGGGGTGGCCCCAGCAGCGACGATGAGAAGGGGAGGTCCCGAGATGCACCTCTAGAGACGGACATGTCTTGAGGCTGCCTCGGGGACAATGGCGCAAGTGAGGTCACCATGGAAACAATGGAAAGAAAAAATAAGGTTGCCACGGTGAAGATGGAGAGAATGAAAGGGCCCGGGGGCCGGCTGTGCCCAGGACGCGCGCGGCGAGGCGGGCGGGCGGAAGCAGCTCAGCGGAGCAGGCAGCAGAGCGCGGGGAGCATGAAGGCGCTGGCGAGGGCGCCCGGGGCCCTGGGCCCGGGCGGCAGAGGGAAGAGCACGTGCCCGGGGGTGTTGCAGGACCAGCGGCAGAGGATGGCAGAGGAAGGCGAGAGGTGAAGAATGGTGTGGAGGGAGCAGGTGACTGAGGCAGGACGTCAGGGAGCAGGTGCTGAGGGCATGGATAGCAGTCACTGCAAACACAGGTCGCCCACGGGCTCTACGGCGGCAGCGGCAGCAGCAGGAGGTGTGGGCACAAGCAGGCAGCCCAAGGCGCTGTGCGTCTCAATGGGCGTGCACGGGAGACGAGGAGCTGCGAGTCCAAGCAGGGTTGGGGCTGGGGGCGGGGCGGCTGTAACGCACGGCGGCAACTGGCAGCAGGGAGGGGGTCGGTCAGCATGGCTGGGGAGGGCGCGCGGCAGGCACGGGGCGGACAGAGGCAGGCAGACTGGGCAGAAGTGCGCCGGGCAGGCGGAGGCGAGGACGAATGGGTGAGGCCTGGGGAGCACTGGCTCTGTCTGGACGGGGTTCCTGAGAGCCCGGCCGGGGCCTGACCTGGGGGGCTGGACTGACAGCCAAGCCCTGACGCTCAGAAAGAGGCACGTGGAGTGACGCAGAAGGACAGGGCGACCTCCTGAGAGTCCACACGGGCAGCTCACCCACCTGTGTCTGACCCAAGACTCCCGGAATGGTCCAGCCAAGTCCCAGCTGGATGGTGAGTTTGGGGGTGGGCACTGCGTGTCAGATGCAGGCTCAGGACACCTAAGAGCTGACGGGCTGGGCCCCTACGGCGGAAGGCGCACGGGACCCTGGGGGCGGGGTCTGCGGGGACGGGGAGAGGAAGAGCTTGTGGGGGGACCGAGGCAGGGAATCAGGAGATGGAGGCCTGGGGAAAGACGGCTAAGCCTTCGTTAGGCCGATGGCAGCAGCGGGTGGGAAGCGTGGGAGAATGAAAAGAGCGGGCAGGTGCACTGGAGGCCTGGGCCCTGTTCGTTCTAGCTCTGCCAGCAAACGCTTCCTGTAGCCTCTGGCAAACAATCTTGGGGCCTCAGTCCACAACTGCGGAATCACGGGTGCCTCAGAGTTAGAGCAGACGCGTCCAGAGATCCCTCAAGCTGGCCAGGAAGCCCTACGGGGTCGGGGAGAGGGAGGGTGTGTGTGTGCAGCCGGGAGGAGGGTCTGTGTGGATGCGCGGAGGGCGGCCCCGTGGGCTCGGAGGAACAGTCTGGAAGAGTCTGGGTGTGGACGGAGGGGGGGCACCGGTAAGGAGCCGACGGAAGCGGCGCGCGTCAGTGGGGATGGAGGTCGACAGGTGGCATCGTCCTGCCTGCTCCCTCCCGGCCGGGGGCTGGGGGCTCGGCCCTGCCCGTTCAGTGAAGGCGGCCGGGCAGGCGGGAGGGGCGGGCACGTACCGTGAAGATGTTGGAGCGCCGCTTGGACTGCTTGCGGATGGGTGTGGGGGTGGAGGAGGCAGCGATGGTCTCGATGCGCAGCTCCCGCTGGCTGATGCTGGGGGTGGAGGGGACTGAGGATGAGTAGTCGCTGAAAGCGCTGCTGCCGCCATTCGTGGCCTAAGGACAGAGAGGGCTGCTGAGGGCGGAGGGGCGCAGGGCGGGCGGCAGGCGGGAGCTGGGAACCCTGCGGGGCGGAGACCTGGCCAGGGGCTCGTGGGGCAGCAGAGGGGCCACTAGCTCCTACAGGTGGTACCAAGGGGAAAGGCAGCACGGCCTGGAGGCCAGCAGGACCCGGTGGTCACCACACTGGGCTGCCCCATTAGGGCCCCAGCAGGGGCCATTTGGGGTCAGCCAGGGAGCTGAATCGGAGGCAAAGGCTAGCAGGTTGGAGTCAGTGACAGAGGCCAGAAGAGAACAAACTGTGGAGTCTTGGCTCACAGGTGGGTGTGCCGCGAGGTGGCAGGTCACCCTGGATGAGCTCCCCAAGTCAGTGACAAAGAGCAAGGCTGCAGGAGGCCAGGGCGGGCCTCAGAGTGCAGGGGGAGGATGCGGTTTGCTCCTAGGCAGCGTGGGTGACAGAGCACAGGACACAGGAGGGCCGGGGTGGAGAGCAGAACAGCTAAGACCGCTCCAGAGGAAGCAGCAGGTGAGGGAGAGAGGCGGCAGAGGATCTCAGCAGAGAGACAGCAGGTGCTTGGCAGTGTCTACTCCAGGACTCGGGAAACACAGTTTGACAAGGCCACCCCCTAACGTCCCATCGGATGATCACTAAATAGTGGACGTGTCCTGCCCTGGCAGCCTCCTCGAATCCTAACCCATACAAAGGGAGCAAAACACCTGAGCTGCTGCCCCTCGGCGGGCAGGGCCCCCGTGCACAGCTGATTCTGCAGCTGAGGCAGAGCCGCTCAGAGACAGTGAAGAAAGACCTTCCGTGCCTCCTTTCTTCCACGGGGGAGCGCTTACAGGGGAAGCCCTGACGCCTTCTAAAGCGCTAAAGGGAGGGCTCTCTGGAAAAGTCACCAGGCTGTCATCAGGACACTGGTGGGCCAGGGGGCCTCAGAAAGACAATGGCCCTTGGCAGAAGTAAAGGAGTGGCTGTCCGCTTGACCACTCAGCACGCACACCTGTGATGTGGCCCAGGGCTTTCCGCCGAGCAGGGACTGAGCGGGGAGATGCAGCTACGGAAGTACTGGCCTGCCTACCAAGGGCCAAAAGTAACCAGGCAGTAGGCCCAGGAAGTGGGCGGGTGTCCAAGCGGTAATACGGGAGGAACCCTGGCAGGACCTGGCTCCGAACAGCCCCGCTACCCCACACGTCAAAAATGCCACTGGCCCTTGCGGGTAAGTGCTGCCCTTCTACACGCAAACACCGAGAGAAGAGCCAGCAGGGACGAGCTCAGCTTAGAGCCTCCTGAGCACGGCTGCACGGGAAGCGGGCACTGAGATAGCGCTAACGTGGCTGACCAGAGCAAATGCTTAGGCAGCCTCAGCTGCTGCAGCTGCGGGGCGAGAAGAGTGTCGAGCAGGGATGGGAACTAGCGGGAAGGCAGTCACCACGGGGTACAGAGGAGGCCAGGCCAGGCCAGTCGTGCAGGCTAAGGGAACACGAGCCAGTGCTTTCAAACCATCCGCAAGGCGGCAGACCAGACGAGGTGGGGACAGGCAGGCAGACAGATAGGATGGCGAGGCAGGGCCGCGGCGGGCGGGGCGTGCGGTGGCAGTGGGGGAGGCTGGCCGCACCTGGTTGATATGCACGGCCGGGATGGAGGCGGCGGACACGGCCGAGTGGCTGGGAGAGTTGGGCAGTGACTTGCAGGGCCCGATGGCCAGCTGCTGCTTCTTCCGCAAGGCCACTACCTTCTGGGCCACTGCAGGGGACAGCACAGTCAAAATTACCCATCTGGGGAGGAGGGAGGAGCCCAGCTTAGAGCTGCCCCCCCGCCCCTGCCCCCCGCCTGCCTGACCCCACTCTGCGGGAGCGTCCCCAGCGCCGAGTTACCGTCCTGGAAGACGCGCTCCACGTTGAGCCCGTAGGTGGCGCACGTCTCGTAGTAGGTGCAGCGCTTCAAGTCTGTGGACAGCTTGCGGGCCCTGCTGTCGTCGATGACCCGCGGGTTTGCGGCACTGATGGCGTCTGTTGGAGACGGGAGAGTGGGGACTGACTCAGCCTGCTGAGAAGCTGAGGCTGCTGGCCGGTGGGCCGTTCGGTCAGAGGGTGGGTGGGCAAAGAGCCTGGGCAGCAGACGACACGGTGCACGAGAATATGGGTGTCTGGGCCTCGTTCCAGCTCTGCCACCAACTCACTGGGTGGAAACGAGCCGGCCACTCTGTTTATTCATCTCAAAATGTGGACACGACCACCACACGGATGGCAGGATCTTAACTGGGGAAGGCCCAGCACGTACCGGGCAAAGAGGAGGCGCCCTCTCTAGGGCGACACGAAAGGGCTGGTCCAGCGCCAGGAGGGTGGGGGAACCAGGCTTTCTCGTACCTGCCACCTGGGGGCCCACAGCCCCCACGTCACCCCTGCTGGCCCGCTCACCCTGCGTGCCCACCAGCACCATGGGCACCTCGCTGGCGTTGCGGAAGCTGCAGAGCCGCAGGAAGTAGTTGTACACCGTCTGGAAGCTGATTTCATCCTCCAGGCTGAACACAAACACCACGGCGTCCACCCAGGCAGCAAACTAGGGGGTACCGAGCACAATTACCACCCTCACCTGGGCACGGGCGAACGGCATACCCCTCTCCCCACACGCAACCTTGCCCAGTCCCAAGTGGGAACCTCGAGAAAGGGGCACCACAGGCCAGGGCTGGGGACAGGAGCATCACCTGGAGCTCGGGGGGACCTCCTTCATCTCGGATCAGCAGCAGGTAACTCTGGCCATCCACCACAATCTCCTTCTTAAACCGACCCCCTAGGACAGAGTTCACGGTCAGGCCCAAAACCAGAAGAGCGAGCCCACGGGGGCCAAACAGAAGAAATCCACAGCTTCCAACAGAGAAGACGGGAGCACTGAGAAAGACAAGGGGCTGGAGCCCCCCTGCACAGACAACGGGAAGGAGGGACGGCGGCCATTAAGGCCGGCCCGTAACGCTCACCTTCTGGGGACTCCTCCTGGACATAGGTCCCCGTCAGATAGCGGTGCACCAGGGCCGACTTCCCACTAGACAGGTTCCCCACAATGCCCTGTGGGACAGGAAGGCGGGAGAGCAGCGGTCAGAGGGCAGGACGGAGGACATGGGACAGGAAAGGCTAATACATCAGGAAGGAGAGGGGCCAGTGCTGAGGATGGGCGAGCAAAGAGAAACAGGGAGGAGAGGGGTGACGGGAGAGACCAAGCCTAGAGACGGAGGGGACCGGAAGCAGGGGAAGCAACGCCGGCCCACCACTCCAGCCCGCACCCCCAGCCCCTGGGCTGCCTGGGCCTCCCATGGGCCTCACTCACCACTTTAAGCTCCGGCACCGAACGGCTCAGGGTCCACTCCTGGCTGTTCACAAAGGAGTCTGCGGGAGAGAAGGCCGCCTGTCAGGACTGGGATGGGACACACACCTTTGCTATCCTCCACCTGCTGCCTCTGACGCTGCCCCTTCGCAGGCCAAGGCCAGAAAACAGCACTCACGCCCTCGTTTCCTGGGAAGCAGCAGGAACGTTCTGCGCGGGCGGGACGGAGCGATGCCAGCCCTCACTTCCCCTGGCCTGGACCTGATCCCTCCTCTTACTGCTCCAGCGAGGTGAGTAGTTACTACCTGGAGCCACACCCGGCCTGGTGCCCCCCACCTGGTGAGAGGCCTCCAGTGGGTCTCAGCCAGACCCAAGCTGGGCCGCAGGGCTGCAGCCTGTGCTGCAAGTAGGAACAGCACACCCTTGCAGGGTGCGGCCGCCTACCGCGTTCCTGGAGGCTGAAGAGGGAGGAGCCCTTACCTGGCCCTGTTCTGTGAGAGGCAGGTCCAATGGGGAGCGGCCCTCGTCCCCAGGCTCCTCCTGGGCAGGAGGCCACCAGCCTCTCTGTCCCAGAGACCCGCCTCCAGGGCTCCTCCTCTCCAGTCCATCCTCAGCTCCTGCCGGGCTCCAGCCACCCAGAGCCCCCCTCTCCTTTATCCTCTAGGCTGTAATGGACATCCTGTGGTCAGCTCCGGGCAGCTTGGGCCTGGGCCAGCCTCTTTGGCTGGGCTTGCTCCCCCTCCCCAGGCTGTCTCAAACAGTGCTTATGACGGTCAGGTCCACAAGCATTCCCCAAACTCATCTGCACAGGCAGCTAGAGGTGAGGGCGTCGGGTCCACAAGCATTCCCCAAACTCATCTGCATAGGCAGCTAGAGGTGAGGGCGAGAGCCTCGCCTGAGAGCTAGAAATGCTGCTGTTCTAGGGTCCCACCCAGAGCCCGCTGGCTCCGAGTGAGTCTCCATCCCTCCCCTCCCGGACCCCAACTCCCCAGGCACCCAAAGTGAGAAGGGGCCCTTCCGAGCCGCTCTCATTCCACCACGCTAGGGCCACGGGCAGGAGGCCCTGCCTGGACCCACCTGGAAGGCCGCCTCTCTGCCACAGACACCTTCTCCAGACCCACCAGACAGCCCAGAGCCTTGCCTGCCCGGCGCTGATCCCACTCGGCCAGCCCGGCTAGCCCCCAGGCCCACACGGCACGCCCGCCTCTCCCAGGTAGGTTTCCGGTTTGTTTCACACCCGCCCTCAACCCCGGACTCCAACCAGGGAGGCCACGCAGGCCGGGGCTCTCCCCGCTTACCGCTTGGCGCGCCCAGGAGCCCAGGGGCCGCGGCCGCCCGGCGGCTCCACAGCGGCTCGGACGGCGCGGGCGCCGGCTCCCTCCGGCGGAAGCGGCTGGTGAGCAGCCTCCAGAGGCCGGCGGCAGTGCGGGGCCGGCCCGCCTCTAGCGCGGCGCTCGGGGCCTCGGCACCCAGCAGCAGGTCGCGGCGGCTGGAGAAGGCACCCAGGGAGCTGGCGTCGCCGTCGCTGCGGGTGCGCGCCCGGGGCAGCAGCCCCGACTCGGCGCGCCGGATCTCCTGGCCGCGGCGCAGGCGGAAGCTGAAGCTCTTCCTCAGCGCCGACAGGCCGCGCCGGGGGCCCGGGGAGCTGCGCCCGCCGCCGCCGCGCAGCACCTGCCAGCGCTGGCTGCTCCACAGCGAGGCGCCCCGCAGGAAACCCGCGCTGCCCGCGCGGCCCAGCCCCGCGCCAGCGCCCTCGGCCTCGGCCGCCAGCTCCAGGCGGTTCACCTCCAGGAACGTCATGCTGGTGGGCCGCGGCACCTGGGCCCCCCGGGGGCGGCTGCGCCGGACCGGCGCGGGGCTGGGCGGGGGGCTGGGCGACGGGCTGGGCGCGGCCGAGCCGGGGCTCCCCGAGGACGCGGGCCGGGGAGCCGGCGGGAGACCGTCGGGGGGGCCGCGGCGGCCGAGACGCGGGCGCAGGAGGCCGAGCAGCAGGCCGCGGACGCCAGCGGCCGGTGGCCCCGGGCCGCCCGAGCACACGCTCCGCGGCCGCGCCGGCTGCTCGCGCACGGCGCACAGGGCAGAGGCGGCGCGGCCGGCCGGGGCGCCGTGCAGGTCCAGCGAGTCGCAGACGCTGAGGGCGCGGCGGCAGGCGGCGGGCCGCTCCCGGCTGCGGCTGTCCCCTGGCGGCCAGCCCCGCTCCATGCTCAGGGCCCGCGGGCGAGGGCCAGGCCCATGGTGAGGGGCGCGGGGCTGGGCCCGGGCCGGGGCCGCGGCCGAGGCGCACGGACCTCCGGCCTCTTGGCACCTGGTGTCGGCCTACCGAGTCCCTCAACGCCTCCACCTCGCAGCCGGCAAGCCCAGACCTGGCGAGGCCGGGGGCCAGCCCAGCACCGAGAGAGAGGTGGCAAGCCTGGCCTGGAACACCCAGGAACGGCGGCCGCAGGGGAGCCAGCCTGCTGGGGCAGCCCCCGAGCCCTGAGAAAACAGGAAATTCCAGCCCAGGGCTCCTCCTCGGTTGGGGCAGGCAGGTGAGGAGGTGTCATTAAGAGCAGGCCAAATAAGTAACAGTCCTCGGCACACCACACACTGAGTTCGGTTTTGGAGAGAAGCAGGCCATTGGCTCTTTCTCCAGGGAAGAACCAGAAGGTGACCCACCAGGGTGGGAGCCAGTAAAAGCCTAAATTATGAGTCAGGAGTTATGCCGACTTCGGGCCTCAGTCTCCTTATCTGCAAAGTAGGGAGCCTCTACGAGGCAATCCTGTCTTAGGTTGGGAAACTTGCAAATCCGAGTTGTTGGATGTTTCAGTCAGCTCTTCTGTTAATAACCGAGGCTGTCTTCTTCCTTGGAGATTATAAAATCATCTGTACTAGGTTAAGTGTTGTCCTGCCCAAGGGCAGCAGAACATCGAAAGATAACCTCTGGACCTGGACCATACAGTTCTGGACGAGTGCCTCACTTCTGAGCCCCTGAAGTCTCCAGCCTCCACCCGCTGGCTGGTTCTCACCTCCTGTCCAGAGGCTGTGCAGAGGTGAAGCTTCACACTGCAGGACTGGTTGGAGCCTGCCGCTTACTCCGAGCACGATGCCCTGTGAATTTCACGTGTGTCGGCTGCAGCAGACACTCATTAAATGCAGGGATCACTGCAGGACGGGGGCAGGGGGCAGGTAGTGGCAAGGAGGAGGGGGCTTGCATTTCCTTTAAAGACCTAATACTCCCAGATTTCCTCCACCCCCAGTCCAACCCAACTCCCAACGTTCCTGTCCCTCTCAGCTTTAGAATTCCACGGTCCTGGTCAGAAGCAAAGTACAAGATAAAAGTGGCACATTCCTGAGGGGGCTGGGGTGGGGGAATGCCTGAGAAAGGCAGGGCCTCTCCATCCTAGGTGCTCCTGGGGAACCCAGAGCTGGAAACTCCCAAGTCCTGGGCTGGATCTCCCAGGCCTGGAGAGGCCCCGGGGCTGATTTCGTATTTTCCTGGGACTAGTTATTAACAACAATGAGGATGGCTTCTTCCTCTCTGGGATGCATACCCCCACATAATAGTCGGTCCTGCAGAAGAGCCTTTCCCAGGCTCCTTCAGGCGTGGAGATGGGAATGCAACCCAGGAATCCTGACTCACGTTCCCAAGTTTAAGTCTCGTACGCTGAACTTCCCTATCATCGTATCTGTCTCTCTGTCCTCTCTCACACACGTCGGGGATTACCCCTCCCGCAGAGAATAAGGCTGCTCATTCCAAACCCTCCCCCCAAGCCAATGAAAATGCAAGCACAGAACAGCAGCTATCAGAGACAAGTGGGGACTGAGGGGGAACAGAGGACAAGGTGCCGAACAGGGGATGGGCTGCTTCAGAACCCAACTGGCTAGCCTCAGGGGGCGAGGAGCAGGCTGGGATAGGAGAGTAAAAAGCCCCCAGTTACACACACACACACACACACACACACACACACACACACACACACACGGACTCCAGGACATGCAGCAGTGCCCAGTCCAGGAGGTGAACGAACATGCTACATTCTCAGAGGACACACCAGCTCCTGACTCCCCCTTGTACTGCAGAATCGGTCCAGGCGAAATGCTCAGACTGGGTCAATCCCAAACCTGGGACAGCTTCCTCTTCCTCATGGGGCTGCCTCCTTCCTATTCCTGCCTCCCAGAAACCTTTCCTGACTCAGGGAAACTAGACAGAGAAGGGCACCTGCCTGCACATAAATGTCCCAGGACATCAGCCAAATACCCCAGAAAGGAGATCGGTGTAGGCACACACCTCTCTCCTTGTTGGTGTCACACACACACCCCCGCCCGGGTCAGGGACAAGGTCTCTGTGTTCCATCTGCAAGATTCTACTCCAGAGACATGTGACAAACAGCTTACTACTCAACACAGCCCAAAGGAAACTAGGACAATCCTAAAAAGCATCAGGCTGGGGCCACGTAAACCGTACAGAAATCCCATACAACTAGCCCTCGTGTCAGTTCTCTGACTCTTAAGGTCATCAGAAACACCAGGCTGAACCTGTCGCATAGGGGTGAGACCCCACAGAAGCTTCTGGGGGAATTAAAGATGCGCTCTCTCACAATGCCTGCAGCGTGCATCCTGGGTGAGGATGGACACGCTTCCCTGGAGGCTGAGCGTGCAGAGGCTGAGCACCGAGCAACCCCTTCTGTTCTGAGCGCAGGCAAATCAGAAGGAGAAGCGCCGACTCTAGAGCTGGGTGAGCTGGGCTGGCTGCTCGGACCTGAGAGAGGAGGGCGCCTGCGTGTGCAGCTGTGGCCTGGGGCGGCAGGGCTGCACCGCTGAACCCAGGGTGTCTAGGGAGAAAGAGAAAGACCCCTGCATAAAAAAGGCATGAGCTGTGAGGCACTGCACAGAATCGGTGCACTGGTGGGGGGAAAAGGAAGGGCGGCCTCTGGCCCAGGAATCCCACAGAACCTTGTACCTAGCCTCCCTCAAATATTTGCTGGGTGATCCACTGATAAGTGTCGAGGCTCGCCCAGCTGAGGCCACGCGGCCGCAGAGAGCCAGTGGAGGTCCTTCTCAGAGCCCAGGAGGGGCTGGCTTTCTGCAGAAAGCCAAAGGCTGCGGCTTCCTCCCGCGGCCAGAGTGGTCCCAAGAGCCACAGGGCCCTCCGACACCGGTCGGGATCTTCTTGCCCACAAGGTGGCAGCAACACATCTTCCTGCAGCCAGGTGGCCTCCAGCTGTGTGGCGAGGAAGGCGGTAAGGACCCCAGCAGTGGCCGGGCGGGTTGGCCAAGCCCTTCGACCACTGAGCTGAGGGAGGCGAGAGTGTCACACCCGGAGGATCGAAAGGCCCGCACGTCTCTAGCAAGTTCTGTTCTCTCTGCAGGTCACCGGGTTGGGGATTAGGGAGTCCACGGAGACCCTGGGCTGCCCCCGCAACGACCCGCCACTCACAGGGGCGGCCTGCAGGACCGGCCTCCTTACAGGTTTCAGGAGTTGTCCACAGCTGTCACAATATTCACCTAACACTCATCCCTCTCGGGTATTTTTCTGGTGTGTTTAATGCTCCCCCGCTAGAACTCAGCCGGGCACGCAGGTGGTGGGCATTGATTCTGTGAATGAACGAGTGAATGAATGAATGAACGTACATCTTTGCTGAGCATGAACTGTGTGCCCCAGCTTTTGTTCCCCCTTGTGGGGAGGGAGGCAGGCTTTTGAGAGACGGTCCCTGGCTGGCACAGCCTGTTGAAATAAATCACAGCCGAGATCAGACTGCAAGTGGAGAGGTATAGGGGTGCGCTGGCAAAACACGTGCTCTGGAGTCGAGAGAAGTGGGTTCAAATTCAGCCTCTGGGGCTTCCCTGGTGGCGCAGTGGTGGCCAATGCAGGGGACACGGGTTGGAGCCCTGGTCTGGGAAGATTCCACATGCCGCGGAGCAACTAGGCCCGTAAGCCACAACTACTGAGCCTGCGTGTCTGGAGCCTGTGCTCCGCAACAAGAGAGGCCGCGATCGTGAGAGGCCCGCGCACCGCGATGAAGAGTGGCTCCCTCTTGCCACAACTAGAGAAAGCCCTCGCACAGAAACGAAGACCCAACACAGCCAAAAATAAATAAATAATTAATTTAAAAAACAAAATTTCAGCCTCTGGCACCTATTAGCTGTGTGCCCGTCAAGTCACCTGAACCTCACTGGGTCTCGGGGCTTGGTCTGTAAACTGGGGATAATCCCACCTTTCCAGCTGAAGTTGCTATGAAGACCAGTGGCGTGATTGTGGAGGGTACAATGGCTATAAAAGCAGCCGTTACTACTGGGCAGGAGAGGGTCACACTGGACACAGGAACGACTTAGACCAGCGCCAGCTTTCTTCAAGTCGGAAATCTAGCTGGACGCCTCAGCAGTTCCACAGCAGCTCAAGCCTGTGGATTACCAGTCCCTCCATCTCTTCTTCTCCAAGAGACCGCAGAGGCGGACCTCAGAGATCCCCGAGGCCCTCTTGGATCACGTCTTTCTCTGAAAATCTGATGAAAGCGGTCATGGGCTGAACTGTGTTCCCCCAAAATTCATATTCTGGAGCCCTAACCCCCAGTACCTTAGAATGTGACCTTATTCGGAAACAGGGTGGCTGCAGATGTAATTAGCTAAGACGAGGTCACCCTGGAGGAGAGTGGGCCCTATTCCCATATGACTGGTGTCCTTATAAAAAGGGGAAGTTTGGACACAGAGAGTCACGCACAGAGGGAAGACGATGTGAAGAGACATGGGGAGAAGACGGCCATCTACAAGCCAAGGAGAGATGCCCGGAACAGATCCTCCCTAGTGCTTTAAGAGGGACATAAAAAACACAAAAGCTATAGATTCAAGGGGGTGGGCTCCTGGGGCCCGGCAGGTGTGACTGCACAGAAAGGAGCCCCTTCCTGGACCCTCCCAGGGCTGCTCAGAGGAGCTGGGAATTCGGCCCCATCTCCCAAGGTCAGGCATCAGAGGGCTCCCCTCCCCCCATGGAAAGCTGAGAGGATCAAAGCCCGCCCTCTGTGGGGCAGTCATCCCAGCCTGGAAATGGCCCTTCCAGCGCCAAACTAGCTACTCGATAGCAATTTCTTCGTTTTTTCTTCCTGTCCACAAAGTCTGGGCAAGGCACCATCCCTCTGTACGCCCCCAACCCCCGGCCTCCTAACCTCATCCTAAAACCCCGAGGGGGACCCAGACAGACACACACAGCTCCCTGTTCAGACCAAGAAGCACCCGCGGCTGAGGACCACGCATGACGCCAAGAAAAGTCTGCTACCTTTCCACAGCTCTCCCCAAAGCAGAAGGGAACAGTGTGTGCACCCCGAATCCCTCACAATCCTCCAACGACCCTGAAGGTGGTGTGAGCTTCACTGCTGTGGGCGGAGGGAACTCTGGACTCAAGGTAAAACTGCACGCTCCCTTGAGCACTTTGCCTTTTCATCCCAATTTTGACACGTGTCCTGCATTTCATGTCTTCTTAAAAAATTTTTTTTAATATAAATTTATTTATTATTTATTTTTGGCTGTCTTGGGTCTTTGTTGCTGCGTGCGGGCTTTCTCTAGTTGCGGTGAGTGGGGGCTACTCTTCGTTGTGGTGCGCGGGCTTCTCACTGTGGTGGCTTCTCTCGTTATGGAGCACAGGCTCTAGGCATGTGGGCTTCAGTAGTTGTGGCACGTGGGCTCAGTAGTTGTGGCTCACGGGCTCTAGAGCGCAGGCTCAGTAGTTGTGGTGCACGGGCTTAGTTGCTCCGCGGCATGTGGGATATTCCCGGACCAGGGCTCGAACCCATGTCCCCTGCATTGTCAGGCGGATTCTTAACCACTGCGCCACCAGGGAAGCCCTCATCCGTCTTTAAAGGTTGTTCTCTTCCTTCAAAACTGAGCAACGGTCCAGCCGCATCCCATGAGCTAAATATCTGCCTCTTCCAGTCCAACAGGCTTTGAAAATGCCTTCAGTCTGTGGATCTTCATTCCATATCAGCAGTATCAACAGGCTAATAAAGTTTGCTTTCATCTTTTTTACAGAAGTAAAATATTTTAATAAAGGGAAGACACAACACAGTATTCAAATAATTGCACCGTTTTTGCTCTAAGACGGCGGAGCTGTGCCCCCATCTGGGAACTCCAGTACAGATACACAAGTTCTGGGTCTCAGGGAAAGGGGGGCTGAGGGTCAGTGTACACTATTAAGAATAAAGACAGGTAGTTTGAGAGTCTAATGGACAAAAGTTTAAAAGCATCTAAATTCCAGGTGGGTGAAGGATGGATTGGGAGTTTGGGATTAGCAGATGCAAACTATTTATATAGAACAGATAAACAACGAGGTCCTACTGTATAGCACAGGGAACTATATTCGATATCCTGTGATAAACAATATTGTAAAAGGAGGGACTTCCCTGGCGGTCCAGTGGTTAAGACTCCGCGCTTCCACTGCAGGGGGCGTGGGTTGAATCCTTGGTCGGGGAACTAAGATCCCACATGCTGCTCAGTGCGGCCAAAATAATAATAATAATGTAAAAGAATATGCAAAAGAATATATGTACGTGTGTAACTGAATCACCTTGCTGTACACCAGAAACCAACACAACACTGTAAATCAACTATACTTCAATAAATTAAACTTTCAAATAAATAAATAAAAGCATCTGATTTCCCATTATAAATTTTGAAAGCAGGGCCTACACTGAGGCCCAGGGCTCTGCCCCACTGCCAAGGCCAAGCCTGCCCATTGCCCCCAGCATCCAACACACATGCCCAGACCCCGGGAGGCCTCTGGACGGGCTCCCCATCAAAGGAAGCCACAGACCTCTCAGGCCAGACCCAGGCTGACAGCAGCAGGGCCTGGACGTGGAGGCCACCTCCCTCCCCCCGCCAGCCCGGCAGGAGCTGTCAGTCAGCACTCAGCTCATGCCCGCTGCCACCACAAGCCCTCCTGGACCTCCCGGCCTCCTCTCACTGTCCCCACTTCACCTCGTGTCTTCTGTAGATGCTAATATCTAATCTGCTCTCACCTCATGGGGGCCTGAGCTCCCGGGCACAGAAAGGTCACAGATCCCTGCCCCTGTTGCTCAGAGCCAGACTCGGGCAGCCCTGGGGACGGCAGAGCCATTTTGGTGCCCTATACACCCAAGGCAGCAGCCACAGGGGACAGCACTGGTCACCCGATAATAGTGGCCACTTACTGAACATGATAGGCTCTACTCTGAGCACTTCACACACACAAAACCATTTAACCCCTCTGAGAAAGGTACTGGTTTTCTTTTTTAAGAAGTATTTATTTATTTATTTATTTATTTATTGGCCACGCCTCACGGCATGTGGGATCTTAGTTCCCCGACCAGGGATCAAACCCGTGCCCCCTGAAGTGGACGCTTGGAGTCCTAACCACTGGACCGCCAGAGAAGTCCTGAAAGGTACTGTTTTGTTTTTTTGTTTGTTTGTTTGGCTTTTTTCGGGCTGCGTTGGGTCTTCGTTGTTGCGCGTGGGCTTTCTCTAGTTGTGGCGAGCGGGGGCTACTCTTCTTTGCAGTGCACAGGCTTCTCATTGCTGCGAAGCATGGGCTCTAGGCACGCGGGTTTCAGTAGTTGTGGCACGTGGGCTCAGTAGTTGTGGCGCACGAGCTTAGTTGCTCCGCGGCATGTGGGATCTTCCCGGACCAGGGCTCGAACCCGTGTCCCCTGCATTGGCAGGCGGATTCTCACCCACTGTGCCACCAGGGAAGCCCACAAGGTACTGTTAATCTCCCCATTTTACAGACGAGGACTCTGAGGCACAGGGGCCAAGTAACGTGCCTAAGGTGAGGGCTGGTAGGCGGCTGAAGCTGACCTTCCAACCTAGGCCACCTGTCTGGCCCCGAGCCCTGGGGCCTGCTGAGCCTGGTGAGATTTCTGCTGGCACACAAGTTCATCTTGCAGGCAGCCCTCACCCATCTTCCTTTCCTCCTGCCCTGGTACCCACATCGGGGTGGCCCAGCCTTGCCCTTCCCAGCAAGGGAACCTCCTTCCCAAAAGACTCCCCAAGGTCCCTCCTCACCCACCTTCCAAACAAACTCCTGCCCCCAAATCCCACTCTCCCAGCCCTGGATCAGTACGAGGGGCTGACACAAGTTCACGAGCCACCCCTGCCAGGCATGTATGGCATTCACAAAGGAGAAGCCACCTCGACAGGCAAAAGGGGCGCTGTCTGGGGCTGATGGGCCCTCGGCACATCTCACGTTCACGCCATGTAGACAGAGCCCAGAGCGGCCAGCCCGGGCCTGAGGTCAGACCACCCTCCTGAAGTGAAGACGCTTCCCTGGGCGACTGCCATCTTCCTGAGCCCTTCAGGTACCCAGCAACATGTGACAGTTAATTTCCTACTGTGAGACACGCCCTCCCCACCTCCCCCCGCAGGGGGTCCACTGCCCAGCGCTGCCCGGGCCACACACAGGACTGGAGTGGGGCGGGGACAACCAGTTGAGGCCCCTGGGGGCACAGGGCTACCCCCGTCCCATGCAGCCGGTTCAACTGCACACTTTTCCGCTCAACACCAGCAAGCACTCCCAGGCCCACCCGTCCTCCCGCATCACAGAGCGACTGGGAGTGGCGATCAGAGCTTTGGCGCCTGGCAGTTGGGTTTCAGACTTTCCTCTTTTTTTTTTTAATGTAAAAAGGGTTTTATTTGGAATTCCCTGGTGGTCCAGTGGTTAGGACTCCGCTCTTTCACTGCCGAGGGTTTGATCCCTGGTCAGGGAACTAAGGTCCCGCAAGCCATGTGGCACGGCCAGAAAAAAAAAAGGGGGGGGGGGCTGCTTTTATTTGCAGGGGAGCAGGACTCGAGTTGACCAAGCCAAATGCCACGTCGTCGTCTGACTCCTCGGCCTCCTCCTCCTCCTCGTCTTTCTGCAGATCCTGGGGCGGTGGAGACGGCCACAGCCCCGGCAGCGGGCGCGCCGGCCAGCATGCCAGCATGCCGATACCCCGGGCAATGACGCCCTCGATGTCCTTTCCGTTCAGCTCACAGATGACCTTGTTGAGCCGCTCATCGTCCGCCTCAGTGCCGCGCTGCCCAGGATCTTCTTGATGTCCTTGGCGCCGGGGGAGGTGCTGTCCCCGAGGGCGGCCGGCAGGTAGGAGGCGACGTAGCGCATCTCTGCGGCGGCGAGAGGCCTTGCACGGGCGACCTCAGAGGCACCAGGGACGCAGGCTTTCCTCTTAATCCTACTCTCATCTGTCTTCAGCCTGAGGACTCACCGCCCCACTGGCCCGTCAGCTCTCAGACCTGGGCCCCCGGGCCACACCATCGCTGTGAAACAGCGTCAGGGAACCCTGGTGACCGCGTGGGCGTCCACGGGAGGCCACCCGGGAGGGAGCCCTGGAGGTCGCGTGGCCGACTGCAGCCTCCCCCAGGGCCCTTGGCTGCGAGATGAGAAGGGCGCAGAGGTCAAGGCCGTGTGCAGAACTGCCGTGCTCTTCGAACTTACGCCACAGGCAGAGCCGACCAGGAGCCCCCGGCAGAACCCCTGCCCAGAGAGCAAGGGTCCCCGGTCCGTCAGCAACAACTGGGCAGTGGGGATGACACGCTGGGCAGAGGTGGAGGGGTCCCTGCAAACCATCTTCACAAACGCCCATCTACAGCCTGCAGACCCCACGTGGGCGGGTCTCCTTCACCTCCCCTCCCGGCACCTTCACCTGTGCTCCTCTGTGCAACGGCCTCACTCAGCCCACCTCCTACCCGAGGCCTGGGACCTCAGCCGCCAGCCCTCGCCCCAACCTCGCCGAGCCCTGCACAGCTTGGCCAGGCAGCCGGGGAAGCCCACCGGCCGCGGAGTCTGCGTGGAGCTACGGCCGAGCCGCAGGAGAAGCTGTGCTGGACCCTGGGAGAGGCGGAGGCAGGACACAGTTTGCAACAAGGTTCCTGGGTTTAAAGGATGGAGCGAGAAGATCGATAGATTCACTGCATAAAAATAAAGTCCTGAACGATTAAAAACAAAATTGTAAAAAAAAACACAAAAAAACCTAAGAGAAATATAACTAAAGGGAAATCAACACCTGGACAAAAATGTGACTATGCTGATGGGTTAATATCACTAATACATGCAAGCGCACAGATGTCACTAAAAATAAATAAATAAAATCTTGACAAAGTAAAGAAAGTACAAACAGCCAGTTCACGTGGAAATCACTCGCTCTCACTTGGGACTCAAAGAAATAGAAATTAAAAAAAAAAAAAAAAAAAAAAAAAGAAATAGAAATTAAAAATGAAGTTCCAGGGCTTCCCTGGTGGCGCAGTGGTTAAGAATCCGCCTGCCAACGCAGGGGACATGGGTTTGAGCCCTGGTCCAGGAAGATCCCACATGACACAGAGCAACTAAGCCTGTGCACCAGAACGACTGAGCTTGCGCTCTAGAGCCTTCGAGCCACAACTACTGAAGCCTGTGCCCTCTAGAGCCCACGTGCCGCAACTACTGAGCCCGCATACTGCAACTATTGAAGCCCGCACGCCTAGAACCCGTGCTCTGCAACAAGAGAAGCCACCGCAACGAGAAGCCCATGCACCACAACAAAGAGTAGCCCCCGCTCGCCACAACTAGGAATGAAGACCCAACGCAGCCAAAAATAAATAAATAAAATTAAAAAAAAAAAAAATGAAGTTCCACTTCTCACCTACCAAAGCCTTAAAATGACTTTTGTGTCCGTGAGGCCCAGTGCTGGCAAGCGTGCGTGGGCCCAACCCCCCTCCCCAGCAGCTCAGCCCTTTGCCCCTCGTACTACATTAGCCACAGGGACTCCAACAGAGACCGTCCGACATGGACACAAAGGTTTAGGCCCAAAGAAGTCCAGCACTTCCAAAACAGTGAAATCAACCAGAGTGTCCACCAATACGGAAACAAGGGAGTAAGCGACAGTGTCTCCAGATGGTGGGACATCATTCAGCCACTTAAAATAACATCTGCAGGGGCTTCCCTGGCCGTCCAGTGGTGAAGCCTTCACCTCCCACTGCAGGGGGCATGGGTTCCAACCCCGGTCGGGGAACTAAGATCCCACATGCTGCACAGCACAGCCATAAATGAACAAATAAATAAGTAAATAATAAAATAACATCTGTAGAGACTTTTTTACTCAGCACAGCAGCAAACACTTGTGATCGTTTTTTAAAAAAAGCAAGATACAAAATTGTACATAACGTGGACCCAGGTAAAAAACGCAGGGAAAAAGGAACATATCAAAATGAGGACGGAGGCCAACTGTGGCGGTTAGGACCTGCAGTGATTTTTTTTCTGCCTCTTTCTATTTTTCTGCAAAATGTACATTTCACCCTGTTTCCTAAAATGTTTGTAGAGAATACACTACAAAGAAAACAGAAGAAACAGAAGTGTTTCACCTAGGGATGAGGGCTGGGTGAGGGAAGAAATGGCTCGCCAGAAAAACGCGTGGGCTTGTGCTCTCCCGGCTGAACCCTCGGCCCCCAAAGGCCCCCGAGCCTCCACACCTGCAGCGGCTCTGGGTCACCACACAGCCTGACTGGGGCTCACGAAAGCTTTCCAACTCCAGCTCTGCGTGGGACACAAAAGAAGAAAGCGGGCTGGGACTGGTCTAATAAAACATGCACTTTGCCCTTCTTTTTAGAATTATATTTTACAGTATAAAAGCACATTCACAACACACTGGGAAAGCTGCTCTTGATCCTCTGCCCCCTTTCCTTTCCTTCACATGGAAGCTTCCAGAATGAGTGTCCCCTCCCGTCCCCAGAGCCCCAATGCTAGGACTTGGACTTAGCATTTCATCACAATGCCCGGCCTGGGAGCAAGGAGCAGCTGCTTACACAATACGCTGGCAGGCGTCCCCAGTCCCTGGGTACGGGCCTCACCCATCCGTCACCCAGCCGTTCCCCTACTGAGGGCCATTCCGGTTGCTTCCTTTTTTTTTCTTTAAACCTCTACAAGCAAGGCTGTAATCAACACCTGTGTACCTATGTGTTTTCTTTCTTTTCTTTTTTTATAAATTTATTTATTTATTTTTGGCTGCATTGGGTCTTCGTTGCTATGCGCGGGCTTCTCATTGTGGCGGCTTCTCTTGTTGCGGAGCACGGGCTCTAGGGGCGCAGGCTTCAGTAGTTGTGGCTCTCGGACTCTAGAGCGCAGGCTCAGTAGTTGTGGCGCACGGGCTTAGTTGCTCCGCGGCATGTGGGATCTTCCTGGACCAGGGCTCGAACCCGTGTCCCCTGCATTGGCAGGCGGATTCTGAACCACTGCGCCACCAGGGAAGTCCCACCTATGTGTTTTCTTTCCACAGGTTACATGCCCCAAAGTAGAAAAGTTGGGTTCAAAGAAAAATATGAATTTTTCATGTTCATGGATAATGCCTGATTACTTTTCCAAACAGGAGGCAGCAATTCACTGCCCCCCCCATTCCCCCACCACCAACATATGAGAACACCCACTGTGCCACTCTCACCAGCATCAAGAGTCATCAGCTCACTTTCTGCTACTGAACGAGGAGCCCAGTACCTTGCTCTTCAGATCTGTGTTTCCCTGATGACTCTGAGGCTAAGCATCTTTTCACGGTCATCAACAATTTCCATTTCCTCTTCTCTGAACTGTCTGCCTGGTCCTATTCTTTGTCCACTTGTCTTTGGGGTTTTTTTTTGTTTTTTTTTTAATTTATTTATTTTTGGCTGTGTTGGGTCTTCGTTTCTGTGCGAGGGCTTTCTCTAGTTGCGGAGAGCGGGGGCCACTCTTCATCGCAGTGCGCGGGCCTCTCACTATCGCGGCCTCTCTTGTTGCGGAGCACAGGCTCCAGACGCACAGGCTCAGTAGTTGTGGCTCACGGGCTTAGTTGCTCCGCGGCATGTGGGATCCTCCCAGACTAGGGCTCGAAGCCGTGTCCCCTGCACTGGCAGGCAGATTCTCAACCACTGCGCCACCAGGGAAGCCCGTCTTTGGGTTTTTTTGTTTTGTTTTGTTTTTTGGCTGCACCAGGTCTTAGTTGCGGCACACGGACTTCTTAATTGCAGCATGCTAACTCTTCGTTGCGGCATGCATGCGGGATCTAGTTCCCTGACCAGGGATCGAACCCAGGCCCTCTGCACCGGGAGCATGGAGTCTTACCCACTGGACCACCAGGGAAGTCCCTGTCTTTGGGGTTTAAAAAATCTTTTTCTTAACAATTTAGAGGAATTCTTTGTATAATAGGCATCTTAACCATTTATCTGGCATATGTACATGGCAAGCAAATTCTCCTACTCTGTTCTACAAAAGTGTAATTAAATCTGTTAATTTTGTAATTGATTATAACATCTGAACAACAAGAACCACAACAAAAATCCACAAGACAAGAGTGATACTAAAAAATGGCAAAGGGGGCGGGGGCGGCCTTCTTGACAGAAGAGTACCAGCTAAGACTTGCGGAAGGAATGTCCAGATGAGAAAATCACCACCTGGCAGCCCCAACAGAACAGATTCAGGCACGATCACTGAGGCACTGAAAACCACGGACTCAAAGTTGTGGGGAGCAGTCTACTTCCAAGGTGCAGAAGTCTCACCCTACAGATTACCGATGAATTACAAAGGGGGAGGCAATGGGCCTTCAGGATTAGGAGATCTGGTAATTATGTCCATACCATCACTAACAGCAGGGCCTGATGTGACACAATAGGAGGTATTCCTGTCAAAAGGGTTTAACCTGGATCTCATCAAGCCCCTGAGCTCACTTCAGGTCATAGGCAGCAAGCGGGATACGGGCACAAGTTAAGTAACGCCAAGCAGCCACAGCGCCCGAATCAGAGCGCCAACTTTCTACAAGAAAACTGCCCCAGACTCTTCAACAGTCTGTGTGATAAACTGGTCAGAATGGCCATCATTAAAAAGTCTACAGGGCTTCCCTGGTGGCGCAGTGGTTAAGAATCCGCCTGCAGGGACTTCCCTGGTGGCACAGAGGTTAAGAATCTGCCTGCCAAGGCAGGGGACATGGGTTCGAGCCCCGGTCCGGGAAGATCCCACATGCCGCGGAGCAACTAAGCCTGTGAGCCACAACTACTGAGCCTGCTCACCTAGAGCCCGTGCTCTGCAATAAGAGAAGCCACTGCAATGAGAAGCCCGCGCACCACAACGAAGAGTAGCCCCCGCTCTCCGCAACTAGAGAAAGCCCGTGCGCAGCAACAAAGACCCAACACAGCCAAAAATAAATAAATAAATAAATAATTAAAAAAAAAAAAAAAAAGAATCCGCCTGCCAATGCAGGAGATACGGGTTCGAGCCCTGGTCCGGGAGGATCCCACATGCTGCGGAGCAGCCCGTGCGCCACAGCTACTGAGCCTGTGTGTCACAACTACTGAAGCCCACGTGCCTAGAGCCCGTGCTCCGCAACAAGAGAAGCCACTGCAATGAGAAGCTCGCGCACCGCAACGAAGAGTAGCCCCCGCTCGCCTCAACTAGAGAAGGCCCGCGCGCAGCAATGAAGACCCAACGCAGCCAAAAATAAATAAATAAATAAATTTATGTTAAAAAAAAAAAAGAAGTCTACAAATAATAAATGCTGGAGAGGGTGTGGAGAAAAGGGAACCCTCTTAACACTGTTGGTGGGAATGTAAACTGATACAGCCACTATGGACAACAGTATGGAGGTTCCTCAAAAAACTAAAAATAGAGCTACCATATGACCCAGCAATCCCACTCCTGCGCATATACCCAGACAAAACTGTAATATGAAAAGATACATGCACCTCTATGTTCATAGCAGCACTATTCACAATAGCCAAGACATGGAAGCAACCTAAATGTCCATCGACAGATGAATGGATAGAGATGTGGTATATATATACAATGGGATACTACTCAGCCGTAAAAAAGAATGCTGGGGCGAAGTGAGAGTAGCACTGACATATAAACACTACCAAATGTAAAATAGCTAGTGGGAAGCAGCTGCATAGCACAGGGAGATCAGCTTGGTGCTTTGCGATGACCTAGAGGGGTGGGATAGGGAGGGTGGGAGGGAGGCTCAAGAGGGTGGGGATATGGGGATGTATGTATGCATATGGCTGATTCACTTTGTTGTACAGCAGAAACTAACACAGCACTGTGAAGCAATTACACTCCAATAAAGATGTACTAAAAAAAAAAAAGAGGGGCTTCCCTGGTGGCGCAGTGGTTAAGAATCTGCCTGCCAATGCAGAGGACACTGGTTCGAGCCCTGGTCCAGGAAGATCCCACATGCCGCGGAGCAACTAAGCCCGTGCGCCACAGCTGCTGAGCCTGTGCTCTAGAGCCCGCGAGCCACAACTGCTGAGCCCATGTGCCACAACTACTAGAGCCCGCGCGCTTAGAGCCCTTGCTCCGCAACAAGAGAAGCCACCGCAATGAGAAGCCCACGTGCAGCAACGAAGACCCAACACAGCCAAAAATAAATAAAATAAAATAAATAAATTTATTTTAAAAAAAGAATAAAATAATGCCATCGGCAGCAACACGGATGGACCTAGAGATTATCATACTAAGTGAAGTAAGTCAGAAAGAGAAAGACAAACACCATATGATATCACCTATATGTGGAATCTAAAACATGACACAAACAAACTTATCTACGAAACAGAAACAGACTCAGACACAGAGAACAGACTTGTGATTGCCAAGGAGGTGTGGGTAGGGGAGGGAAGGATTGGGAGTTTGGGATTAGTAGACGCAAACCATTATATATAGGATGGATAAACAACTCCTATTGTAAAGCGCAGGGAACTATATTCATTATCCTGTGATAAACCATAATGGAAAAGAATATGAAAAAGAATATATTTATATATAACTGAGTCACTTTGCTGCAGAGCAGAAATTAACACAACATTGTAAATAAACTATACTTCAATAAATTTTTTTTAAATATTAAAAAAAAGAGTCTGTGTGATGGGGAAAAGCATCACGATGGATGCTGTGCCGTCCTGATCCCATCCTGATGTGGAAAAACAAAGAGGTTATTATATAAGGCACGTGGAGGTTACTTGAGGACATTTGGTTATGGATGAGCTAGTCAACGATGGTTGAGAGTTCTCACTCATCTTTTTAGGTGTGACACTGGTATTACATTATGTAGAAGGACTGTCTGTTCGTAGGAAATGCCTGCTGGAGTGCTTGGGGGGAAGCACCCACAACTACTGACCATCACCTCCACCAAAAAATGTGTGTGTGAGAAACAGAGGGAAAGCAAATGGGATAAATGTTAACTATGAATCATTCAAGGTGGTCATTTTTCAAAATAAAACGCTTGGGGAAAAATCTGTCTGTCTTTCCCTCTATAAATTCTGGGTTTCCTGTATGGCTTAAGAGAATACCTCTTATCCCAAGATTAGACAATATTCTTTTAACTTTCTTCTGTATTTTTAAGAGCTTTATCTTTTCCATGGTGCAGCAGCGCATGCCGGCTCAGAACACAGAATCTGAGAACGGACTCCCTGGGTCCAGGTCCTGCCTCTGCCATTGTGAGGCGAGCAACCTTGGGCAAATTCCTTTACACCTCTGTGCGTCAGTTTCCTCATCTACAAGATGGGGATGAGAACACCCCAGGAATGTCTCAAGAATTACAAGCAAGCACGGAGGGCAGGGCCTGGCACATAAGGAGCACTAAGAGAAAGCTATTCTTTTGAGTTCTTTCTGAGATACCAGATCTGATGCAGCCACCCTTAGTTCAGAACCCTGCAGCTCCCTGGCACCTGAAGCAAGAGCTGTCAATCTTGCAATGTCTGCAGCACAAACAAAGTGCTGGAGTGTGGGGTGGCACATTTGAATAGTTTCAAAACACACTACGCCAGCAATTTTCATAATAAAATCACGACTCTGGTAAAACAGCGCCTCGCGGTGCCTATCAAAGCAGCCAGGGATGCCACAGGGCTCCCCCCACGTCCCTCCACGCTGGGTCACTGGGTAGAAACCCCATCGAGGCCCTGGCATGTGGCGCGCTCTTTCGGAACTATGATTTTTCTTTGGTGCCAACTCAGCATCACCCAGCCCATCCTCTCCTGCTCGGAGCAAAGGGACACCCCACTCAGCCCACTCCCAGCGGGGCTGCACCAGGCAGCACGGGGACCTGTACCCCCGCTTGCCGCAAAAATCAATGTTACCCTTGATCGAGTTCAGGGGGCACCCTGGAAGGAAAGGCAGTGGCAATGCCCAAGGCACCCAGTTCAGAATTCAGAAGGGCCTCCCCCTCCTCCCCCTCCCCCCACCCCACGGCTGCACACAGCTCCCTCCGCCTGGACCACCCAGCCCTCACTCTCCAGGACGGGTTTTCTCTTGCAGAGGGGAAGGACTCTCTCCCGTGCCCCCCGGGGACCCTGCCCCCTCAGTGGGTCTGTGTTAAGCTGTTTGGACTTGGGTCAGGGTCTCCGTATCTATGCCATTGGTGCCCCCAACCTGGAAACAACTGACTGCCCTGGACCTGCACGGGGCCTGTTCCTCCTGCATCCACGGGGGAGACCCAGGTGGTGGCCGGTGGCCCTCCCTTGGCCTCACACCCACTGTCGCCAGGCAAGGGTCACACAGTTGGGGCAGAACATGGCCGCCTCCCGGGGCCGCAACCCAGGGCAGCTTTCTCCCCAGGCAGGTCACGACCTGTCAGAAGCACATGCCGGAAAGCAGGACACCTTGCTCGCGAGGACCTGGCAGCTCTGACCCCTGGAGGAAGAGGGCAGAGAACTCCACGCACCGCCCCTCCTCCTGGTCACGCCAGTGCCTGCGAGGCACAGGCTTGCAGCCTAGACTCTGCGGGGAGGCAGAGGCCTCAGAGAGAGAAGTTAGGCCCCTCCACAGACAGCCCCCTCCCCCCCACTGCTCTGGGGGCTGCAAAGCTCCACCTCAGGGGCCTCACAGCCCACAGGCCCCCTGCCCTTGGCTGCTCGGGGCCAGCGGGCTGGGAGGGGGCCCCACGGGCAGCACGGTGGCCCTGGAGGGGACGGAGCAGTGTGATACAGGCGAGGGCTTCCCTGAGCCACCTCCAGGTCCAACAGGGCCCCTGGGCTGGGTACAGAGCAGGGAGGGCCCTTGGTCACTGGTACCTGCCAGGCCGGTACTGGGCTGGGGGCCCGAGGCCCTCCGGCCACCGGCTCAGTGTCCAGAAGGAAAGCAGCAGATGAGGCCGACACCAGCTTGGGGCCAGCGGGGGAAGAGCACCCACTGCTCCAGGCCCCACGAGGGACCAGGCCAGGGGAGACTAGGGCTGCGGAGGGACACCCAACAGACCAGGGCCTCGAACGGGAAAGGTGGGTGATGGAGCTGGACAGAGGCAGGTTTAGATCCCAGCTCTTCTCGCAGGTTAAGGGCAGTGATGGCCCTGGAGGGGCTGCCGTGCGCTCAGGGCCCACTGAGAAGCGCGGCCCCAGGGCCACAGCCGGCAGGGGATGGGGGGGGTACCCAGGAAGGGAGGTGAGAGCCTGTTAACACAGTTTCAGGATGGCGTGTCCGCCCCCCCACTCCCCACCCCCGAAGAGAGTGACAGCCTGGGAGAGAATGAGAGCTCTGCGGGGTGACAGGCTCTGTCTTCTCTGGGTTGGCTGGAGGGGCCTCAGGACATTCCATCCAAGATGTCAGTCACCAAGGGCCTGCTAAAGGCAGAGAGCTGCCCAGCCCAGCCCATTGGCAGGTTCCCTGCTGGCTCCCCGGACAAAGGTTAACAAGAGGGGGTTGGTGAATGCAGTACAACAAGATGCTCCTTCCTGGGTGGCCCCACAAGCATCTCAGCTCCAAGCAGAGGGGGGAGGGGGAAGGTCTCCCTATTTCAGGGCCCGGAAGTGGACTGAGAGACAGAGCAAGGAAGCCAACCCAGGCTGCTGGCTGAGAGGGGCCTTATCCTGTGCCACGTGTTTTCACAGAGTACGTGTACATTTACGAACTTTCCGCTATTATATACACGTTACTGAGCATAAAGACAAAACACAAACCAAAAAAAAAAAAAAAGCTTACAAAAACAGCTCCTGCCTAAGACACCAGGATGGGGTGTGACTTTGCTGGTGACACATCCTGGCACAACTGCTGTGGGTCACGGCTGAGGGGGACGTGGCCAGGATCACCCGGCCCGCCTCTCCCGTGAGCTGGAAGGAGACAACCATGGCGAAGTGAAAAGGCCCGGGGCTCAGCCGCCCTGCTGCTCAACAGTGACCTTGAATCCCTGGTAGGTGGCTTCCACCCTCTCTGGTCCGCAGAGCGAGGGCTGGGCTCACAGTCTGCGCGGCTGGCCGGCCTACGTAATCGGCACCCTA
This sequence comes from Balaenoptera physalus, assembly GCF_965194825.1. Taxonomy (NCBI): domain Eukaryota; kingdom Metazoa; phylum Chordata; class Mammalia; order Artiodactyla; family Balaenopteridae; genus Balaenoptera; species Balaenoptera physalus. The sequence continues at coordinate 118,642,574 of NC_138887.1, read as the reverse complement.
TTCCCTAGTGGTGAGCACTTCACAATCCAGCACTTTAGTCCGTCACGCGTGCGGAGGATACGCAGAGGGCGGCCAGTCCCCGGACCACGCTGTTCACACGAGCTCGGCCCAGCAACAGGCTCGCCGGCTGGCACGTCCCCTCCCGGTCGGGCCCACCGGCCCTTGCCCCCCAGCAGATGGAAGAGCCTTTCCCTGCCACCTCCCTTCCCCTCACCCTAATTCAGGGCTAGCCTCGGGCTGTGATGCAGAGGGGGCGGGCGGGGACGTAAGTAGGGCACAGCAGCAGCCACGTGGGGTGAAACCGCCAAACCCAAGTGACGCGAGCCACGCTGGGGCCCGTGGGCGACCCATTCTCAACCAAGACGCTGACCAAGAGGAGCCTGGACGTGATCCCCGCCACAGACACGCGCCCTCTCCTCCAGCTTCTTGCAAAAGAGCGGGGTCTGGGCTCACTCGCCACCTTCCGCCTTGAGCAAAACTGTGTGAATCTCGGTTCCAAAACTTGAGAACCCCTGGACGGGAACACGTTTCGGGGCCGAGCCCCCTCAACAGTAGTTGTGCTTCCGGGTTTTAAGAAAATCCACGGCGACAAAAAACTACTGTGACTTCAGTAACACTTCTAAATAGATTTATCTGCTACCCACCACCACGGCCTGAGCAGGTACTCAGGAGTGTTTGTTGAATGACTGAATGAAAACGGCAGGATATACATGAAAGGCACGTTACTTAAAAAATTTTAATACGATACTTTAGAAAGATGAATCCAAAAGGATATACTTCTGTATTCAATTTTTCCAACAAATAGGAATTCTTTTGTTACCTTATAGGCTAAAGTTAGAGCTCTTCTTCCAATACCAGAGACACTGGCCATGCATGGCTCCTGAGCACTTGAAATGCGGCCAGTCCCAATGGAGAGGCACTGAGCGGGTGAAACACAGTTTGAAGACTTAGTTGAAAAAAGAATGTAAGATGTCTCATTAAAAATTGTTATAGGGGCTTCCCTGGTGGCGCAGTGGTTGAGAATCTGCCTGCCAATGCAGGGGACACGGGTTCAAGCCCTGGTCTGGGAAGATCCCACATGCCACGGAGCAACTGGGCCCGTGAGCCACAACTGCTGAGCCTGCGCGTCTGGAGCCTGTGCTCCGCAACAAGAGAGGCCGCGATAGTGAGAAGCCCCCCGCTTGCCGCAACTAGAGAAAGCCCTAGCACAGAAACGAAGACCCAACACAGCCAAAATTAACTTAATTAATTAATTAATTTTTAAAAAATTGTTATATTAATTAATTTATTTACTTATTTTATTTATTTTTATTTTTGGCTGCATTGGGTCTTCGTTGCTGTGTGCGTGCTTTCTCTAGTTGCAGTGAGCGGCGGCTACTCTTCATTTGCGGTGCGCGGGCTTCTCATTGCGGTGGCTTCTCCTGTTGCGGAGCATGGGCTCTAGGCGCGTGGGCTTCTGTAGTTGTGGCTCGCGGGCTCCAGAGCGCAGGCTCAGTAGTTGTGGCACACAGGCTTAGTTGCTCCGCGGCATGTGGGATCTTCCCAGACCAGGGCTCGAACCCGTGTCCCCTGCATTGGCAGGCAGATTCTTAACCACTGCGCCACTAGGGAAGCCCTGTTATATTAATTTGTTAATTGCACATTGAAATGATAATATTTCAGATACAATGGGTTAAATAAAACGCATTATTAAAGATAATTTTTTTTTGCTTTCTTAACATGGCTACTTGAAAATTTAAATTTACACATGACTCACATGTGTAACTGGTGCTGAATTAGAGGAAATACTTTAATCGACGGGCAAGCAATCAGATGAAGGCAATGCTGGGTGCCTGTGTGACACACTCCTTGTGTGTGGTCCAGGGTCTGCTCCAATCAGCTGGAACGTCAGACAAGTCCGGACCTGGCACCCCTCCCTGGGGCCTGCCAGGCTAAACCAACTTACCGCAAACTCTGCCCCGTCAGGTTCTCCCGTTCGCCCGCTCGGGTTCAGGGAGCATGACTGGGGAGCCACCGCTGCAGGTGCCATGAGGGACACTCCCTCCCTCCCCAAGTCCTCTCCGCAGCCCTGCAAAGGCCGGAGCCACTGTGAACGCTTCCGCTTCCGAGGGGCCGGGGCTGGTCTAAAAGCTTTGCACGCGTTAACATACTCCATTGTCACACCTACACAATGAGATGGGTGCTTGTTAACCTCATATTAGCAACAAGGAAGCCAAGACACAGAAAGGTTATGGAACTCGCCCAACAAGGAAGCCAAGACACAGAAAGGTTACACCACTACTAAGTGTTAGGAATGTAAATCTAGGCAGCCTGGCTCCAGAGCCGGACTGTACCCACTACCCTGTACAGACTGTGACAGAGAAGGAATGACACCAGGCTCCATTCTATCACATCGTCCAACCTAAAACAGTCTAGAAGAGTCTAGAAGCAATAACCAAGACGAGTGGGGCTTCAGAGGGACTGAGAGCCACCAAATCTTCACGGTGCTTCTTAGCAAAAGGCCTTCATCTAGGGCCTGTTTAATCAGAAAAGTTCTCTGGGCAGGGAAGTGCATCTGCCCCTCCCTGGAAGAGACCACACACAGAGGAGGGGCCGGGAGCTCCCACCAGGAGCAGAGCAGGAGCCCCGAGTGGGGTCCAGCTCTCCCGGCCTCCCAGCCCTGCCGCACACACAGACCCACAGACACACACGGGGAGGCCACGACTGGGCTCGAATCCCACTCTACCAGCTTGGGCTCCAGGTTCGCAAGCCAACAAAGCATCAAATTAAAAGGCAAAAGAGAAAATGCTGTGGGCGGGTGCACCAACAGTGGCAAGGAGGGGTGCTGACAAACAAGAAAGAGAAAGAAAATACACACTATAAACAGGCACGAAAACAGCAAAGGCACATACATCCCTCTGGGACCATGTGCTGTGGGCTCACTCACCTCGGTGCCCAGGGCCCCGGGAGGGCCAGAGTGCCGCCAGAGAGACCAAGACCGCGGCTCCCCTCCAGCAAACAGCAATGTATGCCTGATCTATGTTTGCAGATTAAAACTGTCCTACACAGCGGCTTCCCTGGCGGTCCAGTGGTCAAGACGCTGCGCTTCCACTGTAGGGGGTGCGGGTTCGATCCCTGGTGGGGGAACTAAGATCCCACATACCGCACAGCCAAAAAAAAAACAAAAACTATCTTACACTTATTAAGAAAAAGAGTAACAAACCACGAGGAAGATGAATAAAGGATATGAAGGGAATTCAACAAAATACAACAACCAAAAACATTATGTTTCATGTTGACTCTCACTAGTAATCAGATACACACAAGATCAAACAACAACAAAAATCATTTCATCATTTCTCGTCACCTTTCAAGTGGACAGGTTGGGGGCAGGGAACTGGCAGTCTCTGCCCCAGGGAAACGGGAAGGGCCTTCTTGCAGGGCAGTGTGGTGCACAGAGAAAGTCCCCAAAAGGTCGTGCGTGCCCGACGGCCCCACTGTTTTCTTCCACTTGGGAATTTGTCCAAAGGAAATAATCAGACAAGTGTGCAAAGATCTAGGTACCAGGAGACTTGGATCAACTGCACGCGGCCTCTCAGCTCACCACGAGCACGCACTGGGTGCTTGCTCTGTGCCAGGCACCGCTGTCGGCACCTGCCGCGCCTCACCCCATCGCACTGTCACTACCCCTCCTTCTCAGCTGAGGAAACTCAGGTACAGAGGCGATGACCAGCTCCTGGAGGGCTCCCGGGCAGCGCGTGTCATATGCTGCGCACAAGAAGGCAGCCTCACAACCTCCCACTGAACGGAGTCTGGCCTCCCTGGACCAGGGACCCAAGACTGAGATGGTCCAAATGCTCGAGGGCAGGGTCACAGTGAGCTGTGCAGATGAAACCAGAACTGGGTTCTAGGAGAACAGGCCGGGGGGATTGGGGGCACCTTTATGACTTGCCCGAGTTCTCACAGCCAGTCGGTGGCAGAACAGGAATGAGAACCCAGGTATCCCAACTGCCCCGCAGGGAGCTGCCAGATGGGCGCATTAATGCAGACGCCTTTTTTGAAACTGTGACTCTGGTTCCCTTCTCCCAGTGGAGTATTTCCCACAGAAGTCCCACTTTCGCTGTGAAACGCCAAGAGTATCATCAATCATGCAGCAGTAGATAGTAGCTATATATAGGAGAGAAAGCAGATGGGAAAGACACCCGTCAGACAGACAGACAACAGCAGGTACCTCAGGGAGAGGTGGGGGGCACACACATTTCTTCGACTTCCTTTCCACATTTGAATGTGTTATAACCAGCATGCATTATTTTTGTCATTTAAACATATATTTAGGGGCTTCCCTGGTGGCACAGTGGTTAAGAATCCACCTGCCAATGCAGGGGACACGGGTTCGAGCCCTGGTCCGGGAAGATCCCACATGCCGCGGAGCAACTAAGCCCATGTGCCACAACTACTGAGCCTGCGCTCTACAGCCCGTGCGCCACAACTACTGAAGCCCATGCGCCACAACCACTGAAGTCCGCGCACCTAGAGCCCGTGCTCTGCAACAAGAGAAGCCACCGCAATGAGAAGCCCGCGCACCAGAACGAAGAGTAGCCCCCGCTCGCCGCAACTAGAGAAAGCCCACGCACAGCAACGAAGACCCAATGTAGCCAAAAATTAATTAATTAATTATTTAAAAAATGAGTTATTTAAAAAAAAAAAATAAACATATACTTAAATTTTTTAAATGTTCAAATATCTTGGAGTGTTTCTTGATCAAGCATCTTTCTCCCACACACAACATCCATGCTGCTCATGGAAGGCAGAGCCCCCCTCCAAGAGCCACCATTCAGCTGGGGATTCAAGACACTCAGAAGAAAACTATGGCAGGAAAGAAGAGCTCTGGGTCACCCTTAAGTGATACCCTAAAAGCTTCCAAAAGTTCAACTCGAGGTCAAAACCTTGCCTGAGCGGCACCCAGAAGGGCTGGCTGGGTGTCCAGCCTGGCCCAGCAAAGCTCAGTCAGCCCATCCGTGTGAGGGGAAGAGCACCAGGCCTGGAGGTGAAAAACCAGGCAGAGCCCCTGGCTGTGCCGCTCCTGCGTGGCCTTGGGAAGTGACTCCATCTCAGTCTTAGGAGATCTCATTTGCAAAATGGAGATGATACCTGCATACCGGAGAAGACTGCAAAGGATTGCAGAGGCCTCGAGACCAGCTCCAGCAGGCAGCTGAGGAATGTAAACTGGTGGAACACTGCACAGCCCATGGTCCCCATCCTCAAAGCAGGAGATCCCAGTCACCTCCCCTTCCCGCTTCCGTAAGCCTACAGCTCAGCTCCATGCGCCAAAATTAGCTGCCCCTCACCCCTGGCCTGCGTGGTGGAAGTTGGCTAGGCCTCAGGAGGAATGCTCTCCGGTTCAACTAATCTCGAGTTACCTGCTTATTAAAAAGAGAATGGGGGCAAGCCAAAGGGTCCTGAGTGGGTGTTCAGGCGATGCTGAGCGGGGACACAGGAGTTCTCAGGGCCCCCGGGTCTGCCTCCCCCAGGCTAGGGCCTCCTTCCCCCTCCACTCCTGAGGTTCTGAGGCCAGAGGCCCGCTGACAGCTGCTAGGGAGGGCTCACAGTCAAATGTACGGCGTGGGCACTAAAAGCTGATTAATCCACCTCTCCTGCCTGCTCTCCCTGCGGCCCCGCTCCCTCTGATCCAGCGGGCACTGCACAGAGAGTAAGTTCTCAAATGCAACCCGCTCTCAAATACGACCTGCCGGTTGGCTCCTGCTTCGACCCTCCCGTGACAGCCCATCTCCTGCAGGCTTAAGCGTCACCTCGTATGGCCTCCTGGAACAAGGTGAGGTGTAAATGAATTAATACAGGATAAAGCATTCAAAACTCCCGAACCGGGGTCCTCCTGCCTGTCTCCCCTGGACTCAGTGCTCCAGGCGTGCAGACCAGCCTGCTGTTCCTTGAACCCCGACCCTTGCCGCCTTTGCCAACCTGTTCCCTCTGCATGGAGCATCTCTCAGACCCTGCGCCTGGCACGCACATTCAGTTAAAGAAATAAGTGGTAGAGGAAAGTTAGGGTTATGTGCCAGCCACAGGGTGTTTCGGAGCAAGGACCGTCTTATCTATACGGTGCCTTCCACCTGGCAGAGAGCTGGAGCGCAGTGAAGGAGGCCTGAATGGGGGGCGGGGAGGCTGCATCTCGAGGCTGCCCAAGTTCCTGCGGGCTTGGGGTCTTGACAAGGCTTCCCTAGTCTCTCATCTTCGTCCTGCTTTTCTTAAAACCCGGCCTTTATTCCTGCCACTCCCAATTCCCCCTCTGGCACCTCCTACAGGCTGATCCATTCACCTTCAGGGTCCAGAGGGCTGGCTCAGCCCCTTCCCTCCCCTCCCACTCTCCACTGTGCTAGATGCAACTGGACCACACAGTAGGAGCTAAATAAATGTATCTGGAACAAATGCGTATTTCCCAGGCCACTGGCACCCACACCGATAGCCTCTTTTTCAGAATTCCTAGAGCTCTTTTGTGCAAAGTCCTAAATAACCAGTCCCCCACCAGGCACTCATTCCCCAAACCAGCTAATTACCAGAATGGGCCGGGGAAGTTACAAACGCAGATCCCTGGGCCCCCATCCCAAACCCACAGAATCAAATCCCTTGGAGGGAGCCTCAGAAATGCGTACTTGAGCAAGTCCCACAGGTGAGGATTACCAGCAGGTTAGGGAATGCCCACCCCGAGGAGCAGGCAGAAGGGAATCAGCTCAGGAGAGGGCTTCTCTGTCTCCGAAACGTACACAATTCTTCTCTCTGCCTCAGAGCGCTGTTGCTGGGATCTAGCCACAGCACACAGACAAAACAGGGGACAAACTCTAGAGCCCTGGGCAGGCCTGCAGGGAAGGATGTAGATGTTGAGGCTGCGCCCTCTGACCGCCCCGCCCACAGCTCCGGACCCCCTTCTCTCTTTAGCCTAATTTTGAACCAGACAGGAAAACCCGCACCTCTTTTCACCTGAGTCCTTTCAGAATGTTACCAAACCCGGAGCCCACAGAGGCAGGCAGACCGTGCCTCTGTGAGTGAGGGCGGAACAGGCCAGCTGGGGCGCTGGCCCGTCCAAGGAATTTCACTGCTTAAAAACCCCTGGGGGAAAACCAAGGGCCACGGGAACAAGTCACCCAGTTGACAAAGCCGGGTTCCTGCCACAGCAGTAGCCTCCCGGGGCCACAGTCCGCTTCCAGGCCCTCAATGCGGGCCTCCCCTCGGGCAGACCTCCCCAGGTTCACATCTACTCAGGGACAAGCCTGCCTTTCCAGGCCACCTGCTGGGACGCCAAGGGCTGCTTCTCCCAATACCTCATCCTGGCTTCCGGCTCACTGGCCCAGCATCCCTGTGTTCCGCGTGCCCAGACTGTCGCCCATCTGGAGCAAGGCCTGGTTCCTTCGTGTCCTCTTTCTAGGACACAGCCAGGACACCCGAGCAAGCCCCGGGAGCGCCCCTCCCTGCAGGTCCCTCGCTTCTCTGAGTCTCGGTGTCCCCACCAAGGAGGTGAGAGTGGCTCAAAGGCTCCGCACGCAGTGGCCTGTCTATCCCTCCGTCCCAGCTACTGGTGACATTCCGCTGTTCCTTAAGAACGAAGGGTGGACAGGTTTTCTCTTTCCTTGGCCTTTGGTGGGAAAAGGAACTCCCTCCCTCCAGATCCTGTCCTGAAACACAGGAAAGCTCAAAGTTCCTCTGCTTCTTCCTGCCCTGGCCACGGGGTGAGAGGGGCTGAGAGAAGCAGAGAGAATACAGGAGGGCAAGGTGCCACCACGCTTCCTCAGTCCCAAACGCATCCTGACCGCATCTCCGCAGTCACCTTCAGGGCTCAAATGCACCCTTCACTAAAGTATTACTGAGTGAGGCTTCTTACACACTAGGAAAAATGTCATCCCTTCCCCCTAAGAGGCTCACCCCTAGTAAACACAGGATCAGCCTCCCAGGCGATGAACGTGTTTATATAACAGTCTCGCCCCAGGTCCGCTGGGCCCTGGCAGGGGCCTCGGTCAGGCTCAGAGAGCGAGCAGGGAAACGCCCGCCAGAGAAGCTGCTGCCCTCCCTCCACTGAGAAAGAAGGTGCCGACGCTGCTTTGCAGGACAGCGGCAATATGGTTTGGCAGATGGGGAGAGGAAGGATATACGGCAGAAATTGGAGAAGGAGTTTTCTGGGGTGTTTTTTTTTTTTTTTGATGCCTGCCTACAGCAGAAAAGCTGGGGCGACAGGAGTGGGAAAGCAAGGGTGCGGTGGGTAATAAAGATGGGTTCCAAGAGAGAGGCTGGGAAAAAAAAGGGGAGAAGGAAGAAAGAGGTGGGAGGCCTTGCCAAGAAAGAGCAGGGAAGTAGGGACCAGGAGAGCTGGGAACGGATGTGTGAGGAGCAGCTGGGCCCTGGTGACAATGAAACATTGGGTCCCAGGATCCGCAATCGTGATACCAAGCTTCCAGGCTAAGCAGACGGAATGTGGGGTACTTCCAAACCGCAATGGGGAAGTTGGTCACGGGGGAGGGCTCTAAGAGGGGAAATTCCGCCTATCATGTTGAATTCAAGATGGGGGTGAAAACCCAAGTGTGTCCCAGGAACTCCGGCCTTCACATCACGGAAGATGCCGGGCCAGAGACCTCCTGAGCTCGGGGGGGCGGGGGTACTGTTAAGGAAGCCGGAGTCAGATGTGGAATCCAGCCCAGTCCTGCCTCTCCCTGCTCTGGACGCCATTCTTCACCCCTCCTGGGGCTGTCCCACCCCCTCCAAAAGGGGCTGTGAGGGGTGGGGGAGGCATCTTGGTGCTGATCAGGAACTTACTTCCTCCGGGGAAACAGGGAAGCTGCAGGGAATGGCATTTCTCACCCCCCCCCCAACCCCTTCAGATCTAGGAGAAAATATTGGTCATCTCCTCTCTTTGGGGCCCCTGGCTCACACAAATACCATCTCCTGGTCCCCAGCCACACCGATGATTCAGGCCATTTACTCAGATCCATGCTAATGAGTTTTTTTCTGTCACCTAATTAGTTCACAGTGAACTCAGCCTTGAGAGGAAAGAGATGCGATGCGAGAGAGCTGGGAAAAGGACAGAAAGAAGGCAGACGGGAATGCTACAAGAGCAGGATCCCAGCTCTAAATGGGGTCCCCTACCCCCAAAAGACCAACTATGCCTTCCTCAGCCATGGGGACCTCTGAAAGCAGAAACGGGGTGTTCAGGTGAAGGACCCCCCCCAAGAGCCGCACACAATGAGAGAAAGATGGGAGTGCGGCCCTAACTGTGAGGCCCAAGTACTGGACAGGGCCCTGCCCACAACTCCAAGTCATCAGCGAAAGGCCTTGCACTCTGCCTGCATTTCCGAACCCACCACCTGCTGGTGGGCGTCCCCCTGCAAATGGAGCCGGAGGAGGAAGCAGATGGCCCAGGACCAGGCCCATCTGCCCCACATGCGTTCAAAGGTCACCACGCCGCTGGGGTGCCTGCCGGTGCTGCCCGTCCCCACCACACCCGGGGTCGTGGTACATCTGCCAGCGGCGTGCACCCACTTCCTCTGCCCCTCAGTAGCCGAGGTCCAGGGCCCGAGAGCCTAGAGAAAGGAGCGCTGGGCAGCTCAGTGGCCCGGCGTTCTAGTCCCCGACGCCTGGCGCTGTGTCCCTGGAGGTCGGTCAGCGCCCACCAGCCCCGAGCCCGCCTCTCGAGCTGCTCCCTGGAGAGCGGCGGCGGGTGTCCGGCGCGCGGGGGACCCAGCGAAGGCGCCACTGGCCCGGCCGGGGCTTCCCACGCGGCCCCGGCGCCCAAGCCCCGCGCCAGGCCTGGCCCGCGCCCGCCGGGCCGCGGCAGCGTGGAGGGTGTGCGTCGGCAGAGCGAGCCTCGGCGAGCGCCACCCTCCGGGGCCCGCGGGCGCTGGGCCCGGGAATGCTGCCATCCACTAACGGGAGGCTCCGATCCACCGCTCCACCGCGGGCAGGGCCGGGACAGCGGCTGAGACGCCTCTCCGGCAGCGGCCCCACCTCCCGGCCCGCCGAGGCCCTCCGCCGCGCCCACCCTCCCCGGCCATGCCTGACCAGACCTGGCCCCTGGACCCCGGAACCTCTGCGGCTCCGAGCGCACCCGTCCCCGGAGCGACACCACCCTCACGCCCTGGAGCATTAAGATCAGAAAACCTGTCCCCTGGCACGGGACCTGCCCCCAGCCCCAAAGTGTCCCCGGACGAGAAATGGCGAAGCCTGGCCGCCGGCTATGCAGCGCCAGCGATCAGCAAACCGCGTGGCCCCGACCTCAGGCGCGAGAGGACCCCCAACGGCGAGAGCGTGGCCGGAACGGGCCAGCAAAGCCCCCGGCCAGCGCCGAAGAGGCCACCGCGCCCCAGTTCCCACAGCCCCCGGCTCAGCTCACCCTCGATGGAAATGACGTGCTCCCGGATCTGGTTCTGCAGCGCCAGGTCCTCGATGCGCTCGATCAGGTCGTAGATGGCGTAGATATTGGGATGCACGGACTCGAAGCGCTGGATCTCGGCCCGGATGGCCGCCGAGTTGGAGAGCGCGAACTGCTGGGGAGGCCCGCCGGCCAGCTGCTGCGAGGGGCCGCCGCCGCCCCCGGCCCCCGGCCCTGCGCCGCCGAACTGACCGCCGCCCCCCGCGCCGCCGCCGCCGCCGCCGCCCCCCGGCGCCGCCAGGCTCGGCTGCTGCTGCGGGCTCTGCCCCCCGCCCGCCTGGAAGTTCATGGCTCCGGAGCCGCGGGGCCCGAGGCGGGCCCGGCCGGGTCCCTGGGCGGCGCGGCGGCGGCGGCGGCGGCGGCGGGCGGGCGGGCTCGCGGGGCTGGCGGGGCCGGGACTACGGAGCCGGCGGCGCGGGGCTAGTGCATGGGGCCGGGGGCCGGGGGCCGAGGCCGGGAGGCGCCGTCGCGCACACTGTGGCCACCGCTGCCGGGCGCTTCCCGGCGCCGCGATCCCGCTGCCTGGGAGCAGCCTCCAGCGGCAACAACAACGGGACCGGGAGCGCGCGGCCCGGGCCCTCCCCCCGCGTCATGCGCACGCACCGCCGCCCCCGCCGGCTCCGGCACACGCAGCCCGAGCCCCCCTCCCCGCCGCCCCCGCCCCCGCCCCTCCTGCGCGCGGGCCCCAGCGCCCCCGCCCCTCGCTCGCTCGCTGGCTCTGCAGCCTCCACCCCCGAGCCGCGCGCTCCAGCCCCAGCGGCCGGGCCCCTCCCACCCAGCTTCGGCCCTTCCTCCTCTTCTCCAGCCCCCACCTACACCCGCCGCGAGGGCCACTCGCTTCGAGAGGACAGCTGCCCTGCCCCCCTCCCGGCCCCGGCTGTCGCTTTCGCCTCCTTGCGCTGGTTTGGGTGGGGTGTCCGATCTCTGGGCAGTGCCCGCACAGTGCCCTGCGCCCGAGGGTACTGATGAACGCGGCTGATTGGCCGAGGAGGGTTGCCAGGCCAGGCCCAGTTGCGCCTCTCTTACATCGCCCTGCCTTCAGTGCGGCACAGGCTCCCCTGTCCCAGGGCCCTGAGGTCAACCCTAGAGACCACGCCGACCCAGGGTTCTCTCTCAGGCCCTGCCTGGACTCTCCATTGCCGGCTGCAGCACATAGGCTGGAAATCTGGATTCCCGGATTCTATTTCCAGTTCTTCCTGAGGAGAGCTTCATCTGCGGGGCCCTTGGAAATGGCACTTTAAACAACAACGTCCCCACTCTTATCTTCCAGCCTCTCCTAAAAGACGCCCACTGCCGGACTGGGAGAGGACCAGTGAATACAGCTGGACCCCACTGAAAGGGGGAAGGAAGAAGAGAAAGGAATCAAATATTATGCCTTCTTTCCCACTCACCCCATTCAAGACACTCACCGGAGTCCACATGACTGTCTCAATTTTCTTTGTCCTCTCTGCCTTGTCTATACTGTGTTCCTGTCCACTCCTGGGGCCAGGGAGTTCCCTCAACGTCCTAGTTCCTCTGCATCCCCATTGCTAAAGCTGTTTGCAGTTCTGCTAGCCACCCCCCCCCCCAACTTTCCTAAACCCCGTAAGAGGTGGCATTTGCAGAGCACTGGTCCCAGCCAATCAGCCTGCCAGCCCGATGTCCTCTGGCACAGTCATCCTTTTTACATATCCTTCCACTCCCCAGGCCAAGCTGGGTCTTTTCCCAGCAAAAAGTTGCCCACCATTCAGCTACCTACACAACTCTACCCCAGTACCAACCCAGTCACCATTCCTAAGTTTCTTGTACCTTCCAAAGAAGCTGGTGCGAGCTAATCAACGCCGGGGGCCTCCCAAGCTCCTGAGAGATGTGGGTTCTACCTACCTGCTTGACCTTAAGAATGTCTTGCACCCTCTCTGGGCTTCATCTGCAAAATATAGTAGTTGAACAAATCACCTACCCTATGTTCTGTAAATCTAAGAGCAATATCTAACATATCTTTTAGAAGCTTAATTAGAATTGACAGCAAGAAGTTGCACCAGGTACCTCCCAGTAGAGCTGTTGAGGGTAAAGAGTCCCTCAAAAATGTTGCCCCGGCAGCCAGCACATACCTGTTTTAGCACTGGTGGGCTACTTGTCTCCTTTATTAGTATATGAGCCACATGAGGGCAGGGATAGAGTCTGATTCACTGTACTCCCAGCATCTCACCCAGTGCCCAGCACATAGTATACATTTTAAAAACATTTCTAGAATAAATGAATAAGTGGGAAGGAAGGAACTGGAAATAAGTTAGTTCTGTATCTTATAAATCTAAACTGACTGTCCCAAGGCAACATTTGGAGTGCTTGCTCCCACAAGTAAGCATTTGCTATCAGAACACTAGGGTGCATTACTTTTAATCAAGACTGGTCTATACAATCTAGGATGTAAGATCTCTGTGCCTCTCTGTGGCTATAGGAGCCCAGAGGAAGGAGGGAAAACCCATGGAAATTAACTGGCCCGGGCCAGGCTGAGGCTCAACGTTCCCTGTACAGCAATAGTCTAAGGACCTAATTTCTGAGCCCAGATTTGGGTGGAGGAAGTGTTCTAATACCAAGTGAACAAATATCTACTGTGTGACAGATCCCCTACATAGTTTTCACACTTGTTTAATAAAACACCTAATTTTTTCCTTACAATTGTCTTACGAGGTATGTTTTAAGAACGAAGAAATTTAGGTTCAAAGAGATTCAATAACGCACACAAGGTCATATAGCTGATAAGCACGGGATAAGGGATCAGCATTTGTGCCAGGTTCCAAAGTCCATGCTTCTTGCACAGTCTTACAGGGGCAAAGCGGAGAAGGGGACCAGGTAAATAAGGCAGCCCAAGCCGCGGTGGCCATTCCTTAAGATGGATATCCTCAGCCAGCCTGGTGGGGCAGCCCATGGATACTGGGCTCTGGGCTGAAGAGTCAATTTGGAGGGTCCAGGATGCCTTCCGGCGTCCACTCTGACGTAAGAGTAGGCCGGGGTAGGGACCACCTGAGCTCCCCAAAGGCTGCATCTCGAAACACCGGTGCTCTGACACGCTCCAGCTGACGTTGGTTTCTGGAGTGATACATGCCCTCGCTGCCCGAGGGGAAGGGGGAGGATGCTGCTGCCGCCCAAACCTCTGCGGGCTAGCACAACCCCCAAACACGCCCCCACCAGCCCCTCAGCGATTTGCGGGCACTGAGACCAGGCAGCCGAGCCCCGCACGTGGGTCCGCAGGGCGGAGGGCGGGGACTGCTCACCGCGCCGGACTACAAGACCCACAATGCTCCGGGCTGCGGCGGCGGCGCAGCGGTAGCGGCAGTGGCAGCGGGGAAGGCGGGGGTGCCTTCAGGTGTCTGCGACCTCGCCACCTCCCGCCCGGAAGTACCCAAGGGTCCGCTATGGAGCCAGGCGGTGAGTCCCTGCGCCTTGACCGTACCCACCCCGCCGCCACCTCAGCTGGCCCCCGCTCGCCCCGCCCCGGGATCGCCCTCGCCCTCCCGCCCCTCGGGGGTGGGTGTGGGGGGCGGGAAGATGGGAGGGGTGATAGAGGATCAGGGTGGGGAGGGCGAAGTCTCGGATTCCCGGCCGAGATCTGGGGTCTTGCAGCAGGCTGAGTTTGGAGAGGCTTCCAGAGGAGGCGCGGGGTCGGGCCGCCTCGGGGTGGGGTTTGAGGGCACCAAGAGGGGCCGAGTTGGGTGGGGGGTGGCAACTCTCGGAGGTTCCAGTTTGCTAAAGGGCTCAGTTTGACGTTTGGCGTGGGGAAGCCTTGGGAAGCGGTCCCGTGCCGCGGGTCGGGGTTTGGGTAAATGGTAACCGGGCGGTGTGTGTGTATGTGTGTGTGGAGAGACCTTTTTCTTCCCCCTTGGAGAAACTTTAGCGACGAAAGAGTAGATAAGCTTTGGGTGAAGTAGACGAAGGAGTAGATGAACTTTGGGATGACCTAGACTGAAAGAATAGGTAAGCTTTGGGGTGAAGTTTGGTGGAGGTTGAATTTAGGGGAGAGTTGCTTAGAAGTTCAAGGCCCTGACCTCGGAATAGGGTTTGGGTGAATTGGGCAGCTGGTTGAAGACCTGATCTCAGGTTACAAAAAATTAGGACTTGGGATTTGGTGATGGGAAGGGGTACGTGGGGCAAGTTTGGGGTAACTGGGTGTCAGAGCGGTCCGTGTCCCACGGTGGGGCTCGGGTATGCGGGCAGAGGTATGAGGACTGTGGGAGAGTTGTGGTGGGGTGGAGTCAGGAGCCCCCCCGAAGTTCAGAGGGTTCTTGGCGGGTGAGCCAGCCCCTCATGGGTTCTTTGTGCCTCTCCAGCTCGGTAGCGCAGCGGGCAAGGCAGGTGCCATGGCCCTGATCGAAGGGGTGGGTGATGAGGTGACCATCCTTTTCGCGGTGCTTGCCTGCCTTCTGGTGCTGGCTCTCGCCTGGGTCTCAACACACACTGCCGAGGCTGCTGATCCACTGCCCCAGCCGTCAGGGACCCCAACACCGACACAGCCCAGCGAAGCCATGGCGGTCACCGACAGCATCAGGGGGGAGGCCCCAGGAGCTGAGACCCCCAGCCTGAGACACAGAGGTCAGGCTGCACAGCCAGAACCTGGCGTGGGGCTCCCAGCAACACCGCCACCTCCAGACTCCCCCCAGGAGCCCCTAGTACTTCGGCTGAAATTCCTCAACGATTCAGAGCAGGTGGCCAGGGCCTGGCCCCATGACACCATTGGCTCCCTGAAAAGGTAAGCCGGGAAGAGAGGACAGGAATAAAGTGCTAAAGAGCGGGGTGGGAATGATCACAGACCTAGAAGGGCCACTGAGGATATCAATATCTGAGACTTATCCCTCCGTTTATAGATGAGGGAACTGAGGCCCCCAAATCACACACCGTATTGTTCCCCTGAAGCAGTAGGGGCCACCTTGGAGGCCCTGACTTGGGTGGTAGGTGGAGGACAGAGGTGAGGGTGGGAGAGTTATTCCGGGCAAGGGGCCAGGATTGCCTCTGAGACCTGCTCTATTACCCAGGTCCCTCTCTCCTCAGGACCCAATTTCCTGGCCGGGAACAGCACGTGCGACTCATCTACCAAGGGCAACTGTTAGGAGACGACACCCAGACCCTGGGCAGCCTTCGCCTCCCTCCCAACTGTGTTCTCCACTGCCACGTGTCCACTCGGGTGGGTCCCTCACAGCCACCGTGCCCGCCGGGGTCAGAGCCAGGCCCCTCCGGGCTGGCAGTAGGCAGCCTGCTGCTGCTGCTGCTGCTGCTGCTCTGGTACTGCCAGATCCAGTACCGGCCCTTCTTTCCCCTGACCGCCACTCTGGGGCTGGCCGGCTTCACCCTGCTCCTCAGCCTCCTGGCCTTTGCCATGTACCGCCCGTAGTGCCTCCACGGGCTCTTGGCAGTGTTGCTGGCCCCTCCGGACCTTGCTCCCCACGACACGGTGGGAGTTGCTGTCTGCCCAGGCCTGCCTCTCCGACCTGCCTCTTCCCACTACCCTGGAGCCCAGCCCTGCGCCGCAGAGCACTCCAGGGGCCAGCGGAGGCCCCTCCTTGTGACCTCCACGGCTCTGGGCCGCCCCCCGGGGCAGCTGGCCCTCAGCACCCACTAACAGTCGGCTCCTCCGGGTCAGACAGCTGCTGTCGCTGCCTTGGCCCTGGGCAGAGCCGGGCCACGCCCCTGGGCCCTTCTTAGTGTTCTGCCTGAGAATCCAGCCACCTCTAGTCCCTGACAGCTCCTTGGGCTGATTTAGGGACTCAAAGACTGTGAGGGGCTGGAGAAGGGGAGCTGGGAGGGGTGGAGGGGGTTCTCTGGAACATGTGCAGATTAAATAACTGTGAAGTTTTCACCCTTGGTGTGTGTCTGCGTGTGTGGGCCCGGGGGCCGGGGAGCTCTTGCCCGCTGGGAGAGAAGGCATGAAGGGCGCCGACCGGGCACTTCGCTCTGCCCAACCTGCCCAGCCCGGCCGCTGACTCCCCGACACCTTTTCATCCCAGCCTCAGCCGCTAGCCCTTTGGCCCCGCCCCGGCCCCGCCCCGGCCCCGCCCCATCGCCGCGCGCGCAGCTTCCCGGAAGCAGGGGGCGGGGCGCGCGGGGACTGACGGGAGCCACGTCTTTGCTGGCCGAGGACTGTGCCGCGGTTGGCGTCTGGGCGGCGATCCGGGGGCTGCTGGGAAGATGGCGGACTCGGTGGCCCCCCGATGAGGAGGCCGCGGGGGGAGCTCGGCCCCCGGGCCCCGAGACCGACTGAGGGAGCGATCTGCGCGGGGCCTGGGGAGCCATGTAGGGGTGGTGCCTGCGGGGCGGGCCGCGGGAGGGCGGCGGGAGTTGGTGTTGGCGACCGTGCCCACGGTCTCCTGGCATCCCCGGGCCGGGTGGGCGTTGGGGGGGGGCCCTGACACCGCCGACTCCGCGCCCTGGCAAAGCTGCGCCCTCGGGCTCCACGGGCGCCCTCCAAGGTGGGCCCTGCGTTCTCGTTTCACGGGCGAGGAGGCTTGGGCAGAGAGACGAAGCCACTTGTCCAAGGTCACGCAGCTGGTAAGTGGGAGCACCCAGCATGGAAGCCAGGACCGTCCGGCTGCGGAGCCCGCGCTCCACCCTCCGTGCCGCCGCCGCCTCCTGCGGGAGGGGGAGGTGGTCGGGAGGGCGTATCGTCGCGGCGAGCTGGGCTCCAGGCTGGGCGCGACCACTAACCAGATTCGTGACCTCGGGCTTAACGTAACCCCCTCGCCTCTCGGGGCCTTGGTTTCTCCACCTGTGAAATCGAGGTAATGCCAGCCCTGCCTCCCTCCTCATAGGCCTGTAAGGAGGACGAGAGGCGATAATGCATGTGGAATTGCTTTGTAAATATCCCTACGCTGAGCACACTGAAGGATTACGATTGCTGTTTCAAAGGATGGAAGAAGGCAGAGAGGGGTGGGTTGGGAAGAGGAGCAGAGCAGTCACAAAGAAGGGTGAACGTGAGTCAGGGTTGCTCTGACCCCAGGCTCCACCGGATGGGGAGCGAGGTGAGGAGTAGATAGCTGGTCTTTCTCACCATTGGAGAATACCTCACCCCCTTTTCTGGGCCACCCCTCAGGGTCTCCATCACCCAACTCCATGCTTCGAGTCCTGCTCTCTGCCCAGGCCTCCAGTGCTCGGCTGTCTGGCCTGCTGCTGCTCTCACCAGTACAGCCCTACTGTCTGGGGCCCAGCAAATGGGGAGACCGGCCTCCTGGAGGAGCCCCCCATGCAGGCCCTGTGCAGGGGTTGCAGCGGCTTCTGGAACAGGCGAGGAGCCCTGGGGAGCTGCTGCGCTGGCTGGGCCAGAACCCCACCAAGGTGCGCGCCCACCACTACCCTGTGGCACTCCGTCGCCTGGGCCAGCTCTTGGGGTCTCAGCCACGACCCCCTCCTGTGGAGCAGGCCACACTGCAGGACTTGAGTCAGCTCATCATCCGAAACTGCCCCTCCTTTGACATTCACACCATCCACGTGTGTCTGCACCTTGCAGTCTTACTTGGTGAGGATGGTGTCTGGGGGGTGGGTGGGCGTTAACGGAAGAATAGAGAAACAGCAGAGGACCCGAGATCGCTGACAGAACCCACCTCTCGGGCTTGCCAGGAACGGCACATACGCTGCCACACTTGCTGCTGCATCCATGGCAGACATCACGAGTCAAGCAGCAGGTGTTGCAGCTTAGCTAGGGTGCCACCCCAGGTCCCTTCTAATACAGCGCTCTAGGAAGCCCCTGCAATTTGTTACCACTGGCAAGAGATGAGAACTCACTTGCCGCCTTTGTATAAGGCCTTCCCCACAGACTGTTCTGATACCTTAGTTCACGTGGTATCTCACATTTCCCTAGTGTTTCCACGTGCTCTGTAGCAAACCTTCCAGCCCAGAAAACAGATGAGAAGGATTGGGAATTCATTAACTAAACTCCAGGACTGGAGCAGAGCACAGCAGAGCAACTCCCTGTTGCTGGGACTGCCTCCTCTGACCCTCTCCTTCTCAGGCTTCCCATCAGATGGGCCCCTGGTGTGTGCCCTGGAGCAGGAGCAAAGGTTCCGCCTCCCTCCGAAGCCGCCTCGCCCTCTGCAGCCTGTCCTTCGTGGCGGGCTAAGGTTGGAAGCTGCTCTGAGCTGCCCCCGTGTCCAGCGGCATCCACAGCAGCACCTGATCCGCAGCCTGGCAGGTGCTGGAGGGGGTTAAGGTTCGCGGGGGGAGGGGAGCTGAGGCGGAGGCAGGTGGAGTCTGGTGGCGTCTAGTTGAGGGCTGGCCTGAGGGTCCGGCGTGACGGGCTGTTCTTCGCAGAGGCCAGGCCAGAGGATCTGACGCCCCACGTGATGGTGCTCCTGGCCCAGCACTTGGCCCGCCACCGGTTGCGGGAGCCCCAGCTTCTGGAAGCCATTGCCCACTTCCTGGTGGCCCAGGAAGCCCAGCTCAACAGCAAGGTGGGATTACCTCCCACCTTCCCACGCTCCTCTCCTACTCATCCCATCCTCAGACACCCTGGCGGGCCTGACCCCCATCCAGCTTGATTGGCTGCTTCTGTCTGCAGCAGACAACCCAGTTAGGCTCTCTGCTCTTTCCCGTGGGGTTCCACCTTTGCTCACACCCTCGCTGGCTTGTCCAGCTCCCCAGCGTGTATGCCTGGTTGTCTGCACTTCTCCACTCTTAGCCCCTGTCTTAGCTTGGTTGATCCCACTCTGCTAAGTCTTCAGGGATGGAACCCACAGCCACGTCTCCTCTGCTTGTTTGAAGACTAATCACGTGGAGCTCAAGCAGTGCTTACGCTGTTGCGCTGCTGGTGTGTATGTAGAGGGACTGTTCTGCCTTTATGGTGATGCTGTAAGCTTGCAGGCCAAGCCTCCCTGAGGTTCAGCTTGGAAAGAGTACTGGAGAGCCATTTCACGCTGGGTGATGGGCTGCTCTTGCCCCACAGGTGGTACAGAAGCTGGTCCTGCCCTTTGGGCGACTGAACTACCTGCCTCTGGAACAGCAGTTTATGCCCTGCCTTGAGAGGATCCTGGCTCGGGAAGCAGGGGTGGCCCCCCTGGCAACTGTCAACATCTTGATGTCACTGTGCCAGCTGCGGTGCCTGCCCTTCCGAGCCCTGCACTTTGTTTTTTCCCCAGGTTTCATCAGCCACATCAGTGGTGCGCAGACTGGAGGGCTGGCTGGGTCCCGGGGAGCCGGTGGGCAGGGGAAGCAGGGTGGGGGTCTGCAACCCAGTCAGCCTTGTCCTGCTTTCCTGCAGGCACCCCTCACGCCCTGATTGTGCGGCGCTACCTCTCCCTGCTAGACACGGCCGTGGAGCTGGAGCTCCCAGGATATCGGGGTCCCCGCCTTCCCCGAAGGCAACAAGTGCCCATCTTCCCCCAGCCACTCATCACCGACCGTGCCCGTTGCAAGTACAGGTGGATGGGGCAGCTTTGGGGAGGGGAGGGGAGCGGCCCGCAAGCAGCACGGGGTAGGCAAACCCGGGGGACCGTGTACGTGCGCTGCTGCGCCCTAGGCAGTCAGAAAGAGCGGAGCAGCAAAGGCATTACCCCGGGGCAGGGCGTGGAACTAGGCGGGAGGGAGCTAGAACGAGTGTCTTGGGGGCTTTCCTGATGCCGGTGTTCCTCTCCCCCTCAGTCACAAGGATATAGTAGCTGAGGGGCTGCGCCAGCTGCTGGGGGAGGAGAAGTATCGGCAGGACCTGACCGTGCCTCCAGGCTACTGCACAGGTGAGCTCCGGGTGGGCCAGCGGCTCGCCAGGCTCGCCAGGACACGGAGCCTCCGCTGAAGGCCAGCGGCTCTTTCTCTCCATGCCCTGCAGACTTCCTGCTCTGTGTCAGCAGCTCTGGTGCTGTGCTCCCCGTGAGAACCCAGGACCCCTTCCTACCGTATCCTCCCCGGTCCTGTCCCTACACAACCCGCGACCCTGCCCAAAGGTAAGGGAAGAGGGTGGGAGAGCCTCGCCTGCCTTCGTAGATGGCGACTCTGAGCCAGTCACTTACTTCTCCTCCAGGGTGGTACTGATGCTGCGGGAACGCTGGCATTTCTGCCGGGATGGCAGAGTGCTGCTGGGCTCACGGGCCCTGCGGGAGCGGCATCTGGGCCTGATGGGCTACCAGCTCCTGCCGGTGAGAGCCCTCCCCACGCCCACACACTCAGCTAGTACCCCTCCCCTGGCCGGCCAGGCCCTGGGGTAACCTGCTACCCTCTCCCCCTGCAGCTACCCTTCGAGGAACTGGAGTCACAGAGAGGCCTGCCCCAGCTCAAGAGCTACCTGAGGCAGAAGCTCCAGGCCCTGGGCCTCCGCTGGGGGCCTGAAGGGGGGTGACGGCGTGCACACGGGTTCAGGATGCCCCCCCCCATTGGGGGGTGGACAGTTTGCACTTTGGCTCCTTCTGCTTTGATTTGTCATTAAAGTCCCTTTCCTTCCCCGTTGCACATCTCGTTTCTGGGACAGAGTGGGCTGGATTCCGCCACCTCTCTTCCATTCATACCTGGCTGACACACACACACAGACACACACACAGACACACACACACATAGACACACACACACACACACACACACACACACAGAAGGCCGGGGATAGGTGGGGGCCGAAGCACTTTATTGCGGGGGGGCTGGTAAGGGGACTTTAAATTATTCACTTAAATAAAAATGAGGAGGGAGGAGGACGGGGAGAGCAACCCCCAGCCCCTGTTCCCTCTGTCCGTCTGTCCCTCGGCTGTCCATCCCGGCAGCAGCTACACAGGCATGGGCATCTCATTGTACTCGTCCACACCCTCCCGCTCATCAAACACCGGCTCTGCCTCGTTAGCATCCAGCTGTGGTAGGGACAGAGTCGGGGAGGTTGGTGCTGAGCACGACCTCTTGGCGAGACCACGGAGGGGGCCGGTGGGGCTGGGGAGGGGCGCAAAAGGCTTACGCATTTCATCTCTCGCTCGGTGAAGATGCGGGTGAGCACCAGCATGCGGAGCGGCACCGTGAGGAGGAGGAGGAAGGGGAAGGCCAGGGAGGCAGCCGTGGACATGACGGCCCAGAGCACGGCCAGGCAGAGCAGCTGCAGGGCTGTGAACAGGTGCATACGGAGGGTCCGAACCTGGGTGGGGCGGTGCAGGGCAAGACAGGTGAGCCCAGGCTTCTCTCCAGCCTCGAGCGCCCCGGTCCCCGGAGGGCCATCCAGGCCCGCCACATCCAGAGGCCGATGACCCCTCTCCCCTCCACGGGGGTTGGACGGAAGCGCCTTCTTGGGTGCTTACCGGAGACGGGTCTGCACAGGCTGAATGGCAGCTGGCCAGAGTGGGCAGATGGGGCGCTGGAGGGTGACCCACACGGACCAGGAGGGGGCAGAGGCATGGGGCCCTTCCGAGCCGGGTCTCACCTTCTTGACGTAGGTGACGTCTGGGTGGTGTTTGGGTGGCATGAGCAACAGGTGCAGCCGCTCATAGAACTGGATCCCATTAAGGGAAGTAACTCCCATGTACAGGAAAATCCCGAAGAGCACAGCCAGGGGTATCTGCCGGAGCAGATCCCCGATGACCAGGGAGAGGCCTGGGGGAGGAGGAGAAGGAACAGCTGGCCCCAGGGCTCTCCACCCCAGTGGCCCCAAGACCCCTCCGGGAAGGCTGGGCGCAAGAGGTGGACGTACCCACAAGCAGGGCGACCAGCAGCCCCGTCACCCGCTGCTCCTTGACCTCCTGGATCTTGGGCTTGTCCCCGGGCGCCACAGCCTTGCTCATGACAGTCAGCGCGTTGGCATGCGTGACGGAGCGGACAGTGGCAGCAGCCAACCAGGGCAAGCCAAAGAGGGCACAGATGCCGCCCATGGCCACGATGAGCAGCAGGTCCAGGTGGAAGCCGGAGCCCTTCTGCAGCATGCGCTCCTTCTTGGAGATGATCAGCCTGAGCGGAGACAGGCACGCACTGAGCCCCGGGCCCAGCTCGGCAGACAACTGTGTCTTTCCAGAGTGCCCGGTCAGCCACCTCCGTCTGTTTTTGGAACCTGATGGTCCCTGCCTCTTCCGTCAGGGCGAGGGTTCCGTCACGGAACTGAGGCCTATCTGGCCCTCCCCACCCTCCCGGACAGCTTCCAGCCCGTACTGTGCCCGTCCGAGCAAACGTCAGTGGGATTTTCTGCTGCCTACAAAGTAAACTCCAGCAGCCAGCCTGCCGGGGGCTCCAGCCCCTCCGCGCAGCAGGTCGTCCCCGTCTGCACAGCACCCCGCCTCTGCCAGGACCACTCACGTGGTGATCTGCGTCTCCATGAAGATAAGGATGAAGACCAAGACGGCGGGCAGCAGGCTGGCGACCATCATCCACACGGGGAAGGAGCTGTGCTCCCCCAGGGGGTTGATGACCCAGCCCCGCTTCTCTGGGGCTGTCACTGAGAATCCGCTGGGCACGCTCAGCTTCTGCGGGGCAGAGGGAGGGGCCGGGGGCGGGTGAACCTCGGAGGGAGTGCCCTGAGCTGCACTGGGCAGGGTGGACGCTGAGGGCGCGCTGTGGGAAAGGCCTGGTGTCTGCCCAGTTTAGAGGCAGCTCTGGACTTGGGGGCCTGGAGGGGAACATCCAGAGTCCAGCACCGCCTCACTGCTGCGTGTGCTCCGCCGTACCTGGGTATAGGTGTCCTCAATACTGTAATCCACAAGCACCATGATGAGGATCGCGATGGGTACCCCAAAGTCCCCGATCACTCGCCGTACCTGCGGGCGAGCACCACGCTCAGAGGCCCCACGCCTCGCTCCGGCCCTGACTCCGAGTCGCCCCCCTTCCTGCCCCCAGATCTCGCCTCCCTCGGGCCTGCCCGCCCACACACCCGGCCAGGGAAGAACCGGCTGTTCTTGAATTTGCGCAGGAAGAAGGCGATGAAGAAGGTGCCAGCCATGAGCACCAGCGACAACAGGGCGGTGTTGGGCTGGCCCCGGGGCCTCCCCTGCCTGGACGGCCCGGCTGAGCTCTCATTCCTCGGCCCCAGCGTGGCTCCTGCTCCTGTCCCAGCCCACGTGGCGTTCTCGCTACCGTCTGCCTCGGAGCTGTTGGAGACCGAACAGCCGTGGAGGGGATGTTCCTGGAAGATCTGCGGAGAGGACAAAGGATTCTATCAGCTTAACTGGTGAGACATCCGGGACTCAGCTATGTGCTGAGTGGGACAGGTGGGGCTGGGGGTGGCTGGCCTGCCCTCAAGGAGCTTGTCTTTTTTTTTTTTTTTTAATTTATTTAATTTTAGTTCACTTTAATTTTTTATTTTTAATTTTATTTATTTATTTATGGCTGTTGTTGGGTCTTCGTTTCTGTGCAAGGGCTTTCTCTAATTGCGGCAAGCGGGGGCCACTCTTCATCGCGGTGCGTGGGCCTCTCACTATCGCAGCCTCTCTTGTTGCGGAGCACAGGCTCCAGACGCGCAGGCTCAGTACTTGTGGCTCACGGGCCTAGTTGCTCCGTGGCATGTGGGATCTTCCCAGACCAGGGCTCGAACCCATGTCCCCTGCATTGGCAGGCAGATTCTCAACCGCTGCACCACCAGGGAAGCCCCAAGGAGCTTGTCTTGATTAAGAAAATGACCCAGGTGACAAGATGTGAGCACAAGACAACTAGGAGTTAAGAGAGGGGCTGGTCTGGGACTTCCCTGGCGGTCCAGTGGTTAAGACTGAGCTTCCAATGCAGGGGGTGTGCGGGTTTGATCCCTGGTCAGGGAACTAAGATCCCACATGCCACCCGGCGTGGCCAAAAGATTAAAAAAAAAAAAAAAGAGAGAGAGGGGTTGGTCTAATTCAGGAAAGCAGCTGCAAATGAGGCTCCAGCCAGGCCTGGAGGAGCAACACAGGGAGCGTGGTGGACCTTGGGGGCACATCTTCTCCTGATCCTGACACAGACGCAGACATGGGTCTGATGCCCAGACTGTGACCCTGTCTGTCATCTTGCGGGCCTTTCCCTTTGACATTCTGGATTGTTCGCCGCTTTAACAAAAGCACAGGGACTTCCCTGCTGGCACAGTGGTTAAGAATCCACCTGCCAATGCAGGGGACACGGGTTCGAGCCCTGGTCCGGGAAGATCCCACATGCCGCGGAGCAACTAGGCCCGTGAGCCACAACTACTGAGCCTGCATTCTAGAGCCCGCGGGCCACAACTACTGAAACGCGCGCACCTAGAGCCCGTGCTCCGCAACAAGAGAAGCCACCGCAGTGAGAAGCCCGCGCACCGCAATGAAGAGTAGCCCCCGCTCGCCACAACTAGAGAAAGCCCGCGCATAGCAACAAAGACCCAGTGCGGCCAAAAATAAATAAATAAAGTTATTCAAAAAACAAAAAAAACAAAAGCACATATTACCTTCGCTATTAAAAATACGTGAGTCATCCACCTAGATATTCAGCCTCACAGGTAATGAAATAATTGCAAAGGAAGCTCATAAGGATCCCCCTTTTCACATCTTAAATTTTTGAAAATTTATTTCACAGAAGATACTGTGAAATATTCGTCTCATATGCTGTGAAGCATGTGTACTACTTTTGCAAGAATGTATTTGCAAGTTAAAAAAAACAAACAAAACGTGAGTCTTTAAGACTGATCTGAAGCTCTGGTGTATATGTTGGTGACAGGGAGGGAGGGAGGGAGAGCGGGGAGGGGGTGGGGGCAGGAGGAAGGACCAGCCTAGGTTCTGTGGCTCCGTGGGGCAGCCGGGCCTCACGCTCGGAGAACAAAGGGGCAGGACGCCCCCGGCTTCCTCCAGTCCCAAAGCCTGGCCCCTCCTGGGCCAGGTCCCGTCGGACCCACCCACCTTAACCAGCTTGTAGAAGGTCTCGTAGATGAAGATGAGGGAGATGAGGAAGGCGAAGATCTCCTGGGTGAAGCGGGAGACGAAGCGCACCAGGAAGCTCCCCTCCAGGGCCACCATGAGCAAGGCCAGCAGCACCAGCCAGAAGCCAATCCACACGCGGCCCACCAGGTACTCCAGGTTGTTGCTGCTGCAGAACTGGGGCGGGGTGGGCAGTCAGATTCGGAGCCCGGGGCGGGCTAACAGGGTGGCGGGGGGTGGGGGGGGGGGTGGGAGTGTTCGGGGAAGAGGAGGGGGAGCTGAGCTGGGCAGGAAGAACCAGCCCGGGTAGCCCGTGGCCCCTCACCGAGAAGAAGGCTTCCTCGAAGACCAGCAGGGGCCCCGAGAAGCCGATCACCAGCAGCGGCTGGGCCCCCAGCAGGCAGAAGATCACGCCCTGGATTGCCGTGGACATGATCAGCTCCGATACTCCAATCAGGTCATGCGTCTTCTCTCCTAGGGCGGCAGGAGCCAGCTCAGGGGCTGGCGGCCGGGGGCACCCGTGCGCTCCCCGCCCCGCCCCGAAGCTTCTCCTTACCCAGCAGCCCCCCGAAGGTGATGGCAGGAGACAGGGCCGCGAAGTAGATGAAGATGACGGCGGCCAGGCACTGGGGGTCGAGCGCGTCTCGGAAGTCGCTCAGGTAGCGGGGATAGCGGCGCCGCACGTCTCGGATCAAGCCCCCAAAAGGCCGGCCTGTCCGCCGAAGGAGATCGTCTTCCACCGCACCTGCCGCCTCTACCATCTGCAGGAGCGCTGCAGCCCGGGCCTCCGTCAGGGCGCCCGTCACAGCCCTCTTCCTCCCGTCCCGCTCTCCTCCGCGTACAACAGACCACCCTCCGGCCTAAACCCCAACCCCCCAGCCGGCAGCCCGGACCTGGCCCCCGGCCTGCACTGGCCCGTACCCTTATCTTGGGCTGACTTGGGCTCCAGCCCGGCCCCCGGGGGCAGCAGCCGGCCCTGCTCCTCTCGCTTCTTGAGCATCTGGCGCTGGAAGTGGGCAACGGATCGCAGCAGCTCCTCGCCCTGCACCTCCGAGGGCGGCAACACCACGCTGCAGTCCAGGAAGGCGTTGATGGCCGTCAGCAGGTCCTCCCGCTCGTCTGCCAGGTAGGCGGCCTCGTGGAATTGCTGCCAGAGCGGGACCGGGGCTAGTGAGGACACGGGACGAGGGCCGGGGGGCCTGGGGCCAGGCTGGGAGAGCTGGGTGGGGGCATCCCAAGTGGGCTCTGGGGCACGAGGCCCGGCCGGGCGGCGGCTGACCTTGTCGGACATGAGGGTGGAGATGGAGCGGCCGATCTCGTGGTAGTCCATGTTGGCGCTGCTCGGGCCCAGCAGCAGGAAGAGGAAGCGCACGGGCACCGGCACCTCCAGCACCGCGTCCAGCTCCGCTGCCTCCCGCAGCCGCACGAAGGCCATGGTGGGGCGGGAGAGGAACTCCACGCAGCCTGGGGGCGTGCAGCCGGCATGGGCGCGGGAGCACCGGTCGCCTCCCGGCCCCCAGCGCAGGGGCGCCACCGAGGCAGGCCCGGCCACCCGCACCCTGCCCCCCGAGCTCGCCCCACATACCCACAAGGACCACCGTAGCCTCGGCGTTCTCAGGGATCTTCTCCAGAAGCTTCAGCTCATGCTTGGACTTGGAGCGGGTGATCCCAGCCGGAGGAGCTGGAGGAGGCAGCTCACGCTGGGGATGCAGGAGAGCGGAGCTCAGCCTGGCCACCCCCCACCCCCGGCCCCGCACGTTCCTGCCCGACTCGCTCGTGGTCCCGCAGCCGCGGTGGCGGCCGGACCTGACCCAGGCAGGGTCACTTTCTCCCCTCACCTCTCGCTCCACCTCCAGCCGGGTCTCGGGAACGCCTCCAATGAGAGGCTCGGTGACGTGGGGGTCGCTCTCGGCCCCCTGGCCGTGGTGATGCCCCAGCAGGGAGCCCAGGGAGCCGGCCGAGATGTTGCGGGGAAAGGAGAAGTCCTTCTCGTCACTCGGGTGGCTGGTGGGGCAGCAGGCAGGAGGTGAGGAGGGGCCGGCGGCCGGCGCTGGGCACAGGCGGGCGGGCAGGGTGCGGCGGGCGGTGCCTCACCTGTGTTTCAGCAGCAGGGCCCTCAGCACGTTGGCTCTGTCCTCGGCCTTGATCTGGTCAGAGATGACCATCTGCTCCACCACCTGGTGGGCCACGCCAGGCAGGGTCTGCTGGTCCAGGTCCAAGAGCACAGCCCCTGGAATAAGGACATCCCGGAGGGGCCCTCATCCCCAGGCAAGACGCAAGGGCGGGGATGGGAGGGAGGGGGGGAGAGCGGGAGCGAGGGCAGCCAAGTAAGTGTGGCCCAGGGATGGAGTACCAGCCCAGGAATCAGTGAGCAGGGCCCAGCTCTGCCGGAGGCCCAAGTCCCACGGCCTCTCTGACCCATTTCTTCCAACCCCCCTCTCCCCGCAGGAATGCTGTGGGGCTCAGCAGAGGCCAGGGAACCCCAGCCATCAGAGAGGCTACCGGGGCCGGGCCCTGCCCAGATGCCCCTTCCGGGAAGCACGCAGCAGGAAGTGCCCCGGGCCACCCACTCGGCCTAGACTGCTCTCCACTGCCAGCAGGTGCCTCCTCTGAGTGAGCTGCCTCCTCTGACTTCACTCTAGGGTCCTAGTTCTGCCCTCTGGAGCACGACACAGCCGGTCTGCGGCCTCGTCCCCGTGGCAGCCCTGGAGCCATCTGAAGACGTCCCCCTCCAAGTCCAGCAGCTGCTCAAGGACAGTTTCTAGATCTCTCCACCCCGTCACTGCTCTGAGCTGCCATTTCATATAGAAATGAAGGTCCTTTCAAAAGCCACCAGGTCATTTTTCCGTCAAGGTCAACTCACAGGAACACAGAACTAAAGAACAAACAGAACCGAAGGCCCCCCCCCCGAGCAGCCAAAACCGAGATCACAAAGCCCGGCGATAAAGCACCCGCATTCTGGCAGCTTACCCCAAGCCCTCAAGCCTCACTCAGAGCCTAGTTAGTTTCTGCTAGTTTGGAAATAATTCTGACAGCAGGTTTCTGAGTCCTCAGCTGCTTAGAAGCAGGCCTGCTGACAGCAACTGTGCGCGATTCCCCAACAGGAAGGAGGAAACAAGCAAACAGCAGAACATCAGACACAGAGCTCGCGAATCCTGCATCCGTGCTCATGCAGTCAAGTTTACACAGCCCTACTACAGGTTAGGTCACATTCCCCAGAATCTCTAGAATTTCAGAAAGCGTTCCACCAAAACTGTTTGACAACACTGTAGCATCCAAAACATACCAGCTTCCGTTATCTGAAAATATCACTTAGAGAAGCTGCTTGCTGAAGATGCCAGACAAGAGAAGAGGGTCAGTCCTGCCCTGCAGTCACCCGGTGACAGAGCCCGAGGAATGGCAGGCATCGTGAGAGGTGATATCATGACAGGAGATGCTCCCTCCTGGGCTCTGGTGACATTACACACCCTGTTGCTCAAGAAAAATGTGGGACCATGTGGTCCTCAGAGAACGGGCTTGGCGGGCAAAGGGAGCTCCTGGGGCGATGATGGGCAGGGGGTGGGGTGTGGGTTACCGTGGGCCAGGGTCCGGCGCAGCTCCAGGAGGCTGCGGAACGAGAGGGAGGCCACGTGGGGCTTCCCCCAGCGCTCCGTCTCCTCCTCCACATCCTCCTCGAACTTGATCCAGCGCGCCGTCTCCCGCCACTGGGGCTCCTGGTTTTTGTCCAGCAGCAACTCATTCAGTTCCACAAACACCTTGGGGTGAGATGAGAGGGCATGGCAGGACGGAGGGCACAGGGCACAAGCATGGAGCCTGGGCGAGTTATTAACCCATCTGAGACTGTCCCTCGTCTGTAAAATGGGAGTAATACCACCCCCATTACTAGTGTATAGCACAGGGACCTAGTGTATAGCACAGGGATCTAGACTCAGTATTTTATAATAACCTATAAGGGAAAAGAATCTGAAAAAAATAGATATGTATGTATAACTGTATCACTTTGCTGTACACCTGAAACTAACACAACATTGTAAAGCAACTGAACTACAATAATAATGATAATAAAAAAAGGGCTCTAATGAGGGCTAAAAGAAAAAGTATACAGAACATTTAGCACAGTATATGACTCTTAGTAACTGTCTGATGAATGGTCACTACACACACACACACACACACACACACACACACACACAAACTGGAATTTTTTTTTTTTTTTTTGGCCTCGGCACGCAGCATGAGGAACTTCCCTGACCAGGGATCGAACCCATGGGAAGTGAGGAGTATTAACCACTGGACCACCAGGGAAGTCCTACATTGGAATTCTGTAGGATTCATTTATATGCATTCAAGAACTGGCAAAACTAATTGAGAGTGACCGCAGAGCGGTCACCTCTGAGGGTGGTGACTAGGCAGAGGCCTGAAGGAACTTTCTGAGTGTGGGAAATGTCCTAGATCTAGGTAGGGTTGGCCAGGTATTTACATGTGCAAAGTGTCACAGAGCTGTACGCTCAGCCCGAGTGTGCTTTACTGTGTCTGTTCGACCGCAATAAAAAGGTTGCCAAAAACATCCACTGCAAGGGTCAGGATTCAGGACCAGAGCCCTGGAGTCTAAGGTGGGCAATGTCGCTAAGCAACTGAGGGGCCTTGACCAGTCACTGCCCCTGCTTTATGGTTGATGCCGCCTGGGCCGTCATCCTCACAGGTTATGGGAGGGCTGGATGAGCACAGAGGCGACTGGATTCTGAAAAATGAAACGCGCTGCTCCACAGAGCTGCCTCTGGCCCAAACGGTCCTCAAACGCCTCGCTGCCAGCTGCCAGCAAACGGGCATGAAAGAGAAGCCGACCTGTCTAAGATGTGAACCAGAACTGTGAGGCCCACACCAGCAACAGCAGGTAATACCGTAATAACTGGGGACAGACGGCTACTAGACTTACCGTAGTACACATTTGGTAATATGTTTAAATGTTGAATCGTTATGTTGTACACCTGAGGCTAACATAATATTGTGTATCAACTATATTCCAATTAAAAAAAAAAACACTGGGGCTTCCCTGGTGGCGCAGCGGTTGAGAATCTGCCTGCCAATGCAGGGGACACGGGTTCAAGCCCTGGTCTGGGAAGATCCCACATGCCGCGGAGCGACTAGGCCCGTGAGCCACAACTACTGAGCCTGCGCGTCTGGAGCCTGTGCTCCACAACAAGAGAGGCCGCAATAGTGAGAGGCCCGCGCACCGCGATGAAGAGTGGTCCCCACTCGCCACAACTAGAGAAAGCCCTCGCACAGAAACGAAGACCCAACGCAGCCATAAATAAAAATAAATTAAATAAATAAATAAATAAACAAACAGGAGCTGTTGTTTAAAAAACAAAACAAAACACTGTTTGAAGATGTGTATATCGCAGTCTTGTGCAGTGTACAACCTTCAAAACCATACATGGCAACCCTGGTGCTCGAGATTACCGCAGGTCCGAGAGGGGGCGGGGGCTGTGGTGAGAAGACGGATGGGGAGATGCTGGAAGACCGTGAAGCGGAGAAATTACCTCGTGGGGCTTGTGGGGGGCCCGGGGCCGGGCCCGAGGGGTGGGGCCAGGCTCTCGCCCTTCCCGGCCACTCTGCACAGACGCTTTGGCATTCTTCCGCACCAAGTGTCGCCGTACCCCAGGAACGTCCTCAAACCGGTGACCTGTGGGCGGGGGGTGGAGGGACAGGGTCAAGCGCCCCTTCCTCTTACCCGCACCCTCGTTCCCAGCAGCTCCGGGCTTGGCCCAGGCCCAGCACTCACTCTTCATGAGGTCTAGGTCGGCCGTGGCCAGCGTCTGGGCCTCGCTCTCGTCCGTCGGGACCCGGGGCAGCAGTGCCTGCTCAGCCCCAGTCATGCTCCCGATGCGTCTCCTCTCCTGCAGATTGTAGCTGCGGTGCCCAGGCTGCGCTTTGGCCGGGGGGCGCCCAGAGGCACCCCCGTCATCACCTCCCGCTGTGACACTTGCCACGGCCGCCACCTCTTCCACCAGGGCTCTGGACAGACAAAGCAGCCATGAGCCTGAGAAGGAGGGCCCCTCCCCCTCGGCCGGCAGCCACACAGGAGGGACCCAGGAAGGGGACCCCGCTGGACCTCACCCCTCCTCACTCCCCACTCTCGGTAGGTGCGGATGTGAAAGAGTGAGCATTCTGGAAGCACACTGCCGCATCTAAATCCGGCTTGACCATTAACTAACTGGCTGTGCCACCCAAGCAATCACACAAGCCACCCGGAACATCAGCTCAGCAGCAAAGTGGAGCTGAGGGCAGCCTCCCCAGGTGTGGGGAGAGTGAAGTCGGAAAAGTACCCCGAGTGGGACCTGCTTCCCCATCCCAGGCACACCCCTAACAATGGACTCGAGGTTCACAGGGTCCCGTGTTTCTAACCAAGTGGAGTAAAGTACATGGAAATGGGCCTTTGAAACTGTAGACACCCCACCCCTACCCAACAGTCATAAGGAGGATATGAACCCCTGTCCCTTACAGATGCCAGCTTCTGCTCCTGTCCCCCAAGCTGCGATGCCTCCTTTCTCTCTGCCACTGCCAGTGGGTCCCTGTCCCTGCCGCACCATTCCTAACCGTTCTCCCGGCATCTCACCTCCCACAGCTCCAAGCCCCCATCCCCTGCCCGTGACCAGTCCCTCCTCTGCCAGGCTTTCTCCACCTACACCTACCTTCCGTGCCCTCGCTTCTGCTCGCACTCCTGCCCACAAATCTGACCCACTTTTCCAACGCCGTGCTCTCTCTGGGGCTCTGCCACCTCCTCCTGGCCGTCCAGCCACCTGCAGGCCTGCGCCCCCAGTGCAGACGGCCAACGTGGACCCAGCTCCATCCACACTGTCCTATCTCCCCAGCCAGTTTGTGCCGCCCTGGAGGGGCAACTCGCCCTTCACTTCCCCAGGTCCTTCGCACTGCCTGGCACCCAGGAACCAACAGGGAGGTGACAGTAGTGACCTTGAGACCTAGTTCAAAGTGATTTCTTCCAGGAAGGCTTCTCTGGCTAACAACCCAACTCCAATCACCTACTGGTACTGACACTACACCTGAACCAGGTCGTCTGGCACAGTGACTTGTTCTGATACCATTTCATGAGACCACAACCAGGGGGGACTGGCAGCTCCCCAAGAGCAAGGGGGGGTCTCCTACTCCTCTCACACCCTTGGGGTCCCGGGGGTGCTTGGAGGTCACCCGTCCAGTCCCTGATCCGGGGTTTGATGCCGTTCCACCTGAAGCCATGGGCGGGGGGGTGGCAGGGGGTGGGAGGAGGCGGCTTAGACCACACATCTCTCCCGTGCCAGGCTGACCCATACTTCAACTTCCGTTCACACCACCCTTTAATCCCTGCTACCACCCTGTGAGAAAAGTTCTATTATTCTTGGTTTATAGATGGGAAAACAGGCTCAGAGACACTGTGACTCGTCCAAAGTCAAATCGCAGCGGCAGGACTGGGATTTCTGAACCTGTCTGAGGACCTCAAGGCTCTTGCTTTTTTCCCCAACTCAGCTCGCTAGTGCCGGCACGGGAGGTCCCTGTTCGGGGACACTTACCCAGTCTGGGCCCCTTTGGTGGCCCGGGGAGCTGCCTCGTGGTGGGGCAGCATTGGAGGGGGAGACGGACTGGTCGTTTCCGCCTTCCGGTCCGCACCTTCATCCTCCTGGAGAAAGAACTAGAACAGGGGCCCGTGTGAGCAGGTGAGGCCAGGCCAGGGGTCCCGCAGACATCCCCAGGAGCCCTGCCCCCGCTCACCTGCACGGAAGAGGGTGTGGACGCAGGGGACGGCTGGGTGAGTGCCCGGGCCCCCTCGGCCTCACTGGCCTCATCTTCCTCTTCCTCGCCCTCCTCGATGGTGGGGGTCTCCCCAGTCGGGGAGGTTCCAGGGCGCCTGCGCGGCTTCCGTCCTGGGCCCTGGGGTACCTTTCGGCGCCTGGCGTCAGGAGGCAGGTGGGTGGACAGCGGGTGGTGGATGTGGTGGGAGGACTGCCGGTGGTCTGCAGGGAGGAGGGCGCTTGGCTGCCGGCGGGCACGGCTCCCTGCTCAGCTGGCCGGCCCCCAGCGCCCCCCCAGGCCCCCGACTCCATCCTGGCTCCATCCTGGCAGCCAGAGCACCCCTGCCCCCCGCTCGCCCCCGCCTCCCCGAGCCCCCTCACATTCAAAGTCTGCCTCCCCGTAGCTTCGGCCCGGCTCCTCCCCTCCTCGGGACCCGGCCTCCTGTAGGATCTCCTCGAAGCGCTCCACGCCCAGGGTGCGGTGAAGTTCATCCTCCTCCTCCTGCTCAGGGAAGCCAGGCGTCGCAGGGCCCAGGCTCTCCGGCTCCGGCTGTGGAGAAGAAGGGGCGGTGAGAACGCACACACGGGAGTCATTCCTCGAAACCCCACCCTGCCTAGCGGCAGAGTCCAGTACCACCACACACCCCCACCCCCAGCTGCCCTCCCCTCGAGTGCCAGGGACTCGGGACTCAGCGCCCACCCCCCCAGCAGCCCGCCCCCCGGCTTCCGGGCTCTCAGGACCCCGGCTGGGCGCATTCCAGTCAGTTCTAGGGCAGGTGGAAAGTGTCTGCCCTGGAAGCCTCAGCAGAAATCCTGTGTGTCCAGCCCGCAGGTCAAGGTCGGGTGTGTGATCTGGGCCGTTCACATGGCTGATAGTAGTGAACGCAGCCCCTGCGCTCGGGGACAGCGACTGAGCCTGAAAAGTAACTTCTGCAGGCGCCGGAGCTAACTGACCCGGGCTTGGTCTGAATCAAACCAGAGCCCAGCTCCCAGACAGGGATGCAGCGCTCCACCTTGTGAGGAGAGGCCCCCGTTGGCAGCGGGGGCAGCCCACCCGCACTGAGTCCGGAGCCCCGGCCCTCAGCCGCTGCGGGCCCCGCCCTGCCCCCACCCTCACTCCTCCCACCTGAGTCATACTGCAGGAGCGGCGGGACTGTGGTGGCGCTTCGGAGAGCTCAGCCTAGCTGAGCAGCCTGCCGCCCAGCCCACGGCCTTGGTCCAGCCCCCCCCACCCCTCCCCCTCCCCCCGCCGGCCGTCTCAGCTCCAGGCACCACTAAATATTTGCTCAAGAGCTTCTGGACTTGAAGGGCATCGAGATCTCCAAGGGCAGGGGTACCAGAGCAAGGAAGAGCAAGGGGGAGGTAGGCTGGGAAGAAGGGCGGGCCTTGGAGTCTCGGAGGTGGGGTCACGAGCAGCTGGGGGTGGCAGGGACACTGGGCACCAGAAGATGCAGGGGTGAAGAGTCTGCCTCTCCCCAGCCCACCTCCGCAGCTCTAGCCCGGCTCCCCACGGCACTGGGCCTCACTCTCACCAGAATTAGCACGCGGGCTAGCCCGGGGTGGGGGGAGGAGGGTCAAGAACCCCTCGCACCTGAGGCTGCAGGAGGAAGTCCATGGCCGGCAGGGGTGAACTCGGGAGGGAGGGGGAGGGGACCGGCCGGCACCTCTTCCTGGTCACGTGCCCCGCTGGGCCAAAGTGACCAATAACGGGCTGATTATGGCACTGGGGTTAATCATTAGCCTTCCCAGGAAGATGGGGAGGGGGACACGTGGGGCGGTGGCCACGTGGGGGCCAGGAGGCGCGGGGCTGAGTGGCACGTGGGGCCGGGGGTGCAGCGGTCTGCCCAGAGCTACCTTGCAGAAGACTGGCGCCGCCTCTAAGACCCAGTCAGAGGGGGGTCGCTGGCTTAGAGACCCAGGCTTCCCAAAGTTCCTCTCTCTCTGAGGCTAAACAACCACCCAGGTCTTCAGGACACAGCCTCAACTCCCTCCCTAGGACCAGAAGCTGTCTGACACCCACCCCTCAACCGATACCTGTCCCAGACCCAGCGCCCCACGCAAGGCCCAGAGCGGGGATGGCGGTGCCCCTCCCAAGTCCCTCACAGGCTCCCCTCCCAGGCCTCTCCGGACACACACGCCCCTGTTTGACACAGACCCGCACCCTGGCCAGAGCCCCGGGGGTGATGGTGGAGAGGGACAGAGGGGCAGCGGGCAATACTCACAGTGCGGAAGGAATCTGCGCCCGAGGCGGGGCGCCGGGGGGCGCTGCTCATGGCCAAATCCTAGCCCTTCTCGCTGTAGCTGCGGCTTTCAGGGCAACAAGGCGGCGGCATAACCTGGGGGGGTGGCGGGGGAGGAGCAATCACTGTGTGAGAGAGGTGCCAGGCCTGCAGGGGCACCCCAACATTGCACAGCCAGGGGAGGGCAGGGCACGGGGGCTTCACGGAAGCCCGCTGGCCACGAGGGGTCTCCTGGTTGCACAGGAGCCTCCCAGACTATGAAAGGCCTTAGAGTGGCCCTTGGAGGGTGGGGGGAGCAAAGAGAGTTATTTATGGGAAGAAAAGAGAGGAACAAAGAGAGACAGAGGCAAGGACTGAGGCACGGGAGGCCACAGAGGGCCAAGGGACTAAGCGGAGTGAGGGGGAGAGAGCCGGGGGTGAGAGATGCTGGGGGAAAAAAAAGGCAGACAGGAGTCAAGGCCCAGACCTGGAGAGAAAGCAGCAGAGATCAGGGAGGGGAGACAGAGGAAGCAGGGAGGAGAGGCCGAGCCAGAAACGGGAGCGGTGGGAGCGGTGGCCCAGTGGTGGCACGGCAGGCTGAGGCGGCCTGAGACCAGAGAGGGGTGTGCTGGGGGGAGTGAGACACCCCTTGAGGCAGAGACGACGGGAGGATGAAGGAAGGGAGAAAGAGAGCTCTGGAGAGAGCCCAAAACAGCAAGCAATGGGGCTGTTCATGTGCCCCCTCCTCTGAAAAAAGCCCAGCCCCGAAGTGTGGCGGCGGTGGGGTGGGGGGAGGCTCCCTGGGGGAGGGGCAGGAGCGCAACTCCACTCACTCAGTGGGAGGGAGGAAGGGAGGCTCGCGGGCACAGGCCCGGCACGGCTTTATAATGGGGGAGGGGCACGTGACGACCAGAAGGAGGGTGGGCACAGAAACTCTGAGGTTCTGCCCTCAGGAGCAGTCCCGGTCCCTCCCCTCCCCAAGCCCGGGGCCAGGAAAATCTGAGTGGCAGGGCTGACGCCCTCCTGACTCTGACTGTAGGGGTGTCTGGGGAGGACACTGCGTGGGGGGAGGGCAGCAAAAGAGCTGCGGTTAGGGAACCTGACCAGTGCCACCTGGGGTACCTATTCCTAGTGGGGGCAGTGCTGGGGACACCCAAG
This sequence comes from Balaenoptera physalus, assembly GCF_965194825.1. Lineage (NCBI taxonomy): Eukaryota > Metazoa > Chordata > Mammalia > Artiodactyla > Balaenopteridae > Balaenoptera > Balaenoptera physalus. Next base: position 118,606,246 of record NC_138887.1, on the reverse strand, counting down.
GCTCTGCGATGGCAAAAGTACCGAAGTTCCCCAGTGTGTCACTGGGGGGTTGGGGTTACCGGATTTAGGGCCAACTCGGGGGTAAGACAGGTCAGTGCAGGGTCAAACAATGTAGGTCTGGGGGTCAGTCCAGGGTGGGGAGCCTGGAGCAACACATTCCTGGCCGGTCTTCCAACTCAGCTGACTGCCCTCTTCACCTCCCCCTAGCAGGCCCTCCGCCAGGGCAAGTCTGGTGCGGGGGAGAGGGGTGCTGGGGGAGGAAACCCGCTCTGGGAAGGAGTGCCGGCACCTGCCGGCGCCACACTCCCCGCTCCAGGCTGTGCCCTCAGTGTGCTCCTCCATCCTCCCCTCCTCCCTTTACCTCCGCCCCCCCCTTCGCCCCCGCCCCCACCATCCCAGAACACAAAGCAGCCTCTGTCCAGAGCATCGGTGCCGATAATCCGGGCTGGGGGCACATTCCGGGGACCAGCCCCGACCGGCCCGGAGGATTAGCAACTCTCCCCCGCCCAAGGGATTAGCACTCCGGACCCCCTTGGGGGGCATTAACCACCCCCCCAGGTGAATTCGCACATTCCACAGCTCTTCGATGTGGGCCTGGCGGGAGTGGGGAGCGAAGGGAGGAGGGAAAAGTGGACCCTGGATTTCAGGCGGCGCCGCCCCCCACACCCAGCACAGAGCTCCCCACCCAGACAAGCCAGCCCCCCAGGAGCTAGGTCGAACTCTCCGCGCTCCCCTTTCCCATCCCCACCCAGCTGCTCCCTCTTCTGCCCGACCCCTTGTCCTGACCTGACCCGCCAACCCCTTCCCGGCTCCGCCTCCCAACCCCGAGATCGGGGGCAGAGGCTTGGGGCACCTCCTGGGCAGGGCACCCTGGACGGGCCTGAAGGATAGAGTAGGGGACCAAAGGGGAGGGGTGTCTTCTTGGAGTCCGCCCAGGAGTTGGGAGGGCCGGCGGCGCCTCCCAGAGAGTACCCTCTCCTGGTGGCAGGGGGCGCGGCACCCTCGCTTTAGGGAACTCTAAGAAGCGGACCCTGGATCCCGCTTCCTACCAGCAATCACTCCTCTCGCCTCCCCATCCTTCTCCCCAAGACCTCGCTTCCCCGCGCCCCAGTCTCCGCCCTTTCCTGCACTTCCACTCCCTCCCAGCTCCGAGTGCCGAGTTCCCCCCTTTCCTTTCCCCTCCCTTCCTCCCTCCGCGGCCCTGGCCCTCCCCCTCCGCCACCTCTTCGCTTACCCGCTTCCTCTGGACTTCGTGCTGCAGGGGTCTCGGGGTCTCTCCCCCTTCTCTGGAGCCCTCGCGCGCTCCCGACGACTCCCCCGTGCCCACCTTGGGGCGCGCCCCCGTCGCTCCCAACTTCTCCCAACTCAACTTTCCCCCGCGCCACGGGCAGGCCAGCCCCCTGCGTGCGCGCCCCCTGGCGCACCGTGCGCGGCCCCGCCGCAGCGGGTTGGGAGGCGCGGAGTGGGGGCCGAGACCCGGGGGCGGAGGCGCGCTCCCAGGCACGGCCCGGCACTGGGAGCCCAGCGCCGAGGAGGCCGCCCCGGCCGTCCCTCGGCGCGGCCCAGCGAGGTTGCCGCCCCGGGCTTCCCCGCACGGGCGCCCCGGGGACGTCGTCTCTGGGCCCCATTAGGCACCTCTGGGCGGAAAGGGGCCCGCCTCATGCTGGGGACCCCAGCAGGAAAAAAGAGGCACAAAGACGATCAGGAGATTCGAGGCGGAGGAAATTGAAATATAAATGCATCGGGGTCAAGATTCTCTCGCGGCCGCAGGCGTCCCCCACCTCCCACCCGCAGTATCCCCAGTGCCTCCAAGAAAGCCCCTGTCTTTGCCAGGAGGACGGGGACGGGAGGCGGGGGGAGCGCGAAAGGGGTGATGGCGCGGGTGGATGCCCATTACCCTGAACTGACTTAGACTTTACGAACCGGGGAAATTCTGCCTCGGAGAGATTCCCTGCGGTGACCTCCCTTCTCGAACCCTATTCATAGTCATCACCTGTCATTTAAAGATCTCTGTGTGTACTTCTGGTTTTCTAATAAATTATAACTTCTTCCAGATAAGGAATATACGTTTCGCTTCTTTAGTCTGCCACCGGCTGAAGCACTGCAATGTGTATGCAGAAAACGTTCAGATATAAACGAGTTAATTAACAAATGTTTAGCACCGACTTTGGTTCCGGCGCTGAGGAGTGCTGTTTGGGGCAGTTATCATCCAGTTCACATCCCTCAAGAATGCAGTCATGAGACAATTAGAGAGAAGCCACAAGAAACATATATAATCAACTCCTTAAGGGATGAGGTCAAGGCTGCTTCAAGTGCAGCTTCTGTCTGTCCTTCTGTCTGTTGAGGGCAGTAACCAACCTGCCAGCCCTCGGCCACACCCTGGCCGACTCCAGTGGGCCCGGGCTCTGCAGGGGGCGGGGACACCCTCCCCAGTGTCCAGCCAGCTTGCCTCGGGATATCAGAGTGTAGCGAAAGGCTGGAGTTGGGTGGGCTCCAAGACGACAAACGGGGCTCACAGGAGAGAGGAGTCTCTGGCGTTTGGTAAATCCAGTCTCCACTGGGGCACACCTGCCTCTCTTTCCAGCCCTGCGGTCAGCTGGTCCCTGTGAAGTCATCATCAGCAAGATATGGCTCAGAGCCATTCCCCAATCAATCCTGAGCTCACCAGATGGCCTAGGGAGAGGTGGAAACCCGTGCTGAGATTGTCAGGGAGTCGATGGAACCTCAATATCATCAACCGGGGCAGAGCAGGGCCACCTGGGCTCAGGATGCAGGCCGCCAAAACCCAAACCTTAGAAAGCGCCCCACCCCCACCCCTGCTGCCTTCTGGAATGTGTAGTCCCAGAGAGGTCCTTTTCAAATGAAGGTTGTAAGCGCTGAAAACGAATAACACTAGCGGGGCACACTGGGAGCTGCGCGCGACGGCGGGGAGCCGGGAAAACGGACACGCGATGCTTCCTGGGACTTGAAGTCCAAGCGTTGACTCCGCGGTCGAACAGGAGTCCCGGGAGGCAAGTGCTGCAGAGAGCCTGTGCGCAGCCTGCTGGGGGTTGTAGTCTTCTTGCTGTCTAAGGCCCCGGGCATTACTGGGAAACCTGGCGCCCTAGGACTACAAGCCCGAGAAGCCCATGCGCAGGCAGGGGGGCGGGGCAGGAGCGGAGGCTGGGGTGCCGCCTCCTCTGCAACGCCGGGCCCGGAGTCTTAGAACCCAGGGCCCGCAAGGGTCCTCGCGCGGCTACCGCGATGCAGAAATACGAGAAACTGGAGAAGATTGGGGAAGGTAATGGGACCACGAGATGTTCCTGCAAGATCTCCTTCTGCAGACCCTTTAGCATTCCTTGCAGCCCGGCCTGCTGTACCGTCAGCAATACCCCCAGACTCCAACCTCAGCACTGGCTGCAGCCCTGGCCCTGAGCTCAACACCCCTTGCAGACACCAATCCTCCCCCTGTTAGCATTTCCCATAGACGCCCCCCTCCCAACCTTAGCACCCCTGTAGACCCACCTCTGACCTCTGCACGTGCTGCATTTCCTACCCCTATCCTCAGCGCCACTTGCAGAACCTCACCCACCCCACAGCCTCAGTTCTCGCTGCAGACCTCCAACCTCAATGTTCCTGCCGGCCCTCATTCCTCTCCCAGACCCCTGCTCCCTATTTTCAGACGCTCCAGAAGCTCGGCCTTTATTACAGACCTCCTCACCCAGCAGCTGCAGCCTCTCCCTGTTGCAGACACCCCTGAGCCATCTGCAGGCTCCTCTCTGCCACATCCCTACGCACAAAGCTCTTCCATGCCGAGCCTTCACCCTGAATCTCTTCCCCCACTCCTCCAGGCATCAGAAGTAACACACTCCCACGCTGCTTGCTCTCCCGGCAGGGACCTCCTGGGTTGGGGAAGGGTGCCCCATCCTTTCCCTCAGCCCTGACCTCCTTCCTCTAGGCACCTATGGAACGGTGTTCAAGGCCAAAAACCGGGAGACTCATGAGATCGTGGCTCTGAAACGGGTGAGGCTGGATGATGATGATGAGGTAGGACTGGGGCATTGGGGCCAGGGAGGGGTTGAGGGCCTAGGCTGGGTGGGGTGTGACTGTGGCGCACCTGGCCCCCTCCAATGTGTAGGGAGTGCCGAGTTCTGCCCTTCGGGAAATCTGCCTCCTCAAGGAGCTGAAGCACAAAAACATTGTCAGGTGTGTAGATGGGTGGGGTCCTCCTTGCCTGTGTGGTCCGGTGGTGGGGGCTTCCGAGATGGGCTGGGCTGATACTGGGGTAGTAGGTGCAGACTTGGGGGCCTGCCTGGCTGAGCACTCGCTTCTCCCTAGGCTCCACGACGTCCTCCACAGCGACAAGAAGCTGACTTTGGTTTTTGAGTTCTGTGACCAGGTGAGAGGGGGACTTGAGGGACAGTAGCCTTGGGAGGATATAGGGGCCCAGACTGAGGTTACACTCTATCCCATCCCCCACCCCCATCCCTTTTTTAGGACCTTAAGAAGTATTTCGACAGCTGCAATGGTGACCTAGATCCTGAAATTGTGAAGGTGAGGACACTGGTTTCCTGGGAGCTCACTGAGGCCGGGGTTGGCGTCCGGATTCAGTGGACGTGCTCTCAGGCCCTGCACGGGGACACTCGGGGCACGAGGGGAGGAGAAAACCCTGGTTCTGCCTCCGAGAGCTTCCATCTTGGCAAAATCACTTTCATGTGATCGCTTTGACCTGAAAGGAACACTCTGACGTCAGTGATAGGATTTACATTTGAGAGGCGGGAAAATGAGGTTCAGAGAGATTCATTCATTCAGCAAATACGTACTGAATGCTCTGCAGTGTGCCAGGCACTGTTCTAGGCCCGGGTTCCGGGGCAAGGAAGTGCTGAATGATAAGACAGCACAGTACATGCATTGTTGGTTATGATGTTCGGTTATGATCTCTCCCCTACCTGGCCTCATCATAACCGTTCAGACGGTTATGATAAGGCCAGGTAGGGGAGAGATCAGTGTGGGCTGGGGAGGTAGGAAGGCCCACCAAGTTGTCAGTTCCAGAAAGGTGGGGACCAGGGCCCCCATTCACCTTTCAAGTACCCAGCAAAGAACGAAGTAGGTCCTCGATAATGAAGGGGTGATGCTGGGCCGAGCTTGGGGCTGAAAGACCGCTGGGGTGTCAAGGCCAAGCAGAGGGGAGCGTGACCCACCGTTGGGCCCGCTTCCCACCCAGACGGTTCGGTGACCTCCTCCCTGCCCCTCCCCCAGTCGTTCCTCTTCCAGCTGCTGAAAGGCCTGGGATTCTGTCACAGCCGAAACGTGCTACACAGGGACCTGAAGCCTCAGAACCTGCTCATAAACAGGGTACCTCTGGGGGAGAGGGTGGGACCTCAGGGAGGCTGGCGTGGGACGAGGGGAGCTGGACGGGAAGGCGGGAGCGGGGGGCCTGCCCTCAGACTGTGGAAGAGCCCCTCTCCGTGCCCCTCCCCCTCCCCCTCAGAATGGGGAGCTGAAATTGGCTGATTTCGGTTTGGCTCGTGCCTTTGGGATCCCTGTTCGCTGTTACTCAGCTGAGGTGAGCTGCGGGGCGGGAAGTGGGGGTGAGGGAGGGAGTCCCCAGCCAGCATCCCTCAGCTCCTCCTCCGGACTCCTCTCTGAGCGCTCTCCTCCCCAGCCCTCTAACTGGGGGTCCCTGTGGTGGGGTCTTCTCCAGGTGGTCACGCTGTGGTACCGCCCGCCAGATGTCCTCTTTGGGGCCAAGCTGTACTCCACGTCCATTGACATGTGGTCAGCGGGCTGCATCTTCGCAGGTGCCACGCCGGGGTCTGCAGGGGCACTCCGTCTCCCGTTTGAATGGACAAGGAGGGTCTGGAGGGGCCCCTCTGGGGAAGGGAGTGGGGCCCCTGGGTGGGGAGGAGGCACGGCAGGGCTGTGGGAGGGAGGGCTTCTTCGCCTGTCACCCCCCCCCGCCCCGCCTCTCTCCCAGAGCTGGCCAACGCGGGGCGGCCCCTGTTTCCCGGCAACGACGTAGATGACCAGCTGAAGAGGATCTTCCGATATTCTTCCATCTCCCTTCACCTCAAGCCCTCTGGGAGGGGATCTGGAGCTCAGAGTGCAGGCAGGGAGGGCGGCGGTGGGCTGGGCTAGGCCTGGGGCGGCCTCAGGGCTTCTCCTGAGGGCAGAGGGTGGTGGGCGCCCTGGTTGTCACGGGGCAGGTGCCCGCCGCCAGCTGGAGAGCGTGCAGCCTGTAGGCAAGGAAGACTCACTCCTCCAACTGAGAGCCAAGTCCTTAGGCTGAAGGAGCCGAAAGGAGCAGGGGGACGATTAGTGAGAGTGGCGGAGCGCTGACCGCTTCATCAGGACCACGGACCTCAGGGTTTAGGTCAAAGTCGTTAACGGCTCTGAAGCATCTGGCCTGCAGAAAACAGCACGCAGCTGGGACCGCGTATGAGGGTCGCATGGGCCGGGGGCCGCCTTCTGTCGTGAGCTGGGGGATAAAGTGAGGAGGGCAGGGGTGGGTATGAGGAATCCCCCTTCCCCAGGGGAAGAGCCCCTCACCTGCCCCTTTCCACCTGAGTGATCCTTGACCCCGTGGACACGCTGTTGGGGACACCGACCGAGGAGCAGTGGCCCGCCATGACCAAGCTGCCAGACTATAAGGTGTGACGGGTAATGGGCTCATGGGTGGTTCATCAGTGGCCCCCCCTTAGTTCCTGGCCTAGCAGCCTCCACGCCCCCCCGCACCCCTGGCTGACTCACCCTGCCCCCCACAGCCCTACCCGATGTACCCAGCCACAACGTCCCTGGTGAACGTCGTGCCCAAGCTCAATGCCACAGGGAGGGACCTGCTGCAGGTGACCAAGGGCAGGGTATGGGGGCTGGGGCCGGGGCACTTGTTGGGAGGGACCCGGGGAGCGCGGGGCTCTGGGCGTGAACCTGCCTCACCTTCTGTGCACCCAGAACCTCCTGAAGTGTAACCCCGTCCAGCGCATCTCGGCAGAGGAGGCCCTGCAGCACCCCTACTTCTCCGACTTCTGCCCCCCCTAGGCTCCAGGTCCCCGGCGGCCAGGCTGGGGCCTGGCCTATTTAAGCCCCCTCTGGGGAGGGGAGGAAAGGCAGGATGCACGGTGTGCCAAGCTCCAGCTGTGCTGGGCCCAGCCAGGGTGGAGGTGCCCTAACCTGTGTTCTTCACTCCCTCCATGGACTTTATTTAATTTCATAAATTGGCTCCTTTCCCACATTCTGGCTGATGTGGTGGTAAAGTGGCTCTGGGGGCGGGGGGGCGTGGTGCTGGGAGAGCCTGAGGCTCTGTTTCGCTTCACCACCCTCTGCAGCCCTGCTTCCAGCTCCAACACAACCCAACTGTCCGGCCCTGGCTCTGCTACTCTAAGTGGCTGGAGGCTGGGGGTTGGAGGCTATGACCCTTACCCTTAGGTCTGCACCAGGGGCGGCGCTGCCACCACACGTGTGTGTATGCGCTCGTGCCCTTCCCTTTCTCTGCCCAGGAGGCGTTAGGCTCCCAGTGTCTGAGAGCAAGGACGGGCTTCCACCAGAATGGGGGGAAAAGAGCCGGGCCTTTCCTTATGGTTCCTGTCCCACGTGTACCCACCCTGCCTCCTCCCTCCTCGTGCCCCCCACACCCAGGCCCTCAGGCTGGGACGGGAGGCACCCAAAGCGGTGGTTGGCAACACCCCCTCCCCGGCTCCCTTATTTGTCATTTTCCAGTATTTAGGGTGCCGCGAAGGAGCCGAGAAAGCGGGCCTGGGCGTGTGTTTACTGGCAGGGGTGGGAAGGGAGGGCCTGGGCTCCCCCCGCAAGCTGGGGCCTGCAGCTCTTGTGCAGCGGCTGCGGAAGCAGGAGCGGTTCCTGTGCGGGGCGGGCAGGCTGACACTCGGTCCCAAGTGTGAGAAAAAGTCACGAACGCCTAAGACAGGACAGCAGCTTGCGTTCTTGGAAGCGGGCTAGCCACGCCAGCTTCTCCCCACCTGCTCCGCCGCTTCTTGCCGGGCTCTGGATCAGAGCCTTCTGCCAGCCCTTCCCTGATCGGACCCCAAGTGTGGCTGTCCTACCACCGCCTCCTCTGCCTTCACACCCGGCTTTGGGCTCCGTTCACTCTGAGATGTCGGTTTGACAAACTCATTCACACTGAGGTTCAAGTGACCGATGCCCGCTTACTATTCTTCTCTCGTAGAGAGATTTCTGGAGGTTAACATTTCAGACATCACGTGTGCTGGGCGATGGCTGGCAGAGGCCTTCTTGTGCCCGAGTAGGGCTGACTGTGGCCTGGCTGGTCTGCCTGTAAGTGGAACAGCTGAGGCTGAGGTACTAGAACTTTATTTGGGGTGAAGGTGGCAAAGACACATGCGGGCTGGCCACGTCCAGGATGTCAGGGTGTGGCCCTGAAGACACAGACGCCCCATCTAGAGCCGGGTGACGAGGTAGCAGGTGCGTTGAGAGGAAGAGAGCGTCTTGGTGACGGCACAGGGAGGGGTGGGAGGCCTGGGGAGACACGGACCACGGCCCTGGGACAGGAGGCCTCTCGCCCACTGCCCTGGCCCTTCCCTCTGGACTGGACCTGCCCCATCTCCCTTGACCTTAGGGGGCCCTTTCTTGTTACCTGGGGCCCAGGCTGAGGTGGGGAACTGGGGTTCGATGGCTGCCCAGCCCTTCCTGAAGCTGTGAGAGGAGGGACAGGGTCAGAGGTTGGGGGGCTGGCGGCGGGGATCCTCCCTCCCAGGGACCAGCCAAGGTCACTGCACGCCCCTCCGCCATCACTTTTCTCAGCTGGGTGGGGGGCGTTCTACACTTAGGAGGAGGGGCTGAGCACCCGCAGTGGAGAGGGCAGGGGAGGAGGAAGGGCTGTTACCGGGTTGGCGCTGGAGTGCCTTTGGGAGCGCTTTCGGTTCCAGAAGTATCCCAGGACTCTGTCCCAGAACACCTGGGGGAAGCAGTGCTGGAGGTGGCCAGCGCATACCTGCCCCCTGGATCCTGTGGCTTGGCTCTGCCCCCCTCCCACGGCTGGAGCCCAGGCCCACCCACCTCACAGAGGTAGTCCAAGATCTCCAGGACCGTGAGCAGGCTGGCGCCGACGAACAGCCCCATCTGGCCCCCAATGTCACCTGTGGAGACCGGGTCACCTGTCAGCTCACTGCTACCCGCTCTGCCCGCAGCTCCCCAGGCCGCAGGTTGCCTGCACGCGCGTGCACACGCACACGCACACGCACACGCACGCACCGAGCAGCTCCGACATTTCGTAGGCCTTCTTCTGCTCCACCGTCTCGTAGTTGAGGGCCTCAAAGAAGATGTCCAGCATCAGCACATTCTCCCTGGAGGAAGAGAGGCCAAGAGTGTTCGCCGGACGCCCCTAGTGCCAGCTGCTGGCAGGAACAGGTGCCCCATTCTCTGGTCTCTGAGTCCTTTCCTGAGCCCTGGAGAGGGGCGTCACCGTCCCCATTTTCGGAAGAGCCGGCGTCAGAAAGGATACGCAGCTTGCCCTGAGTCCCCGAGCCCGCTAATGATGTGTAGCTTGGTGTCCCATCCCTGGGCGCTGCGCACGGACGCTCAGCCCGGAGGCTCGGCGCTCGCCTCGCCCCCGGCCCCCTGCGGGGCTCACACGATGTAGGCCTCGCTGCGGTTGTGTTTCCGGGCCAGGTAGCGGGCGGCGGCGCGGCTCGGCATCCGCACCATGGAGAGCTCCTTGGCGTAGCGCGTGCTGGCGCACGGGTTGGGGCAGGTGCACGCGTCCTTCCGCAGCATGGCGTCTGCGGGCCACAGGCGCCTGGGTCAGGGCCGCCCGCCCCGCGGGGTCGGGGTCGCGGGTGGAGCGGGGTGGGGGCGGGATGCGGGAGAGGCTTGCCCCTTACCCAGCGCCGGGTGGGCGCAGTCCTTGTACTGGTGGGGGCTGCACACCGGCGCGCCGCCTGCACGGGGGCGGAGGAGACAGCTTCAGGAGCGGCGCCCCCCAGGCCTCCCCGCCTCCTCGGACCCCCTCCTCCGCTGCCCCCAGCCCCTTACCTGGCATATGCATCATTCGGCAGCCGCACTTCCGAGCCACATAGCGGCTCTCGCAGGCCAGGCGACACCCTATTAGACTATAGGGAGGGCTGGGGCCTGGGCTGGGACTGGGGGCACCCAGAGGACCAGAGGGTTCTGGCTCAAAGTCAGGGTCCAGAGAGACAGAGCTGCAGTCACCCCAGGGTGGCGGCAGGAAGCTCAGCTGTAGGCGGACAGGTTAAGGAGGCTCTGGGAGAAGTGGGGGCCTGGGTAGAATGCGACATCACTGGGACAGGTCTGAGGAGCTGGGGTTGGGGTCTGAGGGGTGTGGGCTGAGGAGGGAGCCGGAGCCTGGTTTTGGAGGCACCAGAGAGGATGCTTGCTGCTTCTGGCAGGACACAAAAGTCTGGTAGCCAGGGGCCGCCCCGAAGCCCAGCTGGTCAATGAGTGGCGGCTCCTCCTGGCTGTGGATTTGCACTCGGATCCCCACCTCAAACGGCGTCTCCTCTGCAGGGAAGGGGGGACCCTGAGGCCTGAGTCCCAAGAGGCCCCTCCTGCAGCCCCCTCTCCCCAGGGCTGTGACCGGCTAAACCCACCCACTTCCCCCAGGAAAGGACAGGCCTGGGGCCCTCCCCGCACCTCCACTTCTTCCCGGGGCCTTCTGCACCCCCTCTGCCACTCCCCGGCCTCACCCGTGCGCCCCCGTACCCGTATCCCTCCACATGGGCAGATACTCATCCTGCTGCACGTCCAGCATGACCTGCAGCCCGTTGCCCGCGCCGCCCCTGGGAGTGGTGAGCAGCTCTGCCCCTTCGGCGCCGGAGTTAAAGGTGTAGCACTGCCCCATGCGGGTGAAGACCTGGGGGAGGGCAGACAGGGGACAGGCCTCGCCAGGGAACCAGGAGCTCAGCCAGCCCTTTCCCCTGGGCCAGTGCGAGGACCGTGGGACCCCTCCCTCCCCATCCTCTATTTGGGTCTCTTCTTTGAACACTGAGGCCCACATCTTAACGCCCCCAGACCCTCCCTCAACCGGCACATGTAGCTGGACCCTCACTGACTGTGACCAGCTAACCCTGCCCCTTTCCCACAGGAAAGGACAGGCTTGGGCCCTCCAGTTCCTCACTCCCACCTCCACCCCCAGCCCAGGGCACAGCCTGCAGGGCAAGTGTTTCTTTGGAGACTGGCATAAAAGGAAGAGGGGCCCAGCTGCCCTCTTTCAGGTCTGGCGGAATGTGGAAGAGGCAGCGGGGAAAGCAGCCCCCTCCCCCTGGCAGAGAGGAGGGTCTTCTGCCCTAGAACACCAGATCCCCCCACGCCCCAGGAGCAGGCTCTCCACAGACCGGACCTTGGGTCCAGAGCCAGCCTGGGTGGCTGCCCCTGGCTGGGAGGCGTGACCTTGCACGCTGCAGTCCGGCTGAGCAGCAGGGAGGGGCCCGAGGAGGACAGCTTCCTGGCTGAACAGAAAGGCACCGGTGGGGTGGGGGAGGAAAGGATCCCCCAGCACGGCTGTTAAGCTTCCCTGGCTCTGGGGGAGTGTGGGCTGGCCAGGCCCGGCAGGGACCGCCTGGCGCTCCCAGGCCCCCGGCTGGACGGATCGGGCGGCCGGCTCACCGTGGTGAAGTTCTCGGGCCCGCAAGGCCAGCCTCGGTAGCGGCAGGCCAGCAGCATGTCCTCGAGGGCGTGCCCGGCCCGGGCGTAGAGCCGGGCCACGTCGAAGGTGGGGCTGGGCATGAAGCCGGGCGGCGCGGGGGGCCGGCCCAGGGCACGCAGGTAGGCGGCGTGCTCGGCGGGCTCCAGGCCCAGCAGCGCGGGCCCGGCCCAGTGCAGGTCGTTGGGCGTGAGGCGTGAGCGGCGCAGCGGGTTGATGTTGCACAGGGTGACGGCCGGGAAGGTGAGCTGGCGGCTCTCACGCTCCTCCAGGGCCGTCTCGTGGTGGAACTCCCCATAGTAGCGCACCCTCCCAGCCACCTGGTAGAGGAGGGTGGCCAGTGCCAGGAGCAAGGCTGCAGTCCACAGCCCCCGGCGTGCCATCGGGCCCCCCGGGCCGAAGACGTGGCCCAGGCCGTGCATCGAGCAGCTGCTGGAGAACACGCGGATGTCTGAGGCCGGCGGCTGGGCCTCCTCCGGCCCTGAGCGGGGCTTCATGGCCGGAGCCCGGGGCGCGGGGGAGACCAAGCTACAGAGGCTTAGGAGGAGGAGAGAGGGTCGGTCCGAGGACTGGAGGGGCTGAGAGGGGGTTCAGAGGGTCAGGCAGGGGTCACGCGGGTGTTCGGCCAGGAGAGGAGAGGGTGGGGAGGTACTGGCCTGGCGGGTCCAGCTCGGCCTCCTCCAGGACCTGGCCGTGGCTCTGCTGGGCGCGGCACTGGGCTGGGGGCTCCGAGGCTGAGACCAGGTAGGGTGCAGCTGATGTGGAAAGCAGCGCGGCTCTGCTGGAGGCTGCTCCGCTGAGCCAGAGCTGCGGCAGAAGATTGGGTTTCAGCGGCGAGGGGGTAAGGGGGCTGGCAGAGCAGCCTGGGGGGCGGGGAGGTCTCTGGGGCCCCAGGCTGAGCCATTAGTGCAGCGTCGTGGGGGGAGGCCTGGCTGTGGAGACCAGAGGCGCCAGCAGGAAGCCACAGCAATCCGGGGTAGGCTTTGGGGGAGCCGAGAGATCAATTGGGGCTGGGGGTGCCCTCGGGGCCCTCTAGGTTCCCAGCTGCGGCCCCTGTATGTTGGGCCTGAGGGTCAGTCGCTGACCCTTGGCCCAGTCCCCGTCCTCTGCCCTCTCCTCCCTTCCCCGTAACCTCACGCGGGATCATCTGCTCTTTCGCAGAGCGGAGCTGGCTCCTGACCAGGCTGGAAAGTGGTGGGAAGTTGGCACCAGCAGACTCTTCTTTCTGAGCCCCCAGCGTCCCGGCCTACTCTGGGTGCCAGGGTCTCTTCCGGCCCCAAGTCCAGAGGTGGTCTGTCTCCAGTGACCCTCTCTCCCACCTCCCCATGCTCAGGCCCTCGTGTCTGGGGGGCTGGCCTCTGCCACAATGATGGTGACGGTGGGCTCACCTGTCGCCCTTCGAGTATAACACGGGTGCCCGTGTGCCGCCCTCCCAGGTAATATGGATGCCCTATGATTTCACATCTTTTCTCACTTGACCACATATTCTGGAGACCATGTGGTTATCCAGTACCTGGAAAACTTCCTCATTTTCTAAATGGTGGCATAGCATTTATGTGGATGTACCATCATTTATATAACCACTCCCCTGTTGATGGGCACTGGGGGTTTCCAGTCTTCCATTACAAACAGTGGTGCTCTCAGTAGCATCGTACAGACGTAAACTCCCAGAAATAGAACTGCTGGGTCAAGAAGAGGCAACTGCATGGGTAATTCGATAGCACAAAATTCCCCACCATAGGCGTTATTACACCACTGTGCGCTCCCATCAGTAACATGGAGTGTGCCTGTTTTGCACGGGGGCTTTTCTAAAGGAGGAGAGACACTGCCCCCAAACCGGCTGGAGTGCCCTGGTCCACAGTGCCTAGCACAGCATGGCAACACTGGCCTTGAGGGGGCAGAGCCGGGGCATTTGACTGACGATGCGGAGGAGACGCTGGGTCGGGCGGGGGAGGACTCCCAGAGGCTAGAGCGGACATCTCCAAAAGGCAGAGCTGCCGTCCGCAAGGCCTCAAGCGGGACTCGGGTGTCTTGCTAATCCAAGGTACAAGGGACGGGAGGCAGCTGCTGAGCGCTGCAGCTGTCGCGGAGGACTGTCAGGGCTGCTCCTTGCTGGCGTCAAGCCCTGCGTTTGGTTAAACGCTCACCTGCCCCCGTGGAGCTGGGAGTTGCACTGCAGGCCTGAGAGAAAGCAGATTTATCTCCACTAATTTATTTACTGCAATTTATTTCTACTCCGTGTCCTTCCACAAAGCATTACAGGCGAGGGTCCACGGGCTCTCGGCAGTGAGTGGAACGTAGTTCGCCAACTGACCATGATCACGTCGCGCTGTGATCGCCTGGCCTCCTGTCCGTCCTCCTGATGAGACCGCCGCAGGTCTCAAGGGGGCAGGGATGTCCTCATCCCCCCCACCCCGGCAGACGGGGCGGCACACAGCAGGTGCTTAATGAACACACACCTTGAAGGAGTGAATAACATGGTTTATTGCACAGATGTCACCAGCTTCTGAGGCTAAGTACTTTACCACCGATTATTCTAATTAAACTAAAAGAAGCTCTCGAAATTAAGCACAGCTAGGTTTACGATCCGCGTGGAATAGCTGCAGGAGCCAAGGTTGAGGTTAAGGCTACACAGCAAGTGTGCAGCTGACCACAGGGCCTTCCAGCTCAGGGCTCGCCATGGATCTCACTACTTCCCTAAAGAGGGGATGCGGGGGGGGCAGGATTTGGAGAGGCCACTCTGCAGAGGTAAGGAGAGACCTAGAATCTGGTGTCAGGAGACATCTGGGTGGCTGGAGGCTGCGGCTGGTGCTGGTAGAGCACGAGCTGGCCTCGGCCGGGAGGGGCCAGGCAGGCCAGTGTGGACTTGGCCGGGGAGTTGAGGCCTGCCCTTGGCTGCCCTCACTAGGGAGGCGTTTAGTGGCAAAGCAACCCGGAGCTAGCCCGTGCTCTGCTTCCCGGGCCGAGCCTGCCCTTGGGTGCGACCTCTCATCAGTAAGAAAACAGGGCATCAAACCAGGGTGGCTTTGGCCCTGGGATATTTAGGGATATTTCCCTAAAGTAGCACCTGGTCCTAAACCACACCCAGAAGAGGCTGTGGGGACTCTCACCCCAGCTCCTGCACTCACACCTGAGCCGCTGCAGCCTCCTCCAGGCTGGCCTCCAGCCACAGCTGCCCCTGCACCTCCTGCCAACCCCTGAAACATGGCATCGTCCTTCTATGCCACGGGATAAATCCAAAAGGTCTGGCTGGCCTTGAAGGTCCAGCACGGGCGGCCCCTCTTCCTCAAGCCAGGGCGCAGGACTCACGATGGGGTCCTCAGCCCAGACGTGGCTGTGAAGGGGGAAGGTTTCCTGGTGGGACGTGACACGAGCAGAACCAAGGCAGGAGGCGTGCCCGGTTCTAGGAGCTGACCAGGGCTGGGGGCAAACCCTGGCTGCTCTTAGGTCCCCAGAAGCGGACAAAGGTCCAGCCCCACCCCATTCACAGCTTTGGAGTCACAGGCTTGTGCCACCCGGGCAGCTGGCCTATCCTCTTTCAAAGTGAGGCTCTGGTCCCACCTGCTCCAGGGAGCCTCTCTGACCACGCCGGGAGGCTGGTCCGGCAGTGACTGCTGCCTGTCGGACTGATTTTGTACTGTCAGCCCAAGGAGCTTAGCACCAGCTGCTCCTTAGTGGTGTGGTGACTGTTAGCACTGAATGTCCCCCGTGGCTGGAGTTTGGGGTGCATGTCCTCTTCTGTCCCTTTCAGAGGTAAGTGTCCTCACATAGAGGGTGGCGGTCCACAATCTCACCAGGTGATGGGCTCGAGGCGCACGGGGCCGGGGCAGAACCTCTTGTGGATCAGACCACAGCTGCCCGCCCCACACCCCTCCCCAAAAGCCAGGGGGCCTGTTAGGCACCCGTCCCGTTTAGACGGGGGGAGGGCAAAATCTAGAGAAAGGACTAGGACTGTGTAAAGGAGCAAGGAGAAGGAAGGGAAGTTGTTCCCAAGATGTGGGCTGAGGGTTTGAAGGGTTGGCTCAGCGGGTGGGCGCCTTCTCGCAGGGCCCCGAGAGGCCTGTCGGGAGTCAGTGGAGGAGGCTGAGGTCCTGGTGCGGGTGTGGGACGAATCCTGGGGTGAGTCCCTGCTCCCACCCCCGATGCTGACTTGTGAAAATTCCCTGCAGCTGCGGCCTGCACACCTTTAGCCTGTCGGGTACAGGGGGAGACTCGGCAGGGTTGGGAGAGGGGTCGGGGAGGGCTTGGCAGAGGAAGGGAACAGAGCAGGGGCCCGCTGTGCAGCCCAAGGACTCTCAGCTCTGGCAGGAGGGGTGCAGCAGCAGGAGAAGCGCGCCCAACCTCCTCCCAGCCCGGCGCCTGGCCCGGCTTTCGCTGCGAGCAGGGGGAGCAATGGCCCCCACCCCAGCGTGCTGGCCCTCCTGGGGGCTCGGTCCCCGGGATCCCCCCCGAGCTGGGCCCTGGCCCTGGGCACGGATGCTCGGCGGTGACCAGACCTCTCAGGACTTGGGGTGCTGCTTCCCGGGGCCCCTGGGCGTCTCCGGAGGCGGGGCATCTAGGGCCTGTCTCCGGATGAGCTCCGAATAGAGCCTGCCCTTCTTTAGGAGCTCCTCATGGGTCCCCACCTGGAGAGAGGAAGGAGGGCAGACGGTCACCCCAACCCAGCTCGGAGTTCAGAGCCCTCGGAGGGCCAGCTTCTCATGAGCCGTTGGGCACGGCTTCGCCTAAGCCACTGTCAGTCCTGAGGAGAGTGTGAAACCAAAGCACAGCTGATTGCGGATCGCCACTGGCGCATCTGCATTTGTCAGCTTAGCTGGATCGTGGAAGAGCATCTGGGTGCCCCTGTCTTTCTTACAGGGCCCAGTGCGAGTGGCCAGGGGGGCTGTGAGCCGGGCCCCATACAGCCCCCGAGCCCTGCTGCAGGCCCAGCCTCTGGGGTGCTGCTCCTGCCTGGGCCCTGATCAGGGTCCCTGGTGCGGCCTCTTCTGTGCCTCAGCCCCTGGGCCCCTCCCGCAGCAGCGAACGCCTCTCCGAGAACTTTCCCCTTTGACCCTGGGAGCCACGCTGCAGCTCTACTCACCGCCCCGCCCCAGGGGACAGAGAAAGAAGCTGGGGCCCCGAGAGGCCAGGGCTTATCTAAGGGCAGAACTCCTGAATCCACACGGGTCCTGCTTTCAGACTATGAGCCCCAGGCCCAGGGCCAGGCCAGACCCTCACACAGCCCGGCTGAGCCACCCATTCCGCTGTGTCTGTGGCTGAAGCCGTGCCAGACCACCGCCCTGCTCCTGGGGCCCCAGCTGACCTCGCAGACCCGGCCGTGGGCCAGGACGACGATCTGGTGGGCCCCACGCACGGTGCTGAGCCGGTGGGCGATGACCAGCACGGTGCGGCCGGCGCTGGCGCGGTCCAGGGCCTCCTGCACAAGCCTCTCAGACTCCGAGTCCAGTGCGCTGGTCGCCTCATCCAGGATCAGCACTGAGGGCTGCTTGATGAGGGCTCGGGCGATGGCCAGGCGCTGCTTCTGGCCACCAGACAGGGTTGCACCCCGCTCGCCTGGGGAGGAAGGGGATAGGGCGGGGGCCTGAAGTGGCGCTCAGCTCTGCACTTGGGGGCGGCCCTGCAGATGGTCACCGGGGCCGCCTGGCACTTCCCATCTGGCCCCTCAGGGCCCTGCCCTGGCCCCGTGCGCATTCGTCCTGCCTCTCTGAGGGCAGGGGTGACGCCTGGCAGCAACCCAATCCCGTATCCCCGTGCAAACGTGCACACGCGCTCACACGATGACAGGGGTCGCGCACGCAACGGGGCTCAGTGATGCCCAGAGGTGTCGCTGGGCTCCACCCACGCACCAGGGCAGGGGCTCGGAGCCATGACGGGCCTGGGTCCCATCCCCCGCCCTGGCCCGGCAGCGCTAGCCGCCTTCTCCTGGCCTCTGGGGTCTCTGCTGCTGTGGGGACATCCAGGATCCAGATGTGACTCCTGTGGTGGGGTAGGGGGTGGCAGAACAGTGGGATTCAAAACCCACCCGGGCATTCTGGGAAGACCATATCTGGGGTCCAAAATGCCCACAGAGAACAGCAGAGGTGGCAGTGTGGTTGCCAAAAAGAGCCTCAGGTGACTCTGCAGTCACAGAGCGGGAGGGCAGGCTGCAGCCCCGGACAAGCCCGCGAGTGCACTGGGTCGGGGGTACAAGGAGCGTGCCCGAGAGGAGTGGGCCCGGCTCCCAGTCAGGGCGGGGTCCACAGGAATCCGAGCAGTGAGTAACACGGGACACGAAGGACGGCTACCCACAGAGGGGGCACCACTCGGAAGGCTAAGCTCAGCCAGACTCAGGACTAGGTTTCGAGAAGAGTTGAGAACCTTGGATATGCCTGTGCCGTGAGATATGCTGGAACATTCTGCAACAGAGCCAAGAGACTCTGGACGATAAACATGAGCCCACAGGCTGAAAAAAAAGACCTCTGAGATGAACACACAAAGTGCAAGCCGCACTATGAAGACTCCAGCGTGATGCTACAGTGTTGCAATGTTCCAGAACCACCAGAGCCCTCTTCTGGGTAAGTCCTAAGACAGACTTGCTCAACCAAATCCATCCCTATGGATAACCAGGGGGAGCACCTTTCGTTGAAGGATAAAAGGATACAGAAGGATAAACAATTACAAGGAGGTAACACCCCCTTGCTTCTGGTCAGGTCTTGGGAGCTGACGTGGTGAGCTCTGAAGAGTCCCCACGTCACGGAGCACTTGTGCCCCTGCCCTCCGTCACGCTCCCGTCCCTGCAGCCTGCTTGTGCCTGAACTGCATGGGCCCCGTCTCCCCTGTCCCCACAGAGTCGTCTCTGACCCACTCGGCCATGGTTGTTGTCTGGTCTTCCCCGATGCCGTGACTGTGTTCCTGCCCCCCGGATCCCAGCCTTGCACGTGGGCCCCGCGGACCCCAGCAGGATGCTTTCTCTGAACTCACCCACGACGGTGTTGTAGCCCTCGGGGAAGCTGGTGATGAACTCATGTGCGCTGGCTTCCCGGGCAGCTGCGTAAACCTCTTCGTCAGAGGCGTCCAGCTTCCCGAAACGGATGTTCTCCATGATCGTTGTTCCGAACAGGACTGGCTCCTGGGGGTGGGAGGTGGAGGGTCCATCGGAAACATTGATTTTGCCCTGAACCCCTGAGGGGCGCATCAGGAGAGGCTGTTTCGGCCAGAACAGGACCACTTGGAGGGCAGGTAGGGGCAGTTCAAAGTTACAGGTCAAACACAGACAGAGAGGTCCATCAAAGGGGGGAGAAGCCGAGCTCCTGCATGGCACGGAGCCCCTCGGGAAGGGGAGCGGGAAGGCGGCTGGGAGAGCAAGGCCAGCTGGCCCGGCAGGGTCCCCCCTCTCTGGGGAGATGGGCAGGGAAGGGTTTTACAATTTGGCTTTCTCCTGCCAAAAGGGCGCCCTCTATCCACACTTGGGGGGTGGGGGGAGGTGGACCCTCGCTGGGAAAGCAGTGGGGCTGAGAGCTTCAGAGCGGGGCTGCGGGGCCTTGCTTAGTGGGTGGGTGAGCCACCAGCAGTGCCCGGCAACACCGTGTGGTGTCCAGACCTTTTGGACACCACAGAACCCAGGGATCCTAAAACGGCAACCCCATTTCCACCTGCTTAGACCTTTTACGTTGAGGAACAGAGTTCCAAGGGCAGAGCTGCAGTCGCTGGGACCCCAGTGAATGCTGGGGACCAGTGAAAGAGAGCCAGCTCGCCCCCCAGTGCCCCCAGGAGGGCAGCAGGTGACGGGGCTGGGAAGGGGAAGGGGCCCAGGCCGCAGGGACTGAGAGAAGCAGGCACCTGGCTGATGAAGCCGATGACCTGACCCCGGAGCCAGGAGGGGTCGAGGGTGCGCAGGTCCTGCCCATCCAGCGTCACCGTGCCCGCCGTGGGGTCGTAGAAGCGCTCCAGCAGGGAAGCCACAGTGGTCTTTCCTGGAGGTTCGGGAGGGGGCATGGGTTTCTGGAGTGTGTTCCGGGAGAGGGACGCCCCCGGTGGCAGTGGAGGGGCCCCTCCTTCCACACTGAGTGGCTCCCACAGGGAGAAGTCACAGGTGGGAGGGTGGCGGGCTCCTCTTACCTCCCCCGGACTGGCCCACCAGGGCCACGATCTTGCCCGGGGGCAGCGTGAGGGTGAAGTCTCTGAGCACGTGGAAGCCAGGGCGGCAGGGGTAGCTGGGAGGAGCCAAGAGACCCTCAGTCAGACCGGGTTCCCGGCCCCTTGTTGCCCGGGTCCCTCCCAAAGTCTCCCTGCACCCCCGAGGGGGGCTTACTTAGAGGGAGACATTGACCCACAGGTCCCCAGACAGGCTCCCTCTCCCGCCCTCAACCCGGAGAGAACTACCCCTGCGCCCACCACTGATGCTGACCTGAAGCAGACGTTGTGAAAGGTGATGGAGCCGCGCAGGTGCTCCCTGGGGATGCAGTGGCCCCCGGACAGCGGGATGCACGGGCTCAGGGTCATGTACTCGAAGACCCGGGTGCCTGCACTGAGCCCCCGCACCACCTGGGGAGGGGGGTTAAAGTCTGCGTGAGGGAGGCATGGGGTCCCAGGGAATGGGCAGCATCTTCTGGACTCCCACTTGGCGGCGGGGGAGGGGCTTGTGTATCCCCTCCGCCCGACACCCGATTCCCACGGCACACAAGTGACGGGACTCCAGCCCAGGTGCTGTGTCCACATCCTTGGACCCACCCAACTCTGCCACTCACCTGACCAAACAGGACAGAGAGGTTGGCCATGGACCTGCGAGTAAAAGAGGAGCGTTGAAAGAGGGGGACGAGGAGAGCCTGAGAGAAGGCGGGCCGGTGCCAGAGGGGCAGGTCTGGGTCTCAGCCACGTGGGGGACGTGTTGGGTGAGGCGAGGAAACGGGCGGCTGGAAGCCAAACGCAGAGGTAATTCCCGAAACCTGGGGCCTTAGGAGCCCCGGGATCCGGCACCCCTCGGGAGGTCACCTGGCAAGTAACTTCCCCTTTCAGAGCCACGTTCCCTCCTGCCCCGGATGCGGCTGACAGTCATCAGCTACCTGATGGCCGGGCTCCAGGGAGGAAACAGGGAAGGCAGGCGCAGGGCGCAGGGCGCAGGGCGCAGTGGGGCTGGACTCCACGCTGCCCGCAGCCTGCAGGGAGGGGCTGTGAGGCCCACCAAGGGGGTCAGACCTAGCGCTGTCCACTCCCGGGGGAAGCAAGGGCTAATGAAGGTGGAAAAAACCATGTTACTCTTTCTAGAGAAAGAAGGAAACAGAAGACATTGGACCACAGGGGGAACTCTGGGGGGACCCCAGACAAAATTCCCTCAAGACATGTCATCACGGGCTCCGCCCTGTGTGAGTGGGGAGGGGGGGGGGCAAGTGTCTATCTGTCCAGACGGTGGGTCGCCTCCTCGTCGCCGTGCGGGGCTGCCGGCTGCTGGGAGGAAGGTGAGTCACTGCTCCTGAGTCACCAGCCCCCGGCTTAGTCACGGGCCAGGCCAGCCCGTGACTGTGCGTCTCCGATTGTGCATGCGGGTTCTTCTCGAAGAGAAGAGGCAAGACTGACTCCCCAGGATCTCACTTCTCCCAGCACCGGGGGTGGGGGAGGGGGGAGGAGCCCGCAAGGAACGGGCCCGGAGAACCTCCCGAGAAGGAAGAGGCAGGACAGCAAGTTAGTCTGCGCCTGAGGCCTGTGGCTGGGGAAGCCGCCCCACCTAGCACCTAGCAGCCTGCGAGACAGGCTTTCTGAAATCTGTGACACAGCTCTGCCAACTGGCTAGGCAGTGCAGCGG
The DNA here is from genome assembly GCF_965194825.1 of Balaenoptera physalus. Lineage (NCBI taxonomy): Eukaryota > Metazoa > Chordata > Mammalia > Artiodactyla > Balaenopteridae > Balaenoptera > Balaenoptera physalus. Next base: position 118,584,857 of record NC_138887.1, on the reverse strand, counting down.
GGAGGAGAGGAAAGGGTCTGGTCGCAGGCCATAAAGGGGAGGGGGCCCAGGGCAAGGCGCGTCTGAGGGAGCGGGGCCAGGCCTGGGACGGATGGCTGCCCTCCGCCGGGGGAGGCTTTCTGCCCCTGCCCCGTGGAGCACGGTGGGGTGACCGTGAAGGGAGCCAGTGGTGTTCGTCCAGGTCAGCACGGGGGGAGGGGCAGCAGGGGGCGGCCCAAGTTCCACCTCAGTACAGCCAGACCCTCTTAGTGCCAAGGCCACCAGGGATCAGTTCCTGGGCCTCCGGGAAGGAGGGGTGAGGCTGCCCAGGACCAGAGAGGGTCTGAATGGGCCCAGATTAGGAAGCACTGAGCAGACACGGGTGGCATCTGGTCTCTGGGGAATGCTGGGTCTGGGGCTGAGAAAGGGAGTCTTTTCTACCTGCCTGCCTCCGGCTTAGCGCCATTCTGCCCAGGACAATAATAAGAAGGCCGATGGTGAGGGATTCTGGAAGAAACGGCTGACACTGACACAGGTGGTAAGACACGGGGCAGAGCCACGACACGACGACCATCGGCATTGGGAATGACGAGCAAGGGACCCAGAGGGGCATCTGAGCTGACGTTCTATCTTCTGGACGTGGTTGGCCGGTAACCCAGGTCTTCACTCTTCAATTATTTATTCTATCATATTTACTGTCATTGTTTATCTAACGTGTATTTATGTTTTATGTGTTTTGGTATATGGGGGGGAAACAGTGAGGAGAAACAGCGGAAGAAGCTGCTAGGAACTTAGCTTGGAAGGGACAGGAGAGGGGAGGAGGCCTGCCCTGGGCACTTGTGTGGCAGAGCCAGCGGGGAGCTCTGGTGCCTGCGGGCAGACGGGGCCGGTGGAGCCGTGGACACGGTGAGCCAGCAGGGTGGGACCTGCAGGGGAAGGTCAGGCAGAGGGTGGGAGGCCAGCTCTTAAAAAGCGTGTCAAAGGTGGCCTATCCATACATGGAGTCCTATTCAGCCTCAAAAAGGAAGGCAGTTCTGACACCTGCTCCAACGTGGCTCAACCTGGGCGAGGTCATGCTCAGTGAAATACGCCCGTCACAAGGGGACAGATACCGTATGATCCCACCTAGATGAGGACCTAGAGCAGACAGATTCAGAGACAGAAAGCAGAATGTGGGTTGCCTGGGGCCGCGGGAGGCGGGGAGGGGGGTTCTATAGGTGCAGCATTAAAGTTTTGCAAAATGAAGACATTCTGAAGATGGATAGTGGTGATGACTGCACAATGATGCGAGTGTATATAACGCTACTAAACTGTGTACTTAGGAACTTCCCTGGTGGTCCAGTGGTTAAGATTCTGTGCTTCCACTGTAGGGGATGCAGGTTCGATCCCTGGTCAGGGAACTAAGATCCTGCACGCCATGTGGCATGGCCAAAAAAAAAAAAAAAACCACCAAAAACTGTGTACTTAAACACAGTTAAGAAGGTAAATTCTGTTATGTGTATTTTACAAAAAATTTTTTTAAAAGCCTTGGGGGATTTCCCTGGTGGCACAGTGGTTAAGAATCCGCCTGCCAATGCAGGGGACACGGGTTCTAGCCCTGGTCTGGGAAGATCCCACATGCCACGGAGCAACTAAGTCTGTGCGCCACAACTACTGAGCCTGCGCTCTAGAGCCTGTGAGCCACAACTACTGAGCCTGCGTGCCGCAACTACTGAAGCCCACGCGCCTAGAGCCCATGCTCCACAACAAGAGAAGCCACAGCAATGAGAAGCCTGTGAACCGCAACTAAGAGTAGCTCCCACTCAGCAATGAAAACCCAACGCAGCCACAAAAAAAAAAAAAAAAAAAAAAAGGCTTGGGACTTCCCCGGCGGTCCAGTGGTTAAGACTCCGTGCTTCCACTGCAGGGGGCACAGGTTTGTTTGATCCCTGGTCGGGGGACTAAGATCTCGCATGTCATGCGGTGTGGCCGAAAAAAAGAAAAGAAAAAAGAAAAAAAAAAGGCTCATCGAAGAACTGTCTGGAAGGTGAAGATGGCAACTGCGTTTCTAAGTGTACGGTCAGCGAGTTAGGATGCAGGGGCTGCTGGGAGCCCCGAGCGGGCTCTGGACGAAGGCAGGGGCTCCCCATCCCCAGCCCTGAGCTTCGCCGGGGGACCCGGTAGCTGTCCCCGCAGCAGACTGGCACCCCCAGCCCCTGGCCCAGCTGGGCCCCTTAGGAAAGGGAACGGCCCCACACTCACCTCTGCACTGTCTGCGAGGCCACCAGGAAGGACATGAGGTCTCCCCCCGTCAGCTGCTGTCCGGCCACGAGGGAGCCCCCAATAAACAGGGTGCCCAAGACCATGCCTGAGTGGGGCAAGGACAGGGGTTCAAGGAGGAAGCAGTGGAGGGCAGAGGACAGAGCCTGGCCCACGTGTTGGTCCCCTCTGGCAGTCCCTGCGGTGCTCCCAGCTGACTGGAATTTAGGTAAGTCACTTGACTGGTCTCTGCCTCTGTCTTGTCATCTGGCAACGAGTGGGTTGGGGGCACCTCCATGGCTCCCTCGGGGGCGGCCCAGCAGCGCGCTGTACACGGCTCGGCTGTGACACTGGGCCTCCCTGCCCACTGCCTGCCGGCGACAGCAGCCTCCGTAGACCAGCTGAATGGCCCTCGAGAGACATGTGAAGGACCTCGGGCAGGTGGAGAGCTGCCCGTCGCCCGCCCTGCTGGGACCCGTCCTTCGCTCCTCCGAGCTCAGCCCAAGCCACAGCCCAGGTCCCCCGGCGGGTCCTCGCTCACTCACAGTTGAAGGCGATACTGGAGAGCCCCTGGAACAAGGCGATGCCTCTGCCCAGCTCCTCCGCCTTACAGCGGGACCCCCCCAGCTCCGCTCCATAGAGTCTGCGACAGAAGCCGAGCCCAGCCCTCAGGAAGCAGGCAGGCTGGGACGCGGGGCGGGGGGAGGTGCATCTGGGGAGGCCGCCCCCCTGCCACCGCTCTGGGCTCCACCCCTGCCCGGCACTCACTCCTCTTCCCGCTGCTCCATGGCGAAGGCTCGCACGGTCCGGACGTTGCCCAGGGCCTCATCTGCCACAGCCGTTGCCCTGGCGACCTGCGAGGCGTCCAGGAGTCAGGGAGCCAGGATGGAGACAGGGAGGGGTGACAGAGGAGTACAGGGCAGAGAGGAGGAGGACGGGCGGGAATTCTGGTACCTGCTCCTGACACTGGCGAGACAATTTTCTGAGAGCTGAGCCCATCAGGGTGCCGGCGCCCATCAGGGCAGGCGTGGCCACCATCAGCAGCAGGGTGAGGCGCGTGGAGAGCATGGACAGGGTCACCAGGCAGCCGGCCACCTGCGTGCAGCTTCGCAGCCCCTGGGGAGTGGAGAGGAAGGCTGTCTGGCATCAGCAACGTGATGTGGGGGGCTTAGCAAGAGTCAGCTGGCTACAGCTAGCTCTCCACTCACAAGGCCAAGGCCATAGGTCCGACCCCCGGGAGGCCAACTGACAGTCCACTGGTCACAGAGCGTAACCCCTTCCTGATGAGCTGGCATGAAGGGGCGGGGTGAGAATGCCTGCAGACCAAGGCGTCCTCCCCCTGGACAAATCCCACTTTCATTCTCTTCTGCTCTAGAAACTGAACAGAAAGAGAATCGCCTGGGGAATTCCCTGGCCGTCCAGTGGTTAGGACTTGGTGCTTTCACTGTGGGGCTCGGGTTCAACCCCTGGTCGGGGAACTAAGATCCCACAAGCTATGAGGCGCGGCCAAAAAATAAAAAAAGAGAGAATTGCCTGGTGATGCCGCCCAGGGACGGCTAGGGGTCAGTGACAACGTGGGGGGAAGAGGAGAGGACATCAGGAATAGAGCAGAAAGCCATCGCTCCCTCTCCTGTCAGCGTGCCAGGCATTCCGGGGGCAAGGTGGTGATTCTGCTCTGGGCAAGCTGGGTCAGGAAAGGCTCTTGTCTGAGCCTTCCTTCTTGGGAAGGTTTTCCAGGGAGGTAGGATTTCAGAACAGGAGAGAAACAGCCTGTCCTGACCTTGGACGCTGCCGTGGCTCCTCCCTGCTGTGAACTTCCCTCTTCCCTCACCCACACCCTCACCAGACAGCAGGCTTCTCGCTTCGGGGTGAGCCTGGGCGCAGGGCCCAAGGGTGGGGCGGGGCGGGGGCTGGGCAAGACCGGCCTGCTGCATCCGCACTAGGGAGCGTGCGCGTGTGAGGGAGCGTGGGGGGACCTGGGCGCTGACCTGGGAGATGACGAGTTTGAAGGATGATTTAAACTCCTGCACGTCAGTCGTCAATCGGCTTACCAGCTGCCCTGTCTTTTTAGCATCGAAGAAAGCAATGTCTTGTCTGGCGGTGGGACACGGGGGCAGCGGGTGGGGGAGAAGAGGGAGACACGACCTCAGGATGAGGCCCCGCCCCTAGACATTCACCCAGAGCCCCCGAGGGCCCCTTGGTCCCTGCCACCACTGCACCCCATGGCCCGAGGCTGGAAGTACCGGAGCAGGTTGCTGAAGAGGGCCCTCCGCATGTCCGCGGCCACGCGCTCGCCGACGCGGGACAGCAGCACCAGGTACCCGAAGGTCAGCAGGCCCTGGAAGAGAGGCCAGGCTCTGAGGGGCGCCCGCGCGGCTCCTCTGGCGGCCCCCGGGCCCTCCCTTCTGCTGTACCTGGAGGCCGTAGAGGATGAGCAGGTGGGTGCCAAGGCTCCGGGACTCCGTCAGGAAGCTGCCCACGTGGTCCCTCGTGTACTTGGCCACGACCTCCACCAGCTGACCCAGCAGCAGTGGGATGTGCACGTTCACCAGTGCTGCGCCCAGTGCCAGCTTCGGGGGTGGGAGACAGATGTCTACAGGGGGACCGTGCTCTTCCCTACCCCTGGCCCTTCCTCTCCCACTACTGCCCATGCTCTGGGGGCTCCTGTGTCTCTCGGAGAGTTAAAGCCCAGCTGCCAGCCCCCGGGGACCCCTGGACCCTGTTCACCCAGCTGCCCTGTGCAGGTCCTCCTGGTGACCCCCAGCACTGCTGCTTCCCGAGGTCTCCTCTGAGATTCGGCCAGGCAGGAAAGCTGTCCCTAGGCGGCTCTGGCTGGGGCTTCCGTGAACCCCTGGCTGGATTCTTCCCTGTCCCTGGCGTGGGGTGGGGCGGGAGAAGACCTCACCACAACGGCTGCCCCCAGGACCAGCAGATGGGGGCGTAGAAACTGCCAGAAGAGCTTCCAGTTGAAGCGGGGCTCCACGACACCGGGTCCGGAGCGGGCCGGAGGGGCCGCTTCTGCCTCACAGAGGGCCACAAGGCCGCGGCGGGGGCACTTACTCAGGACCACGGGGCCCAGCAGGACTCCCCCAACCCAGTGCCAGGCAGAGGGGCTGCGGCCGGGAGCTGGGGGGGCCCGAGGGAGGCGGGCCCGGAGCTGGGCCCGCAGCCGGGCCACGGCCCTGAGGAGGCAGGAGCTGGGGCGGCCATCGCAGGACCTGCAGGGAGAGAACGGCACTGGCGGCCCTCAGCTGAACAACAAAGCGGCCGAGCTCTCGGCTCCGCCCTCTGGAGAGCAGCAGCCCCTCTCCCGACGGCCCACCCTGCCCTTCTCAGGGTGGCTCTTAAGCAACCTCGGTTTCTGAGATGAACACGCCCGGTGGAAAGCAATCGAGTGGTAAAGGTGTTCTCCCTGGCTCGTCTCTCAGACGGCGGGCCCTAGCCAGTGACCATCTCCAGCCCCTGCTCTCAGAATCACAGGACCTCAGAGCTGGACGGCGCTCCTCTTACAGTGGAGAACACAGAAGTTCCCAGTGAATGCAGCTCAGAGCGGGACAGTGCCCCCCGCCTCGCCAAGTCATCAGTCCGCTCTGTTTGATCCTCACATCCCTGGGAGGGAGATGCCAGTATTCTCACTTGATAGATGAAAAAATCCTGCAGGGCTGAGAGCTGAAATCATTTGTCCCCAAGCAACAGAACTAGGACAAGAGAGGAACCCTGCTGTCTGACTCCAGAGTCCAGACTCATCCTCTGCTGCCATGTGTGATGAGCCCAGGGTTATGTGTGGCAGGGCCAGGACTGGACCCAAGTCTCTGACCACTGGTCGGAAGCTTATTACATATCCCATCGCCCTGTCTCCTTCCTGGCCTTGAGTGCTTATGTGACAACGCAAGGAAGGAAAGGGTGACAGACTCCCTCTCTGTCAGCTGAAGGAAGAAAAAGAAATAAAATCCAAATAACGTATCTTGTCATCTTGGATAGGCCAAGATCACCCCTTTCCTGCAGTTTCGGTACCTGTAGATGGCAACGTAGGGCCGCCAGCCTACTGTGCACCAGTGCTCTGCTCTGAGGAACAGAAAGAGGAGGCGAACAGTACAGACCAAGTAACTACCCTGTGGTAGTTAAGCTTTAGTGTGTGTGTGGATACAAACAACTAACGACAAAGCTTGCTGAGGCTGGAGGGTGGGGGTGGGGTGGGGGGAGTCATTACCGTCCTTTTTTTTTTTTTTAATTAATTAATTAAATTTTTTTTGGCTGTGTTGGGTCTTTGTTTCTGTGCGAGGGCTTTCTCTAGTTGCGGCAAGCGGGGGCCACTCTTCATCGCGGTGCGCGGGCCTCTCACTATCGCGGCCTCTCTTGTTGCGGAGCATAGGCTCCAGACGCGCAGGCTCAGTAGTTGTGGCTCACGGGGCCAGTTGCTCCGCGGCATGTGGGATCTTCCCAGACCCGGGCTTGAACCCGTGTCGCCTACACTGGCAGGCAGATTCTTAACCACTGCGCCACCAGGGAAGCCCATTTACCGTCCTTTTAAAACACCTGGGCTTGAGAGGGCAACAAGGACTATAATCATAATTGCATTTTTTTTAATTTAAAAAAATTTTTTTTAAAATTTATTTATTTAATTTATTTTTGGCTGTGTTGGGTCTTCACTGCTGCGAGCGAGGGCTACTCTTCCTTGCAGTGCGCGGGCTTCTCACTGCAGTGGCTTCTCTTGTTGCAGAACACAGGCTCTAGGTGCGCGGGCTTCAGTAGTTGTGGCACGCGGGCTCAGCAGTTGTGGCTCACGGGCTTAGCTGCTCCGCAGCATGTGGGATCTTCCCGGACCAGGGATTGAACCCGTGGCCCCTGCATTGGCAGGCAGATTCTTAACCACTGCACCACCAGGGAAGTCCCCATAATTGCATTTTAAAGATCATAGCAGAGCAGAGTGAGCTGGAGAAGGACAGGAGTGGCTATAGGGAGGGCTGTTAGAAGCATAAATTATCTGGCCAAGAGTATATGGTAGGACGATCAAAGATCCAAATGAGATTATTGATGAAGAGAGGCTTTTAAAAAACAAATAGATGAAAGGTTTCTTCTTTACTATGATGGTCTTTCATATTTCCAGACCCTCCTAACTGCACACTCCATCTCATCCTTCCTTGTTTCAGGGAGGCCTTGGCTTCTTGCCACCTCTATGTTACACCTCCCCCGACCCCATCCACCTGCCTGTCTTCCACTGTGTACTTTATATCTATCCAAAATATAAACGGAGAAGCTCAATGTCTTTCTGCCCTGTGTATATGCCCCTCTTCCCCATTAGACCATATATTCCTTGACGGCGGGAAGCCCTATCTTATTCACCCCTGTATCCCCAGCACTTAGCAGAGCTCTTAGCAGAACATATCAGTGTTCAGCGAATGGTTATGTTTGTTGAGCACATGCTCTCATTAGAAATGCAGAACAATCTGCCCTGACTCGCTGCTGCAGCGTTTGCAAGGTTTTAGACTTACTGTGGATAACAGTAACAAATATGTTTTACGTTGCGATCCAGCACAACGTCACAGAAAACTGAAATGCTTCACGAAACAATACTTCCTCTCATTTTGTTTTGGCTGTCCTGTGCGGCTTGCGGGTTCTTAGTTTCCCCACCAAGGATTAAACCCGGGCCCCGGCAGCGAAAGCGCCAAGTCCTAACCACTGGACCACCAGGGAATTCCCTCCCTAATTTTTAAAATTAATTGATTCATTTATTTTTGGCTGCATTGGGTCTTCGTTGCTGTGTGTGGGCTTTCTCTAGCTGAGGCGAGCGGGGGGTTACTCTTCCTTGTGCTGCGCAGGCTTCTCATTGAGGTGGCTTCTCTTGTTGCGGAGCATGCGCTCTAGGCGTGTGGGCTTTAGGAGTTGTGGCACGTGGGCTCAGTAGTTGTAGCTCATGGGCTCTAGAGTGCAGGCTCAGTAACTGTGGTGCAGGGGCTTAGTTGCTCCGCGGCATGTGGGATCTTTCCGGACCAGGGATCGAACCCATATCTCCTGCATTGGCAGGCGGATTCTTAACCACTGCGCCACCAGAGAAGTCCCCCTACTTTGTTTTTAACATGTATTCCATTATATTCACTTTTAAATGATTCAGACTCACTAAATTCACTTTATGATCTATTGTGTTGTGACCTGACGTTTTAAAAACACTACTCTATGAACACACAAATACTAAAACATTGTTTGATGTCTTTACTGGAGTTTCGCTCTAGTTAAAAAACATCGACACCCTTACTCTTTTCCTAAGGACTGTTTTCAAGCCTTTTAATAATTTACCATGGCCACTTTCCAACTTTTCTCATCTTCTCCAAACTAAGGTCTAAGCAGTGCTTGGTCACTGCCAAGAACTGGCGGATTACTTCCCAGCACCGGTACTTCTAACTGCAGCTCCGCCCATCTCGCCCTCCATCAGTCAGATGGGTTTTCCAAAGGACACAAGTCCACATCCACCCGCCCCTGCGAATCTGCTGCCTGCCTGGCTCTCGGGTTCTTCACTCCAGGATTAGAAAGGAATCAGTCGCTTCTCATAAAGCATTTACAGCGGAGTGGCAGTTTCAGGGTACATGTTCGTTTCCCACCTGTGTCTTTCTCTTGAGACCAACGTGTGTAGACCATACAAGAACACATACATACGCGTTACCAAATTGACTATATCTGCTGAAAGTATCCCGATTTAGGAACCATTTTTGTTCAGTTCACACTGAATCTTTGGAACAACAGCAATACTAAATGTCTCTGGACACTAATAATTTTTGCCCACATCGCCAGACCAATTCCAAGAACGAGCACTGGGGCCGGAAACGGGGGCCCGACACCTGTGCAGCACGGCGCCCGCTGGTGGGGAGGAGACCTAGCGTGGTCACCGGCCAGAGCGCCCCCTCCGTCCAGCCCACGCGCAGATACAGACGCGCCGAGTCTCCTGCTGGCACCTGGGTCTCCCTGTAAATAATTGAGGCCAATCCCCGGGGGAGTGACATTCAACCCCGGGCCGGGCCGGCCTACAACTCCCAGCAGGCCTTGCGCGAGCCCGGGACTCCATCTCCCGGCGGTCCCCACGCCCAGCCGGCGGCTCAATGGCCCGCGCTCCCAGTAGGTTTGTCCCTTTTTACCTGACGGCCGAGAATGTCTGGAAGCGAAGGGGTAGTAGCGGCTTGCCTGGGACGGGGCTACCCCGAATCCCGACCCGAAATAAGTGCACCAACATGGTGGGGGGAGAACAGGAGCAGCCGGCAACGGCAGCTTCACCCTTACTCCACTGACGGTTCCATGTTGGCTCCGGTCCCCATCCCGACAACCCCCTCGCGACTCGGCGATGATTGGTGGAAAGAAGCATCAATTTCATTGCAAGCTGTGATTGGAGAAAACCTTGTTAGCCCCCCTTCTGGAACTGTGATTGCAGAGAGCCGCCTGTCTCCCGCCCCCAGTTCCGGGCGGGCCCTGCCGTGAGCCGGCCGTCCGAGTCGGCTATGGGGTGACGTTTTGAGAGTGTGCAGAGTGCGTTCCCCCGCCCTGGGGTATCCATAGTAACGCGTCAGCTGCTGACCTCCGGGTCATTCTCTTATGGGTGCTCCCGGCGGACTCTAGATGTTCCGGAGTCTCCAGGGAGTGTAGACCGCTGGTTCTGGGCGACTGAGGGACAAAAATCTTTTGGAGTTTTTTCAAAACATGTGCACGTGCTTTGCCACCCACCCCGCTCTCCTAGGCGAGTCAGAGCTCCGGGGACGGCAGCCACATATATTTGGGGGGAAAAAAACCCTGGTGATTCTGATAAGCTGCCCCTACTCAATGGTTTAGAACCGCTGGCGCGACCCTAGATCCATCTCTCCCACAGATGCCTTCCTACCGCAGTTAGGCTGACTGTGCCTGAAGCTGCCACCGCACAGCTCTTACACCTCTGTTTCGCTCTTAGTTATTTCTTCTGTGTAATTACTTGTTTGCATAGCTGCCTCCCCACTGGGCTGTGACTTCCTTTTGGGTAGTGGCTCTGTCTCATTTATCCGTCCCCTCCTTCCCCTCCAAATGCCTGGCAGGGAAAAGTGTCCTTAATAATAAATTGACGTGAATTGGGGCCGGTGGTAGGGAGGCTGTTCATCGATGAATCTGGAGTGAAACTGGGTAGGAAAACGTGTCAGGATTAGTCTGAGGTTGGGCTGGGTGAGAAGGCTGTATGGGAGGGTCCTAAAGTGAGTATGGTGGAATATCAGGGTGAGTGAGGTTGGGGAGAGACCAGAGGAAACCCCACATATCTGATTTTGACAGATGTCTCAGAGAGATCATGGGAATTTCCTAGCCCCTCTGCAGTGTGGGATTCCATTTTGGGCACCAGGAGTCTTGTTTTCATAGCTCTGCCTCCTGCTCGGGAATAAAGCTATGCAAGTCCTGAGCTACTATGACAATTCCCCTCCCAGGAAGGAAGCACAGGTTCCTCCTCTAAGTTCCTCCCGTGGGCAATCTGGGATGTACCCTGTTCCTCTGTCTCCATGTCTTGGACACTGGTCCCTACATCAGCACTTGGGCTTAAGCCCTGGAGGCCCTGACACCTGGGTGGCTGAGTCAGCACCTCAGGAATGGACTTCAGTAGGAAACCTGATGATTCAGGGCCTCAGGAATGGCATTGGACAAGCCACCATACCAGATGCCTGGGCCTCCGCCTCCTCCTTGAGGTGGCAACAAGGAACTCAACTCAGCTCATCCCTGGGGCATCCAAATTACCTGCCCTTCCAAATTCCAGACCTTCAGCTGCCCTCTGCTGGGTCAGCCCTGATGCTTCTCAGGGGGCCCCCAAAACTGGATCAGAACTTGGTAGAGAGGGTTTCAAGAGGATAAATAAGTAAACATAATAGAGCTTCTGAGGAACCCCACTTTCCTACTGTGAAAGCTCCAAGAACCACCTCACATCCAAAATAATTGCCTCTCCTCTCTTCACTTGCTCCTTCTCCTCAGTTTCCCCCACCCTGGCTGCAAAGTCAGACAGTCTCCCCTTTTCCATTCCTTAGCACTGTCGTACAAGCAAAACGTGTAGCCTTTTTCATTTTCTTTTTTTCTTTTTGTTTTTGGTCTTAAAGTGTTTCTCTGTTGATCACTCTGTGTGTGTGTATATAGGGAGGGGAGATAAGTTGTTTTGTTTTTTTCTGAGATAAGGTTTTAAGAAACTAAAGCTGTGTATCTTGGCCCCATAGCCCTATAGTCCTCACTAGGATTCTTTCTGTCTTTGTTCTTGGCTGCTGCTCTCTGGCCTCCCTGCTTTAAGTCCGCGGGGGGTCTGAAGGTGGGACCGTGGGGATCTCCTTCCATCTGCTGCTTGTCTGCTCCTGCCTCTCAAGGTACTGCCCTGCCAGGCATGGAGGTGGGGCCCTAAGAGGTTTGGCCGCAGGTTGCCCTGGAAGGGGTGTGAGTGGTCGGACTGGTGACTGCGAGTTGGGACGCCTGAGGCCTCCCCCAGCTGAGTCACCGGGCTGTTGTTGTCACCGTGCTGGTTGTTGAAATCCCCGCTCAGCAACGCAGACCTCTTCGGAACTAGCAGCAGCTCCCATCCTTCCAAGCTTTCAGGAGATGCCGCTGGCCTGATGGTGAGGCAAATGGGCGGGGGGTGGGGTGGGGTGCGGACCAGGGGGCAGCTGGGGCGGTGGGGAGACCTGGGGCGTGGATCCGTGCCCCTCCTCCCCGTGCCACTGCCTCCTCTTCCTCCTCCTCCGGGTCGGGGACCTGGGGGAGGGAGGGTCTCCATCTTCTCTCTGGCCCCTGCCCCTCACACAAAAAGCACCCCTTCCTCAGCTCCTTCTTCAGCCCCGGGGCCCCCCTTCCCAGCGGTGCAGGCCCCAGGGGCTTCTCAGCCTCGCTCTAGTACTCTCCCCACTCCCGCTACCCCCGCCACGCAGCCCCGGCCCGCAATGACGCCCATCTCTGCTCCCCCTTCCTGGGGGTCCCACTCTGCCCCTCCCCCACGCCGATGCCCCCAGGACCCTCCTGGGCTGCGGATAGGCCCTCTGGTCCCTGAGCAGGTTTATGAGCGGTTGGATGACTGTGATCCTGAGGGGTCCCAAGATTCAGCCCTCCATGGGGAGGAACAGCAGCCCCTGCTTCATGTGCCTGAAGGGCTCCGAGGTGAGCGGGCGGGTGTGGGGCTGGGGAGGGCCTCAGGGCTCCAGAGTGTCCCCCGGGCTGGGCCTCTGGCAGAGGCTTGAGGGCACGGAGTCAGGGGAGTCCCAACGCTCTCCCCTCTGTGCCCAGGCTCCTGGCACCACGTCCAGAACCTGGACAGCTTCTTCACCAAGATATCCTTTTGTGCTCTGCCTGGCAGAAGGGGCACGGGAGGCAGGGAGACAGGGGTGTAGTGGGTTGGGGACTTGGGGGCTGAGGAGTCGGCGTCCTCAGGAAAGGCCCATCATGCCGTAGGCTTAATTCTTGACACCCTGCCACATCTACAGCTACCACCAGAGGAGTGGCTTTGCCTGTATCCTGCTGGAGGATGTCTTCCAGCTGGGGTGAGATGCTTGTCCCAGACCCCAAGGTCTTCCCCTTGCTTCCTCAGCAGTGCCTGCTGAGTCCGCCAGCACCTTCCCAGGCAACCCAGGGGCTCAGCAGGATGGGTTAATCCGGGCGGGCCTGGAGGCTGGGGCAGGAGCCCTCCCAGCCCTCAGGCCTGACCACTGCACTCCCTCCTGTCCCAGACAATTCATTTTCATTGTCACCTTCACAACCTTCCTTCTTCGCTGCGTGGATTACAGCGTTCTCTTTGCCAACCAACCAAAAAACCGAACAAGACCTGGGTCGCTCCACAGCAAAGTGACCTTGTCAGATGCTATCCTACCCTCATCCCAGTGTGCCCAGCGGTGAGTGACAGCTGGTGGGGGAGGTGACGGGGGAGAGCAACCGACAAAAGCCTCCCCTCCTTTTGTTCCTTGGTCTAGATCAGCCATTCTCCAAGTTTTTAGTCTCAGGCCACCTTTAATACACTTAAAATTGATTGAGAACCCAACTCCCAAGAGCTTTTGTTTATGAGAATCCTATCTATATTTACCTTGTTAGAGATTAAAGCTGAGAACAGCTTTAAAACCTAAGAACGTACAAACACACATTCCATCGACTGTGACCGTGATGTCACGTAGCCTCTGGAAAAGGCCACTGTATACTCTTGGGAGAATGCGAATGAAAATGGCAGAAAACCTTAATATTATACGAAAAGTTTTGACTTTGCAGACACTCACAAGCGTCTGGGGACCCCCTAGGGCCCACACTTTGAGAACCACTGGCCTGGCTGGGTCCCCTCTCCAGGACCGCCATCGCTCCCCAAGCCAGGTCTCCCTTGCCATCGGGGCCCTACTTTCTCTCTCCTGTCTGCCCCACCCGGCACAGGATCCACTCCAGCTCCCTGCTGGTCTTCCTGCTCATCCTGGCTGCTGCCTTCTGGCTCTTCCAGCTGCTTCGCTCGGTCTGCAAACTCTTCAGCTACTGGGACATCCGGGTGTTTTACAGGGAGGCCCTGTGCATGCCCTCAGTGAGTTGGGTGAGCGTGTCTGTGGAGGGGTGCCATGTCAGGGGGCAGAGGATGGGAAGGAGTAAGGGGGCTGTACGGACAGAAGGATCCACTGGGAAGAGGGCAGAAGGCCTGAGTGACACCTACCCTTGGCCCCGAATAATGTTAGGAAGTGGGGTACCTCCCCTTAGAACACAAGGTCCTTACTGTTGTGGAGCGTAGTTGATGTAGATGGTTATGGAAGATGAGGTACAGTCACGTGCTTGTGGTCCAAACAATGGGTCTTTAGAGGGAGGGCAGTGACCTGACTTTACAGAGCAGGAGGAACTGGGGTTGGGCTGGGAAGGTTAGGAGGTGGGGAGGCATTCCAAACCCCAGGCAGGGGAAGCAATGAGCATCTTTGGGCAGCAGTAAGGAGACTGACCCACCAGCCTGCAACTGAGTGTTCAGGCCCCCGTCGGTGAGCCCACCCCGCTTTCTGGCCCCTGTTTGCAGGAAGCTACTTCGTCGGCCCCTTCACTGTCCCTGGTCACGCTTCGCTCTTTCCTCTCCGTCTTGCTCCTGCTCCTTCTGGCTCTGCACCCAAGTTCTTTCTTTAAGGCACAGCGCAAAGGCTACCTTCGGCAGCCGGCTCTCCTTGCTCCTCTCAGCAGTGCAGAGCCTTTTACACAGCCCTCCTGTGCAGCAAAGGGGAGAGGTTCTCGAAAGCCCACCTGAGTACGGAAGCACAGCCGTAGCACAGGGAAGAGCCGCGAGGGCTGGGGATGGAGGCAGGGAAGATCAGGAGCTGGACCACTGCTCCTCCAGGAGGTGCCTGACCCTTCTCTTTCTCCTTCCTTCTTTCCCCGCTTCCTTCCAGGGGAAAGGGAGACCCTGGGATGGACTGGAGAGGCTGGCCTGGAGGGACTTGACTAAGCTGGACTGGGGAGGCTGGGTGAAACTGGGTGAAAATGAGGTTTGCAGATGAGCTCCAAGTGAGATCTGACAGCCTCCACCCCAGATGGGGACACGGCCATTGTTTTGGGAAGGTTAATCCGATGGAGTGGGATGGGGCGGGGTGTGTGTGTGTGTGTCTCAAAGCATGCTGAGGTAAAAGTTTGGGGGCTTCTGGGCCCAGCGGGCTGGTACCCTAGGAACAGGCAAGAGACTGCCTTGTTACCTGCAGCTGTGATGTACCTTGTATGTGTAGGGCTGTGGGCATGGGGGGGGGGGGGTGGCGAGCGGTGGCCAGGAAAACCTGCTCTTAAGGAGCTGAGCTCAGATACTTGTAGAGTTTGGTTTATGAGCTGTTCCTGGGAAGCACATGACTCACGGCCTCAGGAGGGGCAGGGCCCTGAGGAACATAGTTCAGAAGGGGATGTGGGGAACTAAGAGGTGCCCCTTGTTGGTGGCAAGGCGAAGGGAGGGCGAGGGGGCAGAAAGCAAAAGGTGGCAGCTTTCGTGCCCGAGAGACACTGGGTGAGGACGGCGGGGATGCATCTCTGGTCACGGGGAGTTTGGGCATCGCCGTGGAGAGGAATCCAGGTGGCTGGCGCTCAGGCGTCCCCTCTCCGCAGGAGGAGCTCAGCTCGGTGCCCTGGGCAGAGGTGCAGTCCCGCCTCCTGGCGCTGCAGAGGAGCGGGGGGCTGTGCGTGCAGCCGAGGCCGCTGACGGAGCTGGACGTCCACCACCGCATCCTGCGCTACACCAACTACCAGGTGGCGCTGGCCAACAAGGGCCTGCTGCCGGCCCGCTGCGCCGTGCCCTGGGGAGGCAGCGCGGCCTTCCTCAGCCGCGGCCTGGCGCTCAACGTCGATCTGCTCCTCTTCCGCGGGCCCTTCTCGTTCTTCCGCGGCGGCTGGGAGCTGCCCGACGCCTACAAGCGCAGCGACCGGCGGGCCGCCCTGGCCGCGCGCTGGCGGCGCACGGTGCTGCTGCTGGCGGCCGTGAACCTGGCGCTGAGCCCGCTGGTGCTGGCCTGGCAGCTGCTGCACGCCTTCTACAGCCGCGCGGAGGTGCTGCGGCGCGAGTCCGGCGCGCTGGGGACGCGCCGCTGGTCTCGCCTGGCCCGCCTGCAGCTGCGCCACTTCAACGAGCTGCCGCACGAGCTGCGCGCGCGCCTGGCCCGCGCCTACTGCCCCGCCGCCGCCTTCCTGCGCGCCGCCGCGCCCCCCGCGCCCCTGCTCGCGCTGCTCGCCCGCCAGCTCCTCTTCTTCGCCGGCGCGCTCTTCGCCGCGCTGCTCGTGCTCACCGTCTACGACGAGGACGTGCTCTCCGTGGAGCACGTGCTCACCGCCATGACCGCGCTCGGGATCGTGGCCACCGTGGCCAGGTGCGATGGGGGGGAGATGTCCGGGGAGGGGGCATTCCTCTGTCCTGGGGCTGAGCCTCCCGCGCATCCCCTACCCCTCCCACCGCTAGTGGCCCCCCAGCCCTGCATCCCAGCCGCGCATCCTCTGAACGGCAGGCCCCTTCTCCACCCCGATCCCGCCTTCTAGGTCTTTCATTCCGGGTGAGCAGGGCCAAGGGCGTCCGCCGCAAATCCTGCTGCCGGCGGCCTTGGCGCACATACACTACCTCCCGGAGGAGACCGGCCCTGCCGGCAGGACCAGCGCTTACCGGCAGATGGCGCGGCTGTTGCAATACCGAGCGGTGAGGGTCACGCCCGTAGCGGGGCTGCGGAGGAGGCTTGGCTGCCCGCGGTGTCTGGGGACAAACGGGCTCAGGGCTGGCCCTCCCGGGCGTCGGGGAATGAGTGGGTTGGAGGTTTCCTGCTTGGCGAGTTTGGTTGCCCTCAGCAGCCCTTCCCAGCCTCACCCCTGCTTCCCCAGGTCTCCCTCGCGGAGGAGCTCCTGTCGCCTCTCCTCACCCCACTGTTTCTGCTCTTCTGGTTTCGCCCCCGCGCCTTGGAGATTATTGACTTTTTTCGTCACTTCACTGTAGATGTGGCCGGGGTTGGGGACATCTGTTCCTTTGCCCTTATGGATGTGAAGCGCCACGGCCACCCTCAGGTGAGAGCCTGACCCTGGCTGGGCGGGGCTGTGGTTTGGTAGGAGTTTGCTTGCCTCACTCAGAGCAGAGCTGGGTTCCACCCCCAGCTCCACTGCTTGCCACCTGTGACCTCGAGTTAGTCACTTCACTTCCCCTTAGGGCCCTCATTTGTCAAATGCAGACAATGACTAGCCAGTGCGTGGGACTGTTAGGACGATTACGTGAGGTGACGTGTGTAGAGCCCTGCCAGAGGTCCCAGCATGTCGTAACACCTGTAAACGGGAACGAAGACCATCAGAGAGGCCGAGAAACGTCTCGGTCAGTGGACGGGGCTGGCGTCAGGCCAGCCCTGGTATCCAGTGCGCACAGGTTTGGCAAAACACTGAGGTCACGCCCCATCCTAGTGCTGAGTCTGGACCCAGGTGCAGTTCTGCGGCTGTGTTTTTGGGTGGTCTTGAGCTAGTCCCCATTCTTTCCAGTTCACCTGGAAAGAAGGAATGGGGGGCTAGTGTCTCCCGTCCTGCCTACCCCAGGGGACACCCACTGCAGCTATAAAAGTGGTGTTCATGGGAGTTTCCCGGTGGCCTAGTGGTTAGGATTTGGTGCTTTCACTGCTAGGGCCCGGGTTCCATCCCTGGTAGGGGAACTGAGATCCCACAAGACACGTGGCGTGGCCAAAAAAAAAAAAAAAAAAAAAAGTGCTGTTGGCGGCACCTGAAGGACTGTGGTTGCTTTCAGTGGCTCTCGGAGGGACAGACGGAGGCTTCACTGTCAGAGCGTGCCGAGGACGGGAAGACTGAGCTCTCACTGATGAGGTTCTCCCTGCTTCATCCACAATGGTGCCCCCCAGGCCACAGCTCCAAGTTCCTGGGGCACCTTCGAGGCCGGGTGCAACAAGACGCGGCCGCCTGGGACGCCAGCTCGGTTCGCAGCCCCCCCAGCCCCGGGATCCTCAGCAACTCTGCCTCCCCTCTGGTGAGTCGAAGCCTGGCCTGCCCTGCTGCCCTCACCCCCCGGGCCCTCCCCTCCCTCTGCCTCACCTCTTGTATTAAGAGGCTTGACAGCCTGCTCTCCTGCCTTCCTTAGACCTCCGCCTCCCCTCCTGTCCTCTCTTCTGACCCTCACTTCTCTTGCGCGCAGCAGGAGGCCTTCCCGGCCAACCTCTCGATGCAGCCCCTCGGGCCCCCCCAGGACCTGAGCCCCATAGTCCCCTGCCCAGCTGCAGCCACGGCCAGCCTCCTGGCCTCCATTTCCCGAATGACCCAGGACTCAAGGTGAGGGGTGGGGGCCTGAGACGCAAGGAGCAGGGCTGGTGGGGCTGATCCTCCAGGAGAAGGGTGCAGGGGCATGGGGGGGGGGTGATCAGGAAGGGGAGGTGAAGCCTGGCCCTCCCTGGGGCATGTGGGGACCGGGGGACATGTCTTTTTTTTCATCCACTGTGCCCTCTGTTCTAGCTGTGTGTCCCCAGGAGGCACTGGGGGCCAGAAGCTGGCCCAGCTCCCAGAGCTTGCGTCTGCTGAGATGAGTCTGCACTCCATTTACCTGCACCAGGTGAGTAGAGGGGTGCCAGAAAGAGAAACGCGGGGAGAAAGCAGCTGAACAAAATGGAGAGTGTGGAGGGGCTGGAGTGTAAGGAATTACCCAACAGGAAAGAACACAGTTCAGAAGAGGGTGAGGGGAACTAAGAGGTGCCCCTTGTTGGTGACAAGGCGAAGGGAGGGCGTGGGGGCAGAAAGGGAAAGAAAGGTGGCAGGTTTTGTGCCCGAGGGACACTGGGCGAGGACGCGAGGACACGTGGGTGTTCGCACTCCTGTCCTATAATCCTCTTAACAGCCCCACCCACTGGCTAGTCTTTGTCCTCATTTGACAGATGAGGGCACTAAGGGGAAGTGAAGCGACCAGCTCGAGGTCACAGGTGGCAAGCAGTGGAGCTGGGGGTGGAACGCAGCTCTGCTTTGAGTGAGGCAAGCAAACTCCTACCAAACCACAACCCCGCACAGCCAGGGACAGGCTCTAAGCTGAGGGTGGGGGAGGAGATTTCAGCACCCTCTGCACCGAGCCTGGGGGCTGGGCCTCAGGCTGCAGGGCCGGAGGGAGCCCCTCATTCTCCTCCTTTCCGTTTAGCTCCATCGGCAGCAGCAGCAGGAACTGTGGGGCGAGGCTTCAGCCTCCTCCCTGTCCAGGCCCTGGTCCAGCCCGCCGCAGACACTCTCGCCGGAGGAGGAGAAGCCATCCTGGTCCAGTGGTGAGGCGCTCAGGGTGTGCGGGGGACAGACCCCGGGTGAACCGCAGGTATCATGGCACTGCCCAGCTGATGGCTTTTCTCACCGGGCTCCAGTCCTGCTTCCAGCCCCAGACAGCAGTGGAGAACCCAGAGGACCCGGAATCTGTTCCCTGGAGGGTTTCAGGAGCCCACAGACGCCCAGAAGGAGCCTGGCCAGGCCACTAGCACCGACTGAGAGGGCTGCTGACGCTCAGTATTGTCTAACGGGTGGAGGCGGGGCAATGAGTAGGACACTGGGTGGAGCCAGACTCGGAGGGATGGGAACAGTGGTGGGAATTTGGGGTGATGGGGACGGTCATCTCTGGAACCTAAACCCCTGGACTGCTTGTCAAGAGTTTTTCCTCCCCCAGTTTCCCTGGCTTCTTCTCCAACCACAGGAGATCGGACGAGGTAGAGTGGAAGGGCACGCTGAGCCCTCTTTAAAGACCCCCATGGATGCTTTAGCTGGGCAGAACTTGGGAGTCAATGACGAACTCGCCCCGGAGAAGAGAGAAAGGGTAGGAGAGGAGATGCCCAAGGCATCGGGAAACATGTCTTAGAGACAGTCCTCACATGGAGGGGCTAAGAGACAACTATCTGTCCTGGATTGGTCGCCTGGGAAGAAGTGCCCGAGGGACCTCAAGTTGGAGGGCAGAGCCAAGATGGAGGCCAAGCTACACCTAAGGGAGCCATGAGGGACTGGACCTGAAAGGCAGTAGGTTCTTTAGACACGTCTGGACTTTAGGTTCCCGTGGGACTTGTGGAAGGGCATGGGGACCGTGAGTGGAAAGACTAGAGAAGCCTGACGTTTTTGGGGTTCACGTTGGTGTGACCTCTGAGGAAGTGGGTCTGGCCCCTCATCCTGTCTGAAACAAGCAGTAAAGTTTGCTCACGGCTGTGCTGCACACCTTTGTGACCTTAGTCCTGGAATCCCCACTCCTGTCAGCTGACGACTGCACCTGCTTCTCAGTCCAGATCAGGGGAGCAACACAGAACTGCCCGTGATTGGCTGGAAACCACCACTGTTCTCTAGGACTCCCTGTCAAAGAATTACCACCTCCACACTGCACAAGTTCAAAGACAAAGCTTGTCATTCATTCTGTAACTGTAATTGACAGCGCTGGGTTAGGCATCTTAGTAGCTCTCATAACTTCTGATCTGGTCTCTTATGGTGAATCTTCAGTAAATAAATATTTGAATGATTTAGAGATCAGGCTTCAAGATAAGATACTTCCGAGAGAGGTGAGGGGAATCTAAAATTCACCTAAATAACACAAAAGGGCTCTGGAATACCACTGCTGGGAGACGGCCTTCCAGATTTACTCAGACCTAGGGTAGGGAAACAGACCTAGACAGAGAAAGAGATATTCCCGGGAATCAGGCCAGTCTCCGCAGACTCTGGACAGAGGTGGGACGGCACCTCGGGAGGGGAGGGAGAGGTGGCCGGTTCCGGTCTGACGGCCCCTCTCTCCGCGAACTGAAGCGGAAAGCAAGAGGGCTCTCAGGGGCCAGGGGTGTCTGGGCCGGGCGGGTCGAACGCCCAGGGCACTGCGCCCCGCATATGCCGCTCCTGCAAGGAAAAGCTCTGGGTGCGTATGCGGCTTGTCACCTCCTGGGTGCGCAGCGTGAGCCCGAAAATGTCCTCGTGATAGCGTTGCTGATCCTGGCGGGGGAAAGAGGGCGGGAGATCAAAACCCAAGTCGGAGTTGCCGGTGGGAGTGGGTGCGGCCCCCGGCCCCCGGCCCCGCCCCTCCGCACCCGCAGCACGCCGATGACGTCGCCGGCCTCATCCAGCTCCATGTCGCCCTCTGTCGCCAAGATGCGCTGCACCGTCTGCAGGACGCTGGTTGCCATGGTGACATCGCCGCAGACAAACATGTGGCCCCGCTCGAGGCACAGCACGCGGTGCACCTCAGCAGCCAGCTCCGTCCGCAGGATGTCCTGCACGTAGGTCTGAGGGGAGGCGGGGTCAGGGGCAGACCCTGGCGGGGCACCAGGCAGGGAAGGGCAGGCCCCGGGGGTAGCGGGTAGGGTGGGTCCTGGGTGCGGGAAAGATGCCCAGCGCACCTGGTGGGGCCTTGGTGCGCTGGGGTGGGGTCTCAAGGGACGGAGCCAAGTAAGGGGCGGGGCATGGGTGAGGGTGGGTGAGACCCAAAGGGGCCTTGGCGTGAGGGTGGGGCCGAGAGGGGGGGCGGGCGTCTGAGCGCCACTGGGTGGGAGCTGAGGGGTCGGGCGGAGGGCGCACACTGCAGGGGGCGCGGCCGGCCTGGGCCTGGGCCTAGGCGCGCCGCCGGAGCGCACGTCGGTTCTTCCCCTGTCCCTCGCTTCGGGTTACCCCTGCCCCCTCAGGGTCCCGCACCTTAGGGCTGTCGGGTTCCCGGGAGAAGGCGGTGAGGACGCGGCCAAACACCCCGCGCTGCTGGGCATCCTGCACCTCCTCGCGGTAGAGATGGTCGAGCTGGGAGCACCGGCAGCCGAACACCAAGGTCATGGGGGCAGGCTGCAGCCCTGCAAGCATCACTGCGGCTTGGGAGAGCCCCCCAACCCCCTCCCGGGGACACAGCCCTAGTGACACCTCCCACTGGCTACCCTCACCCAGGCTGAGGGGCCCACCCTTTCCGGCAGAAACCACCGCTCAGCTGTTCGGCCTCTAGGAGGGTTGGGATGCTTTCACAGAGATCCTGCCTGACGCTGATTTACAGAGAAGCCGAAGGTCACAGGAGGTGGTGACTTCCCTCTGGTGGCATGGCCAGGAGTGACGCTGTGCTACGCCTGGGGCTTCTGACTCCATGCCCTTTGCACCGTCCAACGCTGCAGTCTGAGACTGTCTGGCCCCTTCCCTGCTCCAAGCCCATATTCTCCCACACCTTCAGTTCCTGCACTCTACACCTTCCTCTTAGTCACAAGCTCCCTTCTTTTGATTTACCAGCTCCCCTGGGCGCCCCATGCCCAACCTGAACACCCTGTAGCTTCCTTGGGTCTCAGACACACCTAGGTGACCTCTGACACAGTCCAGAGTCCACCTGGGGCATATCCGTCTTCTGAGTCCCAGCCCCATCTTCTCCAGACATCCGGGTTCCCTTTGTTGTTAATCCAATCCAACACTACTTTGTGCTGGGCACCAGGAAGCCAGACCAACAGGGCACTGCCCTTGCCTCTAGGCCCCCGACCCCCTGGCCTAATAAACTTCTTTTCACCTTTGTGGCCCTGTTCCTTGCCCTCTTTCCGACCCGGTTCCTGCTGTCTAGCCCCCCTGCTCTTTTGTGCCCCTAAGTCGTGTGACTCCCTCCTGCTTTCCAGTCATTCCTTTGGGCCCCGGCCTCACCTTTGCTCTCGATGTCATGTAGCCGCTCCTGCCAAAATCCCCGGAAGGGGGCGATGCCAGTGCCCGGGCCCACGAGGATGCAGGGCAAGCTGGGATCAGGCGGCAGCCGGAAGGAGGGAGCCCTAGCCAAGAGACCCTCCGTCAGGCCCACTTTGCTTCCCCACATCCCCCATTCTTATCAACCTCAGCAGGGTTGAGAGAGGAGAACTCAGCTTCCACTGAAAATGAGTTAATGCATGTGTCTAGCTCATAGTAAGCGCAAAGTGTTTAATAAAAGAACTTTGCTGATTGGCAGAAACTTCTTGGACCTGTGGTTTCTGGAGGTTGGGTCAAAGGAAATAAAGCTTAAATTTGAACTGAAGAACGTTTTGATGTGTCAGTTCAGGAGATATAGAAAGTATGGGGAAGGGAAGGACAGACAGCCTTTTCGTTCATAATGGGTTCACTGAGTGTCTTTATTTTAAACCATAGCCTCGACATTGGCATTTGGTTTGTGTTCACTAGATCGGCAGTTTATCTGTAATTTAGCCTGCTGGATGGGTTTGGGTCACTAGGCCTAGCTGGTGCCATCCTCGCAACTCTTTGTCCCACCTGAGACTTCCAGCTCCTGGGTGCCGGATGGGGCAAGACTTCTGAACACAGCAGGAGGGAAGGGTATCCTGAGATCCTTCACTTTCCTTGACTGCTCAGTGTTACTATGGTAACCTAACCAGTTCTCCCCGGACTAAATGCGGATGGGGCACAGTTCCCAGGTACCCTGCCTGCCAACATCAGACTGACCCCAGAGATGCAGGGAGGGACACAGCACACCGTCTAAAAGCAACAGGGCCTGCTGGATCGAATCCCAGCCCCGTCTCTGGGAACTGCAGTTTCAAGATAGGACCCGAAGTCCAAATTAGTGAAAGGCCCCAAACTTAGCCAGAGTTGTGAAGTGGGTGCCCCGTCCTGGATATGTTAAGTGGGGCGTCCGTGCTCCCAATCACACCCTTCACCAAAGCTTCTGCCCTCACCCTGTGCCACTGCCAGCAGATCCCTCCACCTGTCCTCGGCCATCCAAGACGCACTCTGCCACCCCTGCTGGGACACTCTCTTCTTGGTGCCCTTCCTGCCCCCATCCCCCGCAGTGCCCACTTACCCCCTGATGAAGCAGGGTACGGGGTCTCCAGTCTTGAGCTGGCTCAGCCATGTGGAGCAGACTCCGTAGTGCAGGGGACCCAGCCCATCTAGGGGGGTGGGGAGGGAGGGGGCCAGTGAGGGGTCCATCCCGGCCGGGGTCACTGTGTGGTCCTGGCCCTGCCCCTGCTCCCCAAACTCACCTTGGGTCCTGTATGCCAGCACAGCTACTGTGAGGTGGATCTCTCCTGGATGGGCGCTGGGTGCTGAGCTGACCGAGTAGTACCGGGGCTGGAGCAGGGGCAGCTGGGTGAGGAGTAGCGGGGCAGGCAGTGCCACGGATGGGAACTGCTCGAGCACCTCCAGCAGGGTGGGGCAGCGGAACCACTTCCACTCCTCGTAGCGCCGGGGGTCCTGGCGGGGGCAGGGGGCGGTGAGCTTGGAACCTTCTAGCCCTGCCTGATGACCTCCCTTCTTGACCCCTCCGGAGCTGAGCCTCCTGGGGTTTCTCCCTCCTCAGTAGTTCAGGCCAACAAACATTTCTTGAGCACCTTCTCCGTGCTTTTTTTTTTTTTTTAATCCTTTTGGCTGTGCTGTGTGGCACGTGGGCTCTTAGTTCCCCGACCAGGGACTGAACCCGCGACCCCTGCTGTGGAAGCGCGGAGTCCTAACCACTGGACCGCCGGGGAAGCCCCCTCCGTGCTTCTTTAAGGCGAGAGGATTCAGAGATGAGTAGCAACTCCGGAGCTGGGTCTTAGAGCCCCAGCGCGATAGCCAGGTGGGCGCCCCTGCTGGCTCGTCCTGCCTCAGCGGCCCCTGCGCCCCACTGGGGTGCCCCCACCTGGCTGAGGGTCTCGAGTTGCTGCTGCTCGCTGGGCTCTTCCGCCAGGGTGCTGAGCAGCCGAAGAAGTTGAGGGCTGGGCGGGGAGGTGATGTCCAGGAAGAAGGTGAGAGCCTGGCGCAGTGTACACGGGGGCAGCCGGGGGTCCCGCACCCAGCCGGGAGGAGGGCCACCTGGGGGGGGGGGACACAGGAGCTCTGAGGACGGGGCCGAGCCGGAATTGCATTGTCTGGGGAGTACAGGGGGACTAACCACCTCACGGTGTCTTATCAGAGGCCTGGCCCTCAAACAGTGGTGGTGGGCCTGTATGGGCAGCCCCCGTGCGTGTGTGTGTGTGTGTGTGTGTGTGTGTGTGTGTGTGTGTGTGTGTGTGTTTGAGGGCCCCTGCTGGACTGGGGTGGTCTGGGCTCCTGCCTTTCCCCACCCAGCTTGTTTGAACTCCAGGCACTGGTGCAGCAGAAGGTAGACCAGATGCCAGCTACAGAGCGGGCTAGGCTGCCGGGGGTGGGTGGAATGGGGAAGCCCTTTGGAAGGAGCCCAGAGGGAGGGGCGGCCTTCTGCGGGGGGGTGTTGGGGAGTTCTGAGAAGGGAGCCGCCCTCAGGGGACCGTCCAGCAACAAGGCCAGCCCGTCAGGAGGCGGCACAGCGCCTGTGAGTGGAGGTGGCCACTTTCCACCAGATCCTGAACCTGAGGGGACCCTGGGGACCAGAGGGATGGAGCCCCCTGACCTGGGCTGCCCTTCTCCAGCTGCTCCACTGCCACAGACTCGGTGGGCGGCGGCGGGTCCTCCACGCGGCTCATCAGCGCCTCCACGAGCCCCGGCCGGTTGGGCGGGCAGATGCCTATGTGGTCCCCCGGCTGGTACTGGAGCCCCTCCTGGCCTCCAGTGTCCAGGCGCACCAGGATCGTGGCCCGGCTGGGGGTGGGGAGAGGGGGCAGTTATAGGAGGGCTGGGCAGGAGGGGGGCAGAGCTAGGGTCTGGGGGAGGAGGGGCAGGGGCCGGCGTGGTGGGGCCGATTGGTCCTCCTCACGTGGACTTGCTGCTTTGCAGGTTTTCCACCAAGAGGACTGTGGCCTGGAACATCTTCCGCCTGTGCACGTGGATCAGGCCTGAGGGGCGGGGGGCAGATGAGACAGAGCCGGAGCCGGGGACCCGGGCCTGGCCCCTGAGTGAGTCGGTCCCGGGGCCCCGGGGGAGCTGGGGGTCCAGCAGAGTCAGAGTGAAATCAGGGCCGCACCTGGCAGCAGTTGGAGGCCCTCGGCCTGGGCGCTCAGCCGGTACCTCTGGCGTTTCCAGCTCCGTTTGGGGCTGAAGATGTCCTGGGCCGCGGCCTTGGCATCCTCCCCCACGCAGAACGTCTCACAGGAGGCCTGGGGGGTGAGGAGGTGAGGGCTGAGGCCCTCCAGCCACCAGGGAGGGCCTGGGGCGGCGAGGAGCTCAGCGGCGCTGATGCGGGAGATGGAGCTGGGGCCCCAGTCGCCACCTTCCATCCCTGGGGCTGCCGGAGCAGAGGCGCCCGTCTCAGGCTTGCACCTGTGGGACAGGCAGCCCCTGGGGGCAGGAGGGAGAGTGGAACCGAAACGGAGGCTGAGGCTGACGGCATCGTGTCCTTCAGCCCATTTCGTGTCTTGGCCGCTGTGTTAGCTATTCCTTTGCATGTATTTTTGTCACGTCCACTCGTTAGTTAATCTGGTGAGTGTTAATCTCGTGTCCCAAGGAGCACAGAGCTTGGCACACGGAAGCTTCAGCGAACGCATCTATGCGTTCAGACCTGTGTTCACATTCTCACTCCTAGACTTAACAGCTTGCAAGCCTCCGTGTCCCCATCTTTACACCTCCTTAGGGTCTGCTGACATGCTTATATAAAGCCCTTTAGTGCTCCTGGAGTGGGCACAGAATTCCGGGGGCCTTGGGAGGGGTCTCCGGCTGGTCTGTCTTCCCCTGCACTGCACACCAGGGGCTAGAGGGGGCCCCTGGGGCAGGACCCCTGGGAGGGTGTGTATCCTATTTGCTTCTGCTCAGGTGCAAGCCTGGCAAAGCGCTTGGCCGGCCATCAGCTTGAAATCTAGGGCTCACCCACGATTGGTTGCTCCCTCTCCTCCCATCCGTATCACCAGTCCTGTTAATCTTTCTTTTGTGTGTGTAAAGTCTTATATCTCTTCCTTCCTTCCTTGGCCCCCTCCCTTCCTTCCTACCCCCACTGCTCCCACCCTGGTTAGCTCAGAGCCTTCCTGCTTCTGGCTGGATGCCTCCTCCCGTTGGCCCTGGGTCTCTAAAGTGGTGTCCCCAAGCCTCATGCGCACTCCTCCCTTCTCGGCCCACTCCCAGCTTCCTGCCGATTCCCTCTGTCTGGATTCTTTAGTCTTGTTTCCCATTCCCTCTTCTTCTCCCCAGCAAATGCTCCACCTGTGCTGGCCGGCCCTCCTCCTGGGATGCCCTCCTGCTGGGATGCCCTCCTCCTTGCCATCAGTCCAGACCCGCTGAGCTCAAGCCTGGGGACCTTGGCGGGGCCAGCGCTGCCCTGGGGCAGTGTTAGGACTGGGAGAAGGGGCCCCGTTCAGCTCCAGGCGTAATCCCCAGACCAGGCAGAGCTGCTCTGGAGGAAGCCCAGGCTTAGAAAGTCATAGCCCTGGGCTGGCCCCTCCTGTACTCCCCTAGCCTAGGACCCCTTGCAGTCCAGGCACCGCCGCAAACCTGCCTAGCCTCTGGCTTCCTGTAGTTTCTCAGCTTCAGCCCTTGCCTCTGACTAACCCTCTCTTGATCCTTCCCTTCTCCCTCCATCCTGCCCTGCACCCCTCCCTCTGTGCCCACGGGGGAGGGTGCGGGCAGCCCGTGCCTGCCTGAGGCTCCCGCCTGTGCCTGCAGGGGCCCTAGCTGCTCCACCGGTGCTGTCAGGGCCATGTCGTCCCTCACCACTCAGGACTCAGCCAGAAGGGCTGGCTGTGCAGTGGCAAAACGAGGGTGGATTTTGGAGGAAGAGGAAGGGGCCAGAGAACACAACGAGTCCGGGCATCAGTGAGGGCCCCGCCTCCGTAGGTACGGCAGGTCTCGGGAGCAGATGTCCAGGCTGGAGTGACTCGGAATTGGGGGGGAGGGTGGCGGGAGCGAGCCATCGGGACGGCCCCGGGGGCTCACCTGGAAGGCAGCCTGGGCCCAGCCGCGGAAGGCCTCCTCCTGGCCGCATAGCTCATCGCCCTGGCCCAGCTGAAGCAGCCGCTCCCCTCCCAGCTCTTCCAGCCGCGTGTCCACCGCACGAGCAAAGGCGCAGAAATGGGGGTACGCCCGGGAGCCGAGCCCAAACACACAGAACCTGGGGTGCAGGGAGCCGTCAGCGGAGGCCACCTCGTCGCCCGCTCCCCGGGGCCCAGGCAGCTTGCCTCCCCCGTCGCTCCCCTCGCCGAGCCTCCCCGGACCTGAGGGTCCCCAGCGCCCCTGCGCTGTCGGTATTACTGGACTCCTTCCTCTTCCGCCGCCAGGAGGACACCAGCGGGTCTGAGCAGGAGATGCTGTTGAAGCGGATTTTGTAGCTCCTGCAAGAGAGGAGGGAGACGGGGTGTCACAGGGCACTGGAGGCCAGGAGAGGCCCGGAAGCGGCCAGGGGACAGCCTCAGGGTCTCCGGAGCAGGCTTGGGATTGGGGCTGCGGCCCCAGGGGGTCTCTGAGCCTCCAGGCCCTGCCTCCCCTCCTGTCTCTGAAGGAGACCTCAGGACTGACGGCCCCTTAGAGCCCCGGGGCCTGGAGTGGGGGGGTCACAAGGATAGAGGGTGTCTGGAGGCCGCGTGAGGGCTGAGGCCTCCGCTCAGCTGTCCTCCAGCTTGTTGGGAAAATGACGTGCGGAGCAGCGGGAGAATTCTTTAGACCTCCTTTCCCTTTGTGTCTCCAGATGCCTCACTGTCCCCCCGCCCCCAAAACTCCCATCCCTACTCACTTGTGTTGTTCTGGCCGAGGGGAGCTGTTGTAGGGGCCCGACATCTCCATCAGGGCCGCTGCAAAACTCTGGCGAGGGCAAACGTTGGCATCACGATTAGTTTTGTTTTATTTCAAACTATACAGAAGTTCATACTACACTGGACTGGCCCTTGTTATTATTATTATTATTTATGACCTTAAATTTTAATTTGTTTTGAACATTTCAAAAAAAGAGGTATTGGCTTTTTGAAAACATTACAGAAGGGTGTAAAGTAATAAAAGAGAAACTCTTCCCTTCCCTTCCCTCCAGTCTCATCCCCCAAGGCATGTGTACCATGGACAGATGTTAAACTTTCTACAGTTTATTTTTTAAAGTAAAAATGGGACCATATTATGTTTACCTGCTTTTTGTCAATAACCTGTCATGGATATCTTTCCAGGTCAACACACCAAGATTGACCTCATTCTTTTTTTTTTTTTTGGCCGCACCATGCGGCTTGTGGGATCTTAGTTTCCTGGCCAGGGATCAAACCCGGGCCCCCTGCAGTGGAAGCACAGAGTCCTAACCACTGGACCGCCAGGGAAGTCCCAGACCTCATTCTTTCGAATGACTACATAGCACCCCATCATTTGTAGGTACCATGATGTATGAGACTTCCCCCTGCCTGGGGACATCTGGATGGTCTATGCACAATGCTCGAACACTCATATACGCCTGTTTCCTCCTTGGCGTATTTCAGTAGGGTAGTCCTTAGGAGTGGAACTGCTGAGTCAGAGGATTTAAAAGCTTGGTGGCGTGGTCAAATGGTCCTCTAGCGTCAGGATAGAGTGCTCTTTCCTCACTCCCGTCCACACTGGATGTGACCAGTCCAATCTGATAGGTGGAAAATGGCTCTCAGTCTCCCTGCATTGCCCTGATCACTAGTGGCACTGATATCTTCTAGGAAGCTGAGCCGTATCACATGCTGCCACGGAAATAGCTTAGAACTGCATGCGACAATCTTTACACAGGAAAGAACAAAACGCGGCGAGGCCATAATATCCTAGGGTTAACTGTAGATGCGTTTAGATGGTGAGTCTACAGCTTCACCATAACGAGCACGTACTACCTTCATTTTATTTTTGAACATTTTCTTGAAGTGTAATGTACATACAGAAAAGCACCCATGTTATAAATGCACAGTTTTACAGATTTTCGTACACTGAACCTACCTGTGTCATCAGCATCCCATCAAGAAACATCACCAGCATCCTAGAAGTCACCTTGGTGTCACCCCACCCCAGTTACTCCCCACCCCCTCTCTGGGGTAACCACCCGGTCTCCTGATTAAAACCCCACGGAATTGTTTTGCCTCTTTCTGAAGCTGATACAAAGTGAGTCCCATGGTCTGATTCTTTCGTGCCTGGCTTCTTTCCCTCTGCGTGATGTTTGAGATTCATCTGTTTCATTGTGTGTGGTTGTAATTTGTTCACCCTCATTGCTGCATTGCATTTGAATAGACCACGATGTATTTATCCATTCTACGGCTGAGAGTCATTTGAACTGTTTCCAGTGTGGGGATATCATGAACAGTGCTACTATAAATATTCTTGTTTGTGTTGTTAGTAAATATATGCCATTTTCTGTAGGGCAAATTCCTAGGTTTGCTCCATTTAGAAAAATTTGAGGTAAAGTGTACATACACTGAAATGCACGGAACTTAAGGGTGCAGTTCAATCAGTTTGGCTGTACGGCAGTTTCATTAAAAAAAAAAAAAGTTAAGCATAACATCTACCCACTGACCTAGCAATCCCACTCCTAGGTATTTATCCAAGAGAAATGAAAACATAAGGCCACAAAAGCCTTGTACAGAAATGTTCATAACAGCTTTATTCACAATAGCCAAGCGCTGGAAACGGCCCAGGTGTCCGTCAGCAGTGAAGGAGAGAAATAAACTGCTCATGCCATGGGCGTGGCTCAGCCATGGAGAGGAATGAACCACTGAATCACTCAACAGTGAGATGAACCTCCAAAGCAGGGTGAGTGAAAGAAGCCAGAATACCGTGCTCCCCTATCTATGATGTTCTAGACCAGGCGACAGGAATCAGGACGGTGGTCGCCTTTGGTGGGGAGATTGGGAGGTGGATTGACCTGGGGAGTTGACAAGGGGACTTTCTGAGTGATGGAAATGTTCTCTGTCTTGATAGGCTCGTGGGTCACATGGATGTAACTATTACTTTTATACTAAAAAAAGTTAGTGAGTCTAGTTTCTTTAAAAGGCAGATCAGAAGCAGGACTGAATGGGCAGCAAGGCAGGGGAGAAGGCTTCCATGGGCATTCTGCTCTAGGGGACTTCAGGAGGTACTTAGTGCTAAGAAGGCATTTAGAAAGAGAAGCAGATAAGGGCTCCAGAAATGAATGTTCCTGGGGGCGGCCAGAGACAGAGAAGCAGGAAAGACAGTGATTAACAATAAAGTGTTCAGTGGTGGGACTCTAGTTTGTTTCTTTCAAGATTTGTTCAGAAAGTGAAGTTTCCTAATCTCTGTTGGCATCTGAGCAGTGCTTTTTTCTTTTGTTAAGAAAAGAAGAAATGACAAAGCTGAGATCTCGCTTTAAGTGTCATCTTTCCCATTTGTCAATGCCTGGCCAGCCAGGAAGTGCC
Organism: Balaenoptera physalus; assembly: GCF_965194825.1. Lineage (NCBI taxonomy): Eukaryota > Metazoa > Chordata > Mammalia > Artiodactyla > Balaenopteridae > Balaenoptera > Balaenoptera physalus. Next base: position 118,554,081 of record NC_138887.1, on the reverse strand, counting down.
TTCCGTGTATTAAACACTTGCTCTGATAATGGAAATGACCTGGGGACCCGGCTAAGCAGGTGTATCTGCCTGTGTGTGTGTGTGTGTGTGTGGGGCAGCCGCAAGGGTGGGCCTGGAGTGTGGCTTGTGCAGGCCCTTGGGTCCCAGTGGACTGTCCACGTTCCTACTGTCGCGGCATCTCCGCTTTCCATCATGGGGTTGGGGGTCCTGCCCTGCCATTCCAATTTTGAGTCTCCCCTCATTCCCAGCGGCCCCTTTCCTGGCAGGCCTCACCTCTCCATTCTCTGGGGGATCGCCATTCCCAAAGGTGCTGGTCACCACCAACACCAGCGTCTCGTGCTCCAGGGACACCACGTCATACTCATCCATGCACAGGACCTGTGGGCAAGGAGAAGACCATGTCCTGGGGACTTGTGCTGCGCTGCCCTGGTTCTTTTTATTCTAGCCCTCCCGGCAGGGCAAGATTCAGGCCCCGACTTGATCCCTGAATCCCTGAGGATCCCGGGGATTTTGTGACCCTCTACTGTTCTCCAGGGTGTGTCTGAAGGGGGGGGCAGACCCCCCCCCCAGCTTCTTTTCAGATCCCTGCCCTCTGGGCTCAGTCCTACCCGAGGGTCGAAGGCCTTCCGGAAGAGCCTCCCCAGCTGCTGTGCGTAGCTCTGGGCCCGGCCGGTCTCGGAGGCGTACAGAATGGTCGCCTTCACTCGCTTCGCCATCACGGTGCCCATGAGTGAGGCAGAGATCTTCACGGCACTGTGGGCAAGGGTGGGGTGAAGGGGTCCCAGGCGCACGGAGACAGGGCCTCCCCAGGCGCGTGACCCAAGCAAGGTCTTGGTGAGTGTGGAGGGGTGGAGTGCCCAGACCACTGCTGGCGACGGGGGGAGGGTCTGGGTGTGTGGGGGAGGGCAGCACTCCCAGGGCACCTACTTGGCCACTTCCTTAAAGGTCTTCTTCCTGGTGATGCCGGTGCCCTTGGCTGTGCTCCCCTTCCAGGGGTCTGGCTACAGGGAAGCGATGGGGGGGTGGGAGTGGAGGGAGAGGTAAAGAGAGAGAACAGAAGGTTGGAGGCCCCTGGGGCTGCTCAGTTAGAGCTGGAATGGTGGGCAAGAGCCAGTGGGGTGGGCACCTGGTAGCGGAAAGCAGGGGACAGGACATAGTTGACCATCTCCTGATGGAAGACTGGGGTGAGGCTGCCCGAGATGGGGGGCACGATCCAGGCCCAGTCGGCAGGGCAGCCCCCCCTGGCCTTTTGCTCGTTCTCCAGGTGCTTCATGAAGGAGGCTGTGGCAGCGTGGTGGTCCACGATGGTAACTTTGGCGAGCTGGGGTGAGGGAGCGAAGGAAGGACGGGCTTAGACTCAGCCCACAGACCCTGCGCTTCCGTCACCCCAAACCCAACATCTACCGTCTTCCCTGAACCAGTGTCGCGCCTAAGTGCGGCACGCGTGGTCAGGCTCCAAATCCAGCAGGCAAAAGGAGCTCCAGTCTGTGCCCTCTGTATGCCTCCCACACCAAAAGAGCCGAAACTCTCGAGACCACATAGAGGTACTCAGCAGGCACTAGCTTCCTCAAATTACAATGCTCAGCGTGCCCTCGTCCTGGAATTAGAGTTTCCAGAATCCAGCGGGCCCCACAAACTGCAATACCCACTATGCCCTGGGGACCAGAATTACTGAGCATGCACTAATCGGCTAGGTTCCCATAATTACAGCGCCTGGGACTACAGGCCCGGCGTGCCCCGTGGAACTCTTTCCAGCTTTCTCCGACACCCGGCCCAGTTTCTAAGTGCCTCCCTCTCTTCCAGCCCCAATCCCTTGCGCTCCTGGCCAGTCGGGGCCTGTGTACCTGGTAACTGTGCAGCACAGCCAAGTTGATTTCCACGGCTGCCTTGTCTTTCCACAGGGATGAGGTGGTCCGGGTATCCAGGTCCATGCAGACGGCCACATCCTGGGAGCAGGGGTGCACGGCAATGGTTGGCAGGGGGCGGGGGAGGGTGGGTGGAGAACATCTTTGTCTCCAGCTCGGAATGGGTGAGGGTGGGTGGGTGGCCAGCAGGAGGCCTGACTGCTTCATTTGGGGCTGATTCAGGTTCCTGCCTGCAAAGGCACCACAGGGCAGAGAGGGACCCTGGGGCCGGCCACTTCTCAGCCCCGGGCCTTAATTTCTCATCTCTAAAATGGGTTTTAACATGTTTTGAGTCAAAATATGCTTTGAGAAACTGATGAAAGCTATAGCTACAGCTCCTATCCCCAGAAAAATAACTGCATCTTCGCACGCAGGCACACACACCCCTTTGCCCTGACCTTGGTGGTTCCAGAGCCCTCCTCTGCAGTTCTAGGTCAGGAGGCAGAGCGGACCTGACCTTGTTCAGATTCTCCATGTTGCCGACATCCTATACGTGCCCCCAACCGCCCCGCCCCACTGGTCCTCACCTCCAGGATGTTGTAGCGGTGAGGATCACACAGGTCCCGCGTGCCAATCTCCGTGCTCATGTACCAGCCGCTGAAGGGGGCTGCAGGGAACTCCAGGCCCCCAATTTCCAGCAGCATATTGGACACTGCTGGCAGGGCGTACCAGCGCAGGCCCAGGGCCGAGAACCACTCCAGCCTGGGGGCGTGAGGCCGTGGGATCAGCCCCGCGGAGCCTTGCCTACCTGGCCACCCCCTGGGCAGCCCCCGCCTCCACCCGTCCCGGCCCCTCTCGTGCTCACGTGGGGTGCTCCAGGGGCACCTCGAGGACCAGTTCGGGGGGCAGAACAAAGAGCTCTGGAGCCTCATCTGGGGTCTGCAGCAGCAGCGGCAGCACATCAAAGCGGCCGTTTCCTGGGGTCCAGCCGTGCTGGATGCAGAGCTGCGGGGAGAGGGGCCGGAGGTGGGAGTGAGGGGCCCAACCTTGTGCCCTCCTCAGGGACCCCCTTCTTTGGCATCTCCCATCCTTCATCTCAGTGAGGTCCCCTCTCCCTGCTGCGCTGACCGCTCTTTGACTGGACCCTTTTGCCTCCTCCCAGAGCCCTCGGGCTGGCCTCCCCGTTTCCACCCGCCCACGCCCACCTCGGTGATCTCCACGTTGGCTGGGTCCCCCCTCACGGAGCCGTCCTGCTGCCTGTAGCCCGCGTAGCGCACCAGTTGGCTGTTCCAGATTCGGAAGTCTCCGCGGCCCGGAGTGCGCTGGGGGAACACTGTGATGGCCGAACTGACGTGGGGACGAGAGCTGGTCAGAGCCCAAGTTCACTGCCTGTGCCTGGGGGGGGGGGGGGGTTGGGGTCTCGAGCAGGGTGGGGGGCACTCACCGGAGGTTGCCCCGGTTGGTGGCGTACTTGATATGGTTGCAGATGCAGGTGAACATCTCCTGTGCAGAGCTGCAATCCCGCGCATCGAACACCTGAGCCATCCGAGGCGGGGAGACAGGAGGGAGATGGGGGTCTTGAGTCTCAGCCCCAGGAGAAGGCAAGGACGCAGGGCAGGGACTAGTGACCTTGTCTGCAGCCTTCGAAGGCTGGGAGTGGGTCACAAGCTGTGAACCATGGTACCTTCTCCCCTCGGGAGCCTCCCTGACCGTTTGCACCCACACTGACCCTTCCTGCCCTGCACCCCACACACCCGGCGTAGTCTGGCCTGTTTCTTATCTGCTTGCTGGGGCGAGTGTCTCCCCATCCCCACAGGAGCTGACTTGGCACCTGGTACAGAGGAGGGACCCAGTCACTGCCAAACTGATGATCGGGGAAGGGCACCAACTGATGGGGATGCCGCCTGGGGGTGTGGGTGGCGAGTTCCCCATTTCTCATGGCGCTCGAGCAAAAGCGGGTGACCCCAGCCAGTCTTCTGACTCTCCTTGAGCACACTGATGATGGGAAGGGGGGTGGCTGCAGCAGGTGGCCTCCGGGGACGCTGCCCATCCTGACATTCCGAAGCAAGGAGGAGCCATCCTGACTGGTGGGGTGGAGGCCCCAGCAAGAGACTGGGAGGTCCCTTTCCTGCTTCAGGGAGGAGGGGACTTGCGTTGGTGATAGGGGCAGCGGTGACAGTGGCTGGCCTGGGGCCAAGAGCGGGGTCAAATACGGAATCTCTGTTGGGTTCAGAGTTGAGCTAGAGCTTTGAACAACTTAAAGCATTTTGTTAAGTGTCAGACAGGATTGTTCTGATTTTATTTGAGCCTCCTTTGGGATTTACTCAGCACATGGCTTTCTTCCAAATTCTCCGGTGTCCAGTTACAACTAAGGAGGCCAAGGTCATGGACCCAGCTCCCCTGTGGTTCAGATTGCTTCTCGTAGTGCCGGGACACAGGCTGTTCCAGTAACCCACGGGAGCTGTGAGTCATACGGCGGGGCGTGTGAAGGAGGGTGTGAGGCCGAGGCTCTGGGGGACCGGGAGGGGGCAGTGTGTTCGGGGTGAGGACGCTGGGCTGGGCAAGCGGGGGGCCTTTTTTGGAAGACTGCTCCTGTTGCTCTGACCATACCCCCCAGGGATCACCGCTCAGCTGTCCTCACCTACTCAGTGCGTCCGTCTGTCCATCTGGGTGATTCTCCCCCCCCAGACAGCTAACAACCAGGTGTTAGCTGCTGGGCTGTGGGCTCCCCTGGGGTACCAGTCTCTAAGGGAATGGGCGGGGTCTCCCCACTGCTCGGGAACCCCCCCGGGAAGCCTCAGGAGATGTCGCACCCCATCTTTTCCCCTCCTGTGTCCCCCTGTCCCCACACTGGGTGCTGGCTAGCCAGCCACACCTGCAGCTTCCCCCACTGGATCCGGCCCACGCAGCGGGGGGCGTTGCGCCAGGCCTGCTTGGCCCCGAACACCAGCTCGCTCTCACGAAGCTGGTAGGTGCCCGTGGCCCCCACCTCGGCTTCCACTTCCTGAAGCCGCTCCTTGTGAGCCTGGGAGCCGCTCCTGGGGAGGAGAGGGGAGCAAGAGGAAGTCGTGGGCCGGGGAGGGCCCCCAGGCTTGGTGAGGGTTTGGCGAGGGTGGCGGTGTTGAGCTCCGGCCCCACGTGGTACCGGGATGGGGGGAATGCGAGGGGCCCCGGGGGAAGTGTCACCGTCTCTGGGTCTCAGCAGAACCGAGGACAAGGGTGGGCTGCGGGTCTTGGGGTGGGGGGCTCACCTCTTGATGGAGCTGTAGTACTGGTTGATGAAGTCCCTGGCCTGGCTCAGCAGCTGCTCAGGGGGTGGAGGGCCCTGGGAGGGTCGGCTCTGCAGTTTCCGTGGAAACACCAGGGAGCCCAGGCAGCGTCTGGGGGTGCAGGGCCCGTCCTGGGTCGGGGTGGGGGGCGGTGGCCGAGAGAGCAGGGAGCATCAGGTCAGGACCAGATCGGGGCTGGGGGGCAGGGCCTGGAGGCAGAGTCTGGGGCAGAGGGAGGGAGGGTCCCGGGAGGTGTGGGTTGGGCCCCCCGCCCGCCGCTAAGACTGGAAATAGCCGGGAGGTTGGGCTGGGTCAAGGAGGCTGAGAGTGATCAAGTCCCTTGCACGTTCCTTGGCTCCTCAGGTTCTTCGCGGTCTCCTCTCCCTTAGAGGGGACGGGCCTCGGCCATCTTGACCTTGACTTGGGATACGGGGGCTCCAGGCCTTACCTGCTGTGACTGCGCACACAGAGTGTCGTACGTGATGCTCCCCACCTCCCAGTTCTTCACGCGGGGGAACTTGGGCCCCTCTGGAGGCCGGGTTAGCTGGGGGCTGTGGGGAGCCGGGCTGGGGTCATGGGAGAGAAGTGCGTGACCCTTTGGACGTGCCCCAGAGACCTCTCCGACAGCATTAAGCACCCAATGATTGCTTGCTTGCTTGCCATGTGCTTTCTCACCCTTCCTCCCAGCCCTCGCAACAGCCTTGGAAGGCGAGCAGTATTGCACCCCGTCTACAGATGGGAGATCTGAGGCTCAGAGAAGTTAAGAATCTTGCCAAGGGCCGCACGGGCGGAGCCGCCCCTTCTCCACCCAGGCCCGCTCACTCCTCTGGATGCTCAGCCGGACCCTGGGCTCCCGGGGCTGCGGCGCTGGGACCCTGAGACCCTGGCCCAAGCCTGGGTCCTCATCCGCACTGCCTCCTCTGGACGTGGCGTGTCCAGCCCCCTGAGGTTGAGATGAGCCCGGCCTGGAGGGGACGGAGCCCCAGGAAGCCCCGGCAGGGATTCCTCAGCCCAGATTTCCCTCCGGCCTCAGAGGCCTTATCACTTCCTCCCAGGGCTGCCAGCCCAGCCTCGGGGAGGAAGGGAGGGACGCAGGCCTCCGTGCGCCTGTGTGGCCAGGCCCCCGGCCCCTTCGCCCTTCCGCGCAGAGCTGCCTGCAGCCCGGCCACCCCGGCTGGCCGGTCACCCCACCTGGCCTCGGGCTGCGTCCTTACTCTCTCCAGGGACCTCTGCCCCAGGGGGGCCCCTGCTAGGGTCTGGGGCTGCAGGGTCAGTTTTGGGGCTGATGGCCGGTGGGAGGAGGGGCCTGGAGCAGGGGAAAAGGGCCTAGCTGCTCTGTCTTCTCCGTTCCTCCCGAGGGCCTCAGTCTCTCCCCCATCCTCTCACTCCCTTGTACCTACCTCTCCCCAGCTCCTTTCCACTCCTGTTAAATAATCATGGCTGTTTGTCGGTCTTGCCGTGAGCTAGAAACTTACAACAACTCCGTGGGGTCAAGTACTGCTATATCCATATTTTGTATAAACGGAGGTTCAGAGAGGTTAAGTAACTTGCTCAAAGTCAAACAGCTCTTGGCAGCAGAGCAGCATTCAAACCCTGGCCATTCGCACCTGGTAAGCTGGAACCCTTACCCCCGACCTTCACCTGTTGCCTGCCGGCCGGTCTCCTATCTGAGCCTCCCTGACCATCTTGTTCTGTCCACGCTGACAGCCGTTTGGGTTGGCGACCTGGCCCTCCTGACTGGGCTGCAGGCTCCAGCCCTTCCAAGCTGGGTCTTTAGGCCTTGACATCTGCCCCCCTGCCACCTGTTCCTAGTCTCCACAGCCCTCACCTGTGGTCTGGCGCGGGCGGGGGTGCGGGTGCCGGTGCCCGGCTGGGCTCGGGTGCTGGGGAGGCCGGGCCCTGCTTGCTGCACAGCCCGAGGCCCAGCCCTAGCCCCAGGCCGCAGGGTGGCCCGGGCTCCTGGCCCACGCTCTTCAAGTTGCCCATGTCGGCTTCGGCCGCGTCTGCTCTGTGGCTCCCGGCAGAGCCTCAGCCTTTTCCTTAGGAAGGGGAGGGGGCAGTGGGAGGGGGCTCTCCACTGCTGGCCCTCGCCCCGCCCCTGTCCCACACACAATGGGACAGGAACAAGGCCGGCTGGGAGGCTCGAAAGCCTCGGCTCCATGCCCGCAGGCCCGGAGGGTGGAGGGCCGGACGCCTGGGTTCCGCTCTGAGGACGAGGGAAGATAAGTGGGAACCCAGGTGCCTGGCAGACCCCTGGGGCCAGAGTGCAGGAGCTGGGGTGCAGGGGAACGGTGGGGTGGGCTAGCCAGAGCGCCAGAAAGACCCCTCTGTGGTTATCTGACCAGAGGGCAGGTCTTCCACCTCACCCTTGCTGGCCTGGCCCTGAGGGGTCGGGCAGAAGGGGGGCACTGTGGCAGTAGCAGGCGACAAGTCCCTGCTCTTAGTGACCACAGGGACCTCTAGGGTCACCCCGGTGCTCTCCTTCACCACCTTCCCTACATCTAAGCGCTCCTGGACTCCTACCTTTGAGTCTTTGGGGGTTCTTGGGGGTACAGGCCCAGCAAGGATACAGTGACCCTTTGTCCTTGGGTCTGGCATTAGGGTATCCCTTTCCCTCCCAGCCCCAATTTCCTGGAACCCCCGCCCCCTGTGACTCAAGTGGGGGACACAAAAGGGCAGGAAGCTGCCATCCAGGGCCTCCACGCCCACCCTGTCATACAGTGACGCATGCTTCCCTGGGGGAGGTAGGTCAGCAGACAGACCCAGCAGTCAGGGCTGGGGCAGAGACTGACCACTGGGGAGATCTTGGGGCCCTAGCAAGAGCGGGGTTGGGGGGGGGGTGGGTGAAGGGAAACTACAATTCCCAGAATGCAAGTGGTACACATGGGCACTCTTCAGGTACCTCAAGGAGTAGTGCATGCTGGGGTTTGTAGTTCTAAGCTACCTAGGGGCTGGAGAAAGGCCATGAGCTGGGGCTCCTGGGTCTACAGGGATCCAAGCCTGGCGGATTTGAGACCACAGAGGCTAAGAGAAACTGTGAGAAAGAAACGGAAGTTGAGAGACTGGGATAGGCAGAGACAGGGAGAGGCAGACCGGCAGACAAACAAACATGTAGATTTGTGTTGGCTGGACTACTTTGAAAAGCAGTGGAGGATATGATTGGTGTGGGCCTGGGTGGGGGGCGGGCAGGCGGACCCGCCGGAAGGAACGGGCCGTGCTGGGAGCTCTGGGATCACACCAAGAAGGTGGGGTCTGCCAGTTTGGAGGGAGGAGGGTGAGGGGGCTTTGTAGACACGGACAAGCCTGAGCTCCTGGGCTTCCAGAAAACTTTGCTGCCCCTCCCTCAGCCAAGGGGCAGGTAAGATGCAGAAGCACAAGGCCTGTGCTCATCCCGGCTTGCCCCCCATGGCCCTGGAGCCCGAGGCCCCACCCCGCTCGCCTTCCTTTCTCAGGGAGGCAGGAGATGGGAGCCAGGCGCCTAGCTCTCAGATACTTTTCCCCACCATGGCTGAAGCAGACAGACCCCACTTCTGGCTCCCATTCAGGCACCAGCTAACATGCACACGACTGAGAATGACTCCTTTTTCCAGATTCCAGTTAATGGAGCTGTGGCTGGCCTCCCCTGGGACAAGGTGGCAACAAGCATCAGATGCTGAAGTCTTTACGACCTCTCGCCTGCAGCACTGACCATAGCCCTTCCCTGTGGACTCCGGACCTTGGGGTCTCCCCTCCCCTCTGCGCTCCACACTACGGCCAGATTCATCTCGAAATCAGGACTAACGTCATGCTTTGGCTCCCCCTGAGACCTTCAACCCAAGGTCAACACACTGGCCCAGCCCTCAATTTCCCTGATATGCTACTCACACCCTCTGTTCTAAAAAAGTGGGCTTCCTCACAGATTCCCAAACTGTCCTTGTGTTTTCCTGCCCCTGGGCCCTTGCTTATGCCCCCCCTCCTCCTCTCCCTTAGCCTTCTGACTAAAGGAGATCTTTCTTTTCCTTCCTCATGGCCCAGCCTTGGCAGCCCAGGAGGACCAGAGGGGACCTGCTGCAGGAGATACAGGTATAATGCCCTCAGACTCTGCCCAGCAGCCAACCCAAGACCACATGCTCCCCCAAGGCTTCAGAAAGTCCCTGAGCCCCGGAGGTATGTGGGCTCACATCGCTGCCCACCAGGGGCCTCTCCAGGTGGTCTTCCTGCAGCGTTCCTGTTGGCCTGATGAGACCATCTCAGGGCTCCCTGTGGTCTGAGGCTGTTCCCATCCGGTCCTCCCTCCCCTCTCCTTTCACAGGTGTCAGACCTGCATCCTGTTCCAGAGGCTTTCCCTCCCTCCCCATTATCTTTCACAGGCATGAATCTCCTATGCTTCCAATTCTTTCTTGGTGTGCTTCCTGGAAGATCTGACCAACACACGGCCCCGCTATGTTTCCTCTGTGAGGCCTTCCTCCAACCCCCTTCTCCAGGCTCCCCAGGCCACGGGAATATCTCTCGCTCTGGTTCCTCCCAGCGGCAGTTCTTGGGCAGCTTGCTCTGTCCGATCTCTCTTCCAAATGAACTTGTGTGCTGTGGAAGCACACGGCAAGTTCTGCTCATTTGCTCTCCTCAGGCCTGCGTCTCCTGCACCAAGCAGGCGCTTTGTGAACATTGGCTTGTTCAGCTGCAAATGTGTGCAGCCCCCCAGGGGCCCGCAGCTGTGTTCCAGAGGCAGTTGGAGAGGGGCCGCTGAGAAGGAAGTCAGCGAGACTGGTGGGTCGCGGTGGGCAGAAAACACGGGTGATGGAGCCAAGAGGGGGCCTTCTCTGGCCACAGAGAGGTTGGGGACAGTTCAGTGCGGTTGCACTGATGGCGGGGACCAGGGGGGCCTGAAGTTTTGGTGGGGATCTGGGTAGAGGGAGCCACAGCAGGGATTTTAGGAAGAGAGGGAGAAAAAGTAGAGCTAGAGAATCAGAAGTGAGGCTTTTACCACAGGGAAGTTTCCCTTCGGCCGCTTTTCCTGGAGTTTTGGCTGGCACTGCCCCGCGTGTCTTAACTTCCATCAAAATGGACTCTGGCATGCCTGACGGTTTTTGACTCTTCCACCTCTGGGATGGGGCCCTTCCCATCCCTCCCCAGGCCCTGCCTTGCTCTTGGCCGGCCATCCCCATTGGGCATTAAGGCTCAAGCGGCTCAGTGACTGACTGCTCTTCTTAGCTATCGCATTTTAAAGAATAACTGCTGGACTTCCCTGGCGGTCCAGTGGTTAAGACTCCGCCCTTCCACTGCAGGGGGCGCGGGGTTCTATCCCTGGTCAGGGAACTCAGGGGAACTAAGATCCCACATGCCGCATGGCCAAAAAAAAAAAAAAAAAAAAAAGTAATTGCTGAAAAAACAATAATTTCAAAACCCGCAGAGTTGAAGTTTCCACCAGTAGGAAAGAATTTTAAATTAATTAATTTATTTTTTCTTAGCCACGCTGCACGGCTTTCAGGATCTTAATTCCCCGACCAGGGATCAAAACTGGGCCCCGCAGTGAAAGCACCGAGTCCTAAGCACTGGACCGCCAGGGAATTCCCAAGAATTTTCATTTCAAATTATGGTATTTCAAGCTGGAAGGGACTTTGCAGAGGATCTGTTTGGGAATCCAGCCCTTCGGTCTCTGACAGTGGCGGTGTTTTCTGCAACTGGGTTGGGGGGCCCAGCCCAGCCCCCAACCCCACCAGTCCTGGTCCGGGAGGGTGACAGACCGTTCTGTGGGTGAGTAGCCGGGCCCTTGGCGCCTCCTGCCCCCTCAGAAGGCAATAAGCCTTGCTCCTGACTTCCCTCTTGCAGCAGGAAGGCGCGCAGGGCTTGGGGTGGGATGTGCTGACCTTGGGGGAGGGAAGGCCTGGCTCCTGGGGTGTGTGCAGGGGCTGTGGAAGGTGGCGGGCGGAGGGAGGAGGCGCGGAAGGCCCTTGCTCTTTATAGCCCAACCCGGGGTTGTTCAGTGTGAGCTGGAAGTGCCCCACCCTCCGCACTATGAGCAGCTTCCTTCCTGCCTGCTGGCAAGCCTGGGTGGGAAGCCGAGGGAAGGGAGGCGGGGAAGCAGGCAGAGGGGAGTGGGGCAGCCCTCTGTGGCCCAGGGAGGCCCCTGCCCTCCGCAGGATGTAACTCCTGTTGGGAGCGGAGAGGTTTGCTGAGCTTCCAGACTGCAAGGCGGAGGCCGGGCGTTTGGGGAGGGGCTTTGGGCAGCGTCCGGGGTGTTCAGGGCTCAGGCTTTGGAAGACGTTGCCTGTCGGAAAGGGGCTGCTGGCTGGCACTGGGGCGGCGTCGAGCAGCCCGGCCCTTCTTGAGGAAGCCACATGGGGGCAGCAGAGAGCTGGAGAGAAGAGATCGGAGCGGAGGCCTGAGCTCAGACACCCAGACCCTCAGACAATGAGAGCCAGCGTGATGGAGGGACAGTGGGGTGTGCCTCTGACCCAGCTCGGGTGGTGGGTCCACACTATGCCTCTGGGACTCTGAAGTGGTTTGTTTGCGTCAGCCTGAAGTTCCTGATGATGACTCTGACCAGCCCACCCCCAGACCTTCCCTTGGGAAAGGCCCTGCTTCTGCGCAGACCACAGGGGTGTGGTGAGCTGAAAGCGCAGGGGGCACGTCCAGCGGGGCCCGGGGTGTGAGCAGCAGGTGCCCCCTGGCTCCCGTGAGAGGACGCAGTTCTGGCAGCTGCTGGGGAGTCGTGGTTAGGGTTAGGGTACTTGTAGATGCCACCCCATCCCACAGGTGGGCTCCCTAGGGCACATCGGCCCTGTTCTGGAGACTTCTGCTTCCTGGCTCTCAGACTGGTAAGAAAGTCATGGGAGAATCCCAAGACCTTGCCCTGGGAGTGACAGTGACCGTCGACCTTTGGGAGCTCCTGGGGAGATGGCATGAACTTCCTGAAGGAAACCTGGGTGTCTCCAGGCCTTGATTCTTCTTGAGGTTTAGACTCTTCCTTCTGAACGGCGGCCCTGAGTGGATTCTGTGTCTCTGTGTGTGTGTGTGTGTGTGTGTGTGTAAGTATGAGTATTTGTGATTGTGTATGGATGTGTGTGTCTATCTGAGGGTGTATGTACGTGTGTATGTGTGTCTGCGTGTGCATGTACCCTTGGGCAGTGTGACCTGGGGCTCAGTCCGTGACCTGCCTCTCCTTCTGGTCCCTGACCTTCCAAAGCTAATTTGGGCCAAGAACATCAGGGTGGGTATAAATGTTTTCACATCCTTGGGGACTTGAAAATGGCCTTTGTTCCTGGGATCCAGAGTGAAAACGAGGAGTTTTTGGGATCAGGCTGAGGCTTCTCGATTGATGACCATGGGGGCCCCTATGTCAGGCCATGGGGGCCCTATGTAGAAGGCCATGGATGTCAGGGATCAGTCTGACAGGCCCTACCCCCTTCCCCTCTCCTCCTCTCCTTCAATCCCTCAGTCTGGCCCAGGTTGCTGGTGTGGTTGCTGTGGTGCTGGGTCTCTCGGGAACTAGGGCTTTGAGCAACCAGTGTGCCCAGCATGGAAATTCCGTAGCAACCATCACTGGGGATTGGCTGGGCAGAATCCCTTCCCCCTGGCTCTCAGGTGCCCGGGGTGGGGGCAGGCACCCTCTCCAAATCAGTGTGGGAGGAGAAGACTTTATATCACTGCTACTGATTTGTGAGATAGAGAGACCCTGGTTCCAAACCCTGATACACCTTCAGTCATTGTGTTGTCTTTTTTCCTATCCTCCCAACCAGATTATAAGCCCCCTGACCCCCAATGACCAGCAAACGAGCCATTCCTGGTATATTTGCTGTCGATGGTGATCTGGGACTTTCCTGGGTCCTCATTCTGTTGTCTGGTTTCCTTAATTCTAGTCTAGGCTGCTGCAGGAATTGGTCTACCTCTGCTTTAGAGGAGCCTGATTTAGATGGTGTTCTGCCTTGTGGATCCAGAAGGGGGAGCGCCTCCAATCCCTTTTTTTTTTCTTCCCCAGGGGAGAAAGACAGAATCCTGGCTTCCTGGACATTCTGGGCCCCCTGCCCCATGATTGGCCTCTGCTGTCACTTTCACACCCTCACCAGCTTTATCTTCCTATAAGAAGGCCCCAAGCTGGACTGATGTTCTTCAGAGGGACAGAGGTGAAGTGTCCTGACCACTGTTCTCAGCTCAGCCAAATTCTCCTCAAGCCCTGCTCCTTTGTGAAGCCTTTCCTTCCCTTTCCAGCCTGAAAATGATCTCAACCTGTTCTGAAGTCAAAGCGTTCATTGTCTGAACCATTACTTCGCACTTGGGGTCTAGGACCATGTGACTTATCTTATTGGCTGCCATTATTTGTATTTGGCTCCTGTAATATTGTCTATTCACATGTAAGCATCTTTTCTTCCCAACTAATTGCAAACTTTCTAAGGCCCAGGGGCTGGATTGTATGCCATATATTTCTCTAGGGGTCCCTCACAGCATGGGACACATAGAAAGTGATGGGTAATTGTTTGTGAGTAGATTGGGGAGATGATGGAGTGAGAGACCTGGTTGGATGTGAGTTCTCTTCTCTGATCCTTCATGTTGGCTGATGATTCACGGGGTGGAATGGATACCCTTCAGGATATGGAGCTAGTGTTGGGTTAGCATTCCCAAGCTCATCCCTCCCACCCAAGCTGGGGTAGGCTCTAAATTCTGCCTGATGAGTTTAGCAGAATGAACAAGGAATAGTTCTGGAGAGCTGACATAGCCACCTCTGTATCTAGAGCTCTCTGGGTCTGGTATCTTCTCTCTCTCTCTCTCTCACACACACACACACACACATCTTGAATTCTCAATTTCTTTTAGCTCTTGTTATATGTGGTATATGATCCCTGACCTGGCCTGGTGAATGCGATGGGGAAATCACTTGACTGAGGACTGGGGGACCTGCTTCTGTTTCTCACTTGTAGCACGACCTTGAGGAAGGGCCTGTACTGGTCTGAATCTGTTTTCTCATCTAAAATACGAAAGTGTTTCTTTCTGGCTCTAGTATTTCATAAAGCAACAGAAGCCTTCAAGGGAAAGAGTTGCAGGCATAAAGGTCAGAGGAGGATTCATATCTTTTCCTTGATGACTTGTGTGGAGGTGAGGGAGGAAGGCACATTCTGGACGTTTGGAAGAGAGACTTGAGGCTTCCCAGCTCCGACTGGCAAAGCCAGCTCTTGCTTCACCATATGCTTCCTCCTGGAGCTGCTGTCCAGTTCCAGAAGCATTTTCATGGTTTGGGGTGACTGTCTAATTCACTGTGTCTGGAGGAGAGCCCCAGTCTTGGTCACCTGAGCTGCCCTCCCTGGTTTCCTGCTGAGCCTGGCATGAAGGGCTTTCAGCACCTTGGACAGAGACAGAGCTCCTGGGCAGCCAAGAGCGCTTGGGATCGCCTGCCAGGCCAGCTTTCCTGGCGCAGTGGCACCAAAGCGTGGTTTGCTCCTTAATGTTTTTCAGTCTCTCAAAGACGCTCTAAAATAACCCCCCAATCTACGTCAAAACAGTGCACTTGTGCTGCAAACTGAGGGCATTATTTAACAACCACCACCCACCGCAACTATATCCTACAACAGTGTCAGGTACATAGTAGGTGCTTTGTAAATACTTATTTTAAAAGAATATATGAAAAATTCAGCCTCCAGACAAGTGTCCTACTCTCCCCCACACACCCCCCCCTCTCGCTTTATAATCAGGTTGCCCCTCCTCATCAGTACCTATATAATAATTCTGCTACTTGCGTTTTGGAGCCTCGCTTACGTCCCTTCTTGTGTCTGAGGAGGCTGAGCCCCACCCTTAAATCAAAGGGACAGATGGCTGTTAAGCTCTCAGGGAGAGTAAACTTAAACCGGCCCCTCCTCTTTTTCATTTGGGGGTAAGTAGATGGATGTGAGAACTCAACACCTGACTCCTATGGGATCTAGTTTTATGAAGATGTTCACTCCTTTCCTCTGTGCCTGAGAAAACCCTTACAATCCAGGAGGGCCCAGTATTCCCAGGAAGCCCTCCTGGCTGCCCCAGCCCACTCAGAGCCCTGCCTCCTCTGGACTCCCTTGCACATATTGTCAGCAGCACAGTGTCACACCAGATCGTTTTCATGACATTTCATGCCCATTGGTTCTCTCTCGCCAGTTAGATTATGGTGGAGCCCATGCCATATGTCTGTTTGTTCTCAAGAGACCCTCCAGTGAGGAGCACACAGCAGGGTGGAGTGGAAGATGGATGGGTCTGAGGGTCTTCTCACCTGCCCTTAAGGTGTCTCCCACTCCACTTATTTTTAGTCTGAAATAAACATGTAGGATGGACCAGGGTCCTATCTGTGGAGTAACCATTGGCCTCAAGGGCACCTCGATCAGAGAACAAAGGCAGGAGGTGGAGGTGGAGGTGGGTATTGAGGGAAAATGGAGAGTCGACCGATGGGGGGAGAATGTGGTTGTGTAGAATTAAAGAATCACTCACTGTTGGGGCTGGAAGGGATCTCAGAGATCAGCTTGTTTGGTCTCCTCATTTTACAGGTAAGGAAAGTGAGATTTAGCGATCCTCCTACAGTTACCCAACAAACGGGCCCCTTTCCATCACCTCTGACCTCGTTCACGTCTTCCACATCTCTCCCTGGACTACTGCACAGCTTCATGTAGCTGATTATATTTTTCCAAGATGCTCACGCCAAAAGATCACATTGCACATGCTTTTCTTATGTCAGTGACACTCCTCCATTGAGAAGTAGGGGTCTATGTTCCTCTCGTTGAATCTGATGGGCCATGATCACGGCAGAAGTTATTCTGTGTGACTTTCTAGGTTGTTATTAAAGGTGGTACAGCTGCTGCCTGGACCTCTCTTGGGACACTTGCCCTTGGAACCCAGCCACCACGCTGTGAGGAAGCCAGGCAGCCACGAGGAAAGGCTTCATGTAGGCATTCTGGCCCCAGTCCTGAGAGCCCAGCTGACAGCCAGTATCAACCACCAAATGTGAGTGAATGAGCCTTTCAGTCCCAAGTTGAGTGGAGCAGACACAAGTGGTCCTGGTGGAACCGGCCCAAATGGCAGACCCATGAGCAAAATAAATGCTGTCATTGATTTAAGTCATTGAGGGTTGGGATGATTGAAACACCTTATATCTGCCTCAGTTTCTCCAAACTATCATACACATTTCATTAATTCAATAGACCTTTATTAGATACTGACCATATGCTAGGATCTGTACAAAGACAGACATGATTTCTATATTCAGGGACAATACATTTCAGCTGCCGCCACTGTTCCTTTGCACACAGAAGAAAATCCATACTCCTCAGCCCTGTGTTCATGGCTCCAGCCTATCACTCACCGACACCACACCAAACTGTTTTGTCCCCAGATCTGATCTCCATTCTCTGCTCTCTATGCCTTTGTTCATGTTGTCCCCGCCCCTGCAGTGCTTCTGCCCTGTCCCACCTCAACCTTCAAGCACCTTCGCTCTGAAAACTTGTCCCCTCACAAGGCCCTCCCGGGCTCCTCCAGCTGAAAGTAATCGACACCGCCTCATCGTCCCATGGCACTTACCTCAGATTGCACAGTTTCTGTCTGCACACCGCCTCTCTCAAGCTTCAGTATTCTGTGAATCCCTGGAGGACGGAACCTGGCTTGTCCCTCCTGTACCCTCACAGCATCTGGCATAGGGCCCAGTAATATGAGGCCCCCAGTAAACATCTGTTGATGCGACTCGTAGCAGAACCAGAATTGAAAGTTAGGTGTTCTCCAGTGCCTTACTTGCTTCTTTGGATATTACCACCGCAGGGGAAAAGCCCCATCAATGGAGGGTATCAGGTGGATGGGAGAAGACCTTGGTTATGGCTGGGAGTTGACAGGACCACTGCACGTGGAGCTGCAGGTGGCCATGAATGGACAGAGCTCTGGCTCCTGGCCAGGGCTTTGTGGTGGGTCCCTCCCTCTCTTCCTTCTCTTCGTGCTCTCAGCAAGCCCTGAGCACCCACTTCTGGAGGGGAAACATGCTGTTTCTTTGATGTTCCTCTCCTCCGACCCCAGTTCACTTCTGAGAACATCTTCCTTCTCAGGACCCAGTCACACAGAAAAACGGGCCCCGCCGTGCTGTCTAAGCCTCCCCTGGCACAGCGAGGGACTGTTCCGTGTCCTTCCCCATGGGGTCTCTGAGGAGCCATTCCATGAGCTGTGTTTCCTGCGCCCAGCTGACTGGAACTGCTTCCTGGTCCCCTGCGATTGTTGCTTGCTCTCTTGGGCCCCATTCTGGCTGCATCTTGCCTGGCCCGTCCCTTGGCGGTACCCCGGCAGGGGCAGGCTTCAATCCCTTTTTACCTCCCAGGACAGGATACCTCAGACTGAGCAGAGGCGGAGAGTGGGGTGGGCAGGATGTTTTCCAAAGACTTTTCTCCCTAAACTGTCTCTTTCTGGGAGCTGGGAAGTGCCTCTGTGTCTCCCAGTTGGTACAGCCTCCCGCTCCCTCCAGCACAGTCACGTCACAGGCCGGGTGGGGGACGGCTCTTTCTAGGACTGATCCCTGCAAATGGCTCACCGAGCCCCAGTGGGGGTGGGGCGGGTTCTGGTGGCTCGGGTATTAAGGTTGAGCACTTTCCTCTCTCTGAGGGATCTGAGGTTAGTGGAGGTGGGGAGGTGGTGGCAGGGAGGCTTCTCTATAAGCTCCTCTGCTGCCCCTTACCTCTTGGGGGCTGGTACCTGTGGCCCCACGAAGGATGCGTTTGGGGGAGCTCATCCCCGTCTCACAGTCTCTCTTCCTTGTCCCAGTCTCGGCTGTGGGAGCAGCTCCGCGGGGCTGCCTTCAGGCTCTCTCCTCAGCCTCCAGGAAGGCAGAAATCTGCATTCAGCTCTGACTTCTGAGGTGTGTGTGTGTGTGTGTGTGTGTGTGTGTGTGTGTGTGTGTGTGTGAGAGAGAGAGAGAGAGAGAGAGAGGGAATACACAGGATGAGGGCTACTCTGTGTCCAGTCTCCTCTCTATTGGGAGGATCAGTGGTCCCTCTGATTCCTTCATCCTCCCGAGGGCTAAGAGCAGAGGCCTGTCCTGGGAACATGGGAACCTCAGTGTGGACAGCTGGCCAGGCTAGATGACATGCCCCTCTCCACTGCCTCTCTTCCCATGCCCATTCTCACTGCAGGCCCCTTCTCACGCTCTCAATCCCTTGACCTGGAGGGGAAGACACCCCAATCGTAGGTTAATCACGCTGGACTTAGTGCAGGCAAAGCAGCGTCCAGGGGGTGGTCCCAGGGTGGGGAAGGAGCTGGACCAGTCATCAGCTAGGTTCCTCCCAGTACCCAGATGGGTTGATGTGCCTGATGCCAGGTCACAGAGGAAGGGGAGTCTGTGCCACAGAAGGCCTTGGGCATCTTGAAGTGTGAGTGAGGAAGCTGCCGGAGGTGGAGAGGGCCTCGGGGATGACTGTACAGATAAGAGCCTCTGGTCTTTTTTAGCATCAGCTGGTGGAGCCACCCCCTTCTCTCCCACTGGCTGCCTCCCTGAGTCACTGCCCACCCACCAGCAAATTAAAAAGGGGTGTCATCTGCTGGCCAGTGGCCCCATCTGGCCCCAGGGTTTGCCTCTTTTTGCTCCTGGGTGGAAGGTGAAAGTCTGGGTAGGGTGGTCTCACCAAGACCTGTTCCCCTGGGCCTTTCTCTTGCCAGACTCTGCTTCCTTCTCTGCCCTTTGTTCCTCCCCTCCCCCCCCCCCCCCCCGTGCATCCCAGGATGGTTCTCCCTGGTGACAAGACCCACCCCCTTGCTCCAAGGACAGAGGCAGCTGCAAACCCTCAGGGGCCCCCACATGGCCCCATCCATCTCGCCGGTCTCTGATCTGGGCTGCAGGGGAGGGGACCCGCGGAGGGCAGCTCAGTTGCCGACTCCTCCCCACAGGCCAGCTCAGCTGTCAACACTCGCCTGCCGGCCCTGGCCGTCCTGAGGCCCCGCCTGGCTGCTCAGGCCGGGGACACTGCGCCC
Organism: Balaenoptera physalus; assembly: GCF_965194825.1. Lineage (NCBI taxonomy): Eukaryota > Metazoa > Chordata > Mammalia > Artiodactyla > Balaenopteridae > Balaenoptera > Balaenoptera physalus. The sequence goes on along the minus strand of NC_138887.1, from coordinate 118,535,039 downwards.
CGGAGACCCTCAGTCAGACCCAGGCAGGCGGTGGGCAGGCGGCAGGCAGACACCCTGCCTGCCCTTGAGCATCCTCAGGCCTCCTTGCCTAAATAAGGGAGCTGTAGCTGGAGTGAGCCAGCTGGCCGCGGGGAGGGGCCTGCGGCTAGGCCAGGGTTTTCCGAGGGGCTGGGCCGCCGCAGCGCCGCAGGGCCCCGAGCCCGCCGATTGGGCCTGCACCGCTGGCCCCGCGCAGCAGAGGGAGGGCGGGCTGTTCGCATAAGGGGATCCCCAGGCTGGAACCTCGCGTTCAGAGGCCTCTCTTTGATCCCGAGGCTAGGAGGCCGAAACTCCTGTCAGAATGTCCCGCTCTGGGCAGGAGGGCCTGGAATAACCCCAGGGAGGGCTGTGTGTGTGTGTGTGTGTGTGTGTGTGTGTGTGTGCGCGCGCGTTGGGTGGCGGGCGCCCCTGCTCTGGGTGCGTGCCCCTCCTAAATCTCACCCACCCTTATCTCAAATCTCGGTGGCCTTAGGCCTCCAGATTGTCTTGCCCTTCACTTTTCTCGGGTCTCCCCTGACCCTGGGCTCGTCTTCCCAGGGCCCAGGCCTCGCCCGTGGCACCTACAGCGGGCACTGAGCGCAAGCTGTGTGTAGGAGCCCGTGCTCGGCGTGGTGGGGGACCAGGGCATAAGGGACCGGCCCTCTCCCTTCAAGTCAGGTCCCCTGGGTCCTTCCAGCGGGGAAAGGGGGGGAGGCGGGGCGGGGGCGGAATCCCCAGGCTCCTCCTTGGCCGCCTCAAGGCCGGCCGTCGCACCTGTCCTCACGGTTCCCCTACCTACGGGTCCCTTCCCCCTCTTGGGGCGCGCGAGTCCCGGGGGCTCCTGGGCTGAGCGAGGGGCTGGGGTGGGGGGGAGCCCTCGGCTCGGCTCAGCCAATGGGAAGGGCGGGCGCGCGGGGTGTGTGGGGGGAGAGGGCGGCGCTGCGGGCGCGCGGCGGGCGGGAGGGAGCCGGGAGGCGGGTGCCGGAGCCCGAGGGGCGCGCGCCGCGTTAACCCTTCCGCGGCCGGGCCGAGCAGCAGGCGCAGCCCGAGCCGCGGGCGCCGGAGCGGCTGTCGGCGCAGCGGGCGGGAGCCGGGAGCCCGGCGCTCGAGCAGGCGGAGCGCAGCGCGGAGACGCGGCGGAGCGGGGCCCGCGGCTCGGCTGGGGCCGGCAGACAGGTGTGCGGGCGGCCGGGCGGCCCGAGCTCAGGCAGCTCCAGGCCGGGCCCGCGGTCCGGAGCCGGCGCCGAGCGGAGACCCCGCGCCCGCACCCCAGTCCGGGCCCCGCCCGTGCTCTGCCTGGCCGCGGGGTGCGGGGACCACGGCCGGGTCGGGCCACCCGAAGCCTGTGTTGGGCCGGGCCGGGCTGGGGTGGGTGGGGGTCCGCCCGGCCCGCCCATGGGCTCAGGATGCCGGTGCGGAGGGGCCACGTCGCGCCGCAGAACACCTTCCTGGACACCATCATCCGCAAGTTTGAGGGCCAGAGTGAGTGGGGGAGGGGGCGGGCGGGGAGGGGGCTCTGGGGGCGGGCCGAGCTCTCCAGAGTGTGAATGGGGGGGCGTGCCCAGGCCGTGTGCGTCCTGCCAGTGAGTCTATGGGGGCTCGTGACCCCAAGGCACTGGCCAGGGGTCGCGGGGGCAAGGCTTGGTGCTGGGGGCCGTGGGCTTGGGGCCAAGGGGCCTGGTGTTGGGGAGTGCGGCAGGAAGCTCAGCTTAGGTTTCCGGGATCGGGGAGTGTGTGTATGTGACAACCTGAGTGTGCAGGGAAGGGAGGTGGGATGGGAGTGTGCAGGTATCCTTATTAACTCTGGGTGCCTGGATGTGAGTGGGGCTGTGTGGCTGCAAGAACGGGAGAATGTATACGGCCCAAACTGTGGGCCCCTAAGAGTACTTTGCATGTGCCCGTCCAGACTGTGTTGCCAGAGACTGAAAGGCAAGCGTGTAGGGTCAGTGCCTAACACGCTCTTGGGTGTGTGTGGGGTGTCTGTGTGTCACCCATGCGTTTGACCCTGCATGGGCGGTGGGGAGGTATCTTTGACAAGGCTGGGAACTGTGGGCCCTGGGGTGAGAGGGAGCCAGGGCTGAAGCTGGCCTTTGGGGGCCTAACAGGCTCCATGCGATGACCCTACGTTGTTGCTTTTCCTGTCCTGAGCCCCTTTATGGGGACTACAGCAGCCCTAATGCTGGCCTGGTAGGGGAGCCTTCCAGAAGTGTCCCAGGCTAGGTGAATGTTCTGTGTGTGGGTATTTGCACCCTCCTGGCATGCGTGTGTCTGTCCCGAAGGCTGCATGTGCCCTGGTGGGTGTGACTGCCAAGGGCCCTGGGAGGGGGTGACATTCCTTGCCCATGACCCTGTGAGCACAGGACAACGTGTGCTTGTGACCGTGGTGGGGGAAGGGAGGGGTCAGTGTGTCGGGCAGCATTGTCTGAAGCAGAGGAACAGGATGATCCTGAGGGGGAGGAGACTGCAGTGGTGGAGGGCAGTGAGGCCGGGGCTTTCACTCCCACAGGCTTCGGGAGCCCCTGTAGGCTGGAAGCTGGGGGCCTGCCTTCTGGCCCCACCTTGCCACTGACTGCTGTGTGACCTTGAGTGACTCTCTTCCGCATCTGGGAAGGAGGGGGCGGCCATAGGGGCCTTTCAGGTCCCCTCTGTCTCGCTTATTCTAGGAGCTCAGGGAAGGAGGCGGGGGTGTGTGTGTGTGGGGGGGGGTGGGGCCTGCCTTCGAAGAAACTCGCTCTCCTCTCCAGGCCTGGGAGCGGGGCCCAGGTGGTTTTTCCTCTCTGAAGATGGTGCGTACGTGGCTGGTACGTGGCTGCTACTCGGGACTGCCTCGGGCTCAGGTGGAGATGGAGGCTGAGTCAGGAGTCTTTTCCTGTGACAGGGAGCCCTGCCTTCTGGGGCTGATGGCTGCCTGAGAGTTTTGGGGGTCCTGGGGAACTGACCTAAAGATTGACCCAACTTCAAAAAAGTGACTTCCTGGAGGCCAGGGTAAGGGAGGGGGAGGAAGGCAGGAGGAGGCTAGATCCTGATGCAGCAGCCTGGGCCTTGCGCATGTGATTGCCCAGGGCTGCAGCCTGAGGGCTATGCCCACTAGGAAAGGGGGGGGGCAGAGTTCCGACTGCTACCCAAAGCCCCAGCATTAAAGGCCAAAGTGGCCGGAAACTTCTGTGTTTATAAAAAGCTCGTATCCTCAGAGCATCTCTCCTGGCACGAGCTGGGGCTGCCACCCGCCTGCTGCTCACCCACCAGCCTGGCTCTTGGGGCACGTGTGAAGGGAATGAGCCAAGTCTAGCTGCAGTGGGTCCATTGGGGCCTCCCCTTGATGGGGCCGAACTGAGGAAGGCCTCACATCCCTGGAGAGCCGCTTTCGTGGGTCTGTCTGTTTACAAGTGGGCCGCTCTCTCAGGCCAGCCTGGGCTCCGGGTGTTTCCAGGGTTTGGAGCTGCAGGTCCCTTTCCTTGCTCCCTATGACCTTGGCCTCCGCCCGTGACCCTCCGCTTATTCCTCCCCTTCTGCCAGACCTACGTTCGAAAGCGGGCTCTATCTTTTACAAGCTGCAAGATGAGGGCAAGAACTTCTTTTGAGTCTCAGTTTCTTCATCTACAAAACGAGGATAACGATGGGGTTATCAGAGTATTAAATGAGAGAAAGGATCGTAGGTGCTCACGTGGTACTTCTTCCCTCATCCTCTTTGGCGCGCCCACTCCCCAGCTCCTGACTGCCCTTGGAGGGGTCGCAGAAGTCTCAGGAAGTACTGACCTGGCAGGGTCCGCAGATACTTGGGGGAGTGATTTCCTAGGGGTCCCCGGGGTAAGGAGTGCCCAGGGAGCGCCACCCAGTCTAGAGAGCGGGGGTCAGGAAGAGAAGCTGGAGCGGTGCAAAGGGAATGCTGGCCGCCATCTCTGGCCCTTCTCAGGCTCCCTCTCCAGGCCCAGTGTTTATCCCTCCGCCGCGGCTGCTGACACGCGTTGCTGACACCCGCCCAAGGCTGGCCTCGGCCCCGGGCGCGGAGGGGGCGGCGGGCCGCTGGCAGTCCGCCCGGGGGAAGCCACGCAGCCAGCCCGCGGGCCGGGCGGGGGAGGGGGCGCGCCGCCGGGCCGGGCCGGCCGAGGCACCTGTGTCGGGGCACAGCTGCGTTCGTCCCTTGCTGGGTACCCCAGGCCCGCTGTGCTTCCTGGGGCGGGGAGTCCCCGGGCGGGCAACTGTGTAGGACAAGAGAAGGCGGGGAAGGGCTGGGAACCCTGGGGGCAGGGGTCCCTGCTCACGTGCCCGCTTATCCCCGCCCCCCAGGCCGCAAGTTCATCATCGCCAACGCTCGGGTGGAGAACTGCGCTGTCATCTACTGCAACGACGGCTTCTGCGAGCTGTGCGGCTACTCGCGGGCCGAGGTGATGCAGCGACCGTGCACCTGCGACTTCCTGCACGGGCCGCGCACGCAGCGCCGTGCCGCCGCGCAGATCGCGCAGGCCCTGCTGGGCGCGGAGGAGCGCAAAGTGGAGATCGCCTTCTACCGGAAAGATGGTAGGCGCGGGCTGGGGCGGGGCGGGGCGGGGCGGGGCGGGGCCGAAAGGCCGGGGTGGGGGGCGGGGTCTGTGGGGTGGGGGCGGCCGGCGATTGGCCGGAGCTCCGGCCTGTTGCAGGGGGGCGTGACCTCAGCAGGGACCTTTGGGGTGCGCCAGGTGGGAGGCGCGGGCTGGATATTGGGGCTGTACGGCGGTCCGGGTCTCTTTACCCCAAGCACTCTGGTGGGATGGTTTACGGGGTGCCCAAGGGGCTGCTTGGCTGTGGTCTGGAGCCTCTGGTTCCTTCCTCCCTGGGCAGATGTGGACACGTTGAGCTAGGTGGGTTGGAGTTTGACGGCAGCACCGGGATGGCAGGTGCGTGCATGGATGGGGGTAATGGAAGTCCAGGCCGGTGGCTGGGCGCCGACCTCCGCCCACAGGCCTCTAGCTACCCTCGCCCCTGCCAGGTGACTGACTGGTCTGGGGAGTTGTCGCTGAGGGCGAGGCGGGGAAGGGCTGCAGGACTCTGGCTGGCTCTCTGCCGCCCCTCTCCTGCCCCCTCTCTCTTCTGCCCTTCAGCTGCACCTGGCGGGAGGTGTGTACCTCTCCCCACAACCTCAGTTCCCTTTGTCCCATCTTTTGAGCGCCCCGCCCACCACCCCTTCCTGCGCCAGGTGTCTCTGCTCGGCCACCGGCTCCCCGCCCAGCTGCGCTCAGCTTCCGGAGAACGGATAAACAGAGCCCTGGGCGGGGCTGCTCCCACACCGCCCCTGCCCTGGCGGGGTGGGCTTTGCTCAGGGAGGGCAGTGCTGCAGGGCTTGGGGGGACCTGCAGGTATCAGAGGGCTGGGGAGGGGGCTCTGGAAGGTGCCGCAGGACTGCCCACCGGTGCCCAAACCCTGCCGCTCACCAGTGTGTATCTGATGAGCATTTACTGAACCCCTGTGAGCCAGGTGCAGCAAGGTCTTGGAGATGGAGCAGTGTACAAGACAGAAGAGGTTCCTGCCCACAGCGAGCTTACCTGCTGTAGACAGCACTCTCTGTCTCTTCCTGGGGGCAGTGAGCCAGCAGCCCCCGTATGCCTCTGTCCCTGTCCCTTGGAACCTCCCCTGTACGCTATGCTCAGGGTTGGCTGAGGCTGCCCTGCAAAGGATTACATGCCCTGAAGACCCTGCTTTTGCAGGGGTGCCCAGCTGTGAGATCCCTGGACAGAATCAGAGTGGGGGACAGTCACTGGGGACCTGTGGAAGAGGGTTTGCTCACAGCAAATGGGCCTCTGGCTGGGAGCTTAGATGCAAACTCTGAAGGCAGGGCCTCCTTTCTGGTTCTTCACTGATATCCCCCCAGAACCTTCATCAGAGCAGATCTGCTTTTATATCTTCCTGGCTACCTAGTACTAGCTAATATCAGTGGGTGCCTTGTATGCGCTGGACACTGGGCCGATAATGTTTCACTTGCATCGTCTCATGGAATCTTCACAACAACCCTGGGAGGTAGATACTATTTTTTCTCCATTTTGTGGATGAGGAAACTGAAGTTCAGGAAAATTGAGAAACTTCCCTAGAGAGTGCAGAGCTGGGAATGGAACCGTGTCTGTCCGATCACAGCCCTGTCCACTCTGCTCTGCTGTCATGTATTAAAAAGGAGGCAAAATAGTTACAGGTATATCTCTATACTGCACGTTACTTTATGCACACTTTTATTTTGAAAGTTTGCAAACAATTGGTGTCATGAGAAGAATGTGAATACACATGTCCTGGGTTCAGGTCTAACACCAGAGATTCTGTGATATGGATCAAGTTGGTTAGTGTCTTGAGCCCGTTTCTGCTTCTGGGACAGTGTGCCCGCCGGACCCCTCGGCGGCAGGGGCCTGAGTGCTTCTGCCTTCCCTGTAGTGTGTGTGAGGAGCCACCCTCCCTCCTTCCTGCCCCAGGCTGGCTCCTTTGGGAGAGGATGGCCATGGGACCCCTTCTGCAGAGGTGCTATCATGGAATCTTGGTGACCTCGAAGATCACTTAATCCAGCCCACTCAAGTTACAGATGGAAAAACTGAGAAGCAGAGGTCAAGTTACCAGCGAATCAGTGGAGGGAGTGGGATTAGAACCCAGGCCTCCCAGCCAAGTTCAAGCTCTTTCCCCACCCCCCGGTTACTACTCCAAATGGCGCTGTGACCCAGAAAGTCCTATGCCAGCCATCTTGGCCTGCCCCCTTCTCCGCTCTCACCTAGTTTCCATGGGGATCAGGTATCTCCTGGTGGCCAACAGGCTGGCCTTGGCCCTCAGGTTATGTGGGCCGCTGCTTGTCCGGGCACCTGAGGCCTCGGGTGCAGACAGATTTCCTCTGCCTCCCACCCTCTCCCTCTGCTCAGTCCCTTGGGCAGATCTCTGTGCCTGACCTGGACGGGGTGTGTGTGTGTGTGTGTGTGTGTGTGTGTGCATGAGCTCACAGGCTCACAGCCTCGTGCGTGGACACAGGAGGGAGGTAGATGTGACGAAGGCCAATGCCACCTCTTGTTTCTGTCCAGGCCTTTCTCAGGGTCTTTGCCTGGGCCGGCCATGGCAGAGCAGGTCCCTGGGCTTTAGCCCCAGGGAGGCGGGTGGCTGGGAAGGAGGCGGGGCCTTTTGCTGGCAGGCGCCACCGTGGACAGCTGTACTGTGTCGGTGCCTCTAGCCTAGCTCTGTGCAGTCTCAGGGCCTGGAGCCAGACAGCCCCATTATTTAGCTGCTGGGACTGCTGGGAGGTGGGGAGGCCAGACTGGGGGGTGTGGGCTGGAGGGAGAGACACAAGGTGCCAGGCCCTCCCTGGCCCTGTGTCCATGCTCCTTCAGGTCAGGCCTGGGATTAAGGTGCAGCTGGGATCAGGGCCCAGCAGGGTGGGGCTGGCAGGTGGCGGCATCCCCTTGGGGCTCTGGGCCGCGCCTCGGCAGCAAGTGATGCTGGTGTACGCCTGCATTCCCACGTTGCCCTGGGGAGGCTCCGGGCGCCTTCCACCATGGCTCCTCCTCACGCTCCCCTCCTCTCCTGGGCCTCGGGGAGGTCCCCTGCGCTCTGTCCCTCGTGTTCTCCCTGCTCTTTGTTCCCGCCTCTCTGCCCCGCCCCTGCCATGCTCAGCGGCCGCCTGTGCCCATGGTCTCTGCTTCTCTCCCCACCACTCAGGCCTCCCTGCCGGCTCTGTCCCCCGTGGTCTTTATCTCCCTCTCCCTGCAGCTGTCTCTCTTCTTCCCCCACCTTCCGTACCCCTGCGCCTTCCTCCCTGCCTCTCTCCCTCTGCCCCGGTGGCCCCCGCCTCTCTGGGCTCCATCTCCAAGTCTCTGTCTGGCTCCGCGTACCTCTTCCTGTCCTGGCCTGGTCTCCATGTCCCTGTGTCCCTGGGAGCCTGTGCGTGGGTGGGGACGGGGGTGTCTCTAGAGAAGAGTCTGTTGGCTTCTCCACTCCAGCTGCAGGCCGGTTGTCATGGTAACAGGGTCAGAGGGCCCCCTGCTGCAACAGCTGAGCTGTGGGCTGGGGGAGGGGTGGGGACAGAGGGCCAGCGTGCTCCCCAGTGCCCCCAGAGCCCATGGGGAGCCAGAGCCCCAGAGGTGACCCCACACCCACTGGTCTGTGGTCCCCAGACCCAGACCTCAGCCTCCCAGGTGCTTGCGCAGGTACTCCTGGCACCAGTGACACTCCTTGGGGCCTCCCGTGACTCTCCATGGACCTCAGGCCATTTCGCTATCTCCTCCCTGGTCCCTGAAATCTGACTCCTCACTGTGACCCTCCCACACCACCCCCTTCTCCATCATGGCCCCAAGCTCAGACACCCACTTCTCCCCTCCCAGCCCTGTCCCCTCCAAGCCGTGATCCTCAGGTCCCCAGACCCCCATCAGTCAGGGTGGCTGGTGAAGGAGCCCTTGGGTATTTTGAGGCTGGCAGGCAGGTCAAATGGAGGCTGGTACCTGGGTGTGTTCTGTGTCCTTGAGATGGAGCAGGCCGGAGTGAGCCCCGGAGGAATGAGGTTAGACACAGGTAGCACTTTACTTAGGGGGGGTGGGGAAGCCATCGAGGGGCCCCCTCCACCTTGGGCCTTCTGGTCAGGACCTGGGGCAGCTTGGAGTCCGGCAGGTGCGCACACCTGCACGATGGTGGCCGGGAGCAGGGCTCGGGGGCTGCGTCAGAGCCCAGCAGCGCTTTCCCTCCGTGGCTCCAGGGAGCGGAGCTGAGCCGGAGCAGGGTGCCCTGGCCTGCATGGGGGCTTCCTGTCCCAGCCCCAACCTGGGGGCCGGGCGGGCCTGCCACGACCGAGGGTGTGGGCCACTCCTGGCCTTCTCTGGGGTCTGGAGAGTGTCGGGCGGGCGGCTCCTCTGTGTTGTGTCTGCTGTAGCCCCTGAGAGGAGCTATGTAAATATTTGTGCAGAGGCGTCTGGGATGGGAGCAGATTTTGACGGTGTTCTCGGGCTCTGGGGAGGCGGGCCGTGGGCAGCAGGAGGGCCAGCGTGGGGGTGTGAGACCGGGTGAGCCTCAGCCTCTTTTCTGCCCAGTGGTGGCTTCCAGGGTGGTGGGACTTCAAGGGGTCCAAGAAAGTCCTTTCACAATTAAACATCTTCCCCGAGGGTGCTTGAAATGCCTCTATGTGGGAACTTTTCGCTTGGGTGGAGAAGGAACCTTTTTCTTTAAAACGACATTTTCTTCTCATCACCCCTCCCCTGTAAGCAGGGACGAGTGTGGAAATAGCTGGCCCCCAGTGTGAAGGAGTTTCACAGAATCATTCCTCCCTGACATGGGGAGGGGCCCATGGGGTCAGGGCCAGAAGAGGGGGCACAGAGGGACACCTGGGACAGGTGATGAGTATGGGAGAGGCTCTGGATGAACCGCTGTCCCCCTAAAGTCCCTTCCTGTCCTTAGTCCAGGGGCCCATAAAGATCTCCACGCTGTGAACTGTGGTTGGCCTCGAACGGACTTCTCTCCGTTTTGGTCGCGTGTCTACTGGACTAAAAGCACCTTGAGGGCCGGGCAGTGTCTTCTCCTTAAGCCACCATCTCCCTCACTTACAGTTCTGGGCAAGGCTGCCATGTCCGACTCCCCCACTAGATTGGAAGCTCTGGGAGGGCAGACAGCAACCTGTTTTGTTCTCTGTTGTGTCTATGTGTCTGCTGCATAGTGGGAGCTCGGTTCATGCTCCCACTGAATGAAGGATTGAATGAATGTGGTGGGCAGTGTGCTGTGTTGCAGAAACCCTATACCAGGAGTCAGAGCCTTGGGAGCAATTTCTGGTTTAGTTATAGTCTTGCTGTGTGACCTTGGGCAAATCACTTCCCATCTCTGGGCCTCGGTCTCTCTCTCTGTGAAAAGCCTTTGAATAATAGAATGCCAGGGCTGGGAGGGGTCTTAGAGGATGGGGAGGCTATTGGGACCAGAGGAAGGTGGGCCAGGGAGAGGTGGCCTGAGGTGGCCACTGAGCGAGCTGCAAGTCCTCCACCCCTGCCGTGTGCGGGGCATTGTGGGGTACAGGGAAGGCATCTGGGGATTCTCAGCCTTCCCGCCTCAGAGATGGACGGAGGAGGCCTGGATGGGGGAGCAGAGCTGGAGGAGGGGGCGGTGGCAGCTGCACTCATTGGCACCCTCACTGTTGTGACTGCACTTTTTTTTTTTTTTTTTTGGCTGCGTTGGGTCTTTTTTGCTTTGCGCGGGCTTCTCATTGTGGTGGCTTCTCTTTGTTGTGGAGCTCGGGCTCCAGGTGCTCGGGCTTCAGTAGTTGTAGCGCGTGGGCTCGGTATTTGCGGCATGAGGGCTCAGTAGTTGTGGCTTGCAGGCCCTAGAGCGCAGGCTCAGTAGTTGTGATGCACGGGCTTAGTTGCTCTGCGGCATGTGGGATCTTCCCGGACCAGGGCTTGAACCCGTGTCCCCTGCACTGGCAGGCGGATTCTTAACCACTGCGCCACCAGGGGAGTCCCTGTGACTGCACTTACAGTTTGCAAGCTGGGACGCGTGCTTTGTGGCAGGTGGTCCTTAGACGGGGCCTCCTCGCCATCATTTTACACGCACCAAACTCACTTAGAAAGGCTAAGGGGTCTTAGCCAGCTGGCAGGTACCTGAGTGGGAACTCCAGTCCAGTTTTCCTCTTTCCACTCGAGTCCTGCCCAACACGGAACACCACTGCACAGGCTGTCTTGCCCCAGAGGGCCCTTTGGGGTCATGATAGGCTCAGAGCCCCAGGAAATTAGGGCTTTAGCTTGGGTTCCCAGAGCTGCAGTTCCTCATTCGCTAAGTGGAATCAAAACACCTGTCCTCCCGCGTACTGCTGGGAGAGGTTCAGCAGATAAGAGAATAGGTGCAAAGCAGTGTCGAGTGCCAAGGCTCTTGGCATTCTACTTACCATTAGGCAGGGCGTCACCCATGTGGCCGCAGGTTCTAGTCAACCAAGGAAGTGAGCTGACCGAGGGTCTCAGTATCCCTGTTCCCTACGGCCATCACCCTGTGCCCTGCTCCACCCCGGCCTGCCTCTCTGCCTCTCTCCGCGGGCTTCTGTTGGTCCAGCTCCTGCTTCTTCCACAAATCATAGAAACCAGGATATTTGTGTTAATGGGTTTCTTCTTTCTCTTTCATTGGTTTTTCTCCTTTTCCTTTTTTCTCACTCCCCAGTCCCATTACCCTCCCCTTAGGCAGCCATTCAAATGTACTTCCTGTGAATGTGTTGCTTGCATATGTTCTTGCAAAATGTGTGTTTTGTCTGACTGCATATAGGTTTAATTTATGTAAATGATATGTGCTATATATTGTATTCTGGTGTTCACTTTTGTTGCACAGGAGTCCGCCTCTAAGTCCAGCCAGCTTGTTCCTTGATATTGAGCCTACAGCTCCATGTTCTCTGGTGTGTTCCCCCCTCGTTTTACCCTGTCCACTCTCCTGGGGAGGGCCCGCCAGGTTGTCTCTATAAATGATGCTTCAGTGAACATCCTCATGCGTGGCCCCTTTTGGACTCAGGTGAGGATGCCTTCGGGATTTCTCCCCAGGAGTGGAATTGCTGGATCACAGGGTATGTGGACACTTAATTCAATGAAGCACTATCAGGCTGTGCATGAGCGGGGCTGCATCTATTGCCACCCTCCTAAGCAGAGCATGGGATTCCCCTGCAACCCTGCCACACGTGGCATTACCCACCTTTCTAATTTTTGCAAGTTTAATAGGTGGAAGTGATATCTTTCTGCTTTAATTTGCATTTCTTTGATTTCATGCGAGTCCGAACATCTTGTAGGCAGCCGTTCAGGTTTCTTTCCCATGAATTCCCTGCTCGTGTCCTTTGCTCACTTTTCCATGAAGCTGCTGTCTTTCGTTCTTATTGATTTGCAAGAGTTGCTTATTGATTCTAGAGATACAAATGCATACAGTTAAATATCCAATGTGTATTCTGGATATTAATCCCCGTTGAATCAAGATTTTGTAAATATCTGCTCCCATTCAGTCGTCTGTCAAATTTATCCAACAAAAATTCTTAATTTTTTTTTTTTCATTCTTAATTTTGATACAAACAAGTTCATGGATTTTTAGTTTTCTTCATGCTTTTGAAGTTTTGTTTAAGAAATCCTTCACTGTCCTGAGGTTGCAAAGGTCTACATTTTCTTCTGTTACCTTAATTGTTTTACCTTTCTCAGTTGGGTCTTTAATCCATCCTGACCCTACCTCTGTCTGTGGTGTCAAATAGGGATCAAGTTGTATTTTTTTCCGTGTACTGAGCCAATTTTCCCAACACATCTAGTAAACAGCCTATTCTTTTCGGTTGGCTTGTGGGGCTACCTTTACCACTGGTTAATTTCCCATATATCCATGCGTCTGTTTTTGAGCTCTCTGTTCTGTCCAAGTACTTATTTGTCTGTTCTTGCATCAACACCATATTAAAAAAATACAGCAGTTAGTATGTCTTAGTATCTGGAAAGGCAAATCTTCCCTCTCTGTTCTTCTTTTGAAAGGTTGATATACATATTTGTGGACCTCTCTTCTCCTTTGCAAACTCTAGAGAAGGTTTATCAAGTTCCTGGGAAGAAAAACCCCACTAGAATCTTGACTGGAATTAGATTGGTTTTATGGGTTAATTTGGGGAGAATGGACATCTTTCTAATATTTGTCCCATCTGAGAGTCTGTAGTGTCTGTCCATTTATCAGATTGTTTCTGCATCCTTTATTAGTTTAAGGTTTTTTTTTTTCTCCCCCGTAGAGACCTTGTGCATTCTTGGTCACTTCCTAGACACTTCATAGTTTTGTGTTTTTTTTGGCCATGCCATGCAGCATGTGGGATCTTAGTTCCCCGACCAGGGACTGAACCTGTGCCCCCTGCATTGGGAGTATGGAGTCTTAACCACTGGACCACCAGGGAAGTCCCCACTCCATAGTTTTTGTTGCTATTATGAAAGAGATCTTATTTTTGACTACCTACTCTAATAGCCTTCTGCTGGTGGAGGGGGGGCTGATTTTGTATTTGGTAGCCTCACTGGATGAAGTCTCTCATTAGCTAGTTCTAATTGTTTATCTGTTGATTTTATTGGTTCTCTAGGGAGATGATCCTATCATCTGCGAATAACGCTGGTTTTCTCTGTGTATGTTTGGGTCGTTGCCATATGTGTTGACGTTGGAACGTTCCATCTGCCTTTTTCAGCAGGCTTTCACAGGCACTTGTATCTATTTGTTGGAGTCCTGTGAGGTGGGTGAGTCAGGGAGGGATTGCAAGTTTCGGATTAATGATTGAGAAGCTGCGGCCGACTGGGTGACCGATGGGACAGGCCCTCTGGGGTATGCCGGGAGCCAAGGCGGGAGCAGAGCTCTAGAAGCTTGTGGGGCCCTGGAGGAGGGTGGGGACCCCCACTGTCTCCTAGTGGACCTCGGCTCTGTGTGCCCTTGCTGCCCGTGGCCTGCTGTGTGTGGGTCACAGAGAAGAGGGCTGGTAGGGGTCTGAGGCTCAGAGATACCCCAGCCCCCTTGCCCGGATTCCTGGGCCGTCAGCCTCCGTGTTCCGTGCTGTTGACCAGATTGAATAGTGCTTCAGCAAAAGACGCCCCCTAATTCCTGTGAGGGTTCTGACTGCTGTCCAGACTCAGGGTGGGTTTGAAATGGGCAAATCCTGTCCTGAAAGCATAGTCAGTCAGTGCCCCTGGATCTGAAAGGGAGCTTAAAGCGTGGGGAGATGGCCCTGTCCCCATCTGCCATCCGTGCAGGTCCCTGCCCCAGTCTGTGATCGACTGGACACCTGTTCACCCAGTTTGTCCCGTGAAGCCAGCCCAGCGCTGGCCTCAGGCCTCCGGCTCTGGGCAGAGGGAGGAAGCTCCCCCAGAAGCCAGCGTACAGTTACCTCTCTCATTAGGAACATAGTGTTAGAGGAGTTTTCAGTGAGAGACATCCCTGTGGCCAGATGGAGCTGTCAAGAAAATCTTTGTAGAGGGGGGTCCTTCGGGGGCCTAGAGGGGCGGGAGGAGTTGGAGGGAAGCGGGGTGGGGCCGTGGGGAGTGGGAGGGTCTGTGAAGCTGGGGCACACTGGAGGGGGCACCGGGGCCAGCCTGCGTGTCCAGGGACGGGAGGCCCGGCTGGGAGGGCACCTGAAGGATGTGACATGGCTGGGAACAGGGGGTTCTGAAGGACTCTGAGGAGGGACAGGCTCCAGGGAGCAAGAGGAGGGAGGTTAAGCGTGGAGGCCTCAGGGAGGCGGGGAATGGGATGGTGCCGGAAAGAGAAGCTTTCCCCGAATAAACATGGCCGGGTTTCACCTTGCCGGGGCTTCTTCGGAACAGGGCAGGGCTGTGACTCCCAGTTTACAGACTGTGAGGCTGCATCCCCCACGGAGGTCGAGTAGGGCTGAGCCCCAGAGCTTTTCTAGAAAGAGCTCTTCTCCTGAGGCCGTCACTGTGGCCCCTGGGAAAGGTAGCACAGACAGGCCACATGCAGTGGGCTTGGATGGGCATCTGGATGACTCACAGAGGCCCTGAGGCCCTCCGTGTGGCCCTGTAAATCTCTGGGAAGCTGTTAGGCTGGAGGGGCTAGGGCAGGGTCTGTCTGGAGATGCTCCTTCCGGGTGAGCTGGGGTCTGGATCGTGGCTCCCCAGCCCTGGCCCTGAAGTGAGTAGTCCTGGGGAAGTCTGTCCCACTCAGCTCCTGGAGCCATGGGGATAGGATTGGCCTCTCTTTCTCTCTCACACACACACGAACACACACGTGCACACTCATTCACTGGCTGGCCTCTCAGGCTCCCCCGCTCTGTCCCCTGGGCCTGCAGTGTCCCTGGCCTTCCTTAGGCCCCCACTGCCCAAGAGAGCGACGTTAGCGACACGGTGGCCCCTGGCCAGGAGCAGCTCCAGCTGCATCTTCCTGTCGCCGCCACCAGGCTAAATATAACCTGACACTGCACAGCCCTGGGCCGCCGTCGGAGACAGCCTCTGCTGGGGGCGGACAGCCCGACTGGAGCCCCAGCCTCCTGCCCTCAGCGTGACTTTGGGCCCAGCTCCTCCTGCCCCAGCAGGGCAGGACGGCGACCGGGGCAAGGATGGCTGCTTCCCCGAGGTCACCTTCCCTGCAAGGACCCGGCACCCTGCCTCGTTACAGCTCTGAATGCTTCCACAAGGCCATCTATCATCTCATCTGGCACCCAGGGTACGAGTCACTTGTCCCTGCAGTACCCACAGGGAGTCTGCAGCTCAGAGAGGTGGCTGACCTGCCCACAGTCACACAGCGATTGCCCAGGTCTCCTGAGGGTCGGGGCAGATCAGCTCGGCTCAGCTCCCCAGGACCCCTCTCTCTGCCAACTCATCCCGGACTCCAAACGGGGGTTCCTGTTGACTCCCCGGCTCAGTGAGGGTGGGTGGCACGCCTGTCTTGTTCATGAGGCCCCGAACGCCTCACGTGCGTGTGCTCAGTGAGTACTCGAGGGGGATGAAGAGCTGCCTGCGAAGGAGCTGTGATGACACCTAGTTTGCAGACGAGCCACTAGAGGTTCTGACCTGGGGAGCTTGTCCAAGGACACTCAGGTCACCCGCAGGCCTCCCTTTCCCCACCTGCCCGGTGCTGCCCCAAGAGATAAGGCCTGCCCCCGCGGAAGCCGACGGCGGCTCCTGCCTGGGGACCAGCCAGGGGTTCCCAGAGGTGGGCAGCTGGGTTTGGGACCGGGGGTGGGGCCCCTGGCTGGGTTGGGATGCAGGGCAGGGACGATGCCCCAGGTACACTGTCGGGTGTGGGTTGGCACCAGGTGAAAGCAAGCCAGCGTTGCGTTCTGATGAAGATGGCGCCCTTCCCCGGCGTCGGGAGGAACTGGACCTGCTGCACCTGGAAGGTAGCCAGACCTGGTCCCCTGGGGCCCTCCCCCTGCCCCCCCCCCCCCGCCCCTTCCTCAGTGGCCTGTGGTGAGCTGCATGACCTCTGCGGCCCTTAGGATCCGAGGCGCAGAGGATCCTGTCCTTGTGTGGAGCTGTCAATTCATGACTACCTCTCCTCTCCTGGCCTTCATTCTCACAGGGCCCGGGTGCCCCAAGCCCAGGAGGCAGGCAGAGGCTGGGTGCCCGGATGCCTTCAGCTGGGGCTGGGGTCGGGGGGTGGGGGGTGTGAGTCGGGTTTCTTCAGCATCAGCCACGTGAGCCAGGCTGGCCCAGGGGGCCTTCTCCCTCTCCTCCTTCTCCAGTTACCAAGATCTCCCTTGGGGGGCTTCCCTGGCGGTCCAATGGTTAAGACTCCGCGCTTCCACTGCAGGGAGCGCAGGTTCAGTCCCTGGTCGGGGCAACTAAGATCCCACAAAGTGGGCATCGGGCAGCGTGGCAAAAAAAAAAAAAACCCCACAAACAAACAAAAGCAAAAACAAACAAACAAACCTCCCTTGGGCTCTCCTGCTTCACAATGTTCTGTCATTCATCCCTCTAGCCCACTGGGGCAAGGTCATCGTCCTGTATTGCAGGTGAGCTCCCTGGGGCTGGAGGAGGGCAGGTGACTTGCCCAAAGTCATTCTGATGCAATGAGCGAAGGCCACTTAACTCTATAGCCTGTGCCCCGCCCTTTCGCGCCCGGGAGCCCCACAGCCGTTCTGTGGGCAGGGCAGGGGTCCTCCGCTCCCCTCCAGTTCGATCCCCTGCAGTCCGTTCCCTCCTTCCCCGGGCGCTCCAGGCTCTGGCTGTCTCGGGAGCGCGGGCCGCTCCTGCCACAGAGCGGCTCTCGGCGGAACTGCAGCCTCCCCCAGCTCTGGGCTGAGGTCAGCCTCTGCTCCACGGAGCTGCTCTGCGGGGTGGGGCGGGTCGGAGGGAGAAGAGGAACAAAGAGATGAGCAGGGTCTGGGGTATGTAGGAGCAGGGCTCATGGAGAGCGAGGCACTGGTCCCGGCGTGCGGTGCCAGCCCAGGGCTCCGGGGAGGCGGCCCAGACGCTGACTCTGAGCATTTCTTCTCTGCTGAGAAGTTGTGTGAAGGTCACAGCCCCGCCGCCTGCAGGCTGCGATGTGCTTTGTGCCGCTGCCCAGTTCTGGCTGTCCCTGTGCCCCACCCCTGGCCTGCTGACCTTCAGCTGCCCTCAGGGACCCCACCCGCCAGAATTCCAGCCAGTGATGGGATGGGGTCCCCTGGCAGGTCTGGCTGAAGAGCTAGGGGTGGGTGATATGGCAGCTCACGGAAGACCCAGCCAGCCAGGCAGGATGGGCGGGAGGCAGAGCCTCTCGGAGCCCTGGCTGACCTGGGGCTACCCGCTTTCCTTCCTTCCGTGTCCCCTCGAAAATAGTAGCTGGAGCCTAACGCCCCCCCTCCCCCCAGCCATCAGGCAGGACTCCAGTTCACATTTTCAGAATAACAAGGGCTTTTACAGGGTTATTTGAAAGGAAAAATTCCTTGAATGTCGACAAAGGGAGAGGACCAAGGGGGCTCCGTGTGTGAGTGTGTGTCTGTGTCCAAGGGCCGGGAGTGGGCCTGTGCTGTAAGGGGGCTTATATCTGGAGTTTCTGCGGCCTGGCGTGAAGGGGGGCGCAATTTGGGATGTCAGGGTCCTGGGCTGTCCGGGCTGCAGAATGCAGTTCTGGCCTCTCTTGCTGAGAAGCTGGAACTGAAGTGGGCACGGGGTGTTGAGGCCTCAAGTTCAGAATCCTGAGGCCGTGCCCTGGGGGCAGGATCCCCAGGCCATCCTGAAGGGTTGGGCTCATCAGGGCTCCAGACTCTGGACTTACGTGAGATGAGTTTCCCAGCGAGGAACCAAGACCAGGGGCCTGGATCGCTGGGCTCCCAGGGGGTGGGTGTTGGGGGGGTCTCCAGGGCTAAGGTTTCCTGGTCTCTGGCCTCTCCTTAGTCCCTATGAGGGCCAGTCCCTGTTCAGGCTGCTGCCGGCCATCACCATATTAGGGCATAAACGCTAGGCGGGCTGTCTAGGTGCCAAACGGTCTCCAGCTGGGCCCGGCCTCCTGCAGCTCCCAACACCACGGCAGTGTTTCAGCCGGGCCATGTCAGAGGCTGGAGGTCAGGGGACAGCAGCAGCTACTGGAAGGAGACCCTGAAAGAGCCCCCCCAGCTCAGGTCCCGTGGGCCAAGCCATGAGGGCCTGGGATGCGGTGAGTGGAAGGGCTTTGGGGTAGGGCAGAGAATTCTCGGCCAGCCCCTGCCCTGGCCCAGCTCCTCTCATCCCGGTGCCATCCTGTTTCCCTTGGTTTCAGAGGATCTCCGTCCACAAGATTAATCCCACAGCAGTTAGAATTGCTCCTCAGCTCCCTCTCAGCCCTGTCCCTAGCAATCGTCCCGGAGCCCGGCCAGCATCTCCTAGGAATCAGGCCCTTTACGCCTGGCCTTCTCAGGTCTGTGGAGAAGCTGCGGCTGCACTTCCCAGGGCTAGCCCACAGGGCTCATTGGCCGTCGGCCCCTCCAGCTTGTTGGCCTTGACTCAGTTCACCCCAGCCACGTCCTCTCCACCAGTCCTGATCCTCGACCCCTCCCCCGCCGTTAGTCCCACCCCATCACCAACACCACTGGCCAGCGCCTGCTCCCTGGTGCATTGTTCTGGGCGCTAGGCCCTTTAGAGGGGACACAGACACTGGTGAGTTAGGACCCGGCAGTTCAGAGAAGACAGATGAGCACCAGGAAGGAAGTCTGCCCCGGGAAGAGAAGATGAGGAACATGCTTGGTCCCCACCAGGTCCATGGAGTAGGAGGAACAGGATGTTAACACGCCTTCTTGTTGCATCAAGGAGGGCTTCCTGGAGGCGGGGGTTCTGAGCTGGGCCTTAGGCAGAGCCTGAGAGCGCACCGGGGTCTCTTTCAGAAATCAGTAGAGAGGAGGGTATGGGGACCGTGCGCTGGTCAGAGGCAGAGGCGGAACAGGTACATTGGCCTGGTGAACTGACATCAGCTGGAATAGGGGGCCTGGTGGCCAGAGAGAGACATTGAGAGGGAAAAAAAAAAATCAAGAGCAGAGAAAAAGACGAGAGACAGAGATGAAAGATCTAGAAGCAGCGCTTCTCAACTCTGGTGAAGGATCAGTTTTGTTTCTAATGTGTCACAGACCAATACTTGTGTGAAATACAAAAATCACATGCTTGGATATTGCGGCAATGCCAAATTGCTCTAAAGGTTTTGAAGCTCTTGCTCTCAACTTCCGAACTTATCTTCTGTGGATGACACAACAGTTGGGTACTAACGAAGAGGAGCAAAGACAGACAGAGAGACAGAGGGTGATTGCTAACCTGTCTCTAGTGTTTGGCCCATGCCAGGCACTGCCCTAGGCGGCTGGCACGTGTTGACTTATTTAATCTTTACAACTCATGAGGAACGAATTATTTTTTATTTTATTTTATTTTTTTAAACAAGTCTGTTCTTTTTTTTTTTTTCATTATTTATTTATTTATTTATTTTTGGCTGTGTTGGGTCTTCGTTTCTGTGCGAGGGCTTTCTCCAGTTGCGGCGAGCGGGGGCCACTCTTCATCGCAGTGCGCGGGCCTCTCACTATCGCGGCCTCTCTTGTTGCGGAGCACAGGCTCCAGACGCGCAGGCTCAGTAGTTGTGGCTCACGGGCCTAGTTGCTCCGCGGCATGTGAGATCTTCCCAGACCAGGGCTCGAACCCGTGTCCCCTGCATTGGCAGGCAGATTCTCAACCACTGCGCCACCAGGGAAGCCCAGGAACGAATTATTATCGTTCCCATTTTATAGATGAGGAAAATGAGGCACAGGGAGGTTAAAAACGTAAGAAAAATGCATCAATGACAAGGCAGCAGAGCTGGGATCTGAACCCTGAGATCCTGGGCTTAAAGTCTGTGGGCTTAACCTCCAGGCTGCACTGCCTTGCATGAGGAGAAGCAAAGATAGAGTGTGAGAGGATAGGGAAAAAGGTGAAACAACCCAGGAAGAAAGGAGCAGAAGCCAGTGTGAGGAGAATGCACATGGGGAGAGAGGGCTGGAGAACCAAGGCAAGCAGAGAGAGAAAGGGAGAGCTTTGAGAGCGGAAAGCTGGAGCGGCCAGATTAGGGAAGCAGCTCTGGCCGGCATGTGGCAGGAGGAGGGGGTGGGGCAGGAGGCAATGGCGAGAAGGGGCAGGACTGTGTGTGGGAGCCGTGGGGGAGGCAGAGGTGGACAGGCCCCTTCAGGTTTCGGGGGCCCATTCCGCCTGGTGCCACAGTGGCCGTGTCTCCGCTCTGCAGGGAGCTGCTTCCTGTGCCTGGTGGATGTGGTACCCGTGAAGAACGAAGATGGGGCTGTCATCATGTTCATCCTCAACTTTGAGGTGGTGATGGAGAAGGACATGGTGGGGTCCCCAGCCCGTGACACCAATCACCGTGCCCCTCTCACCAGCTGGCTGGCCTCCGGTAAGTGCAACTGTGCTCTTGGGCTGGTGCAGGAGTACATGGTTTCCCTTCCCTGGGGCCGTGATGCTGCCCAAGGCCAATGCTGTGTAGGAAGGGATGCGGAGGGGATCCTTTCAGAGGTGGGGGAGAGAACATGGAGGACACGGCCGGTCCCCTCTAGCTCAGCATGGACAGATGCGGTGGAGGGACTGAGCCCAGATTCACAGGTCCCTGGGGCAGGATCATGGCTGGTTTCATAGCCTTACCCGCTTGGGGTCCCCCCACAGCATCCCCTGGGAGTGGTCCTCTCTCCAGCCGCAGGGGTGGGGGATTCACCCTTCCCTGATGGCCCTGGCCACTTCGGGGCAGCTCCCTCTGCTCATGACAAGGCTCTGTCTCTCGTGGACTCAACTCTGTGAAATTTCTCTCTCGGGTCCTTGTTCCCGGACTGGCCAGCTCCCTGCTGTGGCCTTGGCTACTTGAGAAGAGGATGTGAGGGGACTGCTGCCTGTGGCTGGAGACGTGCAGGCCTCACCTCATCCTCCCATGACTCAAAGGCTCAGACACCTCCTCCTCCTCCTGCATGGCCTTTTTGGGTTTAATTTTAAATGTTCCCTCAGAGTCATGGCAAAAGAAACAACCTCTTGGTTTCTCAAGCTCTAAAATGGCAGCATTAGTAACGCCCTACCTATTCCATGGGTGCCACCTGCAAGGTGGCAGGGTACGGCAGGAACCCGTGGCATCACTCCTCCATTTGGATGCAGGCCCTGCCATTTACTGTGCGACCTCCAGCAAATCACATAACTCACTGACGCCTAAATTTCCTCAAGTCTAAAATGGAGATAATGATACCCACTGGGGACAGTTGTGAGAGCCACAGGTGGTTTATGTAGAGACCACCGGTGATGTGAGGCTCAAGAAATGGTGGTTTATTATTGGCGGAGTCTTAGATATGATTGCATTCTAGACTTTTCTGGAGACTTGAGTTCTGTGCAGTAGGAGTGGGGGTGGAGGGGTGCCGGCGGCTGTCGGGGCTCCCACTTTCCCTCCTTCCTCCCCTTGGTGACTGGACTCCAGCTGCTAGGCTTGGCCCTCTCCCGGGCTGCTGGGGCCCATGCACCTCCCCTGTCCCCACAGGCCGCGCCAAGGCCTTCCGCTTGAAGCTGCCCGCGCTGCTGGCCTTGACCGCCCGGGATTCGTCCGTGCGGCCGGGTAGCGCGGGCGGTGCCGGTGCCCCGGGGGCCGTGGTGGTGGATGTGGACCTGACGCCCGCGGCGCCCAGCAGCGAGTCGCTGGCCCTGGACGAGGTGACGGCCATGGACAACCACGTGGCGGGGCTCGGGCCAGCGGAGGAGCGACGTGCGCTGGTGGGCCCCAGCTCGCCGCCTGCCTGCGCGCCTGGCCCGCACCCGTCGCCCCGGGCACACAGCCTCAACCCCGACGCCTCGGGCTCCAGCTGCAGCCTGCCCCGGACGCGCTCCCGAGAGAGCTGCGCCAGCGTGCGCCGCGCCTCGTCGGCCGATGACATCGAGGCCATGCGCGCTGGGCCGCTGCCCCCGCCGCCGCGCCACGCCAGCACCGGTGAGGGTCGGCCCCACCCCTGCAGGAACTGCCCTGCCGCGTCCTCACCCGCGGGCCTGTCCATTCCAGGACCTCAGCTTCCTCTCTCTCCGCCCTGTCCTGTGTGCCTGGGAGATGGAAATCCTATTAAGCGCTTACTTAATCCCATTAAGTAGCCTTTTATTCCATTAAACGTGCATTCATCCCATTGCATTCTTCCACTCTCAGAGCCGGTGCTGGCCCGAGGAGCTGGCTCTCCCAGGCTGGCCTGGAGCGGGGATGCCCACAGGGAGTCGGGAAGGCGGGAGAGGCATCTGGGTCCCTGCCACCACCTGGGCCTCGGGCAGGTTCCCAGTGCCTGCTGAACAGACCGTATGGAGGCTCTTTCTCCTTCCTCGTCTCATAGCTGCATCAGGCGCGCTTCCTTACTGTGGGGAGGGGTCTGCCCTCACTTGTTTCTCAGGGACTCCACCCCTGTTTCCTGAGCTGGCCTCACTGAACCCCATGGCCTGGCTCCTGCAGGGCCCGTCTCCACCTCAGCTCTGTGTCGTCGACCTGACGGCCTTTGCC
Source organism: Balaenoptera physalus (assembly GCF_965194825.1). Classification (NCBI taxonomy): domain Eukaryota; kingdom Metazoa; phylum Chordata; class Mammalia; order Artiodactyla; family Balaenopteridae; genus Balaenoptera; species Balaenoptera physalus. Next base: position 118,512,650 of record NC_138887.1, on the reverse strand, counting down.
CCTGCCTGCCTGCCACCCTGACCCACTTTCCCCTCCACCCCAGGGGCCATGCACCCCCTGCGCAGCGGCCTGCTTAACTCCACATCAGATTCGGACCTCGTGCGCTACCGCACCATTAGCAAGATTCCCCAAATCACCCTCAACTTTGTGGACCTCAAGGGCGACCCCTTCCTGGCTTCGCCCACCAGCGACCGGGAGATCATAGCCCCCAAGATAAAGGAGCGGACCCATAATGTCACTGAGAAGGTCACCCAGGTAGGTGTCCAGCTCCCTGGCTCTCCGCTCACGTGGGAGGAGCTTGGAGGGAGTGGAGTGGGAGTGGACTGTAGTCAAAAGGGGGGGTGGCGGGGTGCAGTCAGTGAGGGCCTCCTGAAGGTGGCGGACGTGCTGGCTGGGGGCGAGGGTGGCGTTTCAGAGCTTGGACGAGAGAGATCCTGGAGCAAGGGAGACTGGAGAGGGGGTGCCCATGGGAGGGGCAGATACAGAGGACAGGTGGGCGGGGCTCAGGGAGGACAGGGCAGCTGAGGCCGGGCACCTGGCAGGGTGAGGGTGGGTGGGAGAAGGTGGCCACGGGGCACAACAGAGTCCTGGGGGCAAACCAACGGGAGGTTTCACGTTAGAAGGGGCCACAGAGGTCAAGGTTGGGGGTCCTGATTCTTCTAGGCCAATGTGATGAGCCAGGCAGAGGGTGGGGACCCAGTGCTAGGGCCAGGGTGGCCTAGAGGTGCCCACCCCTGTCCCCAAACCACGGGAGAGGAGAGTTTCCTTCCCAAATCGGGAGGGGAGGGTATGGAGTTGGGGGCACAGACACAGACGGGTCAAGTCCCCGAATCCCAGACCAGAGAATATTGCCAGCCCTGGGGGGCATTGCCCAACACTGCCCAGTGGCAGGGCCAGCCTGGTCTCCTGCCCCCTCTTGGCAGCAAGATCGTCTGCACCACCCCCACTGCCCAGTCCGTCCCAGCTCCTTCCTGTCCTGGCCTGGCGGTGGGGTGGGGGAAGGTCAGGACTGAGAAGCCAGGGACAGAGGGGGCTCCCGTGCCACACCTGTCTCGCCTCAGTCGCATCGCCCCCTCCCGCTCCTTCGGGCTCCCTGAGTTGGCCCGAGTGAGGGAGCTGTCCGTGGGCTGCCATGGGCCTCCTCAGCCCTCCTCCTGGCCCCGCTCCCGCAGCCGCCTTGGCTCTCTGGGTCCCTGCCAGGTCTCCGGCCCCTTGGCCTTGACTCCAGAACGTTCCCCCCACCCTAGGCCCCATATTTGGCTGCCTAGCCCTCACCTCCTCCCACCCCTGCCTCTCTCTTGTCCTCACCTGGAGCCCTGCCGGCTGCCCTGCCCCTGTGCCCACAGCGTGTGCTGTCGTGTTGTGGTCTGTGCGTGCCAGCGTGAGCGTGTGCTCCTGGCTCTTTGGTCACCGGGCGGTCGCTCCATCTCTGGGTGTCTGTGTGACTCTGGCTGGCTGGGCAATGGACCGGCGGGGCGGGGGTGTCGGGGAGACCATTAATCTGCGGTGACAGGCCGGGCTGCCGGGGAGGGGGAGGGGCACGGGCTGCGGGAGTGGCTGCAGCAGGAGCCCGGAGCGGGCCGAGGGGGAGGGGGCCTCTGGCCGGCGGGCGGGGCGAGGGAGCCCGGTGTCAGGGCCGGGGTGGGGACCTGGGAGGAGGAGGGGCCGGCTGGAGGAGCCGAGGCTCCTACCGCGGTGCCCGGGCCGCTGCTGGGCTGGCAGCGGGCAGAGCGCGGCACCCTGGCAGCGGAGCCCGCACCACGGGGCCATGGGCAGCCTGAGCCGGGCGGGCTGCTGTCCACGCTCACTGCCAGGGTGACCCCAGCCCCGAGGCCCAGCCCCAGTGACCCTGGCTTCGTGCCAGAGGCTGCCCTGGGAGCCAGGCCGCCAGTGCCTGGGGCGCAGCCCGGGCTGAGGCTGCTGTTGAGCTGCAGGTGAGGCGCTGGCTGGGCCCTCGGGGCCCCGGGCAGGCAAGCTGGGGGGAGCCAAGTCCTCCATGGCGGCCCCAGCGGGGAAGGCGAGCAGGACAGGGGCTCTGCAGCCCAGGGCCCAGAAAGGCCGGGTGAGGCGGGCCGTGCGCATCTCCAGCCTGGTGGCCCAGGAGGTAGGTGATCCCCCCAGCCCCTCCCCCTCCCTCCGGGGCGGGGGCACCGAGATGGGTGCGGCCCAGAGGGCTCTGGCTCCAGGCTGGGAGAGGGCTTCTGAGATGCAGGATGGGTTGGGGAGCCCTGGGGTCTGTGGCCCCGCTCATCCCACTCTTGGCTCCAGCTTGCTCGCGCTTCTCCAGACCCGCTGGGCCTAGGTGGACGGTGTTTTTCTTGCCAGGGCTTCCCTTCTCCTTGGGCTTCCGTGGCCCAGACTTCTAGCTCGAAACACAGAAGGAGGAGAGGGGAGAACAGGAGCGAAGTGGGCGCCCGGAGAGGATGGCGGGGAGACGGGGGAGGAGAGGAGCCGTTCCCACTCCCACCCCACCTCCCCCAGTGAGCGGGCCGCAGCCGGGCCTGGCACAGAGGCGCTGGGGCTCCCCAGCTCCAGCACTCTGTGTGTTGTGAGTGGACCCTGCGGCGGGCGAGGGAGGCGTGGGCTGCTTCAGGGGTCCAGGTTGGGGGGCTGGGGTCAGAGGCCACTGGATGAGTGGTGAGGGCGGGCTGAGCCGGGCGCCTGGTCCACCTCTTCTGGGGCAGCCTGAGGTGCTGGTGGCTATGCTGTGGTCCCCCAGGCTGCTGACTCTATAGGCACCTCCTGGGAGCCACCTCTGCACCCCCCGGGGGCTTCTGTCAGAGAGCCAGGAGCCAGCTCAGGCAGGATGGCAGGGGGAGTTGGAGGCGGCTCCCGGGTGGGTCTGTGAATCCCACTCCTGTCGCCACCACCAGCACCTAAACTCTCTGCCTTGGCTCTTGTGCTCCGCCCAGCTGGGAGACAGGGATGCCGGGGGGGGGATTCTTGCCAGCCACAGGTGAGGACCCGGGGTTTGGCTTAAATGAGCTTTAGGATTCTGTGTGACAACAGGTTATGTAACAGGGGAGGTTATATACCGGCCCAAGGCCGTGCGGCGAGCGGTTGCAGAGCTGAGCCCGGCGGCCCCTGTAAGAGGAGGTCTGCGGCTCCGGGTCTCGTGCCCCGGGCTTGCCCCCGGCACGTGTGCTTGTGGACTCGGCGGTGGTGGTCCTGCTGTGGGCTGACGCAGGTAGGGGGCAGGACCCCATTCGTCAGGTTGTGGTTCAGCACAGCCTCAGGGGGCCTGGCCTCTCAGGTGTGGTGAGGAACCCCATCCAGGAACCTTCTTCTGCCTCCTCGTCTGTGAGGGCCCTTCTCAGTCCCCACTTGACCCCTGAGAGGTCACCGCCCATGTTTTCTGCCTTAAGGAGCAAGGGGCTCGGGCTGAAGGCAGGGCAGAAGCGGGGGCCTAGGAGCCATGTGCCCCTTCCCCTGCCCCAGGCCCCAGCTGCCCACCCCACCCATCATGTGCCTCTGGAGCCCCTGTGGCCAAACCCCTAACTATGGCCCATTTTAACTTCCAGTTACTTCCACTAAGGAGAGGCTCTCCACACGGTCCATCTGGTGAGGGTGGTTCCAGGGGGTCCCCAGCTTGAATATGAATGGGAGTCTTTGCGGCTCCACCCACCACGGCCCTCCCCAGCACAGAGGCCTGAGGATGCGGGGCCCTGGCACTTAGTACTGCTCCCGCAGGGCCGGCAACCTTGACTCTCAAGGGGGTGGGTGAGGCCTTGGGTTTGGCTGCCCAGGGATGGCAGGGCCAGGCTGGGAGAGTTTGGGGATTCTGAGGGGCAGGGGGAGGCCGCAGGGGGACGGACAGAGGCTCCTGGGACAGCACGAGAAAGCTGGTCTCAGCTCTTCCTAGTTTGGCTTGGGGAGAAAGAGTGGTGTGACTGCTGCCACCTGGTCTGGATGGCGAGCCTGCCTCTGCCTGGGTGATGAAGGGGCAGGACATGAGGTGAGCCGGTGCTGGGCTGGGTGGTCACTTCTGAATGGCTGCCCTGGGCCAGGGTGAGTAGGGAGGGGGAGCGAGTGTCATGGTCTCTCTTTCCTGGATGCCAAAGGGCCTGAGGCTGGGTGGCTGGTATCCTTGGGCCAGAGGCATGAAAGGACATTTAGGCCCTCAGTCCCTGGGCCACCAGCAATGGGACTTGTAAGGAACTGCAGTGACCACCACCATTTACATCGCCAAGGCCGGAAGCTGTAGTCCTTGGAGCATTTTCTGGACAGAGACTGTAGCATATGTGGGACGTGTGTGTGTGTGTGTGTGTGTTTGTGGTGTTTGGGGGTGTGGGCAAGATTGCACGGTGCGAGTTATATCCATAGTTATCGGTCTGTATTGCTGGTGGGGAGCAGTACTTGTGGGCGTTACTGCTTGGTGCCCTGCACTCAGATAGCCAGCCAGGAGGTCCCGTACCACATGGGGAACTCTGGTGAGTGGCCGTGTCCACTTGTCTGAGGGTGGGCTTCCCCGCTTACTCTGCTTGGCCTCTTCTCTGGAGGGCCCAGCAGAGGTGCTACCTGCTCCTACCCTGAAGGGCCCCATGGTCTGTCCTCCCTGCCCAGACCCTGGCTGGACACCATACCCTTACCTCCACCTTCCCCGCCGGCTCAGGTCCTGTCCCTGGGGGCCGACGTGCTGCCGGAGTACAAGCTGCAGGCACCGCGCATCCACCGCTGGACCATCCTGCACTACAGCCCCTTCAAGGCCGTGTGGGACTGGCTCATCCTGCTGCTGGTCATCTACACGGCGGTCTTCACGCCCTACTCGGCCGCCTTCCTGCTGAAGGAGACGGAGGAGGGCCCCCCGGCCCCCGACTGTGGCTACGCCTGCCAGCCGCTGGCCGTGGTGGACCTCATCGTGGACATCATGTTCATCGTGGACATCCTCATCAACTTCCGCACCACCTACGTCAACGCCAACGAGGAGGTGGTCAGCCACCCTGGCCGCATCGCCGTCCACTACTTCAAGGGCTGGTTCCTCATCGACATGGTGGCCGCCATCCCCTTTGACTTGCTCATCTTCGGCTCTGGCTCCGAAGAGGTGGGTTGGCAAGGAGGCAGGGGCAAGGGGAGGGCAGCAGGGGGCGGGGTGAAGGTGGGTGGCGACAGAAGGAGGGTGGCAGACGCATGGCAGAGCCCCAGCTCACCGGCACCTGCTCCCCTTTCCATACGAGCCACTCCCCGGCTGTAGCGGTCCAGAGGGCTCACCTTTTCCTAATGTGTCTGTCCAAAGTGGCCACTGTTTTAGTTCACATGAAAGTGCCCTGGAAGCTAGTGGGAGCTCTGGCCGGGCGCCTGAGGGTGGGTGCACCTTTCCGAGCCCCAGTTTCCTCATTCTGGCCCTGGGAACCGCGAGCCCTTTGTCACAGAGCTGGCACGAAGGTGAATGGGCTCCGCGCTGGGCCCAGTGAGTGGGAGGCGCTTCTATTTTGAGGAGGTTATGGGGAGAGCTCCTCGGGGATCTCACCTCCGATGCCACCCGAGAGCTGCAGTGCCCCCACTCCTCGTTTGCCCCCCTCCCCCACTGAACATCCGCCGACCCCCGTAGCTGATCGGGCTGCTGAAGACGGCGCGGCTGCTGCGGCTGGTGCGCGTGGCACGGAAGCTGGACCGCTACTCGGAGTACGGGGCGGCCGTGCTCTTCCTGCTCATGTGCACGTTCGCGCTCATCGCGCACTGGCTGGCCTGCATCTGGTACGCCATCGGCAACATGGAGCAGCCGCACATGGACTCCCGCATCGGCTGGCTCCACAACCTGGGCGATCAGATCGGCAAGCCCTACAACAGCAGTGGCCTGGGCGGCCCCTCCATCAAGGACAAGTACGTCACCGCCCTCTACTTCACCTTCAGCAGCCTCACCAGCGTGGGCTTCGGCAACGTCTCACCCAACACCAACTCGGAGAAGATCTTCTCCATCTGTGTCATGCTCATCGGCTGTGAGTGCACCCCCGGGGCGGGCGCGGGGGGCTAGCCGGGGGCCCGGGGTCTGGGAAGAGCCCGAGACAGAGGAGAGGGAGGGTGTTAGAGGAGCCAGAGTGGGGCCCTGGGACTTAGAGACCCCAGGGGCCTGCATCGTGGCATGTTTGGGGCTGGGACACCAGGGTAGAGGCGCAGGGCAGAGCCGAGGGGGGTGTGTGCCTGGGCGCTTGTGTTTGTGCATCTCGCGTGTGTGCTTACAACGAGACGTGACTGCCTGTGTTGCTGACCCAGTACAGGGGCGGGCGGGGTCCCTCAGACGCTGACGGCCCCACTCACCCCGCCCCCAGCCCTCATGTATGCCAGCATCTTCGGCAACGTGTCGGCCATCATCCAGCGGCTGTACTCGGGCACGGCCCGCTACCACACGCAGATGCTCCGGGTGCGTGAGTTCATCCGCTTCCACCAGATCCCCAACCCGCTGCGCCAGCGCCTCGAGGAGTATTTCCAGCACGCCTGGTCCTACACCAATGGCATCGACATGAATGCGGTGAGGCCACTGGGCTTGGCCTCCGGCTGATGGTGGGCTGGAGGGAGCAGCGTGATGGTGGGGACTTCTCCTGACGTAGCGGGCGTGTCTCAGACCGCCAGAGTCACCCTCCGTGGTTCAGGTGGTCCCAGTTAGTGCCAGGCAGGACCCTGAGAGGAACGTTACCCTCCTTTTGCCCATGGAGCTCGTTTACTGGGTGAGCGGTCACTCTGCGGCAGGCGCTAGACCAGGCTGTGGGTGATCGTGTTTAATCCCTATGACAGCCCCAGGCAGGAGCAGGTCTCCGAGCCTCACACATTAGAACGTGGAGGTTAGAGCAGTGAGGCGTCGTCCCCAAGGGTGCACGGCTGGAAGGGGTGGAGCTGGAGTGGGCACCCAGGTCCTTCCCCTGATACCAGACGCCCTGGTGCTCCCCGCTGGATCTCCGGGTGGGGGTGGGCGTGGGGTCCCGGGAGAGGGCATGCTGAGCTGCCCCCTGTCTCCAGGTGCTGAAGGGCTTCCCCGAGTGCCTGCAGGCCGACATCTGCCTGCACCTGAATCGCTCGCTGCTGCAGCACTGCAAGCCCTTCCGAGGGGCCACCAAGGGCTGCCTGCGGGCCCTGGCCATGAAGTTCAAGACGACGCACGCGCCGCCAGGGGACACGCTGGTGCACGCTGGGGACCTGCTCACCGCCCTCTACTTCATCTCCCGGGGCTCCATCGAGATCCTGCGGGGCGACATTGTCGTGGCCATCCTGGGTACGGCAGGGACCGGGAGCTGGGCCCGAGGTGCCTGCCGAGGCCTGGAGAGGTCCCAGCCCGTTAAGGACACAGCCCTAGGGGCTGTGGCCCCGGGACTACCCACAGGGACCTTGGGCTCCTTTAACTCACCCAAGCTCAGGTCTTCCAAGGGGTCGGTGAAAAGGACTCTGGGGGTTTCCAGATTCTGCTTCCCTTCAGGGTCTCCTCACGGGCAGTGACACTCTTGTTCCTTAAAACAGGACCAAATCCAGATACTCCAAGGTAGACAGTGGAGGGAGGTTGTGCAGCTGATTTTACTAAGGGCCGCGTGGTTCCCTGCAGCCTCAGGCAGTACAACCAAGCCTTCGCCTCCAAAGCAAAGGAAGTCCTGCCCCTCTTCCCCTCACACTCCTTCTTCTCTGCCCTACCTGTGCACGTGGGCAGGTGTACCTGGGCACTGGGACTTCCTGCCCTCTGCCTGTCCTTCCTTTGGCCCTGGACACCTCAGGGCAGATGTGCCACGGGGGGTTCTTTATAGATTTTTATTTCTCAGTTCGGCATAAACACATGCTCATGCCACAAACACCCCAAACACAACTGAAACCAAAGTTTTGCTAAACAACAGTCGCCTTAACTACATTCTGGTGTTTTCTGTTCTATCCTGTGCTAAGCTATGCTATCCTGTTTTCTTTCAGTAAACAAAATGCTGGTCTTGATTCACTGCTGTGTTTGATCTGTAGCTTGAAGAACATTGTTTATGGGGGTGCAGTGTTTGGCCAGGAGGGTGTTTGGAACATGGGCTTTGGGGGGTACCAGAGGAGTTAGAACCCAAGGAGGAAGCCAGGGCCACGGGCAGAGCTGGGCATCCGGGCTGGAGCTGCTGGCTGGCCCAGGAGCTGGGAGGCACAAGGTTCCTGGCCCTTTACCCTCAGGGCACTGCACTGCACGCGTCCTGCCTTTGCGAGCTGGGGGAGGATGGGCTGGTTGATGCTTCCCTGGCGCTGGGGGCTGGGGCCCTGCAGCCCGTGACCAGAATGAGGGGAGGCGCCGGCCTGGGTGAGAATGCCTGGAAGACAGGTGCCTACTGCCTCTGCTGCCGCCCCAGGGGCTGAGCCCCCCTCTCGGTGGCCTCCAGGGAAGAATGACATCTTCGGAGAGCCTCTGAACCTGTATGCGCGCCCTGGGAAGTCCAACGGGGACGTGCGGGCCCTCACCTACTGTGACCTGCACAAGATCCACCGGGATGACCTGCTGGAGGTGCTGGACATGTACCCCGAGTTCTCTGACCACTTCTGGTCCAGCCTGGAGATCACCTTCAACCTGCGGGATGTGAGTGGGCCGCGCGCTGGCTGCACGCTGGGTGACCTTCTCTCTGGGCTTGTTTCCCTGTCTGTCAGATGGTATCTGGGTCAGACCAGGTTGTGAACGCCCCAGCCTCAGCCCCGGTCCTGGGGCAGAGCTCACACCCCCAGAGCCGGCACTCCCAGCCCCACCTTCTCTGCTCGGGAGGGGGTCTGGCCGGGACCGGGCATGGCGGGTGGGCGCGGAAGGGCCCTGAAACCGTTCTCGGTTCCAGACCAACATGATCCCCGGCTCTCCCGGCAGCGCGGAGCTGGAGGGCGGCTTCCACCGGCAACGCAAACGCAAGCTGTCCTTCCGCAGGCGCACTGACAGGGGTGAGGCGGGGGGCGGGGAGGGGGCGGGGTCCAGGTGAGCCGGGAGGCGGGCGGGGGGCGGGGTCTAGAGGAGGCGGGGCGGAGGGCGGAGCGCGGGGTCCGGCGGGTCTGCTCCCCCCAGGCTACACAGACCATCCGGCCCTACCTTCAGTGCCCCCCCCCCCATCACCGCATCCTTTCAGGCCCACTTGAAATGTCGCCTCCTCCAGGAAGCCCTCGTCCACACTCCAAGACAGGGGCGTGCCTAAGTTTCTTTGGTCCTCACACGGCTGGCGTCCTGGTGGGCACTGCTTTGAACGGATGAGGGGAGGAAAGACAGGACAAAGGAGGGCAAGGAGGCCAGCACGGGGGCTGAGGGCCCGGGGTCCCAGCAGTGAGAGCCCCTCTCAGCAGTGCCACTGCCCGTGCTTGGGCAGCCAGCGGTCACAGACGACCTGGTCCTGCCCTCGGAGTTCTCAGTCCCCTTGAAAGTGGGGGAAAGAGAGCGGAAGAAACAATTGGGGACAAACCAGGGCGTCCAGCCACGGTCGTCTCCCAGACCTGCTCCAGTCCCCTCCCCTCCCCTCCCCTCCCCTCCCCTCCGTGCCTCCTGCCTGCTCTGAGGCCCCTTCTCTGTTTCCCACAGACCCGGAACAGCCAGGGGAGGTGTCGGCCTTGGGGCCGAGCCGGGCGGGGGCAGGGCCGAGTGGCCGGGGCCGGCAGGGGGGGCCGTGGGGGGAGAGCCTGTCCAGCGGCCCCTCCAGCCCTGAGAGCAGTGAGGATGAGGGCCCAGGCCGCAGCTCCAGCCCCCTCCGCCTGGTGCCCTTCTCCAGCCCCAGGCCCCCCGGAGAGCCGCCGGGTGGGGACCCCCTGACTGAGGATGGCGAGAAGAGCAGCGACACTTGTAACCCACTGTCAGGTAGGGCGAGGGCCCCCTGGGCGGGCGGGGGGGGCGTGGCCTCTGTCCGGGCCTCAACCCAGCTCTCTGGCTCCAGGCGCCTTCTCAGGAGTGTCCAACATCTTCAGCTTCTGGGGGGACAGCCGGGGCCGCCAGTACCAGGAGCTGCCTCGCTGCCCCGCCCCCGCCCCCAGCCTCCTCAACATCCCTCTCTCCAGCCCTGGCCGACGGCCCCGGGGCGATGTGGAGAGCAGGCTGGACGCCCTCCAGAGGCAGCTCAGCAGGTGAGAGTGGTCCCTGGGATCAGCCTAGGCCCAGCGGTGTGTGTCCGGGGGGGCGGGCTAGTAGGGGCGGGGCACGGGCGTATTGCAGTGTGGTCTGTGGGTTTCGGGCAGTGTTGTAGGGTGAAGTGGGTGTCTGCTCTGTCTAGGCCTGTCCGCGTGTCCAGCAGCTTGACCCTCTCCTTGCATTCAGAGCCGAGCCAGGGGCTGCCACACCTAGAATGAAGAGTGGACCTGGGGTTGACCAGCTGGCTGTCCATAGGGTAGTCCTGAAGCCACAGTCACTGGCGTCTCCACTTCCCTGAGACCCAGAACATCCTCCTCCTTCTTGCCCCAGGCTGGAGACTCGGCTGAGTGCAGACATGGCCACCGTCCTGCAGCTGCTGCAGAGGCAGATGACGCTGGTCCCGCCCGCCTACAGTGCTGTGACCACCCCGGGGCCCGGCCCCACCTCCACCTCCCCTCTGCTGCCCGTCAGCCCCATCCCTACCCTCACCCTGGACTCGCTTTCTCAGGTAAGTTCCAAGCACCCCAGCCCTGCCTCTTCTGCACCAATTCCACCCCAGACCTGCTTTGCTGCCCTTTCTGCTTGGCCTTGGGCCCCAGCCTCCTCCCACCCTGTTCCTACCCTCCTCCCAGGCTGTACTGCTGGAGGAGGGCTGCCCTAGGAGCTGCAAGCACGGAGCAAGGCAGGAGAGCCCCCAACAAAGCCCCCAGACAGCTGGGCCCAGGAAGCCAGGAGGCCGAGTGGCATTCGCTCCCCTAGTGTCACCTGAATGGCCAGATCTACTCAGGGTGCCTGTGTCGTGGCTGTGGGTGGAGGGACTGTTGAGCCAGCGGTCTGGCGGTGGGTGCTGGGTGCCAGCATGCCCTTGGGATAGGGTCCCAAGCCCCTACTGCGACTGATACCCCCTGGGTCTGGTTCTACTGCCAACCATTGACTGTCATGCTCAGCGCTTTGCAGGGTTGTCCTGAAGGCTCTGGCTAAGCCCCAGGGTAGCACTTCTGGCCCGCATCTCTCCCCTCCTGCCAGAGATGGGCCTCTGTTGCCCTTTGTCCTCTCCTAAGTGGACACGTGTGTTCCTGGCCTCCTGACAGGACAGCTGTGTCTGGGTCTCAAGAATGGGGCTCCTCTGGCGACAAGAGGTGGCCTGGGATCTGCTCCCCCCTCCCTCTGGCATCTGCTCCCCCCTCCCATCTGCCACCTGCTCCTGTTTGCAGACACCAGGGCCCACGTCAGCAAATGTGCCAGTCTCCCTTCACAGCCTCCTCCGCAGAGATCTCACAGCAGACTCGTCTGCACCCACAAAGCCCCTCCTGCCTGCCCTGGCACTCTCCCTGGCCTTCTGAGGCCTGGCCGCCCGCCTGCCTCTGTTTCTAGGTCCTCGAGTTCTTTCTAGATTGGAGGAAAGAACCCTGTCTCTCTTTCTGTACAGCTTCTGTGCCAGCTCAGGGCCCCTTATTCTGGATTGGGTTTGAATCCAGCGGCCATGTTCCCTGGGGAGGGAAGCGGCTGTGGCCTCAGGCTCTCCCCGTGTCGGGCAGAAGCTCCCGAGGCCCCCAGATGCCTGGTCTGGCTCTTGCCCACCCGGAGCGCGTTTCTCCCAGGGCAGGTTGGAGTCCTGCTCTGTCTGCCTTGGTCCTTCTCCTGTGCCCTCCAGGCCTCTTCTGTCTGTCACCAGGGTCTCCTGACCCTCTCTATCCTCTGACCCTCCCCTGCCCCTTGGCTTCTAGCTTCTCACACTCCGGTTTCTTTGCAGGTTTCCCAGTTCATGGCGTGCGAGGAGCTACCCCAAGACGGCCCTGCTCGACGCCTCTCCCTGCCGGGCCAGCTGGGGGCCCTCACCTCCCAGCCCCTGCACAGACACGGCTCAGACCCGGGAAGTTAGTGGGGCTGCCCAGTGTGGACACATGGCTCACCCAGGGTTCAGTGCACTGCCTGGGCCCCTCCTGTGGAGGACCTGCCCGGGAGGCCCTGGCCGCTGACGGGAGAGGAATAGGAAGGCACAGCCCCTCCTCCAGCCCTTGGGACCATCTCCTCCTGCGGTCCCCTGGGCCCCGTTGGTGGGGGGCGGGGCGCAGGGGCAGGGACAGGGCCGGGCAGTGGATGGGGGTCTGTGGTCCCCTCACTGCCCTGGGGGCAGTAGCTGGTCTAACTGCCCGGCGGCACCCGGCCCTGGGCCTTAGGCACCTCAAGGACTTTTCTGCTATTTACTGCTCTTATTGTTAAGGATAATAATTAAGGATCATATGAATAATTAATGAAGATGCTGATGACTATGAATAATAAATAATTATCCTGAGGAGACTCCAGGGGTGCTGGGAGGGTGCAGCCATCGGCACGCCGTATCCCGTGTTCACGTTCATGGTGTCCGGCGCACTGGCCTCTCTGAGGGAATCCAGGCCGATCTGTCTGTGTGCACAGGGCCTGCAGGGGCAGCTCCGACGTCTGGGTGTGGAGTCTGTGCAGTCCGGGTGCTCCCTGGGGGCTGACACAAGTCACCTCCAGGACCTCTTGCCTCCGGAGGGCCCTGCTTCCATGTGGTCCTGGATTCAGGAGGGCAGAGAGCCACCTGGACTCTTTTACATACAGAGGTTGTCCTAATGGGATGCCAGGCCTGGGGTCCCGCCCCTCAGGGTCTTGGTGGCTTCCTGGGTGGCACACTGGCCCCCAAAGCTGTCCCCAGGCTGACTGCTGTCAGAGAACAGATGCGCTGTACTCTTCCCTCACACAGCGCATGAGCCCGGCCCGTACTGACTTTAACCTGGGGCTGTATTTGGCCAAGCCCCCAACTTGGCCTTATCTTGACCTTGACTCAGACTCACACGGATCCTATATAATTGGCCCCCCCACAGCAAACCAACTCTGGGCACGCTGGTTTTCTCAACCCTGACCAGAGCCCCCGCCCCCTGGTGTCTGGCTCCAGACGGGCCTCACCTCCATCACCTCCATCACTTGGTCACCTGTGATCCTCGACCAGAGGAGCTGCCTGAAGAGGGTGGAAGTTTCAGGGCGGCTCATTCCCATTATCGGAGGAGCAAGTCGGAACAGATCTCCTGGGGCCAGTGAAGGGTGGTGGCCGTGTGTGTCCGTGTGCTCGTGGGTGTGCGCGTGTGCGCGTGTGCACGTGCCCTGCCGGTCTTGCGCGAACACCCAGCCTTTCGGAGGAGCTGCCGTGCAGTGGCCGTGGTAGGGCAGCTGCCAGCCAGCAGGAGGAGCCGACGGGCAACAGTGCTACCCAAGGCCTCCAGGGTCACTTAATCCTGTAATCCCTGACCCTCTGAGGTGGGTGTATTAACCTTGCTTTGACCGGAGCCCATTACCGCCCGTGCCCGGGACGGGGAGGGTGTTGGGGGGAGACCCTAGTTTCTGAGCCACCTGGAGGGTGCCCTCTTCCCAGAGCGGGTAGGAGAGAAGTTCCTGGTGGTTCTGCACCAGGGCCTTGGCTCCCCTGCCAGAGGGTGTGACCAGGGAGGGGTCCCTGTGAGTTCAGTGTGCCCTGGGGGACAGGGCGTGGAAGATGGGCACGGGGAGTAGAGATGGGGAGAAGGATGAGACCCCGGGTGGTGGGGAGGGGTGACACAGAGAGGCGGGCCAGGCAGAAAGGGCAGCTCTGTGCGACAGGATCTGGCACATGTGTACGCGGGTGTACACGTGCACGTGAGCATGCATCTCTTCGTGGTTTGGGAGCGCACACGCAGGCCTCCCTGGTGGATTGATGTGTGTGGGCGTGGGGTGGGGTTCTAGCTGGGGGATGCCCTAGATTCAGTGTCAGCTCACGGATTCCGGGCGCAAGCGGACACCGTCAGGATCTCAGCCCCGGACACTGGCAGAGGCCCCCGTGAGGTTGATGGTGAGAAATAAAATGACAGACGAAGCTCGCTGCACTTGGCACGCGGGGGCCGAGGTGCTGGGCCAAGTCCCCGCTCTCCATCTCTCCATCTGGCACTCGCTCCATCCTTCTTACCAACTGTCCTGTCCTTAGAGCATCTTCATCTGGGAGCTCAGCCCCGATTCGCAGCACTCTGTCCAGGTGTGGCGGTGAGGGCTGGGGGAGCCTGGGAGAGCCTGCGGGAGGGGCTGAGGGCCGGCGCAGCGAGTCAGGGCCCCGTGCTGCTGGGCGTGGGGAGGAGAGGAGGTGAAACCTTGGCCCGCACTCCCTAGGCTTTGTATCACGTTGGACACTGGTTATTCTCTGGGGCACATGCCGGCGTCCACAGTCAGCTGCCCGCCTCCAGGGGAGTGCCCTGCCTGGGCCTGGAGGCCTGATGTGTGCGCTTCCAGGGATGAGTGAGTGTGTGTGTGTGTGTGTGTGTGTGTGTGTGTGTGTGTGTGTGTACACGCACACATCTGTGCTCAGGGTGGGGGCTGGCCCAGCAGAGGGGAAACCTCTCCGTGCTTGTCCTCGATGGAAGCACATGGGTGCCCAGGGGCTGGTCTGCTCAGTCCGGTTGAAGGAGCTTCCGGCGTGGCCGAGACACCAGTGCCAGGTCCCTACCAGGAGCCACCCCTGAGATCTGAGAGTGGGCGGAGGACAACGGTCACAGTGGCTCCATTTACGATGGTTCCACCTGCCCGGCTGTGTCACTTAACCCCTAACAACCCGCAGAGGTGGGTGTCGCTGGTCCATGTGAGGGGAGTCAGGCTCAGGATGGTCGGTGACTGACCAGTGTGAGTGCTGCGGGTAGGTGGCAGTGCGCAGCTCCGGGCTTCACTGGAGGGGCCGCGGTGGCCCTCGGGGCACAGCACTGGGACCAACGCTCGCCGGCCGCAGGGTGTGGGCTCGGACCTGGGCCTTGGGGGACCTGAGAGGCCGGCGGGGGTGCAGTGAATGGGCAGTGCAGTCCAGCGTGGAGCCCAGCAAGGAGACTGCCTGCCTCCCTTCCCAGCCTGCTCCACCCTCCCCTCGCCTGGCCAGGTGGCAGCGCACCCCCTCCTGCCAGTCTGGGACCGTGCTCCACCCAACACGTGAATGGTGCCATAAAACACAGCTGTGCCTGTGACCCGGGCGCGCTCTGTTGGGCGGGATCAAGTTCTTGGGCAGGGTCTGCTCAAGGCTGAAGGCTGCCTAGAACCCACAGGGGGACCCCAGCCCTCATGGGGTCCTGCTGCGTCCCTGGGACCGGGCGGGCTCTCAGGTGTGTTGGGAGGGGTGGGTGGTAATTCTGGGGGCTGGCTGGGGGTACAGCAGGCTGTTTTCCTCCAGGGACCACCTTTGTTCACCATGCATTGATGCATTGCCCACTCTTTTAAGGTCCAACCTCATCTTTTTTTTTTTTTTTTTAATAGAAATCAGTAAAAATGCTTTGGAAGGAAGACGAAGGACCATCAGAAGCAAGTAGCCTGTGAGGCTGGGAGAAGGGATGCCTAAGGGGCATCTCGTTCCTGGGGCTCAGGAGGAGAGGAAAGAAGGAGGTGTGGGGACCACTGTGCCGCCACTCTGCACCCTAGGACAGGTTCCATGGTCAAATGAAGGGCGCTTCCCCTGCTGGCCTGAAGGCAATAAGCTCTGGACTATCAGCTCCGTGCGGGTGGGGCTAGTTTGACTCTGCAGGGCCCCGAGCAGTGCCGGGCACTGGGATGTACTCAATGTGTCCTGAATGACCGAAGGAAGCGCCACCCTTCTCCCCGGGACGGAGAACCCTGGGCTCGGCCGGCAGGGCTGGGGAAGTCCTCCTGCGGCTGGCAGAGCAGAAGCGGGGCCTCTGCGCAGGGCTCTGGCCCTTCACCCTGGACCCGCGGGTCACCGTGCTCTACTCCATTCCTGTCCTCGGGCCTGCGCTGCCCAGTTCCGTGGCAACTGCCCGCTGCCCCAGACCTCATCCCTGGCCTCCCCCGTCACCTGGGCTCCCGGAGCCACAGGACTCTGGTGACGGGGGGGCAGGGCAAGGGTGCAGTCCCCTCCTCTCCTGCAGGGCCAGTCACCAACGGCCGGGGCTGGGCTGTTGTGCAGAGCGGAGGGATCTCCCAAACCAAGAGGGCCAGAGGGGTGGGGCGGGAACTGGAGGGGCCGTGGCGGGTGAGGAAAGGCCCACGCGGCTGCCGATGCACAGGAAGGCAGGTGGCAGAGCCTGGAGCCGGAGTCTGGTCAGGGGCGGGGGACAGGAACCGAGGGGCAGGCCCGACCTGCCTTCCCCCACCTCCACCTGCCTTCCCCCACCTCCACCTCTGCACCTAAAGGTCCAGGAGCGGAGTGAGGTGCTGGCGGTGCCTCCCGGCCTCGTGACTCAGCCACTGCCCGGGGTCCAGGTGCAAGCTCGCCCCGCCCTGTCCTCACCTGGACCCCCGCTCCTCTCAGCCCAGGCACTGGCAGCTCTCACGTTTCAGTGACAAGTAAGAGTCATCGATACTCATGGAGCCCATCTTTTGTGGTGAGCATTATTCTGACTGCCTGAAACCCAAGGCCCAGAGGCTCGCAGAACCTGCCAGCGTCCGCGGCTCCTGAGGGTGGAGCTGAAGCGTGAACCCGGGCAGTCTGAGTCCCCCGGGCTGGCCCGAGCCGGGGACACACCATCTCCCTTAGGCAAGGCAGTGACTAGGAGACCTTTGCAAGTGTCTGGGATTTCTAGGACCTTCTCTCCCCTGCAGACTTTTGTACCTTCTGTTCCTTTGCCTGGAGTGCCCTTTGTTTGGTGAACTCCTGCTGGTCTTTGGGTGGCTCTTCTAGGGGATGCTTGGTGCGCCCCCTCCCTCGGGCTGGGGCCCCCTTTGTGCTCTTGCAGCACCCTCTGCTCTCCCCGCCCCGCCTTCCCTACCCTGGACTGCCAAATCCGGGGGCTCGTCATCTCTGCGCTACACCATCCCTGTCTGTCCCCCAGCACCACGCGCAGTGGCTCCCCCAGAGTGAGCACGCAACGGTTTACTAAATGAACATTTCTGGATTTGGGGAGTGATTAGCAGTAAAATCCTTAATATCCAAAGGGCCAGTGTGCTTGACTTTGGGGGCTGTGACTTCCTGTGCAGCCAGGCTTGGGGTGTGAGGGCTGAGGAGGGGGCTCTGGGGTAGCTGGCACTCCCTGAGCCTCCTCCGCTGATAGGCAGACGTGAGGTCTCGTACCCCAGGGATGGCCCCTAAGGGCCCACAGGGTTTACGTTTTCTACCGCACTCTGTTGGCTCAGCTCAGCGCCTGGGGTTTGGTCCTTGCTCTGAGTTACGATCAGGGAACTTCTCTGGTGCCACCTGGAATCCCTCCTGGTGGGCATCTAGGGGCACAGCTGGATATCCCGTGATGGCCATTGCTCACCTGAGCTTTGGGGAGCCTCTGCCTTTGCTTCCCATCACAGCAAGTTCATCACCCTCTCAGATGCCCGGTCCCTGGCCTGGCCATACCTCCGGGGGCAGCCCCTGCAGGCCTCTGACTTTTCCAGGCTCTGTTCTGCCACAGTGCAGGGCAGGAGGTCTTGTGCCAGGCCCTTCCTGCAACCCACCTGCCCACGTCGCAGGAGCAGATGGACCGAAGCGTGCCCAGGTCCTGACGTGACAGATGGCTCCTTCCTCTTTGCCTGCAGGACAAAGCCCTCCACGTCAGCCTGGCACAGAGGATTCTCGTCTTCCTTTCCAGACTCACCTGCCTTCGTACCTCCTGCTGCCACGTGCCCAATACTCTAGCCACATGAGATCACGTCCCGTTAACTATGCTTGAGTTCTCCCTGCGTTTGCCTGTCTTTCCCTCTTCTTGTAAACAGACTCTGTCCTTCCCGGCCTGGAGAAACTCTTCGATCCTTCAAGTCCTAGCTCACACGTCACCTCCTCCAGGAGGTCCTCTCTAGGTGTCTCAGTGGATCTAAACCTCCCATTGCACTGGGCTCAGGCCTTTGTCAGCGCCTCCACACACCCTGCCTGTTCTCCTGTCTGTCATCCGAAAGAGGACTGGCTGAGTATTGGTCATCTTCTCATCTCCCTTGGAGGCCTCTGTCGTGGGGCCGGGGAGACGGCAGGCACTTTGCCGGTGTGTCTTGCTTCATCTCCACTTCCCAGCGGCCTCTGCGTGGAGAGCTCCTGCCCACTGTCCTCTGTGTGGCTGCTCATTTGTCCTCTGATGGTCAAGGCTGAGAGCGATTTCTCGTAGGGCTTTTCTGTTTCAACCTCAGGTCTGAGGGATCCCCCGTTCTCCCCAGTGGTGGCCAGTCCAGTGGGAACTAAAGTGTGCTCAGCCTGGCAGCTCAGGGGGACCTACAGGGCTCACACGGTGGTCCGACCACACAGGGACCATCAAAAGCACACAAGTAGCGGGTCTAGTCTATCTCAAGTGCTCAAAAATGTCGAAACAAATTTGAATCATAGGGCCTTTCAAGGTGACTATTTGGAAACACTTTTAGATAATTGTATATCATAAAAGAGTGGTTGGTGTAAAAATCAATAAGATTTCGTAAAAGACTGAATAGTAACAGGTTTTTTTAAGCCGCATAGGTGCATGATATTAAACCCTATAAAGACTCAGTTTATCTTGATCATCTTATTGTAGTAGCATTTAAAATAAAGTGATTCTTGATACTTTATTTTCTAAAAGTCTAAGTACAGGTCAAGCCCTTTTCCTTTCTTTTTGGCTAACTTTTGTCTTTCAAAAAAAAAAATGTGTTCTGAGGCATTTGTTTAAATAATCAGCTTCATTATTTCTAATCACACCTTATAAGTGAGTTGGAAGTTGGCAAGAGCCATCGCTTAGAAACCAGAGCAGAAGAATTTAGCTCAGCTGTCTTACCATTATTTTAAAATTAGCAATAGCATAAGGTCTGGCTGCAAAAGGCTTAGGTGCTAACTGGCAAGAAAATCAGTCATTAGGGAAACAGCCTGGAGAGGGTAACGGCTTGACTTCCTCTTTCTGCTCTGCCAGGTGATGACAGCTGGGGAATCAGAGGGAACGCATTGGTCAGGGACACCAGGAAGGTCAAGTGAAGCTGATCTCATGGTCTCAAGAGGCCTAAGTGGAATGAAACCCTTAGCAGATGGGAAAATGAGAGTAGAGAGCTTTATTTAAAGTCAACCTTCCCCAGGCCCCAGGAATTGTGACTGTCCCGCAGGGAAGTTGGGCTCCATGTGAGACTCTGAGTGGCCATAAAGAAGCGTTATTCTCAGGGCCGGTGAAAGGAGCATGGGGGGAACGAGGTTAAACAGCGATTGTGCCATGACCCAGTGGCCCTGCGTCCTCCAGCGCCCAGGGAGCCCTTCCCTTAGGGTGCTGAGAAGTGGCTGGTGCCCCATCCAGGGGAGAGTAGGGTGTGCCTCGTGCCTCCCCGGGTCTCTGGGGATGCCCTGGGGGTGAGGCTTCTGATCTAGGCTAGCTGCCCTGTGACCTGTGAGACACCTGTCCCCTAAGTGTGTGGTAGTTCCTGTGCCTGCTGCCACCTCTTTTCCAGGACACTCTGACTTAAGGTGGACACCCCTCCTCTTCATTATCCCAAAGCACCACTAATTAAAGGTGTGGCACATAGTGGATGATTAATAAAGATCTTGGAGGTCATTGTGAACGCTGGGGAAGTCATCTCACTGTACAGCCCAGAAAACAACCTAAAAGATGATCTCAGACATTCCAGTCCTAAATTCTTGGCTGCTTCCTTGTTGGTGACTTTCTCATTGGCTGACCTCCTTCCTAGTCCTTCCAAGACCCTCTTGGTCAGTTCCCATTTTCTGAAGACCCTTCTCTGCCTCTTCTTTTTCCCACCTCCCTGGCCTGCCCCACATTGACCCTCACTACCTTGGGCAGATCCGTTCAAGTGTCTCCAGGCTGCTCTTCGCTGACCTTGCCCGGGGCGCCACCCTTCTCCTTCCGAGGCTCTTCCAGACTCTCGGGATGCTATCCAGACACGCACCCGAGAGACCCGGAGTGAGCTACCCGTGCCCCTAGCGGGGGGAGGGGGCTGCAGTAAAGCTGGCTTTCTTTTCCCTTCCTTCCTTCTTTTCTTTTCTTTTTTTTTTTGGCCACGCTGCACGGCTTGCGAGATCTCAGTTCCCAACCAGGGATTGAACCCTTGCCTTCAGCAGTGAAAGCGCAGCGTCCTAACCACTGGACCACCAGGGAATTCCCCCTTCCTTCCTTCCTTTTTTTTAAAAATTATTTATTTATTTATTTGGTTGCGCCGGGTCTTAGTTGCTGCAGGTGTGCTCCTTAGTTGCGACTCGCCGGCTCCTTATTTGCGGCTTGTGGGCTCCTTAGTTGTGGCATGAGAACTCTTGGTTGCGGCATGCATGTGGGATCTAGTTCCCCGACCAGGGATCGAACCCTGGCCCCCTGCATTGGGAGCATGGAGTCTTAACCACTGCGCCACCAGGGAAGCCCCCCTTCCTTCCTCCTTCCTCCCTTCCTTCCTTTCTTTTCCTTCCTTCCTTCCTTCCTTCCTTTTCCTTCCTTCCTTTTCCTTCCTTCCTTCCCTCCTTCCCTCCCTCCCTCCCTCCCTCCTTCCCTCCTTCCCTCCTTCCTTCCCTCCTTCCCTCCCTCCCTCCCTCCCTCCCTCCTTCCCTCCTTCCTTCCCTCCTTCCCTCCCTCCCTCCCTCCCTCCCTCCCTCCCTCCTTCCTTCCTTCCCTCCTTCCCTCCCTCCCTCCCTCCTTCCCTCCTTCCCTCCTTCCTTCCCTCCTTCCCTCCCTCCCTCCCTCCCTCCTTCCTTCCTTCCTTCCTTCCCTCCTTCCTTCCTTCCTTCCCTCCTTCCCTCCCTCCCTCCCTCCCTCCTTCCTTCCTTCCTTCCTTCCTTCCCTCCTTCCCTCCCTCCGTCCCTCCTTCCTTCCTTCCTTCCTTCTTTCCTTCCCTCCTTCCCTCCCTCCTTTCCTCCCTCCCTCCCTCCCTCCTTCCTTCCTTCCTTCCTTCCTTCCTTCCTTCCTTCCTTCCTTCCTTCTTTCTGATTAGCAAGCAGTTTCCCTGCAATAATAATTAGTGATGCATAATGAGGGCATCTAGGGGCAGAGATGGAGGGTTACAGAGGAGGTGAGGAAAATGCAAAGTGAACAGCAGAGTGGGAGGCGAGGAGCCCAGAAGGGGCAGATCTGAGGACCGCTTGGCTCTGTCCAGCGGTTTCTGTCACTGCCCCTCCACACAGGCATCCTGAAGGGCGTGGAGTCAATGCTTGGTTTGGGTCTGAGCTGTTCAGGTCTCAGGAAATTCTCTTCACGAGCCAATTGGCTTCCCTCTCGCAGAGGCACAGACTCGTGGGACCTCGGGCCTTTGGAAGGGGTGGGTTCAGGAAGGGATAGTAGGAGCTACTGCTTACTAGAGACCCACGTCACATCAGACACGGCCCTGAGGAAGGGTTAGGGGCAAAGGGCTGCTTGCTGAGGACACAGTCCTCATGGTTTCCTGCTAACTTTTTGCCAACTGACTGGCCAACACTGAATATTCTGAGTAACTGTCCAATTCGTGGTTTGGAAATGAATAAAATGCGGAAGAGCTGCAAGCGACCTTGGAAAAGGGTCAGCTCCTTGGACTAAATGCTGGACAAGGGGGAAGGAACGGACGCCGACGGGACCAGCACTTCTCTCTCCACGCTCCGTCCTCCCCGGCTGGCGTCCCTCTGGCTCTGGACCCTGCTTAGCCCCCCGGGCGCCTGGGCGGCGCGGCTGAGGGTCCTGGCCCGTTGGCCTAGACTCCAAGCAGAGCAAACTCAACTGTGGGGTTTTCACGACCCCAGCCTCCCCCAGCCTCCCCCAGCTTGACCTCAACCAAGAGCAGGGTAATTTTCAAGTGAAATATTTTTCTTGAGCGCCACCCAGAATGGTAGAAAGTCAAGAAAGGCCCTTAAAAACCAGAGTGTGTCCCCTTCAGTTTTCAGTGGAAGATTTGCCAAAGGCTGGAGAGTTAAGGGCAACATGGCTTCCTGACCCCCAGCCCGCTGCAGGCGGGGCGCTGGGTTGATCACAACAGCGGTTGTATGAGACCCAGCCAGGGCCTTCAGTATCTTGTAGTTCAGCTGGAAACATGGGAGGGAAATGGAAGGAGATAGTGAAGGTCCCCCTTCTGAGGGCCCAACAGAGCTTCTTGTATTCCTTCTCGAGTCCTTCTGTCTCTCCAAGCCTCCCCTCGCAGTTGGCCTTCTCCATGAAGACTTGTCCATGGTGTTCCTGTGACACGCGACACTGCGCCATCCGGTGACGACTCTTAGCTGTAAGAGCTGTGTGTGCCGGTCACGCAGAGCTGGGATTTAAGGGGACGCCTCTTTAGTGTGGGTGGAGATGCTCTCCTCCATGATGACCTGTCCACTCCCCGAATTTTTGCCTGAAAACAGGCACGTCCCTTTATTTTATTTTTTTTAAAAACATCGAATCATACACTTTATTTATTTATTTATTTTTAATAAATTTATTTATTTATTTTTGGCTGCGTTGGGTCTTTGTTGCTGCGCACGGGCTTTCTCTAGCTGCGGTGAGCGGGGGCTACTCTTCCTTGCGGTGCACGGGCTTCTCATTGCGGTGGCTTCTCTTGTTGCGGAGCACGGGCTCTAGGCGTGCGGGCTTCAGTAGTTGCAGCATATGGGCTTCAGTAGTTGTGGCTTGTGGGCTCTAGAGCGCAGGCTCAGTAGTTGTGGCGCACGGGCTTAGTTGCTCCGCGGCATGTGGGATCTTCCCGGACCAGGGCTCGAACCCGTGTCCCCTGCATTGGCAGGTGGATTCTCAACCACTGCGCCACCAGGGAAGCCCGCACATCCTTTTGGACTTGCTACATGGGGGGGAGGCATCCCTGTGGGGTCTTCACGGTTGGGGTTGGGGAGGCCCGCTGTCTAGGGGGTGGTGACAAAGAGGCTGTGACCCACCTGGTAGTCCCCCCATTCAGCCTCTCCACAGTGTGGCCTCTCCCCAGTTTTCTCAATTCCTGATTTTCTCCCTGGATGCAGGATGCCCCCTGACTCATGGGGACACAGTGTGTCTGTGCCTTGTCCTTCCTCCAGCTCTGTGCTGGTCAAGTACAGCTGGTCATTTGGGGAGAGGGTTCCCCCTTTCTTCAGTAGCAGAGGCTCCCCTAACTGTCAGGTCTCCGGTTCCAAGTCCTCTCCACCCTTTCTCCCCAAAAGATCGTTGGAAGCTGCCCCACGTGGGACCAGGGTTCTGTGTGAATTATAGCCTGGGACTGAGGTAAACTCAAGTTAGAAGCAATTTCCTTTTAGAGCCACCCATGTGCTACCTAGTTACCTGGGATTCTGATCTCACTAGCCACCCACACACCCAGACGGTGGCCCCAGATAAATCTTGAAAGGATGGGACTTTCATTTCTTGCTGCAAAGCCAGCTGGGACGGAGGCTTTCTGGACTGATGTTGCATTCTCTTTGCTCTAAAGGGGAGCTTGAAAAGGGGCTTCAGTAGTTACACCAACACTACGTTACTTTCTAAAATCTTTCTGGCACAAAACTGTCCCAAATAGAAGAGGAATCCACAGACTGGAACCTGAACCTGGGTCCCATTTGTCCCCTGGCTCCTCAGACGGGGCCAGTCTGATGAGAATTCAGCTGAAGCCACACACTGATGCACAGTTGTGCGTGGGGCGGGGTCGCCAGAACTGCAGCTCCGGAGGCTGTGTGCGGGCACCTGGGAATGAGATGCGCGAACAGCAGGAGTTCGGACGCCAGCACCCGGAGGTCTGCGAGGGGCTGGAGGAGTCTTAGCCCGTCCAGGCTGCTGTAACAGAAGTACCACAGACTGGGTGGCTTGTACACAGCAGAAATGTGTTTCTCATAGTTGTGGAGACCGAGAAATCCAAGATCAAGGCACTGGCAGATTCTGTCTGGCGAGGTCTGCCTCCCGGTTCATAGATGGCTGCCCTCACATGGCTGAAGGCGTGAGGGAGCTCCTGGGGGCCTCTTTCACAAGGACACTAACCCCACTCACGAGGGCTCCACCCTTATGACATAATCCCCTCCCAAAGGCCCCACGTCCTAATACCATCACCTTGGGGATTAAGTTTCAATATATGAGTTTTGGGGACACAAACATTCAGTTCACAGCAGAATGGACCAACCATGGCAGGAGGGTCCAGTTAGACCAACTGGCCCACCCTTACGTGGACCAGTCACCTACTCCTCGGCCAGAGGGAAAACAAAGAGTACGGGGAGTGATCTATAAATGATGGATTTGTTCTTTTCGTATTGTTTTTGTAAATCATTTTTTTTTGTTTTTGGTAAATTAAAAAAAATTGAAGCATAGTTGATTTACAATGTTGTGTTAGTTTCAGGTGTACAGCAAAGTGATTCAGTTATATACACACACACACACACGCATATATGTGTGTGTGTGTGTATCTATACATGTACATATATATATGTTCTTTTTCAGATTCTTTCCCATTATATGTTATTACAAGATATTGAATATAGCCCCCTGTGCTATATAGTAGGTCCTTATTGTTTATCTATCTATCTATTTATTTATTTATTTTTAATAAATTTATTTATTTATTTATTTTTGGCTGTGTTGGGTCTTCGTTTCTGTGCGAGGGCTTTCTCTAGTTGCGGCGAGCGGGGGCCACTCTTCATCGCGGTGCGCGGGCCTCTCACTATCGCGGCCTCTCTCGTTGCGGAGCACAGGCTCCAGATGCGCAGGCTCAGTAGTTGTGGCTCACGGGCCTAGTTGCTCCGCGGCATGTGGGATCCTCCCAGACCAGGGCTCGAACCCGTGTCCCCTGCATTGGCAGGCGGATTCTCAACCACTGCACCACCAGGGAAGCCCTGTTTATCTATTTAATATGTAGTAGTGTGTATCTGTTAATCCCAAACTCCTAATTTATCCCTCCCTGCCACTTTACCCTTTGGTAACTATAAATTTGTTTTTTATGTCCGTGAGTCTATTTTAAAGTAGGATTTAAAAGCTCATGTTAAGGGTTAAAAATTATGAAACAGACCTGATATAAGCCAAGTTATTCTGGGGATACATCTTACTGGTTGCTGTTTTGGAGAAGGTGGCAATTTTCACTTTCGGCAAAATAAAATAGAAATGTGTGTTAGTCTTGTCTTCCTAACACGACTATAAATTCTTTGAAGGTGGGGCTGAGACTGAAGTTGAAATGAAGTGAGGGGTCATCTGAGAAAGTCACCCAGCAGAGGAGGCATGAAAGGCCACTGCACAGCTGTGCGTCTTGAATCCTGCATCCCTTGCCCCTGAGTAGAGGAGATACAGACCTGATGTTTTCGTTTTGTGCATCTTTGTCATTGTCACTTGTCGCTGAGCCTGGCATAGGCTGGGGTCAGTGAAGGCTGGTGGCTGATTGAAAATATTGGGCTGCATGGGGCTAGCAGGTCAGAGCTTGGAAGACTCCTTGGAGAGCACTTGTCTCCATCCAGTCATGACAGAGACAATCAACTGAGACCCGGAGAGAACATGCAGCTTGTCCAAGCTTGGACAGAGAATTAGTGCAGGTCCAGGACGCGGGCTTCTGGCCTCCCTACCCCTCTGGATGCCCAACTCATGACCCTTCCAACTCTTGGAACACACTCTTGTAAAACCCGGGCTACTCTTTGGGCATGAAGACAGCACACTAGACTCTCGTCGGATGGCCTGTGCTTGGGGGTCTTCTCTGGGATTAGGGGTGGGATTCAGCCCCTCCCACCCTCTCCTTCCAGAGATGTCACCATCTTTGAGGAGATGGGGCCTTGGAACCTGTTTGGACCAATATCTACCTGGATAATCAGCAACTTTCCCTCTCTCTACTGCCCCTCAGACCCTTTCATTACCCAACTCTCCATTTCTGGCTCCCTGCCACCTGGTCCTGGTCACATGATTAACATCAAGGGAGCTGTGGGACTTCCCTGGAGGTCCAGTGGTTAAGACTCTGGGCTTTCCCTGCCGAGGGCGAGGGTTCA
The DNA here is from genome assembly GCF_965194825.1 of Balaenoptera physalus. NCBI lineage: Eukaryota > Metazoa > Chordata > Mammalia > Artiodactyla > Balaenopteridae > Balaenoptera > Balaenoptera physalus. Next base: position 118,486,857 of record NC_138887.1, on the reverse strand, counting down.
ATCCCTGGTCAGGGAACTAAGATCCCACAAGCCACATGGTGCAGCCAAAAAAAAAAAAAGAGAGAAAAAGGAAAACATCAAGGGAGCTGTGAGAACCTCGGGTCAGAAGGCACAGAGCGTGGTTATCTTGCCCTGCCCTGTGTCTGGACTGGTATGACTTTCCTTTGGCCCATGGTTCTCAATCAGGGATGACTTTGCCCCCCAGGATGCCTTTGATAATGTCTGGATACATTTTTGGTTGTCACAACCAGGGGTAGGGTGTAGGTGGGTTGTTACTGGCATCTGGTGGGTAGAGGCCAGGGTTGATGCTCAATATCCTACAAGGCACAGGAGAGCCTTCCCACTGACAAAGAGTATCCAGCCTAAAATGTCAATAGTGCTGAGGCTGTGAAATCCTGCTCTAGCCCCACTTTTGTCAATTTATCGGGAAGAGGGACTTCATAGCCTTCTTCTTCCCTCCATAGAGTGGCGGGTCACTTATACCTATTTTGATTCCCTGCGAGTCAGTGTGATGTTTTCCCACTGAAAGTGGAGACCGCCTTTCTATCTTCTACATGTAGCAGAAGAAATGTTTTAAAAGTGGCCTGTAGTTAGAGCTGAATGTCCCGGGAAAAAGTCAGAGCATTCCTGTTGGAAAGTGAATGGCTCCTTTTGTTAGGAAATACCTTGAGAGGCTTGTTTGGTTATTAAAGATGAGCTCCTGAGAGAATGGCCTGGCTCAGTGAGAGCGAGGCAGAGATGGAATAACAAAAAAAACTTTTGAGTTTCTATGCGCATTCCGGGAGAGAGGGTGAGGGGCCCAGAGGTGAGAGGGGAAGGATCTAGAAGACATCCAGGGCCCATAAAGACACACTGGCAGTAAGAAGTCATTTTTTTTGGTAGGAAGTGAATTTTTAGGAAGATAGAGGTTTGACCTTCAGTCTTGGGTTATTTCCTACCTGTGGTAAAATTACTCGGTTGCTCCACAAGCCTTTGGTAAAAGTCTGCCGCACACATCACTGTGAGATGGACGTGCTTTGGGAAGTGAAGGAGGCAGGTGTTTCCAGGAAGACACAGCTGTAAAGGGGATGAGGCAGAGCAGAGAGGTGGTTAGGACCCAGGTGACCCTACAAGACCGTGGCTGCAGCATGTTCCCACCAAGAGCAGTTGGGTCAATCCCCCAGCCCCCAAATATACTAGTGGAGGTGACTTTTTAAAGGGGTTTGCAGGGAGGAGTGGGGGACGACAGATCAACCTCACTGTTGTGCGACTGAGGCTTTCCAGGCAGCAGACACACCCCTTACATGTATAATAATGGCCCTTTGTGGCTGGGGCTGCTGGGTGCCTGCCCCAGTGTCCATGATTCTTTTCCTCTTTAACAATGGAACACCTGATTTTGAGTTAAGCCCATGGTTTTCCAGAATAAGGACCACGTAGCAGCCCCCTGTGTGGCTTGGGTCAGGGTTAGGGTTAGGAGTGAAAGTGTCATATGTAACTTTTGAGGGGTGCACTTGGAGAGGAGAATTCCCCTCTCACCTCTCCTACTTCCTGCTGACTGAAGTGTGAGGTCTTCAGCCAAAGATGGAAGGGCCACAGGATAAAAGATCCTAGGTCTCTAATAACGGAAGAGTGTCCACGCCAGCCCTGGCTGCCCATCTCTGGATTTATTAATCACAGGAGAGAACACATGTCTGCTGTCCCACAGCTAGAGGTGGACAAGGAGAGGTGGGGAGAGGGGGTGTGTAAGACCAGCCATGGACCTCTTCAGCACCCTCCCTCCACCCTGAGTGGAGAAAAGGTGGGTCCTCTACAGGCCACTGGCATTCACAGGGCACTTGGGGTGGATTCCAGAGCCCATCTGTGGCCATCCTTCCCTAGCGCCCTCTTCGCTCTGCTCCTGTCAATCCCATACCAACCTTACCAGCCCCACCCCTGCTACTGCTGCCCCATCGTGTGGTGTCATGTGTATCAGCCAGTGTCCAGTCACAAGAACAGACATTACTCTGGGTATTTCAAGCCAAGGGGGGTTTAGTGCAGGGGATATTGACAACATTGGTTACAAATGTGGAGGAAGGGCTGGAAGAGCAGAAGGGAGGAAAGGGTGGTACCACTAGGTTAGGAAGCTGCCAGTGCCCCTGGGATAGAACCCACCAGCCCAGGCTGACCGCCACTGCTGGAGGTGCTGCTGGACACGGACCATTCCTGGGGCCACCATGAGAACACCGGCTCTGCTAAGGGTCACAGTTGTCTCTTGCTGCTGTAGCAGAAGCAGACTGGCTTCCCTCTTCTTCCTCTAATCTCCTGTCACCGATTCCCACAGATGAACCGTAAATGGAAGCCAGTGGGTGAGGTATGGCTGACATATGTAGTTTTCAGACTTTCAGTCCTCACGACCTGGAGGCAAGCATGGAAAGGGGAGAGAGGGTCTGAGGGCCAGTGGACAAATAATTGGCATGTGAAGGAAAGTGACGTTCACAGAGCTCAACTTTCCAGATGCCTCATTCCGAGATATTTTTCTCTTTTGAATTAAATTTCATTTTTATTATTGAAAAATTTAAACATATACAAAAGCACTAAGAATAGCATAGGAATCCTTTATGTATCTATCATGTAACTTCAGCAATTATCAATTCATGTCCAGTCTTGTTTCATACCATTTGCTTTCCTGCCATCAGATAATTTTGATGCAAATCCCAGAGACTGTATAATATAATTTCATCTGAAAACATTTCAGTATTTCTAAAAGATGAAGACTCTTAACAAGAAACAACTACAATGGTGTTACCATACTGAAAATATAAAAATTTCTTGATATAATAAAACACCAAGTTAGTGGTCAAACTTCTTCAATTTTTATACACTTTTGAAAAAAAATTATTTCAGTCAGAAACCAAATAAGGTCCATACATTGCAATTGATGGGAATCTTAAGTACCATTTAATATACAGCGTCTCCCTCCATATTTTTCCCTTGCTTTCTTGGTTTTGATCGAAGGCTCTAGGTTGTCTTTTAGAGTTTTCTACAACTGGGTTTTGCTGATTTTGTCCATGCGATGTAGCTTAACGTTAGGGTGACCAATCAACCCCGTTTGCCCTGTGCTTGAATCCGGAAGTCCTTAGCAAATCAGGTTGGTCACCCAACTTTTTTTTTTCTGTCATCTATATTTCTCACAAGTTGGTAGTTAAAGCTAGAGCCTTTATCAGACTCAGGTTTAGTTTTCTGGCAGGATTCTTCCTTAGTGGTGGTGCTTTAATTCCAACAGGAGGCACATAAATAGCTTGTTACCTCTCTCTTTGTGATATTACAGCCTTTAACGACCACTGCTTATATTCATTCATTCAGCACGGGTTGAAGAATGGTGACGTTCTCGTTCTACCTTCCCTTTCCATTTATTAGCCGGACTTCTTTCGTTAGAGAAACACTCTTAGCAACTCTTTGGTTACCCAGAGCTACAGTTCATAGATTAAAGGCACTATCAATGCTTGATTCTTTCCCTTTGTTACCAGCTTTTCAAAATATGGTTCCTTGGCATGCCCCCAAAGTAAAGAATGAGTTGCCTTTAGGAGCATTATAAACTCATGGATAGCAAAAAATGTTTCAATCTTTTGTAGTTATTATTCTTATTGATGCTCACGTTTCCATCTTTGACCAGTGAGAACTTATTCAGGCTGGTTCCCGAGTTATTTTGTTATTTTTTAAAAATTTATTATTATTTTGGCTGTATTGGGTCTTCGTTGCTGCGCGCGGGCTTTCTCTAGTTGCGGCAAGCGGGGGCTACTCTTCGTTGCAGTGCACGGGCTTCTCATTGTGGTGGCTTCTCTTGTTGCAGAGCCCGGGTTCTAGGCGTGCCGGCTTCAGTAGTTGTGGCTTGCGGGCCCTAGAGCGCAGGTTCAGTAGTTGTTGCGCATGGGCTTAGTGGCTCCGCGGTATGTGGGATCTTCCTGGCCCAGGGATCGAACCCGTGTCCCCCACATTGGCAGGCGGATTCTTAACCCCTGCGCCACCAGGGATGTCCCTGATTCTCCTTCTTATGTACCTTCCCACGCTCTCCCTCCCCTGTTTGTGAGAGTTGTATTATATCCACCGTGTCAGAGCACAGCCATGTCCTTCCCTATGTTGCCCCTTATTATTGTCATTTAGTCTTGGTGCCAAGCTTGCTGCCCGGCTTCACACTGATGTCTTTCCAGTCAGTGTTGTTGTTTGAAGTTTGCTCTCTTGTGGATTCCTTAGTAAGAGCTCATGAGAGTAACAGCCCCCGAATTCTTGACTGTTTACAGCAGTCTGTCTATGGTCTTGACACTTAAAGGTTGGCTTGGCTCCCGTTTTCTTTCCTTGAGTAGCAAATATTTCACTCCACTGCTTTCTGGCATATGGTATGGCTGCTGAGACGTCAACTGCACTCCAATACTTTTTTCTTTATAAGTGACTTGGGCTATTTAACCAACGTCCAAAGATATTTTTCTTCCTGAAAGTCTTATCATTCTACTAGCATATGTCTCAGCGAACTGTGTACTGTCCTGGGTGGACATTAAGTACAGTTTCAAGTATTTTTACTTCAGGAAAAATGCTCTAAACTTTAATTTTGAGTACTATCCTGTTTTATAGCTTTGGTTTTCTTCTTGAGGTTTCCTATTATATGAATATTTGATTTTTTGCCTATCTCCTGCCACTTTCTCTTGAAATCTTTTCATCTTCTTACTCATTCCTTTGGACTGAAACGCTTCCCTTTTTCATCTATTTCACTTAAGACATTATCCATTGTGTTTATGTGCATTTGTGAGTCTGGCTTAGTCTTCATTAGTAAAGTCATTTTACTTCGTATCTCATTCTCCCTCTCCCCCTTTTTTTTCACACTATCTTTTTCTTCAATCACTTCCTTTCTGAGCTTTTCTAATTCTGATTCATGATGTTCTTTCATACTCCTTTCCTTTTATTTATTTTAGCTCATTTTGCAATATGAAGTGACAAGTTATTATTATTTTTTAAATATTTATTTATTTATTTGGCTGTGCCGGGTCTTAGTTGCAGCATGCGGGATCTTTAGTTGTGGTGCGCAGGATCTAGTCCCCTGACCAGGGATGGAACCTGGGCCTCCTGCATTGGGAGGGCAGAGTCTTAACCGCTGGACCACCAGGGAAGTCCCTTTGAAGTGACCAGTTTTCCTCTGCGTCTGGCCACGTCATCCTGCTGTGCCCTCGCGGGCTGTGAGGATATTTCATTACCCCTCACATCTTTTCTCTTAAATTAACTTACTGTGATATTTGAAAGAAATTCTCTTCCACTGCTCATGTTTAAGTAAAGTGAATTTTCTGTACTTCTGGAGGAGAAGGTTGGACCAACAGAGCTGTTTTGAACTTCATGACTCCAGAGCTCTTGTTTCTGTTCTTCTCACCAAGATTCATAAAATATGGCCTCCTGTGCTCTGAGATCTGTCTTCTCACCCGTTCCGCACTATTAACTGGGCCTTCTCTTCCCTCTGCCCCTGTGGGCCCTGACCTGATCAATTCAGATTCTTTTCTTAGCAGTTTCCCCCTCAGTGCTGGGTTTGGGTTTGAAGGGAGCTCTGGTGTTAGTTTTGCGAGTTCACGGGCCCAGGCCTCTCTGGCACGGGGTGGTGGTCCCTTGTTCTCACCTACGACTTGCAGCCTTCGAAACCCCCTCCTAATTTTGGCTGCCTTTCTCAGATTGACCAGAAGTAAGTACCTAGAAAAGTACCAGATAAGTTGTGTTTTTATGATTCTCAGGACCGTGATATAAAAAAATATATAAATATATTAATAAATATATATTATATATATATATATATATATAAATAAATATATTTCCTTGTCATCCTCCTGAACACTTGTTTATATCACGCTGCTCCAGCAGCTATTAGCCGTTTGCCTTTAAACATTCAGTTTTTGGGCTCGTGGGAATACAATTGTCACCGTTTTTACTGTAGATGTTGTCCGTGAAGTTTTTGGTTTTGTTATTCCAGTTGTGTTCTCTTTTTCTGTGGAGATCTGGGGATGTTAAAAAAAATCCGGGCCGTTGATATTCGTCTCCTATCCTTTTTATTAATTGAAATTATTAGGAAATTTTAAATGTAGCTATGTACCTGGTGGTGTTAGTGAAATGCTCACCAATCACTGTATCCTGTGTGTCAGAAATATCCTCTCCAGGCCACACGTCCTCTGAAGGTTCTAAGGAAGAATTCTTGCCTCTCCTAGTTGTGATGGTTACCAGCAGTCATTGGCTTGTGGCTGCATAGTTCCCATCTCTGCCTCTGTCGTCACACGATGTTCTCTCTGTCTGTGTCTGTGTCTCTTCTCCTGAGGTCACCAGTCATTGGATTAAGGCCCACCTCATCCAATATGACCTCATTTTACCTTGATTATCTCTGCAAAGACCCTATTTCTAATAAAGCCACATTCCCAGGTACAGGGTGGACATGTACTTTTGGGAGACACTATTCAACTCAGTACAAGGGTCTTAGGCTAAATAAACGTATAATAGGAGGATTTCCTGGATAAAGAGAAAGAAATATGTCTCCCAAAGAAGGGAGTCTGAAGATGTAAGCTCTTCCCGTCTCCGCATCAAGCAAGAGGCACGTGCCTTATGACTCAGCCAGGGCCTCAGAGACAAGTGCCCTCCAGTCAGCTCCGGGCTCCTCCTGAGTTTCCACTGTGCCCTTGGAGGTCTCCTCTGGGCTAATCATCACGTGGCCCTTGCACAAGGCTGGGGCCTAATTCCCTGCCATCCTTTAGGAAGCCCGTAACCTGAAAAGCTGTCAACGAGAAGCCTTCTATCTCTGGACCCAGTAGGTGGGAAGCCAAAAAGAACTGTTCTGTGCTCCCTATTCTGACCATTGAATTCCTATAATTGAGCTTCTTTTTAAAAGCCTGAAACCCTCACACATGCAGAGAAGGAAGCAAGGAGTCAGAATAGGAGCCAAGAGCTATAAATTTTCTCTGTCTGTCTGGGGCCATTATTCCACTGCCTACAGGCACTCACTTGGCAGCTCAGAGTAAATCAGTCACATCCACCAATCCAGGTGGATGCATTGGTTATTTAATTAATTGGATGTACATAGACAAGTGTCCTGGCTCTTGCATGGGGGTGTCTGCCAAATTCTCAGCAGTCTAGAAATATCCCAAAGAACTTTTCTGACTTATAAATAGAATTGTTATAACCATCTCTCCTTTGTTCACCCCAAGGCCTAGCTCTCATCAGTCTATTTTAACAACATTAATAACAATAACAACAACTCCATTCCCATCTATCATTTCTGGACAGCGTTCTATGTCTTTAGAACATCGGCAGCTGCTTCACAATGAATATGGGAGGAAGTCTCCTAGCTTGTTGACATGGTCTTATGCCTGATTAATGTGCCCTTTGCCTTTATGCATCATTTTGAAAGGATTTGAGGAGCTTTTCCAGGAGCTTTAACTCTACTGGACATCACACATTGAATGTTTGCGACCTGAGGTCGCCTGGTTGGGTAGAGTTAGCTGTTTATTCTCCAGATCTCATAATTACCCAGTCTGTCCCTCACTATCCCCTACCATTCTCATCAGTCTTCTATTCATTTTCGACTAACTCCTACCAACTTCGAATCAACCTCACAGCAAGTCGGCCTCTCAATTCCACATCATCAGCCAGTCATCTCTCAACCTCATGTCATTGTCCCTAGCAATCCAAGGCCAGATGCCGTATGGACTTCCTTTTACTCTTATATGGAACATCTTCTTGGGACTCGAATGGATGGTGCTTTTGGATCATTTGGGCACTTGTATCTGTCACTGCATGTATATTTCCATTTCTGTGTATCTTAACACATTCTTCTTCCCCTTCTGGTCTTCCTCCCTTTGATTTCTCCTCTTCCTCTGGGAACTAGATCTGTCTAGTCTGCTTTCCCTCTATTCCTTTTTCTAACAGGGGTATTGGTCAGACTCAAGTTGCAGACAAAAGGAGCAGCTCCAGCTATTTCAGTCCGAAAGGGATTCAATACAGAGAATAGCTGTTTATAAAATTGTTGCCAAGACAGGAAGCTCAGGCTCTAGGTTGAGTGTCCATGCCCAGCTCCAGAGAAACACTGAAGAACCGGCACAGGAATATTTGGTGAGCACCAATATCTGAGCAAATATCTCAGTTCTCTACTCCGTAAACATGATAGCTTTCTGCCTTTGCATTTTCCTTTGAATTATTATCTCATAACAATTCCTGTAGTGCATCCCAACATTGCCTCAGCTGTAATATCAGGAAAGGGGGTTCTCACACTTTCAGACTCAGGCCGGGATTGGGGGGAGGACCTGGGATCACCTAGAGGACGTAGTGTTGAGGCTGCAGCAGGAAAGACATTTCTAAAAGAGATAACTAAATATATCAGAGAAATGAAGGAAATAAGAAAAAGGTTATAGAAATGAAAAACTGTGGGAAAGAATCGGGACTAGTGCTAAATATAAATTCCTTACTCTTGGAATATTCCATTATGTCCATACAAAATGAAAATCCCCTCCACTGTATCCCAGATGGATGGACCTCTGACCAAGAATGGAGCATGTTCTCCTTCATTGGACAATGTCTATTATTAGGCTAAACGTGTCTTCTTGCAAATTCCATCCATCGGTTCTATTTCTTTTCTTTTCTTTGTATGATATATAATTTTATTTTGATTAAGTGTTGTTTTAACTCCTAACAAATATTTTTATTTTTTTTAATTGAAGTATAGTCGATTTACAATGTTGTGCCAGTCTCTGCTGTACAGCAAAGTGACTCAGTTATACACATGCAGACATTCTTTTTTTATATTCTTTTCCATTATGGTTTATCACAGGATATTGAATATAGTTCCCTGCATATATACAATGGGATACTACTCAGCCATAAAAAAGAACTAAATAATGCCACTTGCAGTCACATGGATACAACTAGAGACTATCATACTAAGTGAAATAAGTCAGAAAGGGAAAGACAAATACCATATGATATCACTTATATGTGGAATCTAAAATATGGCACAAATGAACCTGTCTGCAAAACAGAAATGGACTCTCAGACATAGAGATGCGGCTGACAAATATATATATTTTTAAAAATAAATTTATTTATTTATTTATGGCTGTGTTGGGTCTTCGTTTCTGTGCGAGGGCTTTCTCTAGTTGTGGCAAGCGGGGGCCACTCTTCATTGCGGTGCGCGGGCCTCTCACTATCGCGGCCTCTCTTGTTGGGGAACACAGGCTCCAGACGCACAGGCTCAGTAGTTGTGGCTCACGGGCCTAGTTGCTCCGCGGCATGTGGGATCTTCCCAGACCAGGGCTCGAACCCGTGTCCCCTGCATTGGCAGGCAGATTCTCAACCACTGCGCCAACAGGGAAGCCCCGCTAACAGATATTTTTAACCACATCGGCTAACAAATAGCAAGATGGCTAGATTTTATTAAAAATTAAAAAAAATTTTTTGTTTTTGTTTTTCGTTTGTTTGTTTCATTGGTTCTAGTTGTTCTTTCACCAACCCCCTGACAATGACTCAGATATATTAGGCAGATGTCTTAGTCCCCTCAACCTCTTCTTCTCCAGGCAAAACAACGCCCAATACTTCCGTAACTCCTTATAGGGTGTAATTTTGAGATGCTGACAGCAAATGGCACCACAGCCGTCACCAGTGGTCAGAGGTCACTGACCTCATTAGCCCGCAGAGCTTCAACCTTGGATTACCCCTTGGGGGAGGAAGTGGGGGGGCCCCTCAAGACTCTGAGGGCTTGATCAATAAAATCAACACAAATGGTAAGAGACCAATGGTAAGAGTGCTTCTGGGTCAAACACAAACCGAAGAGATGGCATTAACAGAGCTATAGAAATAATATGACAGGAGAAAAGGGGATTTTCTTGCAAAATGGGGAATCAGAGAGATGAAAGCTGACAGCATCTGTCCAGTACAGTCGGGAGACTGGACATTGAATCTGAGTGCTGTAAGCAATCAGGTCATGGGAGAGCCGGTCTGCTTGGGTGAAACATCCTCCAGTAATAGCCACCTGCCTTTGATCCGATTCCATGTTCATCAAGCAGTGTTTAGATTAATAGTTTCACTTCCTGGTTCCCTGATACTGGGAAGGAGAATGTGCTGGTGGCAAACATGAGCATTCTGGTCACTGGAATGGGATCCCCTGCTCTGAGAATGAATACATCGGTGTCTGGTTAATATCTTAGTCTACTGTAAGTTGGGAAATATCAAATGTTCCCTGCTCACATCACCCATGGGTACTGTGCACCACGGACAGTTGCCTTCCTATCTATTTTCCATTCTTCCTTATTAATAGAATCCCATGTGTCCACCTAAAAATTCTTACTTCCCCTGATTCCCTTGCAGCTAAAGGTAACCATGTGCCTCAGTTCTGGCCAATGCAACGTAGATGGAAGTCCCTCGGAGTGTGTTCGTTTTCTGGATAATGAAAGGAAAGCCTTACTAGGAGAAAGTGTTTTTGCCCTTTCCACTTTTACCTACTAGAACATGGCTGTGATGTCTGGAAGTACAGCAGCCATTTTATGACAACAAGGACAAAAGTCACACCCAAGGATGTCAGAGAAAGAAGATAGAGGGGCCTCTGGTTCCTTGATGACATCCACGAGCAGCTGCATGGGCCCTGAATTGCTTTCCTCCAGAGACTGTTAGAAAAATAAGCTGCTATCTGTTTAAGCCAAAGTTGGTTGGGCGTTCAACTATTTACAGCAGAATATAGTCCTCATTGGTGCAGGGTCTAAGTGGAGTTTCTTAGCTGGCAAAGCAGACAACAAGACTCTAGAATGTGGTTAATTCACAAGGTGATGCATCTACTATGTTCCTTGGTGGTCACGCCCTGGGGATGCCTCTTGGTTTCCTTCTGATCATAAATATAACTCATATATTTTGTGAAAATTCAGATGAAACATAAATCATAAAGAATAAAGAAAAAAATCACTCTAAAGTCCACCACCCAGAGATAACCATTGCTTGCACAGTAGTGAATACCCTCATAGATATCCATTTATGTAGTACACATGTTGATAATACAGTTTTACATAAAAGGGATTGCATTTTGTAACTTGGTATTCACTTGACAGTTGTGGACATCATTCCTGTGATTTTGTTTAGAAAATCCATTCTGACTATTGTCAGATTAAATATAGATCTCTATTATTAATTTTAGCTATTTTAATATTCAAATATTGTTATTTAATTAGGTCTACTATAATTTAGCCAACAAATCCTCAGTTGGTATCTAATTTTTGATATTCTGTAGAGGGCTGTAGCAAAAGGTCTTGGGTAAATATCTTTGGGAACTTTTCTGATTGTCTCCTAAGAAATCCCTGGAAGCGGATTGCTGGCTCTGAGGGTTTTGCAAGTGTGCCTAGGTCTCACTCATGCCCTCCAGACCACACTGCTTCCTGCTCTGTGATCCCTGCGTTCCAAGGTCATTCTGCTGATTTGTCCTTCTACATGCTTAAGCTCTCTAGTTTCAGTGGGGCCTGACATTGCTCAGAGTGGTTTAATCACTGCCTTTTCTCTAATAAATGCTCCACAAGAGCTGTTCAAGATTCTGCCGCATTTCTTAAGCTCTTATTATGGGCTGAATTATGCCACCTCTCGCCCACAAATGAGTACGCGGAAGGCCTAACCCCTAGAACCTCAGAATGTGACTGTATTTGGAGATAGAGCCTTTAAAGAGGTTATTAAGATAAAGTGAGGTCATATGGGTGGGCCCTAATCCCATATAACCGGGTGTCCTTATAAGAAGAGGATATTAGGACCCAGACACACGCAGAGGGAAGGTCATGTGAGGACATGGGGAGAAGACGGCCGGCCATATGCCAAGTGGAGAAGCCTCAGAAGAAGTCAACTCTGACAACAACTTGATCTCGGACTTCTAGCCTCCAGAATGTAAGAAAAGAAAATTCTGTTGTATAACTAGCCAGTGTGTGGTCCTTTGTTATGGCAGTCCTAGGAAACTACCAGAGTCCAAATCTCACCTTGCTGGAACCACTCTCAGGGAAGGTTTCCTTCTTCGTAGACCCAAATTAGGCTCAACTGGGGTTCTGTTTATAAAACCGTAAAAGGTTCCACTTTCTAAGAGAGACAATAGTCAGAATGGATTTTCTTAACCAAATCCCTTTATTTTCCAATAAAGCACACATTGAGTAATAATTGGATCCCACCCTCAGTGGCATTCAGCCTCTCTGTGGAAGTGGTCTCTCTGCACAGCACCCAGGACCCCGCCTGTCTCCACTCTCCCCACTTAGGAGAGGCAGGCAAAAAGAGGTGAGGCTGCAGGACACTCAGTGGGTATAAACACATCACTGCTTTTCTCCAGGGAGGCTAGCTGCACCCCTTCTTTCTGCCCAAGTTGATCGACAGTGATGATAATGGATTTCAATATTTCTGTCCTCGCAGGGGAATTGAAAGCAGGCTTCCTCTGGTCTCTCGCAGAGATATTGTAAAGTAGCTAGCATGCAAAGTTTTCTAGTGAAACAGTGTAAGACATAAAGACCAAAGGAAGATTCCATATCTCACGCTGGCAATGTCTCATTCCTGTTAGGTTTATACTATCACTTAAAAAAAATTCCATCTGGGGGATTTTTAGACATTTTTGGATGTCAGGGTGTCTGTTCCACCTCGGCCTGGCCTCCCTGGAGACTCCTGTCCCCCGTGTGGGGCGGAACCACGCCGGGCTGGACGGGTCCCTCACCTCGTGCGTTGTTGCCGTGGCCAAGCGTGGCTCCTGCATCTTTTGGTTAAACGGAGACTTCAGGCCTCTGTCACAGGGTCCCCCCAAAACTGGAGGGTGCGGCTGGGCCCAGGACAGGCTTGGCAGCCCCTCCTTCCCCGAGCCAGGGTCCTCATTGCTCTGTGATGTCCAGGGTGGCCTGAGGCCTGCACCAGCCAGAACCAGGACCCTCCGTTTCCAGGTTGGAAGATGGCCAAGGATGCTTGAGCCAAATCACATGTTGACAGGTCTTCAGGCTTTTCTACCACAGTATTGGAGTTGGACACATTGGCCAAATAAAGTTGAAATTTTCTGCCAAAAAAGAGAAGATTCGTGCCCTCTTCTATTCACTTGTTATAACTCCATGAAGTGTCTTGTGGGACCAGGATATCCTAGGCCTTGGTACCAGTCTCTCTTAGTGATGGTTTTCAAAATCCATACATTCACAGGTGACGGAAACATTGTAATTGGCAAACGGACAAAGGTCATCCCCCAACCCACCGCTTCTACAGAATCGCCCAGATGTCCCTGGCAGAACAAGTCTTTCTTGATTTCCTCCTGGATACGAGGAGAGGGAGATTTTTTTTTTGCATATTTTTCTTTTTAAAAATTGTGGTAGACTACACAACATGAAATTTACCATCTTAACCATTTTTAAGTGTACAGTTCAGTCGAATTAAATACATTCGCATCGTTGTGCAACCATCACCGCCATCCAGGCCCATAGCTCTTCGCACCTTATAAAACTGTAACTCTACCTATTAAACAATAACTTCCCATTATCCTCTCCCCCCAGTTCCTGGCAACCACCTTTATACTTTCTGTGTTTATGATTTTGATTCCTGTACGTACCTCATGTAAGTGGAATCCTCTAGTATTTGTCTTTTGGTGACTGGCTTATTTCACTTAGCATAATGTCCTCAAGGTTTACCTGTGTTGTAGCATGTGACAGAATTTCCTTCCTTCTTAAGAATGAGTAATATTCATTGCACAGTAGAGACTATCCTTTATTACTATGGCCTTGGAGTATATCTTCGTATCTTGTAAGATCAATCCCTCTTTGCCCTTCAGTTCTAAAATTACCTTAGTAATTTGGGAACTTTTATTCTTTCTTATAAATTTTAGAATAACTTTGAGTTCCTAAAAAAGTACGGTTGGAATCTGATTAGGATTACGACTGTGATAACACCTGGCTGGAATTGATAATTTTATATTAAGTTGTCCCATACAACAGCATGGTTTGTCCCATTTATTTATTTATTTATTATATTTATTTTTGGTTGCATTGGGTCTTCGTTGCTGCGCATGGGCTTTCTCTAGTTGCAGTGAGTGGGGGCAACTCTTCTCTGAGGTATGCGGTCTTCTCGTTGCAGTGGCTTCTCTTGTTGCAGAGCGCGGGCTCTAGGCACGTGGGCTTCAGTAGTTGTGGCACACAGGCTCAGTAGTTGTGGCTCACGGGCTCTAGAGCACAGGCTCAGTAGTTGTGGCGCATGGGCTTAGTTGCTCTGCGGCATGTGGGATTTTCCCGGACCAGGGCTCGAACCTGTGTCTCCTGCGTTGGCAGGTGGATTCTTAACCACTGCGCCACCAGGGAAGTCCCTGTCCCATTTACTTAGATCTTTTATTTCATTTAATAGAAGGTAAAATTTTCCTCTGTTGAGAATGATGTATTTTTTGTCATATTTAAAGATATTTTATAGCTTTTGTTGCTATTATGAATGGTACCCTATCTTGTAATGTATTCTAGGTGGTTACTGTGGTATAGAGAAAGTGTTATTGATCTTTGTAAGTTGATCTTACCTTCATCCAATAACCCTCTTTTCAGTTCTAATACTTTGCTCAGATTTCTATGTAGATTATCATATTGATCACAAATAGCAACACTTGTAGCTCTTTCCTTCCAGCTCCTACACCTTTATTTCTTTTTCTTGTTTTGTAACATTGGCCAGGACCTCTGGTTCTTTGTTACATAATAGCAGTGCTAACAGGCATCCTTATCTTGTTGCCAATGTTAACGGGAATGTTTCTAAAGTTTCTCCATTAGGTATGATGTTTGTTGTGGAGTTTTCATATACAACCTTTAAAAGTTGAGGGGGTTTCGTTCAAATTCTGGTTTTCCGAATTACTCTGTGACTCTGTGCCGGGAAGGGCTGTCCATCCCTGTGCCCCCAGCCCACGTGGTGTAGCCACACTTCAGCCATTGGATCCACATGGCAACTTCATGATTTAAAGATTTCCAAGTCACATGTCAAACACATATAGGATGTCCCTACTCATGGGAAGCATCCTCCATTGCTGTCCTGTCCTCCATCGCAGCTCGGCCCAGGTGGAGATGATGACACCTTCCTACTACGTACAGACATCATCTGGGCACACCTGTGGGGCACAGTGTCTAGATGGGAGGTGGCGTGGAGGCAACACTGTGAATCAGGCTGTCTTGTGTTTGAAATTGCAACCGGCCACTTGCTAGCTATGTGACCATGGCAAATTATTTAACCTCTCTAAGCCTCAGTTTCTTCATTTGTAAAATAGGGAAAATAAGGGTACCTACTTCCCGGGGAAGCTACTTGGTAGGTTGTTAAATAAAATAATCCGCAAAAGCATTTGACAGAGAGTAGTAACTGCCAGCTATTGGATTAGTAACCATGAAAGGAATATCAGTAACATATTAAAGTATTTTCACAGGACTTTGAATGATATGCAAAAGGCTCTTGATAAAACGTTAAGTGAAAGCTG
Organism: Balaenoptera physalus; assembly: GCF_965194825.1. NCBI lineage: Eukaryota > Metazoa > Chordata > Mammalia > Artiodactyla > Balaenopteridae > Balaenoptera > Balaenoptera physalus. The sequence goes on along the minus strand of NC_138887.1, from coordinate 118,471,421 downwards.
TAGCTTTCACAAACTAAGTCAACATTTGTTTAAAAATGTTTTAAAATCTGCATAAGTAAAAGACTGAAGAGAAATGTATCAAAATGAAGCATTATAGGTGATTTTTTTTTTTCTGTGTTTTCAAATTTTTCTCCAATGAGCACACGAATACTCTTATAACCTTTAAAACATGTTTTATGGAAACAAACAACTCAGTGTGACTCAGCTGTGGCAAGTCGGCCAAGAAAGCTAGTGCTGTCTTTGGCTGTCTCAGGAGAAATCCAGCGCCCGGAGCCGGAGGTAATGGCCCTGCCATGCTTGGCACTGGCCAGACCCCGTCTAGATTAGAGTTTTGTTTAGCTCTGGGCATAGGTAACCATGGGGATCTTAAATGTCATGGTGGAACAAAAATGTAAGTGTGCGAGGGCCTCAAAGTCTAGAGGAAAACAGGGCTGGAAAAGCAGACAGGGAGTGAAGGCAGATTGGGAGAAGCAGAGGGGCTCCCAGCCCGGGGCAGGGAGGGAGGGGAGGGGGAGGAGGAGAGGGGAGAAGAGAGGAAGACAGTGAGAGAGAGTGAGAGGGAGAGGGAGAGGGAGAGGGATGGGGGAGGAAGGCAGAGACGGGGAGAGAGGAGCATCGGTTGGGGAGGGGGCTTCTGCTCGGGGCCATCTGACTTAGGGCCGCCATTGCCTTTCTTGTCCCTGGTGTCTGGCACATTCTTCCGGGCACTGCCCTTTTCTACCCCAACTGTAAGGTTGAGTGTGGGCGCAGATTCCTTACAGATCCTGCCCACCGCCTCATGGTCCGTGGATCCCGGCCAATAGATGTCCTTCCGGGGAGTTTGTAAACTGGCCCTGGGGACAGCATCGCCCCCTGTCAGTCTGGGGGCCGCGAGCCCTGCACGTGGAGAGCTCCCTCTGGGAGGACGGAGTCCCTGCAGAGGCTCAGGCACAAGGCGAGGACGTTGACCTCTGGCGGCGGCCGGTCCCGGGTCTGAGGGGATCTGTCCTTCTCCAAGGTCTGGTCCTTTAACCCGCCTTCGCTGGGAGCGCCACCCGGATGGCTTTTCAAAGCCTGTCTCTTTTTCCTCCACCTTATTCAGGCTGGGTTTTTATCACTTGCAACCAAAAAAGTCCTGAGTAGTTCAGAACGACAGATACGAGTGGTCGTGACGAGCTGAAGTGAGAGGCTCTGTCTCTCCGTGCGTCTGTCTGTCTCTCTGTGGTTTCTCTCTCTCTCTCTGTCTCTCTCTGTTTCTGTCTCTCATTTTCTCAGCCTCAGTGTCTAACTTTGGCTCCCCTTTCCAAGTCTCCTCTGCCACCCGGCCCCCACCGTCTGGAATGAGTTCTCCCCCAGGCACCACCCCCCTCCCCCACCGCTTCTCAGCTCCCCTGCACCCGTGCCTGTCCGCCTCCCCACCGCCCTCCCCAGCTGGGCTTCCTCCACCCAGGGGTCCAGCTCTGCGTGTGCTCTTGGCCCGACGTCCTCTTCCCCATTAGTGCACGACAGGCCCCCCTTCTCCCTGCCCTCCTCCCTGCCCTCCCCCGACCCTGGGGTCCCGCTTGGTGGGGTTGTGGGGTGCTGGCACATCTCCACAGCCAGGCTGGAAGCCCCGCGAGCTGCTCCCTTTCCTTCCTTCTCTACCTCCCATCACCATGCCCCGTGCTTAACTTCCTGGATTGTTCTGGAATCTGCCTCTCCTTCTAACCTTCCCGCCCCCGCCTGATTTGGTGTCTTCTGTCTCTGGCATGAATACTTTGAGTGGCAAATTGTCTGCTCTGCCTCTATGTTTGCTCCTCTCGAATGCACCCTCCTGGCTGTCATCTTGTACAATCAACAGATCCATCGTCCTGCCCTGCGGAGAGCACTGCCGAGGGCCCATCAGCCCCAAGGAAATCCCAAGGGCCCTCGGAACCTTAGGTGGCAACTCCCGCCTTCTTCTCCTGCTCCAGCCACAGAGGAATTTGCAGTTCCCAGCGCAGAGCACGACAATTCCCTTCTCTGGGCCTCGGCTCAAGCCGCCACCCTGCCTGAGCCCTTCCCTCCCTGCCTGGGCCACTCTGCGCCTCAGTTAGACCCCAGTCTCTGCCAGACCCTCTCCACCCCTGCCGCACCCCAGCCCCCCGGGAGGGGGTTCTCTGCAGTCCCACCACGACTTCCAGTTATTTCCTCAGGGATTGGTGTTTCCTACTAAGCTCGGGTGCATCTGGGCTGGCGGCCTCTGCACCCCGTCTCTGTAGTGTGGTCCAGGAACGTTAAGAAGATGAGGTCTAAGGGTAAAGAGATGGAGACGGTGTTTGTGTAGGGGCAGCAGGGGGTCCAGGATGGCTTCCCGGTTCTTGGCTTAGGTGGGGGACTTGAGGATGGAGTTCTGGAGCTGGGAGCACGGGAGGAAGAGCAGGACCGGGATAGGAAGGTGGTGAGCTGGCGTGGGTTCTTGTAGGACATTTAGGTAAACATGCAGATCCTGGAGTTTAGGAGAAGAATTTGGACATGGGACACACATTTGTGAATCATATCAATAAAGGGCAGGCAGTGAGGGAGGCCTCAGTGTCCCAGTTTCCAGGGGTTGGAAAGTATGCTGTATTGGCATAAAGGAATTTTCAGCATCCTATGTTAATACGTGGCCGAGGTTTCTAGTTGCTTTCAGCTTTCCATTCTCACATTCTTTTTTCCAGACTGAACCCTGAAATTATTTGGGGGTAGTGATGCTCAGGTAAAAGATTCCAGTCTCCAGCCTCCCTATCTGGCCAATGAATTGTAAGTAGAACTACACGATGTCTCTGAATTCTGGGAAAGCTCCTTAGAGCATGGGGCCATGCATTTCTCTCCCGTCCTCTATCCTACAGCATAGTACTCAGATGTGATGGCTGGAGCTCTAGCAGCCACTTTGGAGTAGGAGGCTGAGGGCCATATCCTAGGGGTCTGTGTTGAAGAGGAAGGAGGCTGCCTCCTGGACACACACATTTGTGGAGCTCCTACACCAGCCCAGGGCACTCTTCACATAGAAACAAATATAGCTTCTTTCTTGCCAAAGCCACCGTTTTATTTTTCTGTTAAATTTGGCTGAACTTAGGTAGTCCAAATGAACACATTATTGGTCAAGCTCTAGCGTTGTACCTGTGGGCATTTCCAGTCTCGGTTAGGTTAGCAGTGAACACCGGGCTGCCTGTGGGAGCTGACAGCTAAGGTGTGCTGCGCCACCTGGTGGACACATGGCAGACAGCACGCCTTTCAAAGAAGCACAGCATTAAGCTGCTTAAGCCGGGATGCTTTCCTTGGCTGTCTGGCTTTTCCCAACGGTCTGCACCCCAGCTTGCTAAATTGACCTCAACCCCAAGTCGTCTTTTAGCCAGCAACAAAATGAGTGCTCCAGGGTCCTGAACGTCAGTGGACCTCTGAGAACTCCAGGAATCCCCAGCTGCACTGAGTTTTTTGGCCGGGGTGTGTTCTCAGAACTAACGAGGCTGTTTCTACCTACCCCTGCCGGGTGCACCCCGCCCCGAAGCAGAGAACTGCTGTACTAAATAAAGGATTCCATGTGACCTCCCCTCCTGCAGACTCTGGTCTCAGAGCAATAGTTAAAGGAGGAGAAGCGGGAGGGAGATGACTCACTGCCTCTCCGAGCAGGAAATGAACACCAAGGGAGCCTAACCTGCCAGCCGCAGCGAACAAATGGATTTGTAGCCATTGTAGCCACAGGCAAAGCGGGCTGGAGCGGGCAAGCTGATGACTGCTTCCTTCTGCTGACCGCTGGTACAAGCCTCAGTGGCCAACCATGTCCCAAGTAGAGTTCAAATTGCAAAAACGAGTCTTGGAGGTTTAGAAATTCCAGAGATTTGGTGGAAAGACCCCTGGCACCCGGACACACGGGTTTACACCCAGTCTGGTCATGGACGGTGTGTAACCCGAGGCCCACGTTCTCTCTCTGGCCTCACTTGGAACAGGAGGTGGCTGGGACACCGCTGTGTTGCCGCCGAGGCCTCTGTAATAAGTGTGGCCCTGTGTCACTAAAGCAAGACAGCGTAGGCTTTGGGGAGAAGCACAGATACCAAGAGCAGGAAGATGGCTTCTCCAGCTTTAACCGGGAGCAGGAAGGAGACGCCTGCCATGCGGGGAGGTCAGTGTCACCTAGGAAGTGGTGGACCTCAGCAGACTGCTGTAGGTCCTTGGTTTTCCCCGGGGGCGGGGGCAGGGGACCTGTAAGGGGTGGGGGAATGCAGTGGGGGGAGGAGAGTCAGAGGGCAGACAGAGCAGCCCCAGGGTCAAGGGCAGTGGGGCAGTGAGTATGGAGGAGATAGAGCTGGAAGGGGGAATGAGATCTATGGGGCAGGGAGAGGGGGATGAAGGGCACCCCCAGTCCAGAAGCTGTGCCCCTCAGGCTGGAAGGAAGGAATGAGTGTCAAGCCGAGGAAACTGAGTCTCAGAGGTGCTGGGCTGGCCCAGGCTCTCCACCTCCAGCCTGAGGATGCTCCAGCCTGAGGGGCCCTGGGGTTAGAGCCCTGCTTCCCTGGAATCAGAACCCAGACGGCCGGCCGGGAAGGCTCTGCTTTGTAATTCTTTCTCCTTTTTATACTTGAACTGAGAAAAATGAGAACATTCTTAAAGAAACCCTACACCTGTTGGCTCTGCTCTGAGACAGGGGTTCCTCCGTGTGGGCCAGGAGGTCCCCCCCACCCCTCCCCCTCCCCTCCCCCTCCCCCTCCCCCTCCCCTCCCCCTCCCCCTCCCCCTCCCCTCCCCCTCCCCCTCCCCCTCCCCTCCCCCTCCCCCTCCCCCGCCCCTCCTTCCCAGAGAAGCTCTCCCTCCCTGCCCCAGGGCTGCCTTAATCTGTGCCCCATTCTTGGAAGGCCTCTCAAAGCAACAGGTTCTTTAAATTTATTTTATTTATTTACTTTTGGCTGCGTTGGGTCTTCGTTGCTGCGTGTGGTCTTTCTCTAGTTGTGGCGAGCGGGGGCTACTCTTCGTTGTGGTGCGCGGGCTTCTTCATTGTAGTGGCTTCTCTTGTTGCAGAGCACAGGCTCTAGGCACACGGGCTTCAGCAGTTGTGGCACGTGGGCTCAGTAGTTGTGGCGCACGGGCTCTAGAGCGCAGGCTCAGTAGTTGTGGCGCACGGGCTTAGTTGCTCCGCGGCATGTGGGATCTTCCCAGACCAGGGCTTGAACCCGTGTCCCCTGCATTGGCAGGCGGATTCTTAACCCCTGCACCACCAGGGAAGTCCCAAGCAACAGGTTCTTGTTTCCCTAAATCTTCTGACTTCATCCTCCTGTCGTCATGTAAAACAATCTAGTCCTCCCTCCCTTTTTCCTATTTGCATCTCCACCTGGTAGAGGAGGGGCCACAGACAAAATGACAATCTGCTTTACGTGGGGAGGAAATGTGGGAGGGGGAGCCGGAGGGAGGGGGCACCTGTTGTTCTCTCCTCTTCTCTCGATTGTCCGAGAAGTTTCCTGGTGGGGCGGTGTCTCTTCCCACTCAGAGCGTCTCCTTCTCCCCGTGCTTCTCCTTCTGCCGCTGCCCTGCCAGCAGCTTTGCCGAGCCTGGCATGGGGGAGCCCGCCAGCAATGCTTCCAGCAGAGCTGGGACTTTGGGCCCATCCTAGGGGGAAACGCATAGGACCAATCCCCCCATCCCGGGGTCCAAGCCTTCGGCAGGTACGGATCAGATGGGGGGAGGTGTGTATAACAAGGTCTCCCTCTTCGGTACATCTTCCCCCTCAACCAAACACACGTAGAGACGTGCCAGGCAGCCCCTATATTCTGGGGTCTGAGCCGCCACTGGACCGTGGGCCAGTCTGGCCACATGGGAGGCAAATCACAAGACACACCCATGACCCAGGCTGCACAGTCTGCCCACCCCAAAGGATGTGGCCAGGGGTCCTCCTCCTGGAGACTAGCCTCATAGATGTGACTTGGGTCAGACCACCCTGGCAGCCCTGTTTGAGCACCGCTGGTCCTGTTTCCTGGGGGCCAATGTGACATGAGCCAACTTACTGAACAGTCTGAGCCAGAAGGGGCGAGAAGAAGAAATGGAGGCTTCCATCTGCTGGCTTTCCACCTGCCGTGCAGGTCCTGGGACACTTCCTCTCCCTCCCTCCTCTGTCTGTGTCTCCGGGGACAGGCCCTGCGGCTGTGTCTTCCACGCTGCAGGTTCCAGCAGCGGGAGGCCCTGCTGGGAGATTGGGGTGGGTCACCCCCATCCCTCTCCCTCTGTGGATAGACGCCCACTGGGTCCAGCTTCCAGGGGTGAACCTGGCCCCTGGGTCTGGGAACCCGTCTTCCTCCCTCTGTCCCCCACTCCTGGGCTGGACGTGTCTCCTGTAATTGCTGTCTCTGGAGTGCCTGCCCTTGCTTGAGGAACAAGCTCCTTAGCACCTCTGTCACCCAAGCCACCAGGTCCCTAATTTCATGGGTCTCTGTGCTAAGTGCCCCAGGGCTTCTGTTTCCCCACAGCCATGTCTGCTGGACCTTTCATCCTGGCCTTAACCTGGGAGCAGATCCCACCATTGATTTTTGATTATGTTCGGGTATTAAACACCCTGTCAAGTTGATTTAAAACTCTCATCTGACATCCAATTCAAAGTTTTTCCTCCCAGTTCTCCTGGATCCCAGGTCCATGGGTCCTGGCCTGGGAATGGGCAGGGTCTGCTTTCCCCCCACTGGGGCAGGGCCAGGCAGGGGTGGGATGGGGATTGAGGAAAACTGGCCTTGCTGGTGTGGGCCATTCCTGCCGTCCTCAGGCTCAGGATGGCAAGCGGCAGGTACGTGAAACCCAAAAGGACCAGGTGGAGCGCACCGGGCTGTAAGGGAACCCTCTCCCGCCTGCTGGGGGGCGAACAGGAGACAGGTGGGACCTCATGGTTGGGCCTCTGGGGCCCTGTGATGCCCAAAGGTGTCAAGGCAGTGCATGAAATTTCAGGCCCTCCAATCCATGGGGGTACTCTGTGTTTTCAGCTTTGGGCTTTACAAAAGATTTGTGGAAGCGGAAAAAGCCCCATTCAGTAATCGGTTGCCTTTTTCTCATCCTTCTTTCTAATTAGCTACCCTAAGGGTGAGAATTCAGGCATCTGCTCAGGCTTATGGTCAAGTCTAAATCTACCCAAATCCTTTTTGGCTATAAATTGTTCCTGCAGTGACCTGACCTGACAGTCCAGAGCCTCCTGCTGGGCCGCGGACACTCAGCTCGGAGGGCCAGCAGCCAGGTCGTTTGGGTTTAACTCTCATGCTGACACTTCTTCCCTCTTGTTGACATGGATCACAGCCAGGAATTCCAGTGTGGAATCGGAGATCTCTGTGGCTTGGGGCAGAAAATACTTCTAATTCTAGATCCCGTAGGAAAATGTAAGAAGTGATGAAGAGCAAAAAGACCCTGACCATTCCTTCCTTTTCCTCTCTATGCCCCGTCTCTTCCTCTCTTCTTTTTTAAAAATATAACAGCTTCATTAAAATATAATGCACATACGTACAATCCACCCATTTAAAGTGTGCAATTCAGTGGTTTTTAATATTTTCACAGAGTTGTGTAACCGTTACCACATTGAATTTTAGAACATATTTTAGCATCTCCAAAAAGAAACCGTACACCCATTAGCAATCACTCCAAATTTCTCCCCAACACTCTCCAGCCCTAGGCAATCATTAATCTACAGAAATAGTAAGATGGCTGCAGCATTTTACATTTCCACCAGCAATGTATGACAGTTCCCATTTCTCTACATGCTCACTGACACGTGTTATTTTCTGTCTTGTTGATTTTAGCATCCTAGTGAACGTGAAATCGTACCTCTTTGTGGTTTTGATTTGCATTTCTCTAATGACTAATAACGTCGAGCATCTTTTAATATGCTCATTGGCCATCTGACATCTTCTTAGGAGAAATGTCTATTCAAGGCTTTGCCCAGTTTTAATTATTTGTCTGTTTTTATTGATAAAGTGTGTGTGTGTGTGTGGGCACGCACGCACGTACACATATAGATTCTGGACACTAGACCCTTGGCAGGTACATGATTTGTAAATATTTGCTCCCATTCTGTAGGTTGTCCTCTTATTTTCTTTCTTTTTTTAAAAAAAATAAATTTATATATTTATTTTTGGCTGCATTGGGTCTTCGTTGTTGCGCACGGGCTTTCTCTAGTTGGGGCGAGCGGGGGCTACTCTTCGTTGCGGTGCATGGGCTTCTCATTGCAGTGGCTTCTCTTGTTGCAGAGCATGGGCTCTAGGTGCGCAGGCTTCAGTAGTTGTGGCACGCAGGCTCAGTAGTTGCGGCTGGTGGGCTCTAGAGCGCAGGCTCAGTAGCTGTGGCACACGGGCTTAGTTGCTCCGTGGCATGTGGGATCTCCCTGGATCGTGGCTCGAACCCGTGTCCTCTGCATTGGCAGGTGGATTCTTAACCACTGAGCCACCAGGGAAGTCCCATGTCCTCTTAATTTCTTGATAAAGTCCTTTGAAGAACAAAATTTTTAACAGTGGTGAAGTCAAATTTATCTAGTTTTTCTTTAGCCCATTAAGACAGTTAGGACAAACTTGTACTGATACTGGACCCCGCCCCCGCCCCCGCCCCGCCCCCAGGCTTCTTGTTGCTGCTGGTTTGTTGCTTTGGTGACTTTGCTGGATTATGTTTGTGAAGTGTGTTTCCCCGCCGTGTGAAGCCTCTATTGCTTCTCCTCATGGGGTGCAGACTCAGCCTGTGCACAGTCACCCTGGGACGAGAGTGGTTTGGTTTTCTCTTCCCCTGACCTCGCTCTTAAACCTTCTGTCTCTGTTGGCATCACACTCAGATGTTAGGATCCACTGACTACTGGCTGACCGCTCTATTGCTTTCAGCCATGCCTGGGGTATGCAGTGCCTCACCGTGTGATCCAGTTAAATTTGGGCCCCTTTATAGGAGTGGTTTTTTGAGGCCAGCCTTTGAGGTTTGTTCTAACTTCTGGAGGAGTCTTAGCTGTCTCTCTCTCTCTCTTTTTTTTTTCTCTGACAAACTAGCTGACCTGCAGTTTAGCTCATTGCTCTTATGGAGCTACCAGCGTTCTCGTCACTGTTTACCACCAAAATCTCCATTGTTTTCAAGAGCACCTGTATGCTAGAACTTGCCCAACATTTTGTTCTAAATAAAGTGCCTTTCTTTCTTTCTTTTCTTCCTTCCTTCCTTCCTTTTTCTTTCTTCCTTCCTTCCTTCCTTTCTTTCTTCTCTCCTTCTTTCTTTCTCTCTTTCTCTTTCTTTCTTCCTCTCTCCTTCTTTCTTTCTTTCCCTCCCTTCCTTCATCCCTCCCTTCCTTCCTTCCTTTCTTTCTCTCTCTTTCTTTCTTTCTTTCTTCCTTTCTTTCTTTCACATCATAGCTCTCTATTCTAATGGCCTTCTCTTTTCATGGCACAATTTGAACCACTGCCAAGAGGAATTGAGGTCCCAGAGACTTTAAATGCTTAAAAAATACAATTAAATATATTTTTTACCAGTTATGAGTGTTTTGCTCGGGAGGAGGTTTGCAGAGTTCCTCACACCACCATTTTGAAAGTGGATTTCTTCTTTTTCTTCCTTCCTTCCCTTCTTCTTTTCTTTCTTCCTTCTCTCCCTCCCTCCCTCCTTCCTTCCTTCCTTTCTTTCTTTCTTTCTTTTTCTCTCTTCCTTCCTTCCTTTCTTCCTTTCTTTCTTTCTTTCCTTCTTTCTTTCTTTCTTTCTTTCTTTCTTTCTTTCTTTCTTTCTTTCTTTCTTTCTTTCTTTCTTTCTTTCTTTCTTTCTTTCTTTCTTTCTTTCTTTCTGTGAGTTTTGTTTTGTTAACTTATGAGTTAATCATAGAATATTCCAGATGTTAGAGATGATGTTCAGATGTGGGATGCTATTAATAAGTACACCAGCTAATGCCGAAGACACTCCTCTTAACTCAAGGAAACTATGATCAGAAGTTAAACAAAGTTTTTGTTTTTGTTTTGTTTTGTTTTAAGTACAGTGAACAGCTTCCTCAGGAAGACTGAAGGTTAAAAAGTTTCAAAGCAAATACATTTCCTGCCTCCTCTTTACAAGAAGTTATTTTCTACTGAACTGTAACCCTTTGTGTTTAAGAAGATTAGATTTTCCCCCTGATGCTAAAAGATTTGTTATCTTCCTTTTCCTTTTACAGACATTCATCATCTTTTGTCTTTTAGCAGTTTCAAAGCTTTGAAACAATGTTTAGATAATCTCAACAATTAAAAAACAATGGCTAGGATAAAAACTGTTGATGTTTTAAATATTGGATCAGTTGTTATAAAAGTGCTTTGTCCAAATCCTATAACAAACTTGTCTTAATGGTGTTAAGATGAAAGGTTTAAGATTTACCTCCTTAAACCTTGAAACATGTTCGGTAAATTGGAATAATGGTTTTAAACTACAATTAGGAATTTTATTTTTTTCTCCCAGTTTTATTGAGATATAACTGACATAAAGTACTGTGTAAGTTTAAGGTTTGAAGCATGATTCATGATAAGTTTAGTGAACATCTATCATCTCATATAGATACAAAATTAAAGAAATTAAAAATTCTTTTCTTGTGATGAGAACTTAGAATTTTCCCTCCTAGCAAATTTCATGTATAATGTAGAGCAGTGTTAATTATATTTTTATCATGTTGCACGTTACATTCCTAGTACTTATTGATCTTATAAGTTTGTACCTTGTGACAGCCTTCACACCATCTCCCTTTTTCTCATCCCCTGCCCCTGGTAACCACAAATCTGATCTATTTTTCTGTTTGTCGTTTGTTTGTTTTTGAAGTATAATTGACCTACAACATTATGTTAGTTTCTGTTACATAACAGCAATTTGATACTTCTATACATTTCAAACCGATCACCACCATAAGTCTAGTTACGGATATGTCACCCTACAAAGATATCACATAGTTATTAACTGTATTCCCCATAGGGTGCATATCTTACCCATGACTCATTTATTTTGCAGATGGAAGTTTGTACCTCTTAATCTCCCTCACTTATTTCTTTCTTCTGCCGACTGCCCTCCCCTCTGGCAAACACCTGTTTGTTCTCTGTATCTATAACTCTGTTTTGTTATGTTTGTGCATTTGTTTTTTTAGATTCCACATATAAATAAAATCATACAGTAAAAAAAAAAAAAAAAGATTTACCTCCTTACTGCTGGAAAAATAAAAGGTATTCAGACAGTTTTCTGGAATATTAAGCACAATGTGAAACTTTGTTTGCTTAATTCACATTCCTTGGGCACCAGGGAACCCGGAATAAACCTGCCCCACTGGAGTCCTGGGGTAAGGGGTAGGCAAGCAGGAGCAACGGCAAAGGCAAGCAAGTTCACACAAATTGTTAATTGGGGGTGGCCCCAATCTCTTTAGGGGAGACTAGAGCAGAGAGTGGAGGGCTGTTCTGTGAGCCTCCTCTTACCCCAAACTGTCTCAGATTTTCCCACCAGCTGGATGCAGGTGGGGAAGGGAGGAGAGAATGATGACAGGTGTGGTGGTCTGCTGTCCACCCCCTCCCGCCCCAATTTCCATAGAAGGTCAGGTAGAACAGGAATGGGCAGGGTTGGGCCATCTCCCAGGTGGAAATGGCACTAGCCCTTCATTCCGGGGCATGGGGGGAGGGAAGGGAGAACCAAGCACACCCACGGGCTGATTATTTTTTCCCATGTCTCCTTGAAAACAGAATAGAAGGTTGGGGAAGGTGGCGGCCCAGGAGGAAGCAGGCTTCTCCTCTAACTTGCATTCTGTACGTTTCCTTGTCCCTTGTTAACCTACTCAGTTTGATGGCCAAGTCTGGTGGTCCAGGAGCCTGGCTGCGCCTCTTGGATGGCTGCCAAAGTGTGGCGCCTGTCACTTCTTCAAGCCACTGCTGTGATCCCCGCCTGTGCGCATGCGGTACCAAGATTCCAGAATTAGTTCATGGCCAGCCCATACGCCCTCTCCATTATGGCCAGTTACGGAGAAACAGCCCTGCGTGCTGACAGTACGTTCTCCGTTCATGCTTTCGCTAGTTGGAGATGGTTCTGTTACTTCAACTACAGACAAGGTGAGACTGATCTACAGAATTAAAATAACCCACTAATGCAACAACCCGGTGCTTCTTTCCTTGATAATAAGAGGCCTGTTGTATTTTTTGGCTGTGTTCTTTCTGGCAAACGTGTTGCTTGTTCTTCCGACTCAGAATGGAGCCAGTAGGCGGCCTGAGACAACCCAGGAGGTTTGGGAACAGAAGGTACATTCTTAAGGTCCTGGAGGAGGAGAAACGGGCCCCGAGGAGGGGGCAGGAAGAAGTAAGGGAAGTGAATAATATGCAATAAGACGTGAACGCTGGGCTTTGGAGAAGACACTCCCTGCAGGAAGGCAGGCGTCTGGCCACTCTGTAGCCTGCCATCACTCCCAGTCCTCCCCAGGTGCACCTGTCTGGACGCTGAATTTGGACCCAGTGGTGCATGCATCAGGACCGCGGAGGAACCTCGGGTCTGGAGGGGATCTCGGGCTCGGGGCGGCGTCCTGGCGGGGGTGGGAGGGTGTTGGGGGGCGCAGAAGCGCAGCGGCGCCACCTAGCGCCCAGCCGCGGCGGCGCCGCGAAAGCTCAGCTCTTTCTCCCCAAAGGAGCAAAGATGCGGAGCCCAGAAGGAGCCGGTCTTCAGCGCCTGGGAAGCCTTAGCGAAAGGAGGGCACGAAGATGGTGAGGAAAAGAAGCGTAGGGACAGCCTGAGCCCCCTTTATTTTTAAATTTGATATATACCCTTGATTTCGTATGTATTCTTATAAAATATGGTTATGCGGCGCCGCAGATTTCAAAATAATGCTTTCCTCTCTTTCCTTGGTCGAGTCTTCCTTATTTTTAGTAAAATAGTAATTGCTGAATTACATAGATGCAGTGTTTTGTTCTTATGATCCAGCTCTTGCATGTAGGAAGTTGAGACTTGGTGAAATATCCCCATCACATATTTGCTCATGCCATATCCCTTTATTTTTTTATTTTAAATTTTCACCAGTTTTATTGAGATATAATTGACATATAACATTGTATGAGTTTTAGCTGTACCACATAATGATTTGCTACATGTACGTATTGCAAAATGCTCACCACAACAAGCCCAGTTAACTTCATCACCTCACATAGTTACATTTTTTTTTCTTGTGATGAGAGCTTTTAAGAATTATCCTCCTAGCAACTTCAAGTAGAGTGTAGAGGTTTATATCAATATCTAAGTTTGAACTTATTAAATGTATTATTCAGATAATCTATATCTCTGCTTATTTTTCATCTGCTTGACCTGTCAGTTTCTGAGAGTTATGTGCTAAGTATGTTTTCTTCCTGCACTTGAGATAATCTTGTTAGGTGCACACATGTTGTATCTCCTTCATCTCTTGTTTCTTTTATCAAGATGTATCATCCTCTTTCAAGCATACACAGAAGTAGAGAAAAGAATAAAACAAACCCTCCTGAATCCAGGTTCAACAACGCGTGGTTAATCTCATTTCATTTATACCCCACGAACTCTTCCACATCCCTTCTACTTGATTATTTTGAAGTAAATGACAGACATCATATCATTTTATTAGTAAATACGTTAGCACCTATCTATAAAAGATAAGGAATTCTTATTAAAACATATCCACAATACCATCATCACTCCTAAAAAATTTATAATAATTTCTTAGTATCGTTAAATATCCAGTGAGTGTTCAAATTTCCCAGTTGTCTCATGAATATTTTGATTCTCTTTGCTCAGATTAGGATCCTAATAAGATTCATACATTATGATTAGTTGATATGCATCCAGTGTCCTTTTTTAAAAAAAAATTTTTTTTGGCCACTCTGCAAGGCTTGTGGAATCTTAGTTCCCCACCAGGGATTGAACCCAGGTCACGGCAGTGAAAGCACTGAGTCCTAACCACTGAACCACCAGGGAATTCCCTCCAGTATCCTTTTTTATATATAGGTATGACATAGCTCTTTGTCCCTTTTGATATTTCCTGGTCTTGAGTTTTATTTTGTCATATATTAGAATTTCTAGTTTTGGATAATTAAACATTTTTCAAGATTACAAAAATTATATACGAATAAATGCTCCTCTCATTGAGATGTGGGGTCTATGTTTTCTTCCCTTCAATTTGGGTGAGTTGGTGACGTCACTGACCAGTAGAGTATGGCAGAAGTGAAGTCACGTGACTTCTGAAGCTAGGTCATAAAAAGCATGCAGTTTCCTTCTTGTTTGCTAGAACGCCCACTCTTGAAGCCCTGTCTCCACCTAAGAAGTCTGGTTACTCTGAGACCACCATGCTGTGGGGAAGCCCAAGCCACGTGCAGAGGCCATGCATAAGTGCTCTGTCTATAGTCCCTCCTGAGCATAGCCTTCGAGTCATCCCAGCCCAGGTGCCAGACACATAAGGGGAGAAGATTCCAGATGATCCTCCTAGTCTTCTGAGATACTCTCAGCTTTTGAGACCTCCCTGCTGAGGCCCCAGACATCATGGAGCAGAGACAAGCCATCCCTGGTGTGTCCTGTCTGAATCCCTGTTCCACAGAGTTCGGGAGCATAATAAAATACTTGTTATTTTATGCCACTAAATTGGGGCCATTTGTTATGTGGCAGTGGGTAACTGTAACACAGAATCAATTCTCAGGCATTGATGGGGATACTGTGACTTTTGCAAACCAATCCTTGAATGCCCTAGCAAATAAGCCTGTGGGTTTGGTAGGTGTCTTTTTTTTTTTTTTTTTCTTTTGGCTGCACCGCACAGCTTGTGGGATCTTAGTTCCCTGAACGGGGATCAAACCTGTGACCTCTGCAATGAAAGTGCAGAGTCTTAACCACTGGACCACTGGAGAGTTCCCTGGTAGGCGTCCTTTTAACTTTCTAGCCAAATCCTTGGATCCAACATCTACACTTGGTATGTTTTCATTTTTATCAGATTTATCCTGGTTTCATCCATTAGAAATTCCAGATTATGGGATGTGGAGCTCAAAGTGGCCCCAGGACAGGGAATCATGCAATTCAAAAGAGCAGGTCAATTATCACACAGGTGGTATTATCACACAAAATCCAAACATCTCCCCCTAACTGAGAGAGCAGAACGAATTTAAGAGGAGAGATTAATGAGACCATTAATATACGTGCTCTGAGAACTAGCTTATAAACTGGCCAAGAGTTTAAGATTAGTCCTTGGAGAATCTACCGTTGAGAAAAATGTTTAGTTAATCATATCTTTTTAGTTAAAAAAGTTTACTGACAAGATAACAGGGTTAGAATTGCATAATTGCTCTGTTTCCATAAGCTTACATTTAGTTAAAATGATATATTTACTGCAACTGGTATATTGAATTAATAAATATTTATTTCCTTTTGGGAGCAGAAAGAACGTTGTGAATTACTTGCTATATTACTACGTTGCTACTACTTGCTATATTAATACTTGCTATATTACTACGTTGCTATATTACAGCCCAGGATGCAGTCTGCCACTTTGGGGACGCAGCTGAGGCAAGCAGTGGGTGTGTGACAGGGAAGAGCCAATTCTGACTCCATGTTGAATCTGTTTCTTTTACTGTAACCTTTGCTTTTCATTGCTTTTGTTATTATAATCACTGTCTATAGCTGTAAGCATACATAATGGCCCGCCACAGGGAACCCTGCCCCTCTGCCTGACTGTTAAACTAAAGTGCCTTTGTTCAGCTCACAGAGAGGCATTCTGACCCTGCCCACCTGTGAATGGCTGCAGAAAAGAAGATGATGGTTTTCTGGGGACCCTAGTCCACCATCTTCTCGGTCTGCGGGCTTTCCGAATAAAGTCGTATTCCTTGCCTCAACACCTCGTCTCTCGACTTATTGGCCTGTCTGTGGCGAGCAGAGAGAGCCTGGACTCCGTAACAGGTGCAGGCAGCAGGACCAGCCTCATGGGCGTATGACTTTAGTCCAAGAGGCCCCACACTTAGTTTAACTTTCTGTTGTCGCCATCTTGAGATTGGTAATTTTTGAGCCAGGGCCTGCATTTTCATTGGGGGCTCACAAACGATGTTTCAGGTCCTGGTGGCTAACGGCCCACAGCCGGGCAAGCTGCCGGCTTGGATGTAAGCTGAGGATGTAAGCCTCTGGGGGGCACTTCTGTCCAGAGGGAAGACTTAAGGACACCTAAAAGGGGAGGGGCATGGCGGCGGAGTGCTTGGTCCACAGGGCAGCCCAGAGGTTTAGGCAGAGGCCACCAGCACAGTCTTGATGAACAACTCAGAGCCCCAGGATTTCATGGTTGGCTCTGCTCTTACTGGTATCCTCCAGCTTTAGAGACCTTGTCTTGTTGGTGCCCCCTTCAGGCCCTGTGAGTGCTGGGAAGCTGTCCTCAAGAAGTTCTGGTCCCTGGGCTGGCTGGGTGGGCCATACCATCTAGCTGGACTTGGGCTTCTTGGAGCCACCTGTATTTTCAGAGGATCAGTCAGGCTGGTCGTGAGGATTCTGGAGCCACGCCTCTTCTGGGGCCCACTCTCTTGGGTCTGGGGTGAGGGCTTGGGTGGGGACACCTGCTGCTCCCCCTTCTCCCACCTGGGGAGGGCCTGACAACGAGGCCAGTGGCCCCAGTGTGTACATGGTGTTCAAGAAGAATTCATCTGCCCAGGGATGCTGTGTACTTGAGAACGTCAGGGTCACACAATGAACTGTTGGCGAAAGTGTTCACAAAGCTCACGCTAGGATGACACTTTCGGGGGCCATTTGCAGCTCTAGGGTCGGACCAGACTTCCAGTCTTTATAAAACAAGAAGATGCCTGTTGGAGAGAAGCCCATGTCTCATTACATCACATGACAGTGCCCCGCGGGCTGCACTTACTGACTCTCCGGGCTGTCTCCCCAGCATGACCATGGATGGATGTCTTGAGGGTGGGGTCTGAGCCTTCCTCGTCTTTGCATCTCTGGCCAGTCACATCCTGGGGTTTGCATCATGCTTAGAGCAAGGAGGAGCAAGGAGAGAAATGCTGAAAAGGGAGGAGAAGGGAACGAGGTTGAAAAGTGGTTGCCTGCAAGGACCGCCAGGGATCTGGAGCCTGCACGAGTGGGAGGTGAAGACTCCGGGGTGCTTGGGGCTGCCTTTTTAGGGGTGACACTCAGGTGTTCTTGCCATCTCATTAGGTGGGGAGGCGGTGCTGTAGCCAGGGAAATGGCCAAAATTATTAGGGCCAGGGAACAAAAACAGGGTGGGGGAAAGAGGACGTGAGGAGTAGGTGTAATCTGGAGTTTGTGCTTCTTAGGCTGTTGGTGACTCAGCCACTCAACAAGCACCACTGAGGGGCCACGGAATGCAGAACACCATCAGACCTGCTATGAAGAGACACAGAGGTAAGTGAGGGATGGGTTTTGGTCTTCAAGCTGCCCCCAGTGTGGGTGGGGATGCAACAGTCCGACACACACAACAACACACATGTGAAGGAGCCCCTTGTCCTCTGGTTTCTAACCTGCTCGCATCTGGGTCCCCTTAAACCAATTACGATCTTCTGTCTTGGGGGAAAGGTTGAAATCTGTATAATTAACATCCAGTCAAAAAGCCAGGACTCGGCCCCCCCCACCCCCGTGTGCCCTGGTTCCCTGTCGGCAGACCCTGGTCCTGGGCTTGCTCGGGTGACTGAGCTCCGAGCAGAGACGGGGACACATCGGTGGTGGTGAGGGGGCAGCGGAAGATTCGCTTGTTCTGTTTCCTTCCATCCACAGTCCTCCGGGTGGAAATCCACACCTGTTGTATTAGTTCCTATTGCTGCCATAAATAAACTGCCATAAGCTTAGTGGCTTCAAGCAACACGTTTATTCTCTTACCGTCTAGAGTCTGCAGAGCTGTGTTGCTAATCAAGGCTCTCGGGGAAAATCCATCTCCTTGCCTTTTCCACCGACACCCCTGGCTTGTTGTCTCTTCCCCGACTTCAGAGCCAGCAGTGTGGCAGCTTCCCTCCTCTCTGACCCCCTGTCTCTCTCTTACCAGAAAGGACCCTCAGAAGGAAAAAACCCACCCCAAACCCAAGAACAATATAGAAGGTTTACACTGAGAAATCCTTGTGATTATATGGAGCCCACCTGGATAATGCAGGAGAATTTCCCATCTCAGGATCCTTATCTTAATCACACCTGCGGAATGCCTTCCTTTTGCCGTGTAAGGTGACATATTCACAGGTCCCAGGGAGGTTAGAATGTGGAAATCTTTGTGGGGGGTTGAGTCTGTCTACTCCATCCATCCTGGCCAGCTGCTTTATCCCATTAATCAGCAATAAGGGGTCCTTCCTGCCTCCCTCCTTCTCTTTTTCTTTTAAAACTCAGATTTTATTATTTTGAGTAGGTAATATGTTCCCATGATTAAAAAATAAAAACAACAAGCACTGGGGTGGGAGGTGATGGCACCTGGGGACCCACCGACCTGGGACTGCACTGTGGCCAGGACACTTGGAGGCTCCCTTGACCTCCAGAGGGAGGGAGGAGACCCCGCCCCTCCCCACCACCCTGCCCTCCCCACTGTGGGTCCCCTCAGGCTCTCTTCACTCAAAAAGAAAAAAGCCCACAAAGAAACCGAGCCACACTGAGCACTCCTTCTCCCTTCCCTGTCTCATCCATCCCGTTTCTCCCTGTGTCTTCAGGTGCTGTGGTTTCGCCTCCTGTGTCCCCCCCTAATGTCCAATGGGATGGTGTTAGGAGGTGGGGCCTTTGGGAGGTGCTTAAGTCATGAAGGTGGAGTCCTCATGAATGGATTAATGGTCTAATAAAAGAGACCCCGGAAGACCCCTCAGCCCTCTGCCATGGGAGGATGTACCGAAAAGTCACAGGTCTTTGACCCAGAAGAAGCCCCTCACGTGACCTTGCTGGTACCCTGATCCTGGACTTCCAGCCTCCAGAGCTGTGAGCAATAAACTTTCGCTGTTTATAAGCCACCCAGACTACGGTGTTTTGTTACAGCAGCTTGAATGGACGAAAACAATAGGTAACCATTTATATTAGAATCATGTGTATTTTTCTAGGGTTTTTATGAATACATACATTCCTCTCTTACACGAAGGTTAGCATGCTATCTATATATTGTTCTATACCTGTTTTCTTACTTAGTATATCCTGAAGATCTTTCCCCATCAGTATAGAGAATGTCCCTGTTCATTGGTTTCTTTTCCAATCGCCTAAAATTGCGCTGTGTGGGCACTCCATGGCTTATTCAGATCTATAGGCTCTCTCGTGTAGAAGGACGTTTGGGTCGTTTCCAGACTTTGCCGGTACAAACAGTACTGCAGTGAATTACTGTGTACATCTATTTCTCCCGTGTTTGTAGGTAGATCTCCAGGATAACTCTGAGAAGTTGTATCAGTGTGTCAGAGGGTAAAGATGTTGGCAGTTCCGCTCGATTTTTCCATAGTGTCTTCCTGTGGTTGCACTACTTTGCGTGTCTATCAGCCACCCAGAAGGGTCCCCCACAGACCCCCGAGAGGGAGCCCTCAGCCTCAGATTCTCTAAACTGATCTGATAGGTCAACCTAGTATTTCGGTGAGTGTCCTTGCCTTAGTGATGGAGGTCTTCTCTGGGGTGGAGGCCAAGGCCTTGTGTTTCTCATCTGTGTGTGTCCCACACGCCCGGCCTGGTGTATGGCCTCATCTGCTATGCCTTCTGCAGGAAGCAGCATAGGAGCTGAGCCCTGAGGGGGTTTACTGTCTGTGCCTGGGGTGGGGGGGGCACTCAGGCTTCAGGTGGGAGTTAGTGGGGGGAGGGGGCCTTCAAACAGGCCTGTAGGTTCCGTTGTAGCTGAAAGGGGGAGGCATCAAGCAGCCGCCCTCCTCCTCAGGGATCCAGTGCTGCACATAGGTGGAGCCATTTTCCAGAGGCCACACGACCACGAGGTCTCTGGACGCCAGGGACGGGTCCTCTGGGAAGAAGTTGAAGGGCCGGAGCAGGAAGCCCACGGAGTTCCCGGGCGTGGCCGTGTTGGGGATGTCCTCTGCGTGGGGGATGTGCAGGAAGCCCACTGTGACCCAGGCCACCAGGTCCTGCAGGAGAGCGGGGTGGGCGGTGCTGAGGCGGCTCAGAGGGGAAGGGGTGGGCGACCCCCCTAAGCCCCACGTTTAAGGGAGGGGCGAATCCAGCGACCACCGAGCTCGCTCTCCAACCAGCAAGCCGGCCCTCCCCATCCTGGGACCGGGCACAGACCTTGGGACTGGGCGGGGATCTGGTCTCAGGGTGGGGCCGGGAGAGGGGCAGCGCTGGTACCTTGCCTTCAATGTTCTCGTTGTTGCGCAGAAACTCCTCAAAGACCACAGGTGGGTCCCAGGGGTCGTTCTGGTTGTAGATACTGCTGCTGCGTAGCTCAGACTCCCGGTATCTGGTCACTGCCAGGGGATACCTGTCCGGGCAGAGGAGAAGGTAGCCTCCAGCCCCTCCCAGGGAGCACCTTCAGGGTCAATGACGGGGGAAGGTTACTGCCTTCCCTCAGACGCGGGATCATCCCCTGGAAGTCAGCCACGCGCACTGTCAACAGAGGCTCCAGGGCTCCGCAGGGGCTCTGTACTCCCCTCCCAAAACACACAGCCACGTGACCAAGAACGTACACATGTGCACACACGCACACACACGCACACACACGCCCAGGTACACCACAGCCTAGACTCAGGATCTCATGGACAGAAACACAGACACACGCGGACACAGGGAAACACAGGGACACCGAGAGGAGCCTCCAGGCCTCCCGGCCTCCCGGGCCTCCCTCACCTGGCCCAGGTGACAGCCCGCTCCTCCTGCCAGCCCGGGGGCAGCACTTGGTCAGCCATGGAGTGGATCTGCAGTCGGTAGCTGCGCTTGTGGCCCCAGGGGTTCTCCTGGGGGCTGGTAAACAGCAGGTACTTGGGCAGAGTCTGCCTGAAGCTGAAGGCCGCCTGGCGCTCCCGGGAGTACCTCGTCTCCTGGAGAGCCGGCTGGACCAGGCGGTGTCTCGGGCTCCAGGGGTTGGTGGTGTTTTCCAGCTTCATCTGCAGGGTCTGGAAGCTATTCTTGGTGCCTGAGTGTGTGCAGGGAAGGAGGAGAATCGAGCTCCCTGCACTAAAGCCTCCGCATTCCGCCCTGGGCCCTCCTTCCCAACCACACCCAACAACAAGCCGTGGGGATGAAGAGGATGTCAGGGGCATGCACTGAGCCAGACGGCGGTGGAGGGAAGGGACCGAGGAACTAGGAGACGGCTCAGAGTCGGGCACGGCAGCTGCAGTGATTTCACTGTGACCCTGGACAGTTCCTCTCGAGAGCAGAGCTCTGTGTCTGTTTGCTGAGGCCTTGGCCCCAGCAAAGGGCAGCTGGCCTTTCCCCAGGGGAAGAGACTATGTCAGTGCCCTCTGGGCCCAGGGGCGAAAGGGGCGGAGTGAGAAGAATCTGCCCACCTGGTCATGCGGGGCACTTCTAACATGTGATTTGATGTCAGGCCAAATCCTGTCATTACGCCCATGTCATCTTTTAAGGTGACACCACTAACTCAAGAGACACAAGGAGTATTCCCGACGTCACCGCATCCACTCAAAGCACCGGGCAGCGACATTTCTCACACTCCTGGGCATTATCACCTCCCCCGCCCTGTGCACACCTTTCTATCCGGTCCGTCCCCCTAGGGGGTCAATGCAGCACCAGGGGAACAGCTGGCACTATTCACGGTCACCGTTTTGCAGGGCACACAGATTTCTAGCACTGCAGGTTCCACGCATGCAGGCTGGGGAAACTCTCCTGGTACGGCGCTTCCAGGGGAAGTCTAAGCACCATCTCCCATGAGTGTAAGTTATTGCTCGGATGCGGACATTCGGCCCGGAGGGTGGTTCCGAGCCCGAGTCCTACCTGCCACGTCCAGGTCAACGCGGTAATGCACTAGGTGGGTGTGCATGTTGCCGATCAGGTGTGTGTGCAGGCGGGTCCCATGGCGCAGCCCCTCGGGGGTGTAGAAGGTGGCGTGGACATAGCCGGTGGCGTGCATCTTGGCCTCCATCACCCCATTGGGGTAGAAGATGAAGTCCCAGATATAGTCATAATTGTAGACCGTCGAAGTGGTCCTCAGCACCAGCACCTGGCCCTTGAGGCCCGCATAGAAGTTGAAGCCGTCGCTGAAGTTGGAGTTAAAGTGCCGCCGGATGGGCACCCCCGTGGGCATCTCGAAGAGACAGAGGGCGCGGGGGTAGAGGACAGGACCGTCGGCGTCGTAGTAGTGGAGGGCATCCAGGAAGGTGGCCGTCTCCGGGCAGTCGACGCCAGGGGCCAGCTCATGAGTGACGCTGCCCAAGCCCCAGCCGACGTCCATGTACTTGGTCTGCATGCCTGCGGGTGTGTGTCCTCCGTACAGCGCCACGGCCTCCTGCACGCTCACCTCGTAGGCTATACGCTCACCTCCGAAGTGCACGTCCAGGACCTGCAGCCCCGAGGACGAGCGCAGCCGGAAGGTGAAGCTCCAGCCCCCGTAGAGCACGGTGTTGCCCTCCAGGCTGTAGCGGGGGCCCTCGGGCTGCACCAGGCGGGGGCCGTTCATGGTGATGGCGAAGTCCCCACGTGGCTGGTAGAAGGAGAAGAGGGCTGCCTCTGGTAGGCTCTCTCCATCCTTGTCCTTGGCGAGCGGGTCTTCCAGGACTACCGCATCCACCTCTCCGTCGTCATACTTCTGAGCCAGCTCTGTGGGGCTGCGGTAGAACTTCCCGTTGTACCAGACCTGCTCCACCGTCCAGTCTTGGGGGTTCGTGCTTGCATGATCCACCAGGAGCTCCAGCCCAGTGGGGTGCAAGAAGTAGCCTTTCATATGGCGCTGCAAGATGAACCAAGAGCGGCGCTGGCCGGAGGCCAAGCCACGGGGCGCCACGTCTGTGAACGTCAGGCACCGCTCGTGGCAGTGTCCGAACGTGAAGCCCGTCGTGCGACGGAAAAACTGCTGCAGGGGCTTGCTGGCCTCCTCCAGGGTGTGACTCAGGAGGATATACTCTGCCTTGGAGATGGGCCTGGAGGCCCAGGAGGCCTGGTGCCTGGGCTTGTGGGGCAGGTGTCGCATGTAATGGGGCCTGGGCAATGGTCCCACAGCAAACTCGGTGATGTTGGGATGCTCCTGGGCTCCGAAGAAGATGACAGCGCGCGCTTCCCGAACGGGAAGCTGGTGGCCTTTATGCAGAAATTTCAGCACGTGTTGCTTCTTGGGCAGCAACATCTCAATGAGGAACACGGAGTTCTTGGCCATGGTCAATGTGCTGGATGGCTGCAGCCTCAGCTCCTTCTGGGACCAAAGGAAGTTGTGCACGGTCTTCAGCTCTTGGGCGCTCAGGTCCGCAAACACCCTGCCCTTGTTGCCGGGGGTCTGTGGGGAGCCCTCTGCCGCGGCCAACGTCTGTAGCACCAGGATGGCAGCACCCGCCCAGCCGAGGGCCAGGGTCTTCCGCCCCATGGTCTGGAATGCAGTGGAGTAGATGAACTTAGTTTCATGGGAGGAAATGGGTTTCCACCAGGTCGGGTCTTGGACTACGATGTCCCTTGGCCTTGTGTTTTTCCCACAGACTCACTTCCTGACTCGTCCCTGCCCAGCTCGAGGCAGCCCTCGGTGGCAGCAGGGGACCCACGCAGCTCCCAATGCTGCTCTGGTCTCTGCTGTCCATCGATTTTAATTCTGCGCCCTCCTCCCTGGTCTGTAAACCTCTTTTAGTCCCGTGGATTTTCTTACTTGTGCAAACTCCTTTTCCCCTTCTCTGTGCGTTACCTCTGCGGGGCAGCTCTTATCTCTCCAGCTTTAGGTCACTCGGAGATTCACAGTGCCCCCTCAAATGCCACAAAATGCTTATTGTGCCACGGGTACTGATGGCAAAACTGCATTTTTGATACAACACGATGTTTTTTATGTAGATAAAATCTGAAATTTAGTGTAGAAGTTCAAAGATTTGGCTCTGGAGCCAGGCTGCCAGATTTCGAGTGCTAGTACATCTCACCATTGGGAACAGCTGTGTGACCTTGGGCTCCTTGCTTAAACTCTCTGGGCCTCCATCCACCCAACGGTGAAATGGAAATAAATGGAAAAATCAGTTGGACCATAAGGATAAAGTGTTTAGAACAAAGCCTGCCTCCTGGGAAGCACTCAAGAAATGCGAGCTACTCTTCTTTTTAAAGTTAACCGTGAGGATATACTCTCTGATGCCAGAATACTTAAACTTCCGAGCCGCGTAGAGAGATTTGACTGGTTAGGCTATAGACCTGCGCCTACCCAGGTGATGTGGAGAACGGGCTGGCTGGCCGTGCCCAGGCTTCTTTAGCCCCTCCAGTGGGGCCCTCCGGTTGTGACCACTTGGCCATCCAAGGCCAAGGCCACGAGGAGGGCACCTCAGGGTGCCGTCATCCCAGGGGGCAATTCAGGGAGATGCTCTTTCCCCTTCCATTTCGAGGGGAGGCTGTGGTTAGGGTCTCATGGCCCATCCCCCAGAGCCGACAGTACAATCCCCTCCCCTCTGGTTCCTCATCTTGTTCCCTACCTGCCCCGCCCACCCCTCCCCACCCACCCTGCGCTGGTGGGAAGGACCAGGGACTCACGTGATCTTCTCTCCAGCCTGAAGGGGTGCGGGTGCTGGAGGGGCTGCTAGTGAATCCAGAGCCAGCAGAAAGGTATGTGGTGAGCTCTTGTTCTGCTATTAAATTTGGGTCGAGCCTCTTTTTTTTTTTTTTTTTTAAACTAGACTTTACTTTGAGAGAAGTTCTAGGTTCACCGCAAAATTGAGAGAAATGTACAGAGATCCCATGTAGCTCCTCCCCGCCCCCCAGGTAGCTTTGCCACTATCAACTTCCCCCACCTGAGTGATACGTTTGTTACAGTGTACCACTGTGAACCTACAATGACACATCATTATCACCCAAAGTCCATAGCTTACAGTAGGGTTCACTCTCGGTGTTGTACATTCTATGGGTTTTGACAAATGTGTAATGACAAGCATCTGTCATTATAGTCCCATCAGAGCAGTTTCACTGCCCTCAAAATCCTCTCTACTCCAACTATTCATCCTTCTCCTCCTCCTTCTCCTGCAAATCCTGGCAACCACTGATCTTTTCACTGTCTCCATAGTTTTGCCTTTTGCAGAACGTCATGCCGTCAGGATCATACAGGATGCAGTCTTTTCAGACTAGCCTCTTTGACTCAGTAATATGCATTTAAGTCCCTCCATGTCTTTTAGTGTCCAAGTCCGCCATGTTTTTAATAACCTCTGATGAAATAAAATTTATATTTTAAGGCAGGACAAGAAAAAATTAAACATAAAATTCTCTCTCTGTGTTCATTTGGGCCTCCCTCCCTAATGTGCAATGTGCATCTGCATTACACATTAACCAGAGCCCCACAAAGATGGGAATACCTGCAGGACCATAAAGAATAATTTTTTTTTTTCTCTCCTCTGATGCTAGCAATGTAACTTCTTAGAAGAATAGTGTTCTTTCCCAGCTCTGTAGGAGGTCGTGGTGACTTGCTTCCTGCTCTATATGTGCTTAGCTGGACTATGCATCCTTGGTGAACTTTATGTAAAATATCAGTATGTCATTTTGATGAAAGATCCTTTTGTCTTGAAAATGTATATGACATTGCCTTCAACTTCTAACAGGTGGAGCAGTTCTCAGAGCTTTTTGAGAATCTGCTTCCCAGGTTATAATCCTCAGTTTGGCTCAAATAAAATTCCCTGTTTTTCTTCTTAACTTGATAGTTAATTGAATGTTCTCGGTGTAGTTGGCAGGACATCAGAGACACCCACCAGAGGACAACTGGAGTCTACCCTGAACTGGAGCTTGGTACCAGCACAGGCGCTTTGAGCTCCACCCGCTTCTTGGTTACTCTTCAGGTGCTTTGGTGAGTTCTCCCGATATCTGGACATCATTGCTTTAAATGACGTCTTGAACTTTACTGGAGCTGTTTTTCTTGGGACTTGGATCCTAAGGGAGTACCAGTACATCTGCTAGCCAGGGACCTAGGGGGAACTTTGGAGTGAACTGGTTGGCTGTCCTTTTTTAAAATTTGGCTTAAATTGGAAAGATTATGTACATATGGTCTGAACAAACTGTTTGCTAGTGAAATGAAGACTAAGCCCGCTCGGCTCCAAAGAAAAAGGAACACCTGCTCCTTCTGGCCACAAGGTGTTCTCAGGCCACCGAGAACCTAGAGGAAGTGTCTGGGGATCAATCCTCGTGACGTGTAGTGATCCCACAGAGGGTCCCGCTACAGTCATTAAATAAATTCTGCTTGCCGGGGAGGCGTAACAAAGGCTAATCACCTAGTGCCCCAATCACCCACGGCAGGTTTAGACTGTCAGAGGGAGGAACCAAGACAACTAAGAGAGTCAAACTGACCCAGGGGTAACTCCTTGGGGAGCTGCACCCAGAAGCAGCACACATTCCGTCCATCACACTGCCCTCGGAAAGTTGTTCAGACCATATCTGAACTAGGCTACCTAATAATGAGAAACCGTGCCTCAAAGGCCAAACAGCTCCCAGACCGGCAGCCACTCACGGGGAACTCTGGCTGGCTTTGTGTACAAATGGAACAAAGCCAATGTTTGCAAGCACTTATCTTAACTCTTAAATGGCCAGGATGGAGCTTTTTTGACATTCTAGAGAAAGCCACCTTGATAAAACACCTTTTCAAAATTCTGGCCCCGAGAGAATAAAAATATTCCTAGAAGAATGCTTGAAGTTATAACTCTTACTGTGTCCTTGAAATATAAACACAGCTCAGATCACTTGAGACTACAGCCTTAGCTCAATTAGTAGAACTTAAAACTGAAAGGAAGAAAAAAAAGGGAAAGATGTTTTTAAAGCAGGAAAATTATGATATCTCTGTCTGTGCCTGTCTGGATATATGTATGTCTGTATGTATGTTATAAATATGACATGGCCCTACCTCCAGAAGGTGTTATCAAAATTAATTTGTAAAAGAGCTCTATTTGACTCAAAAGTAAGTGCTTACAATTCAAATATTTCTCAATGTAACTTAAACTAGCCCAATTTTTTTTGAAGGATCACGTGATCTAGGATTAATTTTTAATGAGTAAAAACAAGTTTAAACTGATGGTTTAGTTAATACAGACGTGCCTTTAGAGTCATCAACATTAAGTATAATACTTTTATTGTACCTAGGTTTACCTGAAATCAGTAAGCTCATATTATCTATGTTACAAAATTTGTAGCGAGATAATTAATGGTATGATGATAATTTCATAAGCAAAAAAAGAGAGGTGAATGGGATAAGAGCTTTTGGGTGAACTCTCTAAGAATAATATGTTTTATGGTGTGTCTACCTAAGAACAAATTCTCCAGATTTTTGGCAACCTGAAACTTCAAAGTTCTGCTAAATTAAATTAAATGATGGAAATTCATTGCATGTCTAGATCATTTTTAATAAGATAAATACTGAAACATTCATTGCTAAAGAAGTCTATGTTTACCTACTCTTGACCTCTTATTACAGAGAGACTAAATGTGCTTGAAACTAAGAATAAATATATTTTGTGCTTTATTGAAAGATTGTACTATGAAATGGCATTTCTTTCTAGAAATTAATTTGAAAAAGGGAATCTTAAAAAGGGAATCTTGAGAAAAGAGTTTTATGCATGGTCAAGACTAAGATTAGATTTAATTTAATTTAATGAATTTTAATATTAAAGGTGAAATGATGTAAAACTAGAACTTGTTTTTTTCTCTGTTGTGAGGAAATAAGGTTTTTTTTTTTGAAATATTGGTCTGCTTTTGTTAACAGACTGTAATGTTTCTTTACCAGTAACTTTCTGCCCTTGCCTTTGAAATCTTTTATTGTCATTTTGGTTATGTGAATAAGTATTGTTTCACAGTTACTTATGATCCTACTTGACCAAACACTTAAAACCTTTTGATATCTTTGATAAACTTTTCTCAAAGCAAATTCTAAATGAAGTTCTTTTGACGTCTAGCTAACTTCAGGATGCTTCAGAGGGCCTCTGAACATCTCAGAGAGATATATTAAAATAATTAGGCTTATATGGTGTATTAAAGTAGATGGGAAACATTGTCAAATGAGTAATAATAAATCTTCTTATGCTATATTTTATAAGTAAATATTATTAATATAAAAGTTCTAGAAATTATATGAAGTTCCTAAAATTTGAAATGTCCTGGTATGTTATGTCATAATTCTAGTTATTATCCTAAAATGTTGTATGTCACAGAAATAGCCAAGTGTCCTTGACAACTGCATTGTAATCAGGTCTCTAACCATGCTTTTTAAGTCTTTTGTCATTTATAGACAGTTATTGTCTTAACCTGATGCTTTTACAAAAATGCCTGTAGATGACTTGCTTTATGCTCCAAAACTAAGTTAAACTCGGTAGCAAAAGGACTTCCACCTGGTATGAGGGTTATTTCGGAAACAGCTCTCTCGTAAGGCTACTGAAGAAATAGTAATAGGGTCTCCTTTAACTATTTATGTCATACACTCAGCTGAGTCTCTTTTAAACTCTCACCACACTCAGCACAATTCTGTAAGCCAGCTAACTTCTTATGAAGTTGTTGCTTTCTGCTCCTAATACTACCTTGGTTTGATGTAATAGCATTAACCTTGCAACTTTGCTTCTAGAAGCACAGGAAGAAAACAACCATGACCGTATCTTGTTAACAGATTATCTTCTTGCTCCCAGGAATGACTTATAAGAAGCTGCTATTGATAAAGCTGACCTAATTTAATTTATAGATGGGTCCTACTTATGGGATGAACTGGACATTACCGAGCCAGGTATGCAATAACGTCCACAATGGACATAATTGAAAACTTTTTTTTACCAGAAACAAAGTCAGCACAACAAGCCAAATTAATTGCCTTATCTCTAGCTTGTCAACTAGCTAAGCCCAGGTAACAAATATTTATACTGACAGTTGCTATGCTTTTGGAGTGGCATACAACTTTGGAATGCTATGAAAACAGTGAGGTTTTAAACCTCTTCAGGACAACTTATAAAAAAATAGAAAACAGGTTGAAGAGTTATTAATCATTATACAACTGCCCAAACAGTTAGCAATTATTAAAACAACGTGGCATTCCAAATCTGACACAGCAGAAACTAAAGGAAATCAGCTTGCTGATGCTGCAGCCAAATGGGCAGCTTTAAATATTCGTCCTGTCCAGCCTCCAGAATGTCCACTGCTGTCCATTAACCCTGCTAACTCAATAAAAGATTTCTTTCTACAGGCTCAAGAAATCACCACTAAAGGAGAGAAACAGATATGGCAACAAAAAGGGGGAATTTTGACCCCTCCACACAAATACGGTTTAGACCTGATAAAACAAAATGAAACTTATAGTGTCTATTGAAGCCCAATGGCTATTGCTCCAACATGTACATTCTTTAACCCGTTGGGCGTCTGAAGAAAGGTTTTTATGGGGAAAACAATATTTTGGAAAATTTCACCCATAGTGGTGCAGAGGAAATATATTATATCATTGACAGGGACTTATTGAGACAATTAAAAAAATTGGTAACTACTTTTACAGCAAGCTCCCAGGAGATGAAAAGGATCATGGATTACAACCTAGAGATTTTATTTATTGGAAAGGACATCAGATAAAAGATTCTTTGCAGCCATGATGGAAAGAACCTTATCAAGTATCAATATTATTAACTAATCCATGCACAACCAAACCGAAAGACACTAATTCATGGAATCACACCTCCCATCTCAAAAAGACCCCTCCACTTGAATGGACTTTGATCCCTGTTTCTGGCACCTGGCTTCAACTAAGGCAAGCATCACCAAGCTAGGATGAGAAGAAGATGACAACAGTAGCAAACAACTGATCCGAGAGTCGAAACCAGGCCTGTAAGACCCATCCCACCAGTTCAATTGTACTGTTTACCAAAAGTCTGTCTCTCTATCAAAATTAGAAGTTATTGTTTTAATTCTAGCTACGTTTTTGCCCCAAAGTTTAGGATAGGAAGAAAACTCTTTAGTACCACTGTCACAAAATATAGTTACTAGGGGCAATTTAGCTGCTGTTGGATTTGTCATCCAATTCCTAAGTCAACACAAGGCCAAGATAACCCCACATAGTTTTTGTCACTGACTTTTCAGATGTTTCTATAATCTATAAAAAGTCTCCCCATTGGCATATACCTCCATATTGGTTTACTACATTCAATTAGTTTACTCAGTTCTGAAGTTTCTATGATGAGAAATTGATGCTGAAAAATCAAATGGCACTTGATTTTTAAAACTGCTTTGCAGGGGAAAACTTATGCTATAATCCAGAATGTTGTGATTTGATACCAGATGAGTCCTCTAATATAACCATCTAATGACTCACATAAGAAATCAGATTTCTGCACTGGGGAATTCCCTTTCTAGTCTAAATGAAATCTTGAATAAATGGTTCAGTTCTGGGGATTCATAGCTTAAATCTCTGCTTCTGACTTTGTTATTGTTGTTGGCCATATTGATTGTGTTCTATATCATTTATAGAGTAATAATCTCTTGTGCCTCTCGATGTATATTCAAAACTCCACCTAGAATACTGATGTCTAAATGACTTGAAACTACTGATCATATCTATAGCTCTATATAAAATAGTGGGCATGCACAATTCACATACAGAGTAAAATTGGCATAAGTCTTATTGGACAACCTAGAGTTGACTATCAGTCCATGCCAAGCATTCTACTAGCCTAATCCCCTTAAAGGAAAGAAAGAACTGGGCTGTTAAGACAGGGCATTGGGGGACATGGTGGATCCAGAGCAGATAAGCAACCACCCTGGCATTGGGGGACCAAATATTTGATCACCTAATGCTTTCTATTGAAAGATTAATGATCAAAGGGGGGAAATAATGAAATAAAATTTACATTTTAAGGTAGGACAAGAAAAAATTAAACATAGAATTTTCTCTCTGTGTTTGTTTGGGCCTCCCTCCTTTCCTCCTTAATATGCAATGTGCATCTGCATTACACATTAACCAGAGCTCCTCAAAGATGGGAGTGCCTGCTGGACCGTAAAGATCAATGTTTTCCCTTTCTTCTGATGCTAGCAATGTAACCGCTGAAAAGAATAGTGTTCTTTCCCAGCTCTGCAGGGGGTCATAGTGACTTGCTGCCTGCTCTATATGTGCATACCTGGACTATGCATCCTTGGTGAACTTTATGTAAAATATCAATATGTCATTTTGATGTATGACCCTTTTGTCTTGAAAATGTATATGACTGTTCCTTCAACTTCTAACTGGCAGAACAGCTCTCAGAGCTTTCTGAGAATCTGCTCCCTGAGTTCTAATCCTCAGTTTGACTTGAATGAAATTCTCCTTTTTTCTTCTTAACTTGGTAGTTAACTGAATTTTCATCAACACTTCTTATCCCCAAATTGCTTTTTTTTTTCTTAACTTGGTAGTTAACTGAATTTTATTTTCTTAACTTGGTAGTTAACTGAATTTTCATCAGCACTTCTTATCCCCAAATTGCTTTCTGCTCTGCTAAGGAGGGAGATGAGGAAGAGACCTGCGGTCCTTTAACCCGAACTTGGCTATTCCTTTAACCTTTCCCTTTCCCAGTACCATCCTCTTGTCCAAAGTCCAAATGGGCAGTGGGTGAGGTGGACAATGGCAATGAAGCCACGGGAGAAGGGAGAACTTAGTGGCCAGTGAGACCTCCATGCTGGGAGATGTGAAACACACCCTCTCCTCTCTGCTGCTCATCTCCGGCACCCGAAGAACAGCGGCCACCTCCTCACTGCACATTTCCCATCTTGCCCCCGGGCAGCTTGTGCCCTGGAGTGACACCTTCTGGGCTGTTGCCCCTCTGTCTTGTGTCTTTGTTTCTCTTGACCCCTCACTCCATGTCCATCTTCCCTTGCTTCCCTCCTTCCCAGTCAACCCCTGCTTGACTCTCCCCAAATATCCCATCAGTACATACCTGTGTGCTCTGCTCTGGGCTCGCCTCTGCTGCCAGACTTTGTCTCTGACTCCTTGAGCTTTATGGCTCTATTGGTCCCGCCCTGGAGGGAGGGACAGTGTGAGGCACGTGCTGACCAAGGTTGTGACCACAGCTCAGGAGGCTCCACAATGGGCAAGGGGAGTGGCACAAGGAATTGTGTGGGGCTCTGGCTGCTGCAGCCCAAAAGGCACCTGTTACCCCAAGCACCCAAGCTGGGAAACTGCCCAGTCCTTCACCACTTTAGCAGCTGGGTTCACTTCTGTTTTCCCCAACAACACCTGTGCCCTAGATCTGCTTCCCTATCTTCCTCCTACTGCAGGGACACCTTTCACAATAGTTGTCTGTGTTTTCTCTGTTATGATCTGTGCTGTGCCAAGGTCCGTTAAAGTAGGTGGTGAGTTTCAGAGGCCGGAGATAAGGACAAGGAGAAATTTACCAGCAAGTAGTCTCACCTGAAGCAGATATACGGACAAAGGCAGAAGCTGGTAGAGACTGACACCAAAACCAAAAACAGAGAATTTAACCCATGTGTAAATGGAGAATCAGAGACAGAATAGTTTGGGAGAGAGAAGCCACTGAGTTGAGACTCCAGAAGAAGTCATATTAGCCATCTCTGAGAACCTGGCAGGATTCAGGAAGGAGGGAGGAGTTGGCTGGGAAGAAAGTCTATCAGGATGGCTGAGGCTGCAGCCCAGAGAAGGGAAAAGGGAAAGGGAAGTGCGGGTGGGGTGGGGCAGGTACCTGTGCCAGGAGGGGAAATAGTACTAGAGTGGCTTGGTTAGATGGCGAGGGCAAAAACGGGAAGGGAGGATGCTCTTGGTCAAAGGGAAAGAATAGTCAGGAACACTGTGTGGCTTGGGAGGACCAAGAGGTCATTTTCCCCTTGCTCACCAATTCTTGATGGCTGATTCTTTTATCATTACATGCCTTTTGTCTTTCTCATCATTATCTTCCTGCTTCTTGCATTGCAAGTCATTTCAGTATTTACTGACAGCTAGATGAAGGAAGGAGAAAATGGTTAATCAACCTGATACTTGTTTGCAATTTCAGAAATCAGAAAGTCAGATAACAAGTGTTGGTGAGGATGTGGAGAAATCAGAACCCTATACAGAGTTCACGGGAATGTAAATGGTGCAGCCACTTTGGAAAACAGGCTGGCAGTTCCTCAAATGATTAAACATAGAGTTACCATATGTCCAGAAATTCCACTGCTAGGTGAATGAGAAATGAAAACATATGCCCACACAGAAACTTGTATATGGATGTTCATAGCAGCATTATTCATAATAGCCAAAAGGTGGAAACAGCCCAATGTCCATCAACTGATGAATGGATAAACAAAATGTGATATATCCACACAACGGAATGCTATTTGGCATTAAAAAGAAGTGAAGTACTGATACATGCTACAGTATGAATGAATCTTAAAAACATGTGAAATGAAAGAAGCCAGTTAAGAAAGACCACCTATTATATTATTCCATTTAAATTAAGAATCCAGAATAGGCAAATCTGTAGAGACAGAAAGTAGATTAGTGGTTGCTTCAGGCTGAGGAGGGGAGGTTGTGTAGGTGCTGATACCAAATGGATGTGGGGTTTCTTTTTGAACTGATGAACATGTTCTAAAATTGACTGTGGTGAGGGTTGTATATATCTGTGAGTATACTAAAATCCATCAAATTATTTACCTTATGGGTGAATTGTGTAGTAAGTGAATGATATCTCAAGAAAGCAGTTTTAAAAAAAATATCGAGAGGGACTAATATCTAGAAACACACACAAAACTCCTAAAAAATCAGCCAGAAAGAGGAAGTCATCCCAATGGAAACATGAGTGAAGAATCTCAAGGTAACTTACAGAAGGGGAAACCTAAGGGGCTCAAGGGCACGTGAAAAGGTGCCCAAATGTAGTGGTTGTTAGAATAGTGCAAATTCTTCAACAATGAGATATAATTTTATACCCATTTCTGGCAGAAATGAGAAAGCTGGATGACGCCAAGTGTTGGCAGAGATGTAGGGAAATACGCTTGAGGGAGGGGATGCGATGATAGTCATTCTGGAGCGCCATCCCCAGGACGTGGGCACAGGGTAGTTGCGTCGCAGGGTAGAAACAGCCTCGGGAGCAGGTACCACTGCAGGGCTCACTCCTGGAGGATGAAGGATGGTGAGGCCACCACTTACTTTTGTGCAGGCGGGGACGGAGGGCGTACAAGTGCACATTTCACTTTTTTGTTTGAAGGAGTACAAAAAATGTTCACAGAAAGATAAGAATATTACAGGGTAGCACAGACTAAGTGCCGCAGGAGTTGTGCCTGACTGGGAGTCCTGCAGGATTCAGAAGGAGCTGGCCCTCAGGACTGCCAGCTTCTCAAGGCCTGGGGCTCTGTTTAGATTCCCCCGTGTTAGACACCCAGGGCTGCTGTAACAAAGTGCCACACACTGTGTGGTTTAAAGCAACAGAAGTTTATTCTTTCACAGTTCTGGAGGCTGGAAGGCTGAAATCAAGGTGCTGGCAGGGCCACTCTCCCTCTGAAACCTCTAGGGGAGGGCCCTTGCTTGCCTCTTCCAGCTTCAGGTGTTGCCCGCAATCCTTGGTGTCCCTCGGTTCCTTGGCTTGTAGATGCATCTCTCCAGTCCCTGCCCCCGTGGACATTCTCCCCTCCACCCCCCCCTGCCGTGTGTATGTCTCTCCTCTTCTTACAGGGATACTTAGTCATTGGATTAAGGGCCCACCCTACTCCAGTATAATTTCATCTTATCTAATTAAATCTGCAATGACCTTATTTCTAAATAAGGGCGCATTCTGAGGTTCCAGGAAGGACAAGAATTTGGGGGGACACTATCCAACCCAGCACACCCTCTTCACATCCCCCCTACCCCCTGCCCTAGCAGATGTATGGCTCAGGGCAGGTGAGCACTCCGGGCTGCTCCACCCTCAGGGCTCCACAAAGCCGAGGCGAGTGTTGTCTTGGGATGTGCGAGGGACCGAGGAGGAGGGGCAGGTAGGAGCAGAGTTGCAGAGCTGAGATGGGTGGTGTATTCCCGGGACCCCGGCTGGGGTGTGAGTCCTGGGCAGAATCTGCTACTGTGCCAAGGAAGGCGGAGGTGGGGTGTCTGGGAGGAGGTGGTTAGAGCCATGAGCCCCTTGTGCCCATCTGTGGAAAAGTGGGATGAAGAGGGGGACTTGAGGGAATGCCATGGAGACCGTGGAGAAAAACGTCTTTAAGAACCACCCTCAAGGAAAAGAAAAGAATGGACCCAGCAGAAATGCCCGGTGAAGCTATGGTTGTTCACGTAGGTCGAGGGCAGTGAGGTTTGGAATTTTGGAATTTGGGCTCTGCTGCCTTGCTTCCTGCTCTGTTTTCCCAGCTCACCGCAGTCTCTGTCTGGCTGCTGGTCCCTCCTGTACATGACCTTGATTTCTGAGGTGTGGTTCCTCCCCTCTTGGTGTTAATGATTGGTGAGAGTTACAGATAACACTTGGGCAAAGATTGTGTCCTTGAAGTTCTGGGCTGCCTGCCTCCCTTAAAGGGGCAGAAATGATGGCCTTGGGGATGACCGTGTTGTAGGGGACAGATTATCCAGTCTTGGGGAGGGGCCGCGTGACAGGTGAGGATGGAGCCAGTGTCCGTGGTTAGTGGGCCAGAGGTCACAGCTCACAGCTTCCCCATTGCTAACTCTTTTTTTTTTTTTAAAAGGAATTCCTTTTTTATTTTTATTATTTATTTATTTATTTATTTATTTATTTATTTATTTATTTATTTATTTATTTATTTATTTATTTATTTATTTTTGGCTGTGTTGGGTCTTTGTTTCTGTGCAAGGGCTTTCTCTAGTTGTGGCAAGCAGGGGCCACTCTTCATCGCAGTGCGCGGGCCTCTCACTGTCGCGGCCTCTCTTGTTGTGGAGCACAGGCTCCAGACGCGCAGGCTCAGTAGTTGTGGCTCACGGGCCTAGTTGCTCCGCGGCATGTGGGATCTTCCCAGACCAGGGCTCGAACCTGTCTCCCCTGCATTGGCAAGCAGATTCTCAACCACTACGCCACCAGGGAAGCCCCTATTGCTAACTCTTGATATTTTGTTTCTGGAAAAGTCACAACACATCAGAGATAGTTTGCGATAATCTAGAGAGCGTGAGTGTTTCCGTAGAACCAGGAGAAAGAAATAGTTCCGCAGGTGCTGTGACCACCAAAGTCACCTGATTAGCTCTCTAGGCTAATGAAGCCACCGTCATGGGTTGCATCCCTGATTAGGGAAGACTGGTTCACAAGGAGAAAATTCGACCGTTTTCATCGGGGGCCCTGGCACTACTGATATTTCGAGCCTGGTGACTCTTCGTCATGTGGCTGTCCTGTGCATTGTAGGGTGTTCAGGAGCACCTCTGGCCTTTACGCACTAGATGTCGGTAGCACCCACCCCCCTCCCGTTGTGACAACTAAAAATGTCTTCTGACATTGACAAGTCTTTCCTGAGGGGAAAAATTGCCCTCCTGTTGAGAACCATTGGTCTACATTTAAACCCTCATGATTTGTACCTGGAAATTATTATTATTGCTATTGGATGCTATTATACAATAGCGTCCAAACTCCCTGACTCTCCACTGGAGTCTCTCCCATCTGTCCTTCAATCTTTTGCAAGAATAAATCTGACCACGGGCCTTCCCCGCTTTGGTGGGGTACTGTTGCCTATTGGATAACACTCATACTATTGAGTTGGCATTAAACACCCTTTCCAGCCCAGCCCTGATCTTCCTTTTGCTCTTGGAATATCCCTTTCCTTCTAATTTGCCATCACCTGGCCCCGTGCTCCAGCCATTCCCAACCAGGTCAGGCCCACAGGGCATCCTGG
Organism: Balaenoptera physalus; assembly: GCF_965194825.1. Taxonomy (NCBI): domain Eukaryota; kingdom Metazoa; phylum Chordata; class Mammalia; order Artiodactyla; family Balaenopteridae; genus Balaenoptera; species Balaenoptera physalus. The sequence goes on along the minus strand of NC_138887.1, from coordinate 118,434,708 downwards.
CCTTGGTCCACATCGTTCCGTTGTCTGAAAGGTCTCTTTCACTCTTCTTGTTCACTCACCGAGCTCCTTCCTTCAAGGCTCAATGCCAAGGCCCCTCTTTCAACCCCTCTTCCATTCCCCCATGGCCTTACTTCACTGCTCGTAACTCTCTGTTCACAGGTCTGTCTCTTCTTATCTGCTTCCTTGAGGTCAGGGACTGTGTCTTAATTTCTTCAAATATACAGAGACCAACACAGGGCCTGGCATACGGCAGGGACTCGAGTTTTGTTTTCAGAGTGCATGAATGAACAGATCATGTGGACAAGGGGCACAGAAGAGATGTTAGAACCCAGAGGTTAGAAAAGTCTTGATGGATTGCTGTGTGGCATTCTAAGGAAAAGACATGCTCCATGGTGAAGTTTTGACTAGATTACGCTTCTAGCTTTATTGAGATATAATTGACCTACAACAGTGGGTAAGTTTAAGGCATAGTATGTGTTGATTTGATACACTTACATATTGCAATATGACAACTGACCAGCTGCAGTGTCAGCTAATGCCTCCATCATGTCACATAATTACCATTTCTCTTTCCTGGTGAGAACATTTAAGATCTACTCTCTTACCAACCTTCACGTATACAACACAGTATCAATAATCACCATGCTCTGCATTAGATGCCCAGAACTTATTCATTTTCTAACTGGAGGTTTGTATTCTTTGACCAACATCTCCTCATTTCCCTCATGCCCCAGCCCCTGATAGCCACCACTCTACTCTATATTTCTACAAGTTGGGCTTTTTTTTTAGATTCTACATAAAGGTGGGATCGTATAGTATTTGTCTTTCTCTGTCAGACTTATTTCACTCAGCATAATGCCCTCAAGGTCCACCCATGTTGTCACGAATGGCAGGATTCCCTTCTTTCTCATGGCTGAATAATATTCCAGTGTATAAACATACACCACATCTTCTGTAGCCATTCATCTGTCAGTGGACCCCTAGGTTGTTTCCATACCTTGGCTATTGTGAAAAATGCTGCAGTGAACCTGGGAGTGCACATCCTGTTTTAATTTCCTTTGAAAATATACTCAGAAGTGGGATTGCTGGGTCGTATGGTGGTTCTATTTTTAATTTTTTGAGGAAACTCCATACCGTTCTCCATAGTGGCTGCACCAACTTACATCCCCACCCACAGTGTAGGAGGGTTCCCTTCTCTCCACACCCTCCCTAACCCTTCTTACCACTTGTCTTTTTGATGACGGCCATTCTTAGAGGTGTGAGGTGATACCTCATTTTGGCTTTGATTTGCATTTCCCTGATGATTAGTTTTGCTGAGCACCTTTTCATGCACCTGTTGGTCATCTGTATGTCTTCTTTGGAAAAAATGCCTATTCAGTTTCTCTGCCCATTTTTTAGTTAGAGTGTTAGTTTTGTTGTTGTTGTTATTGAGTTGTATGAGTTCTTTTTTTTAAAGTTTATTTATTTTATTTATTTATTTTTGGCTGTGTTGGGTCTTCGTTGCTGCACGCGGGCTTTCTCTAGTTGCGGCGAGTGGGGGCTACTCTTCGTTGCGGTGTACGGGCTTCTCATTGCAGTGGCTTCTCCTGTTGAGGAGCACGGGCTCTAAGCGTGCAGGCTTCAGGAGTTGTGGCATGTGGGCTCAGTAGTTGTGGCTCATGGGCTTAGTTGCTCCGCGGCATGTGGGATCGTCCCAGACCAGGGCTCGAACCCATGTCCCCTGCATTGGCAGGTGGATTCTTAACCACTGCGCCACCAGGGAAGCCTGTATGAGTTCTTTATATATTTTGGATGTTGACCCCTTCTCAGATATATGATTTGCAGATATTTTCTCCCATTCTGTAAGTTACCTTTTCATCTTGTTGATTATTTCTTTTTCTGAGCAGAAACATTTTCCTTTGATATAGTCCCTCAACCAGGTTACTATTAATATGGCCACATGGATGGGGTCTGGGGTGGGCCCCTTGGGGCAAGGACAGCGGAGGATGGTGTGAGTCAGCTCGGGCTTCGAGGGCGTGCAACCTGTGGGGTCTCCCAGGCTCCACACTAAGCAGGGCCCTGCCCTCAGTTTAATGCTCTACTATTGCTGTCTTGAAGTTCTTAACTTTTGAAAAAGGGGTCCCACGTTTTCATTTTATACTGGGCTCTGCAGTTTATGTACCTGCTGCTGGCTTTATAAGGACAAGATTTAGACCTGCCTTTAGAAGGCCAAGGAAGGGCAGGTCACGGGGACGGGGTGGAAGGCAATCAGGCTAGCCCACTGAAGGTAGATGAACAGGGTTGATAAGATAAAGGGGTGAGGCTGAATGGCAGAGGGATCCAGGTCAGGGGTCAGGAAAAGAAGCTCCAGGAAGATGGGTGACAGCAGCAAATACGTAACATCAAGTGGGGCCAAAGTCTCAGATGCCTAATTCTGGGCGTAACCCTTGCCGACTCCTATTTCTTACTCTTAAGGATGTTCTTTTGCCCCATTCTTCTTATACAACTCCCTGTTTGCTGGAGTGCTGGACAAAGGCTTATTTCCCTCAAAGCAAATGCCCACTTTCAATGTTACAGCCCCTGGGTCTGGAGGCAGGTTGGGGACTGAGGGAGCATGATTGAAGAGGCTTCTCTGAGCCAGCTGACGTTTGCTCTAGAAGAAAGGCAGCGGCCACAGGAAGCCCAGGGCTGTTTGAAAACCCACATTCCAGTCTGCAGCCTGCAGGAGCCCTTGACAGGCTCCATGGCCACTGAAGTTGCGGCCCGGGCATTTCTTCTCCTCTCCTTCTCCGCCTTCCTGCTGAAAGCTGTAGGATTTTATAAACAGCAAGAAAAAGAAAACATCTATTATCATACATTATCCACATCAGTGGAGGGGTGAATGAGGCCCAGGCATGTAGCTCAGGTTTTTTATTTTTTATTTTTTTATTATTAATTTTTTTTATTGGAGTATAGTCGCTCTACAATGTTGTGTTAGTTTCTTGCTGTACAACAAATTGAATCAGTAATACGTATACATATATCCACTCTTTTTTAGATTTCCTTCCCATTTAGGTCACCCCAGAGCACTGAGTAGAGTTCCCTCTACTCAATGTAGAGAACCTACTGTGTTATACAGTAGGTTCTCGTTAGTTATCTATTTCATACATAATAGTGTATATGTGTCAATCCCAATCTCCCAATTCAACCCTCCCCCCCTTCTCCCCTTGGTAACCATAAGTTTGGTCTCTACATCTATGACTCTTTTTCTGCTTTGCAAGTGAGTGCATCTCTACCATTTTTCTAGATTCCACATACAAGCAATATTATACGGTATTTGTTTTTCTCTTTCTGACTTACTTCACTCTGTACGACAATATCTAGGTCCATCCGCGTCTCTGCAAATGGCACTAGTTTGTTCCTTTTCATGGCTGAGTAGTATTCCAGCTCAGATTAACAGAGAGAGTATCAAGCTCTCAGGGTGGGGTTGGAGTTGGGCCCTGAGGGTACAGGGTGAGACGGACTTCGCCAGCCCTGGCTCTGAGGGAGCCACAACCCAGTTCCCCGGGCCAGGTTCATCCTTGTCATCCCTTTGATTTGTTCCCCGCTAGGACTCGGTAGAGCCTTGTTTTACAGATTTCGAGGGTTAGGCTGGGCGTGCTTGTTAAAGGGAGGTGCAGGCAGGGGACCCAGAGGAGGTGACACTCAGGGGGTAAACTGAGGCCACCGGCCAGCTTGTCCCTTCAGTGAGGAGGGTCCCTTCCACATTAGCGTGAGAGGTTCTGGGTTTCACTGAGGAGTGAATACCCCCCACCGCGCCCATCACTCACGCAGGCCCAGGCGCCACTGTGCCAGGGACGCTGTGCATGGCCTCGAGGAACCCCAGAGGTGGCCCTGCAAACAGGCATCATCCCTGAGGCTGCACTGCTGGTCAGTGGCAGAACCGGGATTTGCACCTGGGTCTCTCTGGCCCCCAAACCTGCATCCATCCCTGTTCCCTGCGACAAGGTGGTATTCAGTCCTGTAAGGGGCAGGGGAGCACCTTCTTTACAAGAGGCATCTGCTGAAGCCCCTTCATCTGTGTGGGCAACCCTTCCATGTCTCTTTCAGGAAAGGAACTTTTGTGTCTATGCCAGGATGGGTGTGTGGGAAAAAAAGACCTACTGCTAGTAAGCAGATACCTTCGCTCACACCTACTTAAAGAAAATCTTCAAACAAATATTATATCTAGAGGATATCTTTTACCACCTCAATGGCATTATAACTTAACCTAGAAGGTAGGGCGCAAGCTGGAAAAATTTGCTTTTTTCGGTAAAGATCTTTGCACCTAAACAGGTGCTTAATCTCTGATTTTAAGCTATCGGAATCTGTCCAGGATAAACCCAGATTCCATGCACTGGAGGCTTCCTCTGACAGCTCTGGGTCCCATCTGGATGAGGAAGGGACCCTCTCCAGTGGGGGCTGCATGGGGCACCAGAAGGATGGCTTGGTGGTTCCACACATGACAAGGCTCCTCACGGGAGCAGGAGCGAGCTGGTCCCCCCCGCCACCCCCAGGGATGGCGCCGACTTCATGCATGAGCAGAGTGGCCTCTGCCTTGCGTGGGCGGTCAGGCCCGTTAGCAGGCTGCCTTCGCTTTGGACACAATCCAAGGCTTCTCTAGAACTGTAGGAGCCGATGAACCTGTTTTTCATAGGCTCCAGGACTTTGGAGATTTGTGAGCACCGAGGGTAGACAAAGCTTCTCAGCCGTGGGGCTCTGACACTTGCTCAAAGAAGCAAGGTCTGGGCTATTCTACCTCAAAGGGGGCAAAAAAGAACCGAAAACAAATACGGAACTCTAGTGAATGATGTGTGTGCTGAAGTATTGAAGGGGACGGGTGCAGATGCCTGCAACTTACCTTAAAATGCATACAAAACAAAATGCAAAAAGGGATGGACGATATAGCAAATATAGCAAAATATTAATCGTAGAGTCTGAGTAATGGATACATGTAAATTTTCCCGCCAACTTTTCTGTGTGTTTGAAAATTTTCATAGTAAGATGCTGGGGGAAAGGCAGAGGCTCCCTTGGCGGTGTTTCGGAGTGGGCAGCTGCTCTGCACAGCGATGTTGTCTGTATTGCTGAGGGAGCAGTTGGAACAGCCAGTAAAAATGCCAGAGAGGTGGCAAGGGCCGGACGTGCAGGGAATGTGGACTTTATCTCGGAGACAATGAGGAGCCAATGAAATGTTTTAAACGGGGAAAACAGACCTGTTTTTGCATTTTCACCTCTCACTGTGCAAGTCACATCCCCAGACTGAATCTTCTGAACGGCTGGTTACTTGATTTGAAATGCAAATCATTTGGAATGGAGTTAGGAGATAATTCTGCTTTAGTCAAAGCATTACTTCCCTCGGTTTTCTTTCTCATTAGTGGGTATGGGGGCAAAGTCCCAGGCTCTTTCAGGAACACATACAAATTGGAAAACTCAGAGCCTGCAGGCATAGGGCAGTTAATTTTAGTGTTATCTTTAAGACCTACCAGTCCTTGGAGGTAAACAACATGAAGAAAAAAATATAAAACTCTAGTATAGGGCTTCCCTGGTGGCGCAGTGGTTGAGAGTCTGCCTGCTAATGCAGGGGGCATGGGTTCGAGCCCTGGTCTGGGAAGATCCCACATGCCGCGGAGCAACTAGGCCCGTGAGCCACAACTACTGAGCCTGCGCGTCTGGAGCCTGTGCTCCGCAACAGGAGAGGCCGCGATGGTGAGGGGCCCGCGCACCGCGATGAAGAGTGGCCCCCGCTTGCTGCAACTGGAGAAAGCCCTAGCACAGAAACGAAGACCCAACATAGCAATCAATCAATCAATCAATCAATAAATCTTTAAAAAAACAAAAAAGCAAAAAAAAACCTCTAGTATAGATTGAGCAACTGAGGAGCTCATTCAGTGAAATGATTAACGAAAAGCCCAGGGTCAGGGGTCAGACTCTCTGGATTCAACTATCCGTGATGACATTTCCTAGCAGTGTGGCCTTCGGCAAGTTACTTAACTTCTCTGAGCCTTAGTTTCCTGTTTGTAAAATGAGGATACCACTAGTCAGTGCCTCACAGGGTTGCTGTGAGGATTATAATGAATGAGGTAAAGGCATTCAATCACCATAAAATACTTGGCTTAGTGCCTGGCATGCAGCCAGTGCTGAAGAAATGTTCAGCAAATAATTATTGCTCACTGGTCTACTTCTCTACATGCAGCTTATCTGTACTCATGGCTTATGCCATTCCACCAATGTCTTTAAAATGATTATGAAGTGCCTATCTTTAGTTCATACTATTTGGAGCTTCAGACCTATAGCTCCCTTATCATGGGAATGCCCCTTCCTTCCACCCGAATGCTCCAGCTGGGCATCTGACAGGCCTGCCAAACCTGGACTTCTTGGCCTCCCAGCCCCTCCAGCACACCAGCCAGTTCTGTGCCCAAGCAGCTCCCTCATCTATTGCCTGCTCTCCACTCCTCCTGCTATTGATGCCAAGACCTTGGCCTCTGTGCACCGGGGCTGAATCGAATCTTGGAGACAGAGTTTTGGGTGAAGTAGAAAACAATAGCTTTATTGGTCTGCCAGGCAAAGGGGAACACAGAGGGTTCCTGCCCCTCAAAACTGTGTGTCCCAACCCAGGAGGATTTGGTGAGGAGTTTTATAGCAATGGTTCAAGGATGGGGTTGCTGATAGGGGTAGGGTGTGTGAAGGGCCTGCACTCCTTTCATCTGGTCTCAGGTACTCTTGATGAGCTTCCTGGTTCCTTTAATCTGGCATGGTTCCTAGAACAAGCTGAGACTTGTAGGACAGAGCCACCTGACAAGAGCTGTGGCCCTTGGTAGGACGCTGCCATGCCAAACTGGGGTCTGGCACAGAGGAAGCCAGGGGACCAGATACTTTGATCACCTTCACCTGCCAGGGCCACCTATAGGCTGAACCCAACCTGCACTATGGCACAAGGGAGCCTACCAATGTGGTCCATGGAGGCCAGCCTGCCAGGCGAGCAGGGTGGAGAGAACACCTGGAGGGGCAAGAAGAACATCAGCACTCTTAGGAATCCTGGTTTCTTGTCCACTGAGCAGGTCTAGGTCTGTGACTCTGAGCGCGGAGGAAGGAAAGTGCTCACATCTGTAAGAACATCACCTCCTTTCTTCTGGTTTCATCTTTTTCAACCAGAAAAGTCATACTGGCAACCAAGGAAGTCCAGACCCACTCCTGGGCCTGGCACGGCAAAGTCACTGGGGCCACGAGAGACACCTGATATCCACTCTCTCCTGGCTGTTCTCAGCTTATGCCACGGAGGCCTTTCCATGGTGAGCCCCGGTTCTCTTCTGAAACCATCGGAAAGCTGGGACCAGTTTCTGTCACTCACAGTGGTCAGGAGTGAGTATATCTTTTGCAAACTCAAGGGTAAACTTTAAATATCTCTCTCTTATTTTTATCTTCAGGTTTGGCCACATGCTCTGTTAGGAAGAAGGCTCGTAAATCAAGTCTCTAGGGCAGAACCTAATTGGTTTCTGTATCTTCTATTCTGAGCATCCAAATTCAGCCCATGTGCCTTCAGGCAGAAAACTTCATGCCCAGAATCATGGGCAAGCCTAATCTAAAGAATTTGGAGTCCCAAAGGAATTCTGTGCCACCTGCCATCCTGCAGTTTTCATTCCCAGGGAATGGTGTGATGGAAAAGTCTCACTCTATTCCGAACAGGCAAAGGGAACCGGTATTGCCCTAGGACTTAGACTGAGCTGGGTAAAAAAAAAAAATTTTTCTTGCGATGAAAACTCTTAAGATTTACTTTCTTAGTGACTTTCAAATTTGCAATACAATATTATTGACTATAGTTCTCATTCTGTACATCGCATGACTTTTTTTTTTTTTTTTAATAACTGGAAGTTTGTACCTCTTGATCCCCTTCCCCCTTCTCATCCACCCTCAACCCCCTTCCCCTCTGGCAACAACCCATCTGTTCTCTGTACCTATGAGTTTTGTCTGTTCGGTTGTTTTTTAGTGAAATCATAAAATATGGCTTTCTCCATCTGACTTATTTCACTTAGCACAATGTTCTCGAGGGCCATCTATGTTGTCACAAATGGCAAGATTTCATTTTTTCTTAGGGTTTAGTAGTTTTCCATTATCTCTCTCTCTATATCTCACATCTTCTTTATCCATTCATCTGTGATGGACACTTAAGTTGTTTCCATATCTTGGCTATTGTAAATAGTGCTTCAATGAACATAGGGGTGCAGATATCTTTTCGAATCAGTGTTTTCATTTTCTTCGGGTAAATACCCAGAAGTGGAATCCTCAGGTAAGAACTCTGGGGTGTGCAAACGGACCTGAGCCAGTCCTGACTTCAGTGTTCACAGTCTAGTTGGGGAGATAAGGGAGCTACATGCACACATGTATATATCACTTGTATATACAGCAACAGTGTATATACAAGTGATGGGGGTTTCCTGGTGGAGGAAAGGTCACCTATTTGAGAAAGGGTGTAGAAATAGATGGAGGCAAGTCTCTCTGAGGAGGTGGGGTCAGCACGATGGCACGTGCAAGTTGGGCTGCACTGGGTGGGGGAGGGGCCTGTCTGAGTTTATCTTCCTGCCAGCAGTGTATGAGCGTTCCCATTGCTCAACATCCTCACCAACATTTAATATTGTCAGACTTTTAAATTTTTGCCAAATATGACGGATTAGCTCATGGTATGTTATTGTGGCTTTTTTTTTTTTAAAGCTATTTTAATTAATTAATTAATTATTTATTTATTTTTGGCGGTGTTGGGTCTTCGTTTCTGTGCGAGGGCTCTCTCCAGTTGCGGCAAGCGGGGGCCACTCTTCATCGCAGTGCGCGGGCCTCTCACTATCGCGGCCTCTCTCGTTGCGGAGCACAGGCTCCAGACGCGCAGGCTTAGTAGTTGTGGCTCACGGGCCTAGTTGCTCCGCGGCATGTGGGATCTTCCCAGACCAGGGCTCGAACCCGTGTCCCCTGCATTGGCAGGCAGACTCTCAACCACTGCGCCACCAGGGAAACCCCACTGTGGCTTTAATTTACCTTTATCCAAATATTGATGAGGTTGAGCACATTTCCTATACTGACTGGCCATTTGGATTTCCTCTTATGTGGAGTGTCTGTGCAAATCTTCGGTCAATTTTTCTGTCGGGTTGTCTGCCTTAATGATTTGTAGGAATTCTTCATGTTACTTTGAATCACGTGAAGTTGCTGGTATTTGGCCATTCTGACCTACAAGAAATGGCAGCTTCATATGGTTCAACTTGATACACGCTGGATACTTGTCCTATGTTAATTACATGTGCTGCTAAGTACTTTATCATGTTATATGGCTTATCTTTTCATTTTCTTTATGTTTTTGAGGGTCAGAAGTCTCTAATTTTAACGCAGTTAAACGTATCAGTCGTTTCTTTCATGGCTGGTGCTTTTGGTGTCCTGTTTAAGAAATCCTTCTTGTCTTTTGTGCTGAAGGTGACCAGACGGTGCTGGAGGCTTGGGGCTGTGCTCTCAGGGCATCTTCTTTGGGCCCTGGGTCACGCTGCTTCCGCTGTGGGGCAGGCAGATTCCTCTGGGACCCAGGCTTGGCTGGCTAGGGGAGGGAGAGGCCACTTCCGGGGTCCTTCTTACCATGGAGCCCAAGTTTCCAAGAAGAGATTTTCCGTGGACCGTGTCCCCACCGTTCTTGTGAGTGTGGAAGGTCTTCCCAGTGGATGGGCAGGCCCGTGTCCCAGTGGGCCAGGGTTGGGGCAGGACCGAGCTAACACCTGTGTGGATGCTGAGGCAGGGTGGGCTGTGACAGGGGCTGACTCCAGCTCAGAACTGGGATATCTGGTTCCTGAATCGTGGGTCCCTGGAGCAGATGAGGTGGGACGGGGAGAAAACTGGAGGCGCTGGAGCAGTAGGAAACCTCCCATCTGCCCTCTAATTCTGGATTTGGGGGGATGTAATGGCACGATTCTAATCAACTGCCTCAAGCAGAGCAGGTGGCAAGGGGTACGCCTGCTGGGGGACGGGGAAGATGTCGTGACTTCTTGGCCCTTACTCCTCAAGATCACCTGGGTTAGGCAAGGCAGAGGATTGCCCCACTGTTCACAGTTCCCTTCCCAGCACCCACAGTGCCTGCCACATGGGAGGCATTAGTACATATTTGTTCAGTAATGCATTGACAGTTTTCAAAGAATTGTGTAAGAAAATTAATTTTTTCTCTTCTAGTTTCTCCTGAAGAACACTTTTTGTAGCCACTAGGTGGCGGAGTTAATTACATCAAGCTGGCTTGTCGGGGGGGATTCAGATAGGGAAGCAGGCGTTTGAATTTAAATTCAATCTTGTTTTAATTCTGTTTTGGAACCTGTTAATCACTAAGTTTAAAAAACATATTGTCATAAGAAATATTTGCAGGGTAAATCTGAGATAAAGACCGTGGTGGATTACTTTCTTTCTCAAGCTAAAGATGGTATGAATTTCTCTTCTACAGTGTTTCCAAATTCAGTCCTTTTTACGGCTGGACTAGATGTAAATTCTTTCCGTTCTTTATTCAGATAAATGAATGTCAACTCAGTTTGTCCTTCTGCTCAGAAGTGGTCTTTTACTGTCAGAATGTGGCAACCTCCTTTGTTTATTGCATCTGGCAGGTCTGAGTCTCTGGGACTGACCCCTTCCCAAGTCCCCCCCCAGAGCTCTTCCTCAGCTTCCGTCCCCGTTGGTTACCCTTCCTCCCTCCGAACAGCTTCAGAGAGTCCTGGATCTTCGGTTTTCTCTTCTGTAGGAAATCAGGTATCTTGCCAGCCCTGCCTTTTGTTTAAAAAATTTTTTTCAAAAGCAATTTGTTTATTTGAAAATACAGGGCTTCCCTGGTGGTGCAGTGGTTAAGAATCTGCCTGCCAATGCAGGGGACATGGGTTCGAGCCCTGGTCTGGGAAGATCCCACATGCTGTGAAGCAACTAAGCCCGTGTGCCACAACTACTGAGCCCGTGCCACAACTACGGAAGCCCATGCTCTTAGAGCCTGTGCTCTGCAACAAGAGAAGCCAACGCAATGAGAAGCCTGCGCACCGCAACAAAGAGTAGCCCCCGCTTGCTGCAACTAGAGAAAGTCGGTGCACAGCAACAAAGACCCAATGCAGCAAAAAAAAAAAAAAAAAAAAAAAATATATATATATATATATATATATATAAAATACAGCTACAATCACAGGCTTGCATCAAAGAGGCTCTTATTTTGAGGGGGAAAATGAATGTACACATCTGGAAATGACTTGGAGGTGTTGAGATAGGGATGGACAAATAATCCCAAATTTATCTCCATATCATTATGAGCTATTACGATAGTAAAACTGACCTTCGTTTTTCTGTGTACAGGTCTGTGAGTTTTAATACATGTATAGATTCCTGTAACCAGTACCATGATCGAGATAAAGAACAGACCATCACCCCCCAAACTCCCTTGTGCCAGCTCTGTTTTTAGTCACACTAAAATGTTGCTGTACAATATTGTGCTTACATTTAATGATTTAAAAAAACATGGTGCCACTTTCTCTGGCCATCACAGTTTCTGATGAGAAACCACAGTCATTGGATTACCCTTCTCTATAGGTAATGGGTCATTTTTGTTTGGCTATTTTCAAGACTTTGTCTTTAGTTTTTAGCAGTTTGATTATGATATATCTAGGCTTGTACTTCTTTGAGTTGTTTCTGTTAAGGGTTCATTGAGCTTCTTGAGTCTGTCCGTTTGTGTCTTTCAGCAAATTTGGGAAGTTTTCAACCATATTTTTTTACACACAGACAAAAGTAATTGTTTCGGATACCATTTGTTTGCCTCTCCAGATATTCTTTCCATATTTCTCTAGCCTGCTCTGTGCCCCAAAGGCGTGTCTTATATGGACCATATCATTGCCCAATGTCCCATGACTTCCTGCTAGGTTTGGCGAATAGGGAAAACTAGCAAGAGGTAGAAATGGGTAGTTTGGGTATTTATTCCTCAGGATGCCTCACTGCAGAATCATCTCAGGCTGGCTGTGTTTCTCTGGGAAGGTGAGAGCTCAAATCAAGCACCATCTCCATCGGGTTTCTCTGTCTCTGGCTGAAACACAGTAATTGCTCCCCTTCCTCATTTTTTGGGTTTAGCTGATGATACGCTCCCCTCCACCTCAGTTAGCAATCCCGCTATGGCAAAATTCATACCAGGGAGCGGGGATCAGAGTCTCTCTTCCTTTCATCCTTCATTGCCAGGCATTTGGGCCTACAGTCCCAGGACCAGCCTCAAAGAGAGTCTGTTTTCAAGGCCGGCAACTCTAGACGCAGACTGGCTGCTGGGAGTGGAACGAGCTTTGTAGGTTTGCTGTTGGCTCATTCTCCTCTGCCTCCCTCCAGCCAAGAGAAATACCCTAAGCAAGAAGCTGGGAGCAACAGCACGAGAGTTTATTATCATCATTGCTCAAGAGGGGACATGAAGCAGGCAGGATGGTGAAGGTGAGCAGGAAATGGACCAGTGCAGCTCTGACGGTTGGTGGTGCAGGGCAGTGGCTGTGGCCATGGGGGAAGGATAACTGGGGCCACAGGAGAGCCTCTCTTCCCGGCCTAGTTCTTCTTCCACCAGGCAGATGCTGGGACACCCGGTCCCGGCGGAGCTCCAGACATGAGTCCTCTGGAGAAGCAGGGCTAATTTCACTCACTCCCAGCAGTTTCTTCCAAGGGAGGGTCTCTTTTCTAAGGGAAAAGGAGGGGGTGGGACAGCCCATGGGGGAGAGAAAGTGTAAATGCTCTGTACCAGGGCAGCTTAGTTCTGGAGCCAATCAGATCCAACATCAGCCTCATGGAACCTGATGCAAAGAGCCCCAAGGTCCCACCATGTACCTGGACTTCCCTAGCTTCCTAGGGTCTCTTTTTCAGACTTTTTTTTTTTTGATGTGGACCAATTTTTTTAAAGTCTTTATTGAATTTGTTACAATATTGCTTCTGTTTTATGTTTTGGTGTTTTGGCCGCGAGGCATGTGGGATCTTAGCTCCCCGACCAGGGATTGAACCAGCAGCACCCCCTGCATTGGAAGGTGAAGTCTTAACCGCTGGACTGCCAGGGAAGTCCCTCCCTAGGGTTTTTGGACTGGGTGTTACTTGGTCAGGGACAGGGGGTCTCTGGGTTGGGCCACTACTGGGGTGGAAACACAGGAATGACGCCCCTTGACACTCACTATAATGACATTTTCTCCTCCCCAAACCATCCGCTCTCCATTCCTGTCTCCCCTGGAAAGCACTGCTGCCCCAAACACACAGACACAAGCTTTAGGGACTCACCTCCTTTGACCGGTATTTTCTCCAGCAGCACAGACACAGGGGGACCAGAGATGCCAGAAGCAGTAGAGCCCAGACCCCCAACAGCATGGCACTGATGCTTATGAACAGGGCCTGGGGACAGATGACCAAAGCGGTAGGCACCAGAGTGACTGTTGCAATTTGTGGTCTGTCTTCACGCTGATCATGGCACAGGGTCACTCTCCACCCCATTCATCCCATCCCCAAGTCGGTAGCTTCCGGGGTGGGGGGAGGCTGAAGAAGGAGCCCGGGGTAGGGGTCAGTGGGTGTAGCATGCAGAGAGCGGCCAGTAACCCCTGTCACCGGGTCTCAGCGTCCTCATCTGAGCAGCGATGGGCTTGGGCTGTGGTCTGGTTCCCTGACAAGCCCAAGACTTGAACATGCATTTAACACCTTTGCAGCTCTTCACATATTTGCAGTATTAGCGCATTTATTATGAGTTCAGTGTTTGTATTTCCCACAGATCTGTAACTCCCACAACCATAGGAACCGCTTCTGTTTTGTTCCCTGCCACGCTGTGGTGACGGGAGACATGCTCAGGGTAGAACAGGCCATGCCCTTTTCGGTGGACAGCCTCACTCTCCACTGTCTGACCCTCCCTGCCCACCGCCCGCTGCCGTGACTTCCCCGGCCCGGCTACCTTCAGGATGTTCACATAGGACGTGCACAGCTGCAGCCTTCCCACGTCTGCACTCGGAGAGCTGGGGGCCCTGGTGGGCCCCCAGGAAGGGGAGACATCACAGATACCATGAAAGAAAACATGGTGGTACTCATGGAAACTTCTAGCCCCGATGATGATGGTGGCTGTGGCCGTGGAGAAAGCTGCCAGGGCGAGCAGGGTCCTCAGCAGGGCCTGGTGAGGACAGGGGCAGAGACAGACCTTGGAGACTCAGTGTCTCTGGAGCCCAGCCCGGGACAAAGAGAGGGAAGCCTAGTGGAGGGGGCGTGGGATGGGCGGCAGGCTTGGGGTGGCCTCCAGCTTCTGGGCCTGGTGTCAACCCCTCCCCGAACTCACCCAGTAGGTGCCACCTCGTTTCTCATAAATGAAGGCGACAGCTCCAGCCAGCACAGCCTGGGGAGAGATTGAAGCAGCAGGGGGCAGCTCAGGGCAGCCAAGCCCCACCCCCAGCAGCCTGCTTCTTGTTCCCTCCTCAACTCCCACAGGCAAAGCCAACCATCCTGCTGGCCTTTCCCCACAGCACCCCACGTGGACCCTAGGTTTTGAGCTGAGCTCTGTTGTCTGTAAGACAACGGTGAGGGTATTGAAGGCTGAATCAAACGCCCGAGGCTGCAGGACCCTCTATTTTAGGGACATCGAAAGTGCTCATGGTCAAGCCGGGTGTAAACCCCCCTTCCCTTCTCCAAAACCTCTCTTTTTAAGCAACACCAGGTGCTTTACGAAAGCTCCAGGGCGGTGGGGTGGAAGGTCCGGGGTGTTGGAGGAGCTCTCGGTGCAGGATAAGCGTCCGCTGCCTCGGGGTGAGGGCAGGCGCTCGTTCCAGCAGCGCTCAGCCTCCCACCCCGCGGGTCTTCCAGGACAGGAAGTCTGGCTGATGCCAAGGGAAAGATGGATCTGAATCCTGTCTGGCAGTTCTGTAGCTAATCTCGGGGTTTTCGGCCACGGGGTGGATGAGGATGGTTACCTCTTTCTCCTCTCTTAATCGGTACGTGTGTTTTGCTCTTGTTCTGTGAGGGTGGGCAGGACAGAGGGCGCCTCTTTCCTGCTACGATCCGCCCACCCATCTCCTGCTGCAGGTGGCACACGTCCATCTGCTGACATAACTGCTGTTGTCCGGTGAGCCCCCCTGGACTTCCCCTGTGTGCAGGGCCTGCAGAGGGCAATGGGAAACCACCGGGAGGTGCATCTCCCTTGTACACACCCTCCAGCACGTTCCGCCTCCCTCCATCTCAGTGCAAGTGCCTGGAGATGAGCCCTGTCCTAGATCCTTAGCTGATCTGCTGCTGAAGGTGGGAGAAGTGGTGGGAGAAGCCTGGTGCAGGCACCCGCGAGAGCTGACCGGTGACCGTGGCCCTCCCAGCCCTTAGCTCAGCTATTTTCCCATCTGTAGAAGCCTGGCGTCGGCCGAGAGAGCTGGGAGTCTTTTCAGCTGCAAACGGTCTACATTCTGATGGGGTCGATGGTGGTGGTCTCTCACCTCTGATAGGGGTCCCCCTGCCCACGGTCCTCCCGCCCCACTCACCACCGCCCCTGTCCAGATGGGAGCTCCCGATCCAAGCAGCGTGGTGTGGTAGAAGATGAAGAGAAATCCTCCCAGGACCCCACTCAACACGCCCAGCACGATCTGCACCGCCTGAAAAATGAAAAACCTAAGAACCCGGATCCCAGGTTCCCGGGCCCAGGAGAAACCCTCTGCGCCTAAGTCTCAGGGGAGTTTTGAGGACCTGCCACTCCATGTATTAAAGGTTAGAACCCCATGAAAGGGAAAGAGAGAGAGAAGAGAGAAAGAGAGGGGGGACGAGGAGGGAGAGGACAGGAGGGGAGAGAAGGCGAGGGGAGGGGAGAGCTAGCCCACGCTGGGTCGGGAGAGGATGAGCTCCGGGTTCCACCAGCTGGGACTTTAAATGGTCAGGGGTTCCTTTGTACCCTTCAGCCCACAGCCCACCCTACCTACAGCTTTCACTGAGAGGCCAGTAAGTGAAGGAAAAGCCAGAACTTGATCTCTAGGAAGAACGTAAGACTGGCTCAGCATCGCATTCAGAGAGAGGCTGGCTGGGAAAGTGTGCAGCAAGAGGAGGGGGCCTACCCTTCCCAGGCCAGGGAGGCTGGGCGCCCTACTCACCCAGGAGGCCACCAGCAGCCGGCGGCGGCCCAGGGCCCGGGAGGCGGCGTGGGGCGGGGGCACGCGGGGCTGCAGCAGGGAGCAGCCGCTCAGCAGCAGCTTGGCCAGAGCCGACTCCTGGTGGATGTGCACCTTGATGCAGGTGGGCTGGGGAGCCCCAGCGGCCACCTCCCCGCCACCTGCCATCCCCAAGCCTGTGGACACCCGCCTGGGAAGGAGGAATGGGGAGTCAGGGGGAAGAGTTGGCAGGAGGTTTGCACAGATTCTGCGGGAGCTGGCGAGGCCCCCGGTCACAGTGCAGCATCTGGGACCTGCCTTGAGGGGTGTCGTGAGGGATCCCTGAGTCTGCTGAGGCTGAGGCCACCACGCAGCCCACTGGAGCCGCCGCCTTCACCCCAGATCTGCTCTGTCTCCCCATCCTCCTCCCACGGCCTCAGGGTCTGGACCAAGCGGTGCCCTGGAGCCCTCACCTCTCTCCTTTCTGCTCGCAGCCCGCTTGTGTGATCACGGCCCTCACCCTGGCTCTCCCCTCTGCCTCTTCCCCTCCAGACCCCTCAGGCTGCCAGACAGAACTGAGTCCTGGCTGCCTGTTGAACTACTATTGAGGCAGCTGCTTCCCAGCTGAGCCTGGGGACCCACCCCCCACCCCTACATATTTCCCTCTCCATCAATGGCTACTCAGCCCTGCGCTGCCTGTTCAAACTGCCCCCCCAACCCTCTGCATGAAGTTGTGGGTGCGGATGGAGGCCAAAGGCCAGGATGATTTGGCATCACACGGGGACAGGGATGAACCTGGCCTCCACTCGTGCCACCTTCCTGGATGCACATCCTCTACGTGGTCGTTGGTCCCTCCCTCCCCAGCAAGTTCTGGGGGGCCTGTGAGGGGGCAGGGTGGGCACTCCTCTGGGGAGGGGCCCTGTGACAAGGGTCTCTGGGAAAGGGCCGCCTGGGCTGAGGGCCTGCCTCACCTGCTCTCCTCGGGGACCGACAGTCACGGTCGAGGGTGATAGGAGGGCTGGGGACGGCGGAGTGGGGGCTGAGAACCAGGCAGAAAGGGGAGGGGGTTGGTGGGGCTCCAGAAAGGGAAGGATGAGGCAACTTCCCAGCACACAGCTGGAGCAAAGGGCCCCTCCAGGGTTTTCCAGCTGCCAGGGGGGAATCACTGGGCTCCGATGCCCTGGAGAGCACAGGGGCCAGGTGGCTGGCCTGGGAGACTGCAGAGCTGACCAGCCCTGGAAAATCCCCCATCCCCACCAGGGCAGGGGCTTTCTGAACAAAGACTTGCCTGTGCCGTGTGCACCCCAGTGTGTGTGTGCTGAGGAGGGATGAACACGCCAGTGTGTGTGTGTTTGTGTGTTTGTGTGCTCTGCCTTCTCCGGCCAGCCTGATTATCTACTCGAGACCAAACCCCCCTCGAGGGGCCCCTTTGGGCCAGCTATTTTCTGGGAAGTCAAGGTGCTGAAGGTCAGGCCCTCATCACTCCACCCCTTCCTTCTGTTCTCTCCCACCCACTGCCGGGTGCCTCAGCTCTGGGCAGCTCTGCTCTGCTCGGCCGCTGGTTCCCAGAGGACAGCAGGTGAGCAGGGCCCTCAGGTGAGCCGCCCAGGTGACCCGTCCCAGGAGACTCTCAGTGCAGGACCCCTTTGTCTTTCTCTCGAGGAGTCTCCAAGACCAGTCCCCAAAGCCCCCATCCTGTCTCACAGGATGCCATTCTCCCCCCATTCCTGGTCCCTGTAGGACCTGCTTGGGAGGGGGGGATACACTAGATAGAGGACGTGACACTAGAAAAATGGCTAGGCGGGTCAGGGGGCCACGTCAGCTGGACTCTCCCTCCCCAGTGCCTCATATCTTTATTCTGAGGGTGGGATGGCTGGTTTCCTGGTGAGAGGTCCTTCAATAGCAAAGGCAGAAGGTGGAGGGCCCAGGGTGTAGCTGGGATCCCGGCCCTCTCTCCCCAGCTTCAGGGGCACAGGGAGGAGCTGGGCAGAGAAGAGCGTCCAGGGCAGCAGGGAAGAGCCCCACACCCTGGAGTTAGGGTGGCGTGAAAGGGGATCTTCATGGCGCTGGCCTGGCTCAGAGGAAGAGCAGGAATCTAGGCTGATCTGGGGATTGGAGCTGGGGGTGAGGCGGGAGGGGAAAGCAGTGGTGTCCAGAGGGTTCAGAGGGAGCCGGAGCCCAAGGCACATTCTGGACTGCAATATGATGCTGAGCCCTGGGTCCCAAGGAAGATCTGGCTAGAATCCCGGCTGGGCTTCCTTGTGTGTCTGTGAACAGGTCTGAACCTCCTTGCCCATCTGCAGAATCGTCAAACACCTGTCCTTTTTACTGCACGGAGGCCAGGTAGGTGAAGAGTGAAACTGCTCTGTAAAGTTCATACGATACAAATGGGAAGACCTTAAACTTATTGCTCTTGCTGGTGTTTTTAGAATTGTTATTAATAATGTTATGATTTAAACAGTGAGAAGTAGGATGCCCATGAGAATTACCTGGAGAGGATTTCCTTTGGAGCTAGACAAGTTGATTCTAAAGTGCCTAAGGAGAAGTAATCTAGCAAAAGTGGCCATGAAAGAAAAAAGTAACATGGGGGGGGGGGGAGGGTCATGAAACAGCTCAACTAAATATTAAACTCTATACTCATTATTAAAATTACAGTAATGCTGCCAGACTCATCAGATCCACCAATGGGCAGAATATAAAGACTAAAATAGGCTTGGATTCCTACGGGAATTTCATTTTTGCTCAGGGGAGTATTTTAAATCAGTGGGAGAAAGATGATATAGTCCGTAAACAGAATATACTCTTCAGAAGTTAACCATCTGAAGAGAACAAACAAAACCAACTTGGATTCATTTTTTCCAACTTACAAGGTAAATTCCAGATGGCTCAACATTTAAATGTGAGAACTGAAAACATAAAAGCACTTAGAAGAAAACATGGACGGATTATTATTTTATAATCTTGAAATGGGAAAGTCCCTTTTAAGTACAATATAAAACCCAGAAATCATAAAAAATGACTGAAAACTTTGATTATATAAAAATACAAACGAAGTCAAAAATAAATCACAAATTGTAAAGCACTATTTGTAACTCATGTCACAGATGGTAATTTTTCAAATACAGGAAGAACTCCTATAAAGACCAAAACAAAACAGAGTAACAGAAGGAGGTCATAGGATATTAAAGGAAAGCTCACAAAAGAAGAGGAAAAAGGCTCTTAAACATGTGAAAAGATGACCAAACTCACTCATAAGAGAATTGATACTGGAATAGTCACAGAAAGCAGACTGGTGGTTGCCTGGGGCCAAGGGTTGGAGGGGTTCCTGGGGAAGGGACATTAGGGAACTTTTTGCAACATAGAAATGTTCTGTATCTTGATTGTAGTTATGGTTGAACATATGTACACATTTGTTAAAAGTCACTGAGATACACAATTTAAAGGGGACATTTTATTGACTAAAAAGGATTAAAATCTACAACGGAATGTCATTTTTCCGAGAGACATTTGAAAAAGATTAGAAAGTTTGCTGACACCTTCTGCTGGTCTTGGGGAGGGGCAGTGGACACTCTTGGAATTGTCCTTGCATGAGAATTGCATGGAAGTAGCTCCATGGAGGGAAATACCTTTTAAAATTACAAACACACATTCCCATTGACATGCTGATTCCACGTTGCTTGTAAGAAAAAAAATAAAGGTCTATAAATAGGGGACTGCTTAAAAAAATTATGATGCATTCATACAGTGGAATACTATGCAGCCATACAAACGAGTGAGGACGCATTTTATGGACTAATGTAGGATTATTTTTAAAAGATGGTTCTGTGAGCAAATCATTGTGCAGAAACTGTGTGTGCTATCCTGCCATTTGTGGGAAAAGAGGGAGAGAAAGAATATTTTTACATGTTTTTATATGCAAAAAAGTCATTGTAGGATATATTAGAAAATGATAATATTTTTCCACCTGGAAGACAGCTAGCTGGCTAGGAGAGAAAGGTGGGAGAGTGGGTTTTAGCAGTATACCCTGTTTTATCTTTTGATTTTTTTTTAACCATATGAAAGTGTTATGTATAAATATATACACTCCATTGCTGAAATAATTCAGATTCCTTTCTTTGTCAATCCCAAGGCCCAGACAAACTGTATCTGACCATTTTGGGAAGAGGTCTAAGAGTATATATGGTGAAAACTCTAGAGGTGATTCAGATTTGCAACCCAGATTAAGGTCACTGCGACAGAGACTTCCCTGGAGGTCCAGTGGTTAAGACTCTGTGCTTCCAAGGCAGGGGGTGTGGGTTTGATCCCTGGTTGGGGAACTAAGATCCCACATGCCGTGACTTGACTTGACTCGAAGACTGATTTCTCTCCCTGAACTCATGCAGTGTATTCCTTTTTCCCTTACTTAGATCTCAGACCTCACTTCTGTGCATCTCCCCAGCAGGCAGGATGACCCAAAACATGCTGGTTGTGAATGGAGTCGACGTGGCCTCTACGCTGTCCCAGCCCACTCACATCGACATCCACATCCACCAGGAATCCGCTTTGGCACAACTGCTGAAAGCTGGGAGTTCCCTGATGGAGCACCTGTCCCACCGTCCTGCCAAGGCCAGGATAGGCTACGGACAGCTGGCGCTAGGGGTAAGAGCGGGCTGGAGAGGTGGGTTAGCAAGGTGACACAGAGGAGGGTAACGCTCCTTCTTCCATATGATGCGGAAAAGGAAAGTGGGTTGAATCCCCATGAAAACTCACTATTCGTATCCCATCTCGTTTGGGAAAAGAACGTTTGGGAAGTTTCGCCACAGAGATTTAGATGGAAAGGAATAGTGGATCCATTCTTTGGTGCAACGTGAACAGTCCCAGCCAGAGCTGGGGGGTGGGCGGAAGGATCCCTGGAGGCGGTTCATTCAGGTTAATTGAACCCACGTGGACGGAGGGCCTGCAATGCAAGGCAATATGATAGGCACTTTGGGGGAAAAACTTCAGAGAGGATATCTAGGCAATAACATGAAGGTGCCCAGCATCCATCAGAAGGGATCAGGCAACTACACAAATGCCTAGAATTAAAGGTAGCTCAGGTGACATCCTTGGGAGGCAGGATGGCGTCCTGCAGGGGTAGGCATCTGAGCCAGCCCTTGAACGGAGCAGCGGTGTGTTTAGACAGATAGAGGTGGAAGATGGAAGAAAAGGAATTTCAGGTTAAAAGAATGGCAAGAAAGAGGACAAAGAAGCCAGAAAGCATAGGACAAGTTCTGTCAGGGTAAAGAGAATGGGACTCATGGTTGATTAGACTGGAAATACAGACCGGGGCCATATTGCTGAGAGCCTTGAGTGACAAGGTGAAGAATCTGAATCAGCTTCGATGGTGGGAAGACTGTGGAGAGATTCTGAGCAGGCGCCTGAGCTTCAGGCAGCCTCACAGCCAGGAGGTGTCCAGGTAAGAAGCATGGAGGGTCTGCACCTGTGACGTCGCAGCAGAAATGAGGAGGAAAGAGAGTAGTCCAGATCCTTTGTGGATGGGGTCGCCATGACTTGGGAGTGAGTGGACGTGGAGTTCAAGGGAGGAGAAGAGTCTGGGAAGATGCTGAGGTTTGGAGTGAAGGAGACTGGAAGATTGGAGCCCTGGAAGTCAGTGAGGCAGACACTGAGGGTGTGGGTGGGGTCTGGAATTTGGACGCAATGACTCTGAGAAGCTGGCAGGACGTGTAGGTGGTGACGTCCAAGAGGCTGTGATAGTTGGATCCTCCAGGAAGCAGACGCCGAGTGGGAGTTGGGTGTGCGAAAGGTTTATTGGGGTGTAACATCCATGCAATGAAAAGGGCAGGAGAAGGACTGGGCAGGGGGAGACATCAGATCATGAGGCAGGGCTGACAAGGTCTGGGCCAGCCCAGTGGGGAGCTCGGGAGCAAAGACTGCCCATCACAGGAGTTCCATGTTAGCTGAAAATGGCCCTTGAACCACTGCCTTGCTTAATCATTGGCTGGGTAGCCATCCCCAAAGACTGTGCCCTCAGTTTGAAAGATGAGGGGACCTTGAAGGCGCTGCCCACTGTAGGCTGTCAGCTAACCACTCTCCTTTTTTGAAGGAGGTCATCATGGCCCATCCTGGACAGGGTGATGGGCTTCCCAAGGGAAAATGAGGTGAAAAAAAGGAGGAATCATCAGGTGGGATGACAAATTGTGGTATTTAGGAAAAATGGGATTTAGAAAAGAATGAAGGATAAAAGGCTGGCAAGTCAAAGGGATGAGGGAGAACCAGGACGGGCTGCTTCATGGATGTTAAGGGAACAGAATTTCCAGAATCAGAGCTGCGGAGAAGTCGGGGCAGAGGAAGAGGAGAGGAAAACCACCTAGGTGGGAGCTGCATGGCTGCTCCTGGAGCAGGTGACTCATGGGAAGGGGTGTGGCTCTCCCCATCTCTTGCAGGTGACCCAGATATTGCTGGGGGCTACGAGCTGTGCTCTTGGAGGGCTTCTCTACTTGGGGCCCTGGATTCAGCTGCGTGCCTCAGGCTGTGCCTTTTGGGCAGGGTTTGTGGTGAGTAAGAAAGGGGTTGTGAGCTCTGAGGGAGGCAAGTGTTTATGGACAAGGAGAAAGAAAGTTCCTTTGGATCTGGGTCAGGGATTTGGGGAAGAGACCACAGACCCAGAGTCCAAATGCTCTCTGTTATAAGGAGGCTGCCTTAAGGGGTGGGCAAAACCCTTCCACCGTCTGTTTTTCTCTTTAAGGCAAGGCTGGGAATAGCGGGGCAGTTGTAAGTAGAGTCCTGTCCATCTGCTAGGTTTCTTTGCCTGTTCCTTGGATCCTGCTTCACATTGGCTGTTCTGGGGCCTGTTGGGAGAAGTGTGACGGGAGATCATTTCAGGACAGCCAACTGGAGGACTTTTCTGGTGTCTTCTCTTCCTAGGCCATTGCAGCAGGAGTTGGGGCCGTTGTCCATGAGAAGCACTGGGGAAAACTTTCAGTGAGTCTGGGCATCCTCTGTGCCCCACCTTGTCCTCTTCCCCCTCCTATGTCTCTGTTTTCCTGCCCTATTTTTCTGTCTTCTCCCCTTTGGTTTCAAATATCCTAAGATCTTTCCTGGAGGGGTAGGGAGGGTTTCCTTGGCCAGGAAGCTGGGGAAGAGGAGACTGGTTTGAGGCCGGGACCCCACAGCTCTGCCAGCCATAGAGGGAGTCTGCAGCCTGAACCTCTCTCTTCTAGGGCTGCATATCAAGTCTGCTCACCCTGGCTGGCATTGGCACGGCCGTGGCCGCTGTTGTCTTCTGTGTGAATAGTTTAACCTGGCAACCTGATGTCTTCTATGACATCAGCTCCGTGTGTGATTCCTTAGTCCCTGCCACCCCCACCTTTGGGTACCAACAGACTGGACGAAGCAATTCCTATTCATCGTGGAAGGAGGAGAGCTGCAGAAACTACATGCAAATGCTGATGGTGAGAAAGGAGAGTCAGTCTTCCAGGACGCAGCACAGCTGTGCATTGGGGAATTGGGGCACCTGAGGGCAGAGATGTAGGCTCTCTGAGCTTCGACCTCACCCGAGGTCTTTGGTTCAGGAGGTTTTAACTTAATCTGAAGCCACTGTTCAGATCCTCATGGCATGAAAATTCCCTGAATCAAAGGGGATGAGGGCAAAGAGGAGACATTGAAGCGAGGATTTCATGAACCACCCTTCCGTCTTTTCTGGTGTGTGGCTGTTATCAGTTATCTATTGCTGCATAACATACTACCCCAAAATGTACTGGCTTAACACTGCAATTTATTATTACTTCTCACATTCTGCGGGTTGACTAGGCTCACATGGGCAGTCCTCACTTGCGTTTTCTCATGCAGTTGCAGTCAGGTGTCAGTTGAGGGTGAAGTCATCCAAGAGCTTGACCGGGCTGGACCGCTAAGATGGCGCACGCACACAGCAGGGAGCTCAGCTGGGGCTATCAGCCAGGGAGCCTACAGTGGCTTCTCCACGTGGCTTGGGCTTCTCGTAGCCCAGCAAGCAGGTCCCAACAGGGAGCATTCCACTGTGAGCATCTCAAGAGGTAGGAAATGGAAGCTGCCAGGCCAAATAAGGGCTACCCCATAATTGACCTAGTGTCACTTCCACTGTATTTTGTTGATCAAAGCATTCCCAGGCCCTTCCAGATTCTAGGGGGGTGGAGCAGTGGATCCCACCTCTTCACAGGGGGAGGTAAGGTCACATTGCAGGCAAGCAAATGGGATGGAGTCTGTGGCTGCCCCCGTAGTTGGAAGATGCAATCTGCTTTGGTGGGAAGTAGTTAGTTGGACAGGGTCTGATCCCTCCTGGGGTAGCAAGATGATAGTAACAGCAGAAGCAGACTCCTGACTGTAACTTTTTTCTTCCTTTATCTTCAGGATTTGTTCCTAGGAATCCGTGGTCTGCTCCTGGCCGTCTGTGTCCTGCAGGTCATTGTATCCTTGGCTTCCCTGGGCGTGGGTCTTCGACGCTTCTGTGGCCAGAGCTCCCGGGCCCTGGTGAGCTGTTAGGGAGGCACTAGGGAAAGAGTGGATCTGGTTGGTGACGCTCTAGGGCTGGGAAGGACATCGGGGCAGGAACACTGCTGAGCAGGGGTCACGCTCCCCCTCACTCAGCCCTTTTCCTGTGCTTGGCTCTGCCCTTCACTGTCTGGGGAACGTGACCCCATCACTATGTCCTGAGTTGACTTCTGCCTTCTGCCTCTGCTGCCCTTCTTTGTTCTCATTTTCCCACGTTCCCCTCTTTCCCACGTCCTAGGTCTTGTCTAGCTCCCCTTTCTCCCTCACCTTTTTCTTCCCTCCTTCTTTCATTTGCCTGATTTCCAGTTCTATGGAGCTAACTCTACTCCAACCTTTTCCTCCCAAGAATTGATTTTCCTCCTTTTTTTTTGTTTTTTTTTTTCTGTTTTGTTTTTGTTTTTTTTTAGGATGAAGAAGGGTCCGAGGAGAAGCTGTGGGGGAAGAATTCAGTGCCTTCCTCCCCCCACAAGGAGAAGAGCACAGCTGTTGTCCTGTGAGCAGCCAAAGACCCTACCTGGACCCTGCATGTCCCTGCAGAGTAGCCCAGGGCCCCTCACTGCCCTGTCCCTCACACTTGCCTCCTTTGGCTGCTCCCCATCACCCCAACACCCTCACCCACTGTTCCCACTCCAGGGTCCTCAATTCAGTGAACAGGTATTGTCACATTTTCCCCAATGCTTATTAAACAGAAACAACCACAAAAAAATGATTTTGTGCAGAAAGGATGTAGTCTCCCTTTGTTGATACACACGGTGCGTTGATACACATGGAATTAAATGAGAGTTATGTATCATATGGAAACAAGGTCCCAATTAAGACTTAATTTACGTTCTGCTCTATATCCCAAGTGTAAAAACTCCTTTTCATGATTTCCTTCTGTTCAGTGTAAAGTGAAAATAACTCTTACATACTTAGAATCTTTTTACCTGCTAAGGTTTTCTTTAAGCATCTGTAACTGATCAGTGGGCTTTACAGAACCATGTGAGACATGGAACAAGATCATTTCCTCCCTCCCTCCCTTTCTTCCTTCCCTTCATCTTCCTCCCCCTCTGTCTCTTTCCTTCCTTCTTCCTTCCTTCCTTCCTTCCTTCCTTCCTTCCTTCCTTCCTTCCTTCCTCTCTCTCTCCCTTCCTCCCTCCCTTCCTTTCTTTTTTCTCTTTCTCTCCCATCTCTTTCTTTCTCTCTTCTTTTTTGCAGCAATTACTGTTGGTTCTCTCGCTACACACACACCCCTGTTATTCTTCAATTTCATTGTAAATGATAAGATTGATTAGTTTTTTACTTTTTAAATTTTCTATGTACAATATAAGTATATAGATGTAAGCACTTCTGCTATGGAAGCAGGTTCATTTGTCCAATGTGCAGCAAGCCAAATGCTGAGATGCTGAGGTGTGCCGCAGAGAAAGTGTTTATTCACAAGGCAGCCAAGCGAGGAGACAGGAGAACAAATCTCATATCTGCCTCCCTGAAGGTGAGGGGCTTGAGATATTTATGGGATAGAGAAGCAGGGTGGTCTTAGGCGTGGAGAAAGGTGATTGGAAGTAGGGAAAATGTGAGGTAGCTGGTATTCCATGCCAGCATATCTGAGTTACATGCTTCTTCAGGGGATACATGTCCAAAAATGGAGGTACTTAGCATGATCTGAGGGTGGAGTTTTCACCCCTCTGATGTCAAAAGGGCACTTACTGGACCCCTGTGCAGGCCCAGTTTTAGGGTTGTTGGTCCCAACCAGTCTTAGCCAGCTTGAACTGGACAGGAGCCGACTCCAAGCCTTGGAAAACAACTTAAGCCCCTGTTACTATAGTGACCCATTCATCAGAGGTGTTATCTATAGAGGGCCACTAAGGAGTCAAAAAATAATTAAGACAAGCTTAGTCAGTGAAGGCAGGTTACAAGGGAGGGGTTTTTAACAAGCTGTTGCCTTCCCTGCAGTTCTGTAGGATGAGCTCAAGAATTTCTGTTAGTCACCAGTTTCTGTTAGCCTTATGGCGCATGATTTCATCTCTGAAGGGTAAAAAAGCAGGCCATGGTCTGTAGAATTAAGACATCATAGGGATTCTGGCATTTTTGGTTCCAACATAGTGAGCAGACTTGCATTTCCATTGTGGTTTTATGAAATCTCTGAGAGGTAGGTGTTATTACTAGTTAGAAGACCCACAGCAGAAGAACTGGCTGGGAGCCCCGCCTTTACCCCCTGCACAATCCTGCACTACGATGTGGTGTTGGCAGGGGCAGAGCTGCTGGTATGGGTGAGGCATAGGCCCACCGTGGGAGGTTAGGGTGGTGGGCTTGTAGATAGAGATTTGTAAACAAGCTTGTGTAATAAAGGTCAAAGGGATGAGGTGGTATTATGTTCAGAGTACTGGACCGTGCTTGGCAAATTACACCCTGAGGGGCAAGTCTGGTCTGCCACCTACTTCTGTAAATAAAGTTTTATTGAAACACAACCACACTTCTTGGTTTACACATTGTCTATGCAACAAGGGCAGAGTTGAGTGGTCTCAGTAGAGACTAAATGGCCCACAGAACTTAAAATAGAGTTTGCCGTCCCCTAGTGTGGGAGACCCCAGTGGAGGGAGTAGCTAGTCCTACTGGGTGATTGACAGGAGCTGGGGAGCCTATGCTCTTGCTTCCCCAAATGTGAATCTAGCATGGGCAACAGGGAGAAGGCTTTGCCCCACCCTAGACTGACTGAGTCAGGATTTGCATTTTCTCAAGATTGGCAGGTGCTTCGTGCCTTCAGCACATTTAGAGAAGCACAGAGATAATCACAGGTGTCTTGTTCGGATATAGAACAAGCCCCTTTGAATCTGATGTCTTTAATTCTTTTGATGCATTTGTTAACCTTAGCATTTTAAAAAGGAATTTTCGTGAGAAGAAACAACAGCAAGGCAGAACCAAAGATGCCGGTAAGAGGAAGCATCCTTCCTCTCTTCCTTAGCTTAAGATGCTGTTAGTTTTTGTGCTTCAGTATTTCTAAACCATCCTTTTATGGCTAGATTAGATAGAAATTCTTTTCATTTTTCATTCTGGTAAATAAACGACAACTTGGCAGTTTGCTTATTTGTTTATTTTGTTGTTGTTTTTCTAGCATGAAGCGATGTCTTACTGTCAGAGTCTGGCAACTTCTTTTCTTCCCCCTGAAGTCTCTATGTCTCTGAGGGAAGGGGTCTCCCCTCCATCTGACTTCTCCCTCTCCCCCATTTCTTCTTTTCTGGGCTCCGCTACCCTCCCTCTCCTTACCCTGTGAATAACCTTGGAAGTTTCATAATCTTTGTTTTTCTTTTCTGTAGGAAATCAGATGTCATCCCCTTCTCCCCTTGCTTTTGTTTACTTGGAAAAACCAACAGTTATTTGCCTATTTACACAACTCAGTTTTTGTGACCAGATTGTATTTATGCAACTGACTTCATGACCCTGGGATCCAGCAATTAATCACAAGCCTATTTATATTTACTGAAGTGTTTAAAACCATTCAGAGTGTAAACAGGAAATGGTTCTATTTCTCTTTTCCAATCACTGCTTTTAACTGTGTTTTGTCAGCTCCCCATTTCCCCATTGGATATTGGTCCTTTAACATCAGGACCAGATTCCAGATTCCACAACCTGGTCATTAAAATGGTCTCATGTTTGGTGTTCAAGACCCAGTTCTGTTCATGTTTAAAACTGCAGTCATCAGAGCTTGGGTCCCCCTGCCAGCAGAGACCACTGCTTGGACTGGGAGGGTTAGGGTTAAGGTTAGGGATGTGCTGTCCTAGTGTGTGGCCCCTCCCTCTCCTTCCGGTTTCCTAAAGAGTCCTGAGGGAGGCAGGGGAGGGAATGGGGGTCCGGGCTTTCTTGGCTCAGCCGAGGGCCAGTGACCATTTGCTGATGTGATGTGGGTAGTGTCTGTTCTTGCTCCATCGCGGAGACATCTAGGAATTTCCCTGCCCGCTGCTCCGTTAGCTACCTGGCTCAATCAGGAAAACTTCCTGGAAAAGTACATCCTAAGGAGACAGCTATGAAATGCCGGGGAGGGGAGGGCTTTCCTGAAGTAGGAGTATTCATTTACTATTTCCTGCCCCTTCAAGGCCCAGAGTCTCTTCAGAGATATTTCAGGGGATGGGATAAGGCCCCATCACCTCAAACTCCACAAAGAAGGCCCTGGAGCCTCAGATGCAAAGAATTGCTCACAAGAAAGTTTGTAATTAATTTTTATGGGAAACTAACAGATGTGTGGACACGGGGTGGGGGGACGGGGAGGGTGGGATGAACTGGGAGATTAGGTTTGACATAAATACACTACCAGGTGTAAAATAGCTAGCTAGTGGGAACTTGCATATAGCACAGGGAGCTCAGCTCGGTGCTCTGTGATGACTTAGATGGGTGGGATGGGGGGGGATAGGAGGGAGGTCCAAGAGGGAGGGGATATATGTATACATATAGCTGATTCATTTTGTTGTACAGCAGAAACTAACACAACATTGTAAAGCAATTATACTTCAATTAAAAAAAATCCTTTCTGAAGTAGGAAGCAGACGTTATGAAAGTGTTTCTTTCCACCGGTAGGTACTGCTCTGAACTTGTTCAGCGTTTATTGGTTTAGTTTATTTCTCCCTCTCCCATCTTCAGTGCCCCACTCACTCCTCATTCAGGAGGATTTCTGCTTTCTTAGTGGTTTCCTTTGAAATCTTTTTTTTTTTTTAAAGCATGTGCACTTAACTAAACAAATTCTAAAGGTAATCAGTATCCTTATCCTCTACCTGAAAAATACTGTGCCTTTAGAATGCTGCTTGTTAAATGATATTCTTATCTTGAGTTTTAGTTCTATCTTGACTTATTTCAACCCCACAAATAAGATATTTTATTTTTTTCGTATACTCAGTGTTTGTTTAAATTTACCTATGTTTTTATTAATGGCAAAAAAGCTCTCCTTTTCTTCCTGTAGTTCAGGCCTTCTTTCTGATATCTTTTTCTTCTTTTTTGAGGTACATCCTTTAAACGTTTCTTTAATAGCAAAGATCTCTTGGTGGTAAACCTTCTTAGTTTTTTATTTATCAGAATATTCTTTATTATACCTGGCTCAAGATAAATAGTTTCACTGGATATACCATTCCAGCTTTAGTTAATTATATCTAATTCAGGTTGCTTTTCAGATCTTTACCTTGTCTTTGATGTTTTGAAATTTTACTTCAAAATGTGTAGGTGTGCATGAATTTATTTTCCCTTGAAAATTCCTCCTGAGAAAGTATTTTTAAAAATTCCAAGTCTCAGAGTTCACACATTTTTTTTTTTTAACCTGGGAAACTCTGAATTATGCCTTTGAATAGTTCCTTTCCCACATTCTCCCTAATATTTCCTTCTAAAATTTTGATTTGCCTCATGTTAGACCCTCTCACTCTAGCTTCCTTATCTCCTAACCCGGTTTGTGCTTTTTATTTTTCATCTCTTTATTTCTACCTGCTGCGCTCTGGTTAAATTCTTCATAATTATTTACCAAGTTACCCAATTTCTGCCTCAGCTATGTATAATCTGCTTTTTCCGTTCCATTAAATTTTAAGTTCCATTAAAATTTTCTAGATATGATATTTGCTTCTTTTTCAGATCTTCCTGTTCCTTTTTGATATTCTCTTGTTCCTAAGTCATGCCACCGATGACCTATTTTATTTCTCTAAGCTTACTACATTATTTATTTTATTTTCTGTAAGAAAAGTACCAGATTTGAAGTCTTTGCTGTTTTTTCTCCCAACTCTCCCAACTCTCACCAATGCCGTCTTATTTATTTTATTAACATCTATTTATTTTTATTAATTTTTTTTTACCATTTTGACCATTTTTAAGTGTATAGTTCAGTCACATTAAGTACATTCGCATTGTTGTGTAACCATCACTACCATCCACCTCCAGAAATTTTTGTTATCCTAAATGGAAACTCCGTACCCATTAAATACTAACTCCTCATTTCCCCCACTCTCCAGCCCCTGCTAACCCCCATTCTGCTTTCTGTCTCTATGAATTTGACTATTCTATGTACCTCATATAAGTGGAATTATATAATATTTATTATTTCGTGTCTAGCATATTTCACTTAGCATAATGTCTTCAAGGTTCACCTATGTTGTAGCTTATATCAGAATTTCCTTCCTTTTAAAGGATGAACAGTATTTCATTGTACATAGCACATTTTGTTCATCCATTCTTTTGTTGATAGACAATTTGGTCTGTATTACAATGAATTGTAACGGTAAATAAACCCTCCTGTCTTGTCTATACAAGAGTGGTGTTAGAGAGAGTTGGGAGGACAGCTTCTAAATATTTGTTGGATGAATCAATAAATGGCATGAATTATTTTTTGCAGTGTGAGTAGAGTTTTGTTTGAACCAATTATACAGTCTGCAGTGGGATCAATGGGATGCATTTGCGGGGTAATTGAGTAGGGCAACGAGTCTCAATGTGGGATTAGAATAACATTCCCACTAGGAATGAGAACCACCTGGAGCCTTTTACAAGCTATCCTACCGTTCTTGGTTGAAATATCTTGGTTCCACTTTTGGAACCAATGGACTAGTGTTAGTATGAAGTTTCATAAGTAGATGGCCCCAGCATTCATCATTCCCCAATTTTCTAGGCACAACCTTAGATTTCCATTTGGGGATACACTTTTTCCTCATTGTCTGGCTGTGTGTTCATGGTGGGGTTTTATCCTCAGTTCCGGGCATAAGGCATGTGACCCAAACTTAGATTAAGTGCGGATCATTTCCCCCAGACCATGGTGATTCTTTCAGGAGTGGGCACATGGCCCAAGTCCGTCACATTACAGTAAATCTTAGGGCTACCAGGAAAAGCTCTTGCACTTGCTGCTGAACTTGAACCTTCAAGGATGTAAAGTTGGAGCTGCAGCAGCCACCTTGCCCCCACGAGAGGTTCTCCTGGAGCTGCCAAAGACCACACCCCCTCCACGGGCTTGAGAATGAAGACAACCTGTGGAAGGCAGAGCTGAGAGGTGGGAAAGAACCACTCCTGAAGGTGTTGCTTGAGCTCTGAGTTCAGCAGTGCCTGAAGCTGGATTGAGCCTTGACATTTTAGTATGTGCCCAATAAGTTGTCTTTTGCTTAAGCCTCTTGCAGTTTGAAAGAGTTCTAATTAATAGGCTGAGAGACTGGGCTAAGGTAACTGGCATTTAAATGGGTGCCCAGGCGTCTCCAGGTCCCACATCCTAGGGTGCTGCACTCAAAACCGCCTGGGTGGGGTGCTGTTTTGTGGGGTGAACCCCGGTGTACTTACTCCATTGCTGTTACTTTGGGGGATAAAACATTGTGATTTGGGGGTTGGAGGGAAATCACATGTGCCCCAATATGGTTTTTACATTCTACTGCCTCCCTTCCCCCCATTTTCCATGCCCTTAGGAGAGGATTTGGTTACAAAAATATATGTGCAGCATAACAAGTTGTATATAGTCTTTGCAACGAATGCAAATATACACATGCATATATATGTATATTTATTTATATACTCACAGGATCAGCTTTTGGAAGGAAACACCAAAACTGGCTACCCTGATTGCCTGGAGGGATGGAAATTGGACATCAGGAGATGAAGCAGGGGGACTTTTCACTGTAGACCCATTCCTACGTTTTGAGTATTCCCTAATCAGAAAAGTAATTTAAATTAAATTATTAAAAAACTAAAATATTTGAAGACTTCCACTAGATCCTTTCTATCCTCGCTAACCCAGTGCCTGCTCGGCGTTATCACCAAGCCCATCTGCTTTGTCACTTTACTACTTCAAATGGAGACGACAGCATGACATGATCCAGGGATGGTCCACATGCGCAGAGAACCCAAAGTTCTCTGTCAGGCCCTAGGCAAAAGAGCACAAAAAACGGGTCAACTGCCAAGAGCCTTTCTCTAAAATGATTGCCCAATCTCTCTGGGGAGAACTGAGGTTTCAAGTAGGGCTATGATACTGCATAGCAAAGCCCCCATTTCTGACATTTGGGGTTTGGGAGTCCCTGTCTGATGGACCAGAGTCACTAATCAGGCTGCCTGGGCAGGGAGGGTCCCCGGGAAAGTTCCTGCATGGAGGCCACAAATTCAGGATGCCGCCACCTTCATTTGTAGGAATGAAGACCAGGTACCTGAGGAAAGCAGAAGCCCAACGAACTGATAGAGAAGCCCTGAGAGAAGCAGAAGGGAAATTAAGACCATCCAAATAACATCTTTAGCAAGATGAGGAATTGCATTAAATATTGCATCTATCAGCATAAGAATGTGCTATCAATAAGGACAATTAGCAGACAAGAGTCACTTAGAGATTAAAAATATGGTTGCTAAAGTTAAAAAAAAAATCCAAAGAAAATCTAGAAAAGAAGGAAAAAGAGAATGAAAAAAGATTGAAAAAGAGGTATGAAATATGAGAGAAGAAAATAAGAGCAAGAGAAGGCCATCCCTGTGGCCATGGCTCTGTTAGAGAAACATCCACTAATAGGGGTGTCTTCAAGAGAGAACAGAGAAAAAGCGACATAAAGAAAACTGCAGAGTTAAGGAAAGACTTTAATTTGCAGAGTGAGAAGTCCCATTTAGTGGCCAGCACAAGAAATAGGAAAAAAATAGACTCTTTCCCACTTAGACCCATCTTCATGAAAGGATAAGAAGATTCCAAAAGTTAAATAACAACAATAATGATTTGGTGGCTTACAAAGGTATAGGAGTTAGATCGGCATCAGACCCAATCAATCTAAGCTGAAGGACAAATGGAGAAATATCCTCAGCATTTTGAGGGAAAATGGTTTTGAATCGGCATTTTGAAAGTGCAGTCAATCCAGTTCTTGAATGAAGGCGCAGAGCAATACTTTTATTTTCACAACATCTAGAATTCAGAAAGTTTGCCTCCTACTCACTTTTTAGTGATAGCTATTTGAAGGTTTGCGCTGGCAAAACTAGAGAGAGACCCACCCAAAGGAGAGATGGGATCTCCCAGGGGATGTGATCCAAAAGAAGAATGACAAGAGGTGCGGTTGGCGGCAGGAGGGAGGTGGAAGGTGGGGGGTGGATGAGGGAGGAAGGGCAGGGTGAGGATATTTCATCTTCCCTGTGAGAACCTAGAAAGTCACTCCTGTTGATGGAACAAGACCAGTAGTCATAGATAATGAAGGCCTCATTGGCCGAGAAAAAAGTAAAAATGCCAAAGAAAACTCGAAAATAACTTAGAAAGGGCATATATGTACTTAAGTTATGCGTAAATAAGTCCTCAAACCACATCATCTTGGTGTGCACCAACATTATCAATACATGAATGAAACATTCAATTTTGATTAAGCTTTATTATCTATATACTTCATTTTATTTTGAAGATTTATAATTTCAAATAGCATTACTTAGGGATTGAGCCCTAAAAATGCAAATGTTAAAGGACATTTTCAAGCACACAAAACTATAGCCAATTGTAACATACCGCACCCACGCACCCTCAGAACACATTTTCTATTTTCAGCGATCAGATCTAGTTTCATCTATATCCCCCTCATATTTCCTCTCTTTGGAGAATTTGTTTTATTGTGAAGGGTGTTTGCTGGTTTCTGTAGTGAAGAGCTGTGTTTAATACCAGATGAGACTCACATTATCTCCGCTTCCCAAATTGATCTTCAGCGGACCTGGTTTCAGAAAAGAATACAGGAAGGGTATTCAAGTAGAATCTGCAAACGTTTAGTGATTATTTCTGGTATTGCATTTCTCATCATTCGTGGACTGATGACCATTTATGGAAGATGCCGGGAGTCAGAGGAAATCACTGCTACCCAACTGGAAGAATTATCGGCATGTGTAATTAACCAGGATCAGATTGAGGCTTTAGCAACAGAGAAACGAACAGATGCCACCTCAGTATGATCTTATATTGAACCTGAACATCTTTGGGTATTTGGGCCTTTCAAAAGTTTCTTGAACACTTAAAACATAGAAATAAATACTGGTGTTAAAAACTTAAAAAAAAAAATCAGATTAATCTTTTTTGGGTGACATCACTAAGCGTTGGTTGTTCTGGCAGCTCAGCATGCATTCCTGCTCTTTCTGGGAACAGGCCCCTGGTTTCCTTTGGAAACAGTCCCCCTCGGCTGCAAGCCCCTGAACCTTAACTAAGTGACTCTGACTTCACCAGCTCTCAACCCGGGACTGGCATAATGCAGGGCATCATGTGATGCAGGGTAATCGGTGTATCCCAGCCCCATGGCTTGGGTATAGGGATGGGCTTGGGCTCCAAGGCTGTCCCACAGGACTCAGTCCTGGGATGTTTTGTTGGAGAGGTGAGGAGAGAGAGAATATAGCAATGACTGAAGCTAGATAAATTTCCTTTTCTGTTTAAGCTGTGTGAGTTGTACTTCTGTTTCCTGCAGCAGAAGGGGCCTGAGGGATTGGTTAGCTTACTTAGAACTAGAAACGAAATTGTAAAAGTGATAAGAATGTTGCCAAGCACACAAAACAGGCCAAGCTGACTGTCATTGCTGAGAGTGGACCAAAAAGTAGGAAAGCACACCAAAATTGGCCAAAGCATCTCAGGTTTCAGAAAGTTCTCCAGAGATATCTGTCCCTGATTCTGGGACCGGACATAATTGCTTAAAAGTAGGTGAGTTTGAAAGACAGCAGCCATCGTGCACAAATTGTAAAAACGTGTAAAACCAATCACTAGAATTAGTAATTTAAAATATTTTTTCATATTTTCAATTGTGAACCTTTCATACTTGTTTATATTTTCAGTGCAGTATTTTTCTTCTTTTCCTTTCTAAAATTCTTGGTCACTCCTTTGGCCAGCCCCGCTCCTCACTTACTTCCCCATTCCCAAGTGATTTGTCTTAACAGCTGATGCTTGTTTGTACTTCTCTTGGTACTTGTTTATCTTGATTGAGGTATAATTGTTACACAATGAACTGCACATATTTACAGGATGCAATTCGGTAAGTTTTGACATATATACACCACGATTAAGGTAGTGAAAATATCCATCACCTCCTGGAAGTGTCGTTGTGCTCCTAGGCAATCTCTCCCTCCTGGCCCTCCTCTCCCCCTGGCCCTCCTCTCCCCCCATCCCCAGGCAACCCCTGATTTGCTTTTTTGTCAATGTAGATTAGTGTATATTTTCTAGAGTTTTATATAAGTGGACATACGATATGTATTCATTTTGTCTGTTTGTTTGACTTCTTTCCCTCAGCCTAATGATTTTTTTTTCAGTAAACCTGATTTTGTTTTTGTTTTTTTAATTTAATTTTTATTTTATATTGGAGTATAGTTGATTTACTAAGCATAATGATTCTGAGAGCCATCATGTTGTTGTGTATCAGTAGTTCATTTCTTTTTATTTAGAATAATATTCCACTGTGTGGATATACTGAAGTTTCTTTATCCGCTCACCTGTTGATGGATATTTGGGTTGTTCCCAGCTGTTACAGGTAAAGCTTCTGTGAACAATCAGGTACAAGTCTTTGCAGACGTATGCTTTCTCTTCTCTTGGGAAACACCTAGGATTAGAATGGCTGAAACATCACGGGTGTATGTTTACTTTTTAAGAAAGCGACCAAGTGTTTTCCAGAGCCATGGCACCATTTTATATCCCAACCATTTCCCCCACATGCTCACCAACACTTGGTGTGGTCAGTGTATTTAGTTTCAAGCATTCTAGTAGTCCTTTTTAACGGTTGCACAATATTTCCATGATATCCTTACCGATGAACTTTTACCGCACTACCTGTATTTTTGCCTCTAGAAAAAAAAGCTGTGCTCCTGGGCTGCGGTAACTGGAGCGTTTACTGCTGTGAGATGGAGTCTTTGGAATAGGATCACTCATTGAAGGGTATAGATATTTAAAATCGCAATAAATATTATCAGAGAGCTTTCCAAAAAGGCTGGAATCATTTACATTTTACCAGCAGTGCATTAAAGTGGCCTTTGTCCTTCTCCCTAACCTCACTACTGACTTTTGCCAGTCGTAGATATTGGAACTCATTTTAATTTTTGCAAATTATTTTAATTTTCACCTCCTTGACTATTTCTGAAGTTGAGTATCTTTTCATATGTGTATTGGCTGTTTATTGTTCATCTTTGAACAATCTACACATATATTGCCCAGTTTCCTTGATTTTTGTGAGCTTTTTTTACAACATGCATTTTAAGATTTCATCTTTTTTTCAAGTCTGTTTTTTTTGTGTGTGTGTGTGTGTCTTTAACTTTGAGGCCATAATAAAACATTAAAGTATCTTTTCTTTGATAACTTCTGGCTTCATGTCTTGGTTAAGAAAGTATATCCAACTCTTGTATTGTACATACAGTTTCCTATATTTTATAAGATTTTTGTTGTTTTATTTTTTACAGATGAGAATTTAATCCTCCTTGGATTTTTATATAGTATGGGGTAGGAGCTCTGCTTTATTGTCTCCTAGTTGGAAAACCATTTGGTTAAGCACCACTTACTAAATAAACCATTGTTTCCCTGCCTTTGTCATATATTAAATCCCATTATTAACTGGGATTCCCTATGTACTATGTATATTGTTCTACTTACTGATTTGTCTTTTCTTATGTCAATACCAGACTGATTTCATTACACCAGGCATTTTTCATCCCAAGAAAATACGTAATACTTAAGAAAGTGTTATTTAATTCTACCTACAAAAAGTTGGGATTTCAATTGGAATTAAATTACATATATATCAATTTTGGAAGAATGTATATTTCAATTGGAATTAAATTGGATTTAATTGGAATTTCAATTGGAATTAAATTACATATATATCAATTCAATTTCAATTGGAATTAAATTACATATATATCAATTTTGGAAGAATGTGTATTTTTATACTAGTATTTTCATACAAGAACATAGTGCTGCTGAAACTGGGCCTCTGTGCAACGGCACCGAATTGAACCTCGGAGACAGAGTTCCGGGTGAAGTAGAAAAGAACAGCTTTATTGCAGGGCACCAAGAAAGGAGTTCAGCGCAGCTTGTGCTTAAAACGCCAGAACTCCCCGAAGGCTTTCAGGGAAAGGTTTATAAAGACAGGGTGAGGAAGGGTGTTTGTGGGGTGTGTGATCAGCTCGTGGACCTTCTTCTGATTGGTTGGTGGTGAGGTAATCGAGAGTCAGCATCATCGACCTTCTGGTTCCAACCGGTCTGGGGTCTACGTGCTTGTGCGCAGCATGTAGTTAACTTCTTCCGCCTGGTAGGGGTTTCAGTATCTGCAAAACAACTCAAAGGACATGGATCAGAATATTATCTATAGCCCTTGAGGAAGAACTAAAGGTCCTTGACTTTGTTTAATGGCTAAAATGCTATTATTTTGTCTTGCTTGACTGTTTTCCTTTCTGCATTTTCTCACTTTACTGATTAAATTTATCCTTTAACTAAAGTTTTTTTTACAGACAAAAGGTGGAGGACATCAGCGGGGATTTATTCTGGGAAGGCCTCATAGGGTCCTGCTCAGTTACAACAGTAAGTTTCTCTACTAGTTCACATCTTGTTTCATTGCTCTTTTTTTTTTTAATAAACCTTTTATTTATTTATTTATTTATTTATTTATTTATTTATGGCTGTGTTGGGTCTTCGTTTCTGTGCGAGGGCTTTCTCTAGTTGCGGCAAGCGGGGGCCACTCTTCATCGCGGTGCGCGGGCCTCTCACGATCGTGGCCTCTCTTGTTGCGGAGCACAGGCTCCAGACGCGCAGGCTCAGTAATTGTGGCTCACGGGCCCAGTTGCTCCGCGGCATGTGGGATCTTCCCAGACCAGGGCTCGAACCCGTGTGCCCTGCATTGGCAGGTGGACTCTCAACAACTGCGCCACCAGGGAAGCCCTCATTGCTCTTTGAAGTTCTCCACTCAACTCTCATGAGTTTCTTCTTGATCACATGGCCTCCCTCTCAGCAAGGTATCATCACTCCCCTATCCTTCGTGAAAATCATTCTCTTGCCTTTCCTTATAGTTTTACTGCCTATGTCCGTTGCTCTAAATAATACATATATTTTAGTTTTGCCCATTATTAAGCTTGACAAAAATGGAATCAGACTCTGTGTTCTCCCGGGACTTTCTTCTTTTGTTCAACATAGTGTTTGTGAGATTTATCCATGCTGGTGCCGGTAGCTGTATTTTGTTCATTTTTATGGCTGTGTATTACTCCATTGTGTGGGTATTCTACAGTTTGCTTATTCAATCTACTCTTGATGGATATTTGGGTTGTTTCTAGCTTTTTACTGTTATGAGCTTTCTTATAAAAATATCCTCATGTATTCATCCATGTAAGAGTTTCTCTAGAGCAATTGTCTTCAAACATTTTTGCTTGTGTATTCACCAAAAAACTTTTTTGAATCTAGGTGTTCCCTTGAGCATTTTAAACTGAACTTAAATTTTTTTTCATCATGAATGTTTGCAAAGAATGCAATTTCTAACACATTGTAGATATTAACATTTTAAAATAAAACTGCTACTTTTTAAAAATTTTTTAAAAATTTATTTATTTAATTTATATATTTTTGGCTGCATTGGGTCTTTGTTGCTGTGCGTTGGCTTTCTCTAGTTGCGGCAAACAGGGGCTACTCTTCGTTGCGGTGCACGGGCTTCTCATTGCAGTGGCTTCACTTGCTGCAGAGCCCCAGCTATAGGCGCGTGGGCTTTAGTAGTTGTTGCACGCGGGCTCAGTAGTTGTGGCTCGCCGGCTCTAGAGCACAGGCTCAGTAGTTGTGGCGCAGGGGCTTAGTTGCTCTGCTGCATGTGGGATCTCCCTGGACCAGGGATCGAACTTGTGTCCTCTGCATTGGCAGGCGGATTCTTAACCACTGCACCACCAGGGAAGCCCCAAAACTGCTACTTCTTTAAAAAAATAACATAAATAACATAGAAGTTGGATACCAACCATAAAGTATTTAAAAAATACATGAACAAGCTCTTTTATAATAGAAATTTTATACTTGTTCCTTTTTCTCCTTGACTGTCCATTTAAATCCTCCACAGACTTGTATCTTATTATAATGGATTTTTATGCTGGAAAAATCTCGATCATCCTAGCATACATTTCTGCCACAAAAATATATATGAAAATTGAAAAAAGTTCTGTGACTGTAAAACTTTAAGTAAAACATCTCTTCTGTATTTAAGTATAATTAGTACACAATTGATCAAAACAACACAAACATATCACAACATTTGTAAAATAATAACTTAATAAATTTTTTTACTTTGGAAGTGCATCTCTCAGAATCAGTGAGATTTTTTCCCATTTATTTTATGTATGCATGCATGACTATTATTCTCTGCTAGAATGAGACAATGTTCAGATCAATTCAGCTCCTATTTTTTGTTTTAATCAGTGCAGGCAAGAGAAACCTTGTTCACATAAATAAATAATAAGAATAAAACCAATTTTTTTAATGGCAAGTCCGCTCAATTCTCTGAACCCCTTCCAAGACAAATGCCCCCAAACCACATAGTGATCTCTCATTAATTTCAAATTGTGTATTAATGGATATATCTGCCTTCTTTTTTGTTGAAAACAAAATAGTGTAAACTTCTTGGCTTGCAAAAGGAGTTATTAGCCAGTCATTTGAGACATTAGATTTTGCAACATCTGGGTAGTATACCAAAAAGGCTTTACCAAGACCTATCAAATGACTATATTATATCTCTTATTCTTTTACTGAGAGGCTGAAAGTTATCTGTTTAATCTGATATATCTAAAACATTTGGAAAAAAATTGAAAAATTGTAAACTTTGATAAACCTTTGTCAATATATATATTTTTTATCTTCCGGTTTTATTGAGATATAATTGACATACAGCACTGCATAAGTTTTAGGTGTAGAGCATAATGATTTTATTTACATACATCATGAAATGATTACCACAGTAAGTTTAGTGACTATCCATTATCTCATGTAGATACAAAATTAAAGAAATAGAAAAAAATATTTTTTCTTGTGCTGAGAACTCTTAGGGTTTGCTCTCTTACAACTTTCATGTATAACATCCAGCAGTGTTCATTATATTTATCATGTTGTACATGACATCCCTAGTACTTATTTATCTTATAACTGGAAGTTTGTACCTTTTAACAGCCTTCATCCAATTTCCCCTTTCCCACCCGCTGTATCTGGTAACCACAAATCTGATCTCTTTTTCTATGAGTTTTTTTGTTTGTTTTTGAAGTATAATTGACCTACTACACTATGTTAGTTCTTGTTGTACAACATAGTGATTCAATTATTTTGATACATTTCAAAATGATCACCATTATAAGTCTAGTTATTACTCACATCTTCTTTATCCATTCATCTATTGATAGGCACTTAGATTGCTTCCATATCTTGGCTATCGTAAATAATGCTGCAATGAACATAGGAGTTCATATATCTTTTCTAATTAGTGCTTTTGTTTTCTTCAGATAAATACTTAGGAGTAGAATTGCTGGATCATATGGTAGTTCTATTTTTAATTTTTTGAGGCATCTCCATACTGTGTTCCATAGCAGCTGCACCAATTTACATTCCCACCAACAGTCATGAGGGTTTCCTTTTCTCCACATCCTGGCCAACACTTGATATTTATTGTCTTTTTGATAATAGCCATTCTGATAGGTGAGAGGTGATATCTCATTGTGGTTTTGATTTGCATTTCCCTGATGATTAGTGATGCTGAGCAGCTTTTCATGTGCCTATTGGCCCTCTGTATGTCTTCTTTGCAAAAATGTCTATTCAGATCATCTGCCCATTTTTTAATCAAATTATTTTTTTGATGTTAGTTGTTTGAGTTCCTTGTATATCTTGGATATTAACCCCCTTTTGGATATATTATTTGCAAATATCTTCTCCCATTCAGTAGGCAGCCTTTTCATTTTACTTTTTATTTTCCTTTGCTGTGCAAAGCTTTTTAGTTTGATGTAGTCCCATTTGTTTATTTTTGCTTTTGTTTCCCTTGCCTGAGGAGACAGATCCAAAAAAATATTACTAAGACGGATGTCAAAGAGCTTACTGCTTATG
Organism: Balaenoptera physalus; assembly: GCF_965194825.1. Taxonomy (NCBI): domain Eukaryota; kingdom Metazoa; phylum Chordata; class Mammalia; order Artiodactyla; family Balaenopteridae; genus Balaenoptera; species Balaenoptera physalus. Next base: position 118,393,131 of record NC_138887.1, on the reverse strand, counting down.
TTTTCTTCTAGAAGTTTTATGATTTCAGGTCTTAGATTTAAGTCTTTAATCCATTTTGAATTTATTTTTGTATATGGTGTGAGAAACTAGTCCAGTTTGATTCTTTTGCATGTAGCTGTCCAGTTTTCCCAACACCATTTATTGAAGAAGCTGGCTTTTCCCTATTGGATATTCTTGTCTCCTTTGTGCAGATTAATCGCCCATATAAGTGTGGGTTCATTTTGGGGCTCTCTATTCTGTTTAGGCTATCTTTTTCTTCTTGAGTGAGTTTTGGTAGTTTGTGTCTTTCCAGGAATTGAAAGACTATTTCACCTAAAGCGTCAAATGGATGGGCATAGAGTTGTTCACAGGGTTTTCTTAATGGCTATTTAATATGTGTAGGATCAGTAGTAATGTCCCCTCTTTTACTGGTGATATTAGTAGTTTGTGTCTTCTCCCTTTTTCCCTTGGAAAATATATTTTTTAAAGTTTTTACATAATTTTTTTTTTTTTTTTGGCTGCACTACATGGCATGTGGGATCTTGGTTCCCTGAACCAGGGATGGACCTGTGCCCCCTGCATTGGAAGCGTGGGTCTTAACCACTGGACCACCAGGGAAGTCCAGGAAAATATTTTTTAGATGTTTATTAATTGGTCTTTTCAAAGAATCAGCTTTTGGATTCATTTTGTTTTTTCTATTTTTAATTCCATGATTTCTACTCTCATCTTTATCATTTTTCAATCTTCTTGCTTGCTTTTGGGTTTGTTTTGCTCTTCTTTTTCTAGTTTCTTAAGGTTGATGAAAAAACAGATTTTTTGAGAACTTTCTTCTTTTCTGATATAAGCATTTAATTCTTGCTTATATACAAGCAAGAATTAAATGAATGCTGTGTTCCCCCCAACTCATATGTTGCATTAGTGTGGTACATTTGTTGCAGTTGATGAGCCAATATTGATACATTATTATTTAATTCAAGACCACAGTTTACATGAGGGTTCCCTCTTGGTGTTGTCTAGCCTATGGATGTTGACAAATGTATAGTGAAATGTATCCACCATTATAACATCAGACAGAATAGTTTCACTGCCTTAAAAATACTCTGTGCTCCACTTATTCATCCATCTCCCCAAACCCTGGAACCACTGATCTTTTACTGTCCCCACGGTTTTGCCTTTTCTAGAATGTCGGACTTGGAATCATACAGTATGTAGCCTTTTCAGATGGCATCTTTTACTTAGTAATATGCATTTAAGGTTCCTCCATGTCTTTTCATGGCTTCATAGCTCATTTCTTTTATTTTTATTTATTTATTTTTAATTTATTTATTTTTAATTTTTATTTTTGTCTGCACTGGGTCTTCGTTGCTGCACGCAGGCTTTCTCTGGTTGCAGCGAGCAGGGGCTACTCTTTGTTGTGGTGTGCAGGCTTCTCACTGTGGTGGCTTCTCTTGTTGCAGAGCACGGGCTCTAGGCACGTGGGCTTCAGTAGTTGTGGCACGCAGGCTCAGTAGCTGTGGCACGCGAGCTCTAGAGCGCAGGCTCAGTAGTTGTGGCTCACGGGCTTAGTTGCTCCACGGCATGTGGGATCTTCCCGGGACAGGGCTTGAACCCGTGTCCCCTGTATTGGCAGGTGGATTCTTAACCACTGCTCTACCAGGGAAACCCCTCATTTCTTTTCAATGTTGAATAATATTCTATTGACTGGATGTACCACAGTTTATTTATCCATTTGCCTACTGAAGGACATCTTGGTTGCTTGCAAATTTTGGAGATCATGAATAAAGCTATTATAAATATTCATGTGCAGATTTTTGTGTGGACCTAAATAATATATTTTTAAATAAAGGGATGAGAAAGGAGGACCTTCTAAGAATGATAGAAGCCATAAAGAAAATGTTTGTTAAAATTTCCAGACTGAGAAAAAAACTTACCATAGCTAACTTAAGAGATAAACAGCAGGGGGTAGTATCTGCAAGATATTTGACACCAATTGACAGTTCTCTTTTACTGAGCATATTGTCAATTTAAATTAGACACAAGTCTCAAACTTTTTTTGACTATTTTATTTTGTTTTATTTTATTACCTCCATGCCTATGGCAGAAGAAAGAAGTATCAGTGATCTCCTTTGGATCTGTCCAAGAAACCTTATGAGTATTTACACTTGTTAGGAATTACTAGATTTCAATTTATATCTCACAATAAGGAAACACATTATTTTTAAAATACATTTATTATTTATTTATTTTTTGGCTGTGTTGGGTCTTCATTGCTGTGCGCAGGCTTTCTCTAGTTGTGGTGAGAGGGGGCTACTCTTCGTTGCTGTGCGCAGGCTTCTCGTTGTGGTGGCTTCTCTTGTTGCGGAGCACAGGCTCTAGGGTGCACGGGCTTCAGTAGTTGTGGCGCATGGACTCAGCAGTTGTGGCTTGCGGGCTCTAGAGTGCAGGCTCAGTAGTTGTGGCGCACAGGCTTTGTTGCTCCACGGTATGTGGGATCTTCCTGGACCGGGGCTCAAACTGTCCCCTGCACTGGCAGGTGGATTCTTAACCACTGCGCCACCAGGGAAGTCCCAGGAAACACATTATTAAATAAGACAACCATAATTCTACAAGTTTTGAGAGACAAATGGTTATTTTCACAGGGCAGAGCTACAGTTTTCGAGGACTAGATATCTCACAGACTCTGTTGCAGGAATAATATTTGCTGTTTTTCTCTGTAGCTGTAGGGGCAAAGGAACAATTTCCCTCCTTTTTTATTGCTGGTATTTCTTTCACCAACCATTAGAAGCACTTATGGTTTGAAGAGCCATCACTAGAATTCCAAGAGCTAACACTGAAGGAAAAAGAGGAGCCCTGAATAGCCACAAAACTCTAAATAAAGAAAGGAAAGGGGCAGAAAAGGAGTGTTAACTGGTGTTATATAGAATAGGTAGTATTTTGCTTTCTTGAGTAATAAATAAAGGCCTTTCTTGAGTCAACAAGAAAAATACATATAATTTAACAGAAAAATTCAGCTAAGTATATGAAGAGGCTGTTTAGAGGAAAAGCCATACAATTGTCACCAGTAGAAGGCATCTCATCTCACCCTATGTAGTAGCTGAGGAAATGCCTGAAGACAGAACCAAGATGATTTTTTCAGTGATTAATTTGCATTTTCTCTAATGCACAGAAAGTAGCCGGTCAGGATCCATAGTCTCTATGGTGTGGGCTCGTGAGTATTAGCCTCAGTAGCTTAAGACAGGTAAAAGGACAGGTTTACCTCAACCGTGAAAAACTCACGAGGCAGGTGTGGATTTGATACCTCTGAGCAATGTCTTGTGTACCAAGTATTTACAAAATATGTGCTGAGATGACTGAATAAGTTGACTTCATGCATAAAAGTATTCATGATAAACCAGTTAAGAGTTGATAAATGTCTAGCACAAAGAGTTATTTTTGTCTTAGAGGAGTTGATCTTTTAACCTTCTTTCCCCTACCCGCCCCCCACCAACTAAAATGAGATATCGGAGGGATTTCTAGCTAGCAAAGAGAAAAAAATGTCTTCTGTATGTTAAAAGCATGCCTTTCTGTCCTCTGCAGCAGGAGGGCATGTATGCACCTCATTCAGTGTAATAGCTATTATTGTTTGAAAAGTTAAAATGACAGTATCAATATGGGAGAATATTTTGTAAGTCAGGCATGGTTTTCATTGCAAATGTGAAATGTGGGTGTTATCTGCATTATAAATGCCCTCCTCTCTAAGCAAAGAACCAAGAGTTACTTGTAGCTCAATGTCCTGATTATAGCTGTTTCTCCAACTTACAGTTCTGAACCCAAATGTGCAAGTAATGGTTCCAAGTAATGGGCCCCCAGCAGGGCCTTTGCACAGAAGCAGAGGAAGAACATTAATCAGGGCAGTGGGAGGCACCAGGGCACCCCTACCCCCTTAAGTGCCTGTCACTTTGCCTAAATCGCACTATGGGTGGGGTCGGACGTGGCCCTGGCTTCTGTGGAAATGCAAGTCCACCTAGGTGAAGAAACGTACCAAACTTTGTCTCCTCCTCAGGTCAAAGCATGGGTGACTTGAGAGCAGGGCATTTGACAGAGAAACAAGAAGGGGGGCCAGAGCCATAGAAGGTCTCAAGCAAGACGCCTGCCTTGAGTTCAGCCTTCACTGCCGTCTGGAATTACATATAAGAAGCTATCTTTATTCAGGAGAGGTAAATGGTGGGCGTGGGGAGATGCGAGTCGGTCCAGTGTGGGCCAGTGAAAGGCGGCAGATGCTTGGTTTGGGATGCAGCTGTGCCCCAGATGTTCATTGGCTTCCCCGGGTCTCCAGACTAACTCAGGTAGAGACCTTGTTCTGCACAAAAGCCTTACAGAGATGCGGTGGGGAGAAGGAAATGGAACTGTTATTAAAAAGAAAACAAAACCAAGCCAAACCAAAAAAGAAAACCTTCTTCCTCTGGCGTCTCCGAGGGCTTTTGAGTCACTCTCTGAGGATGGCTTGGTGAGGAAACTCACACATTGTCCTTTTCCTGCCCCAGGGGACGGGGTCTTTCTCTCTCTCTCTCTCTCTCTCTCTGGCAGATAGAATTGGTGGCCAGGGTTTTTCATCTGCCATTGCTCTTAGGTTCTTGTGAAGAGACTAGAAGCCAATGAGAGAGGTTGCCTGGGAGAGGAGGGAAGATTGCAGCAAGATTGTCTGAGAACTTTCAGAACTTTCCAGGACCTACCAGGTAACAGGTCTTGTTCATCTCTCTACCTCTCTCTTTCCCCTTCCCTCCCTCTCCTTCTTCTTCTCACTGCAGTTCTCCCAGTAGTAATCTGTGTCAATCTGCACACTTGATCTTTCTAAGCCTCAGTTTCATTATTCCTAAATTATTAGGGTCAGGAATTACATACCCTAAAGCCCCAAATAACTGCAAACAGAAAATATTACTAGTACTATATTTTTCAGAACCTAAAATTTTGAACAGAATGAGCTCAGAGAGTAGCCCTTTGGTGATACTAGCTTGCTTATTTCTCACATTTGTGCAAAAGTGTATTCACATATGCACCTAGTGGCTGCTGCACCCACATCTGGGTGCACCTATAGAGTTCTCTGCACGTTGCTGGGTGAGGGAGGATGGTCTGACCCTCCTCCCTGCAACCTGCTCCCAGAAGTCGTAGGATACCCTTTGAAGAACGGGCTGAAAACTTGCCTTGCGATTTTAATCTGACTTGATGTCTGTTGCTTGTTTCTGTTGCATACACCGCTCAACTTGAAGGCAAGTTTCTGTTTTCAAGAGGGAAAAAGATTTCAGGAACAGGACTCAAGGTGATCTGCTTGGGTAAAACATGTGCTTTATTTCTGAGAAAGAAATACAATTTATTGTTTTGAAAAATGATTTAACCTGCTCATTGACCAGAATGGAGTTATGAGGGCGTTATTCCTGGAGGATTACCCTGCCTGGCACCCTTTGACAGTGACAGTGTCTCACCATGGCATCTTGTTTATGATTCCTAATCAGCGTGTCACCTTCTCCAACCCTTTCTTGTGGGGCCAGTTGGGAGGAGATCCTGAATACTTTTGGCAAATGAGAGTAAGATAATCTGCCTGGGTTTTGGCCCATTTCAGGCCAGTTTCAGCCCATTTCACAATTTTGCCAAGGGTGCCTCTACCTTTCCTGTCCCCACGTGCTCCTTTCAGCCCTGCCCAGTGGAGATGTTGCAGGAAGTGGGGCTTCCCAAGGGTGGTAGAAGGAATCACCTTCTTTCCCTGTCTTTGGAAGGAGCTGTTCTCTAAACTGGTCCAACCGTCCTCCAAGTGTAGGGAGAGAAGTGTCTAGGAAGGCCAGGTATTTAGTAACATTTTAAATGAATGAATGGAAGGACGATGGCTCTACAATAAGGGAGCTAGGTTGATGGCCAGGAGGAAGCACGATGATGGTGATGTCGGGAGGGGACTAATGTGGCGACAAGGGCACAGGGATCTGCAGGGGACAGAGCGGGGGAGGGTGTGCAGCTGGGACCCGGTGGCAGCCTTCTGGCCAGAGGTGTGGCCGTTTGGACTAGAGAGGGGAAAAAAAATCCTCAAAAAATAATTGAGAAAGATGGTTCTTGAGAAGGAGCCCCTTTTTTCACTTCCCTTTCTGCTCAGACTAGACTCAGAGAGAGCAGCAATTTAAGCCTCTCATTCTTGTTCCAAGATGGCTGGCTACCAGTCGCTTGGCCATACACATCACGTGAGTAGCGCTGCTTGACCCGTTCCCGAGGGTCTGAGGGGCAGCCAGAGGGGAATATCCCTCGCAGCACACAGCGCAGGCGGCACATTCTGGTCCTGCCTGCACTCCCAATCGGCCGGGAGACACCGTGAAGGGGTTGCCATCTCTCTCGGATATCCCTTCAACCCACAGCCCTGGGTGCAGGTGGCTTCGCATCGTTGCTGTATTCCTCGTATATAAAAGACGTGGACAGTGTTACCTGATTTCTCTGAGTCCAGGCATATCAGCTCCAGCCCCACTCCAGCTCCCCTTTCTGCAGCTCTTTCAGCATCACCTTCTCTGCCCCTTAACATTCATCTAGACACTTACCTGGTACCAGCCTGGTGTCCTCAGATGCTTGGGAGCCCCTCCTTGCTGGTCCTCTCTGGAGACCACCATTCAAGATGATCCAAGGGCAGTACATGAGAAAAGTACAAGAGCACCTTGGTTTCAAGATCATCAGCACAGAAAATAAGCTGATATCTAAAAATCACCGGTGTCCCCATTTGCCACCCGCTATGCAATCACATCTTTAAAAAAAATCCTCCCTATAGACTTCGTGCTTGAAAAGATCCAGCCAAAGATGAGAATTATTTTCAGGTTTGCTCCTTCTCCAAATTTCAACAGAGAGAATTAGCTGGATCGATGTATCAGTTTTCTCCAGAAAAACAGAACCAATAGGATATATGTATGAAGAAATTTATTTGAAGGATTGGCTCACGCAATTATGGGGGCTGGTAGGTCCAAAACTTGTAGGGCAGCCTGGCAGGCTGGAAACTCAGACTTGAAGTCTTGAGGCAGAATTCTCTTTTGGCTTGAAAATACCATTAGAACGAATTGCAAGATATTACCGGGAAACTGTCTGATAGAAGCTGAGTTTTGACATTCAAATTAAAATAATTCCCAAGTTATTTATTTATTAAATTATTTTTCCTTCAAAGGTAATCACTGTGGCCAGTTTCAGAGGTGGAGAGGCTAGATAACATCCTATATGGTGTGATCCCAAGGAGCGTGGAGGAAATCTACTTATTCCAAAAAGTATTTTTTTTCAGTTCACCTGTCCTAGGTGCTGAAATTCCACAATTAGAGATTCATTCTTTAGCATTAACTGCTTGAGCCTTAGAAAATACTCTAAAACTTTGCACACAGCGAGGTCCTGATGCAGTTTTGGGAAGGGTCATGAAGTTCTTTCCCAATAGTGAAGCTTGAGTAGTCATCCTTGGGTGGGGCTGAGTGGCCCCACTCACTGAGCACAGGAAGTAGGAAGTAGGAAGAAAGACAAAGATCAAGAAAAAGGCATATGGGGGACAATGAAAGAAGGGGAGTGGACTGGAGAGAGATGCCCCTGAGGTAGCTACTGGTTGAAGACTATTTGAGCTGAGAATATGGAAGCATAGATCTTTGGTAACATAACAGCTGGTCTGAGCCTAACAAATCAGGCCTTCCCTCCGTTTACCGGATGTACGCTCCACCCCACTGCCCACCTGGGGTCATGACAATCTCCTACTCCTGGCGTGACCAACTCGTCCTGGTTTGCCTGGGACTCTCCCAGTTTCAACACTGAAGTTCCTTTGATCAGGGGATCTTCTCAGTCCTGGGCAAACTGGGATGATTCGTGACCCTCTCTACCACCATCACCATGGAAACTTAGGGAAGAACGTCTTTTGTGAGTTTACCCAAGGCAAAACTTTGCCAGGCAATCTTGAGTTTGGGTGCCAGGACTGAGACCCTGAAGACAGAGAGCCAGGAAGCCAGGAAATGACCAACTTCCTTATTTGGTCTTCTGGGTGGACAGCACTTTTTCAGTGCATCCTGTTAGTAGCTAAATACAGGTGGTGGGAAACCACGTGCGGTGCTCTTGTGTTGCGACTGTCTATATACTCTTTGTGAGGAAGCTCAGTCTAGTGCCGAGAATGGCTGAGGGTCAGCAGCCCTGGGTTTTAGTCTCGGCTCATCCATTAAATTATGTGTGACCTTCAGTAGTTGTTTTTTTCTCCCTTCAATCTCCTCATCTATAAAATGTGGTGTTTTGTGTCAGATGTTGCATCCAGTATGCAACAGTATACTCCAGTATACTCCAGTATGAACAATCTCTGCCTGTTTTCCATCTAGAACAAAATGGAGGGGCTTCAGAAGGGTGGAGAAGACACCTGCATCAAAGGTAAGATCTGGTGGAGCCCTGCACAACACCTGGGGACCATGAACTCAGCATTGGGTCAGCAAACTTCCCACCTGTAGTGAAAGGTACAAGACTAGAGTCACCTCAACACAAAGAAAATGCATATCCCCCAAGAAATAGAACTTATTAGGCTATTTGCTGTCATGCTCTCCTTAGTGAGGGTAAGTTTTTTCAGATAAAACCCTGCCATCTTGTAAAACAGAGGCCAGGCAGGGATGGGAGGAGTTGAAAGTATGCGACTAACAATTAATTTAGTGGTCATAGGAAGCTCTGAGCATCCGAAAGCCTTCAGGGTGGGAACTGAATAGGGAGAATGTTCTGGAAAGTGTGGAAAAATTCAGCATCCCAAAAGGAGGGATCCTAAAGACTTTGGCCAGCTGGGATGATTTATTCCACCAGCTCTGCATGACTTCCCTTTATTCTCTAGTAAGAATATTTACTCTGAGTCCAGCCCTGTGGTGGGAAAAGAGAGTGTGATAGCCTTATTGATCCAGGGATGCTATTTCTTCTAGGTCTTTTCCTTTTTATCTTTTGTTCTCTTCCTCTTAAAAAGGCATTTATTACTCTTCTTGTCAGTTCAGGCTGCTAAAACAAACACCACAGACTGGGTGGTAATCAACAAATATTTATTTCTCACTGATCTGGAGGCTGGGAGGCCCAAGATCAAGGTGTGGTAGATCTGGTGTCTGGGGAGAACCCACTTCCTGGTTGCTGTGTCCTCATCTGGTGGAAAGAGAGTTCTAGTCTCTTTCTTTTCTTAGAAGGATGCTAATTCCATCATGGAGTTCCATCCTCACGCCCTCATCTAGACGTCATCACTTCCCAAAGACCCAACTTCCAGATGCCATCACATTGACGATTAGGGTTTCAGCATATGATTTTGGGGGGGACACATTCAGTCCATGGCAATGGCACATTAACTTTTTGTGTGCTCTGACAGGTGGAGGAGAAGAGAGCTTAAATCCAGGATCATTTTGGTTGAGGATCATCCTGGCGGGCAAAACAGGCGGCGGGAAAAGCGCCACCGGGAACAGCATCCTCGGCCAGCCAGCGTTTGAGTCCAGGCTGGGGGCGCAGTCGGTGACCAGGAAGTGTCAGGCGGCCACGGGCACGTGGAACGGGAGGAGCATCCTGGTGGTGGACACGCCCCCCATCTTTGAGGCGAGGGCCCAGGACCAGGAGGCGTACGAGAACATCGGGGACTGCTACCTGCTCTCGGCCCCAGGGCCTCACGTGCTGCTGCTGGTGACCCAGCTGGGCCGCTTCACAGAGCAGGACGTGGTGGCCGTGACCAGGGTGAAGGAGGTCTTCGGGGCGAGAGCCCTGAGACACATGGTCATCCTGTTCACCCACAAGGAGGACCTAGCGGACGGATCCTTGCATGACTACGTAGCCAACACAGACAACCTGAGGCTGAGGGGCCTGGTCCGGGAGTGCGGGCAGAGGTACTGCGCCTTCAACAACCGGGCGTCCGGCGACGAGCGGGGGGAGCAGCTGGCCGGGCTGATGGCCGTGGTCGAGGGGCTGGAGAGGGAGCACCAGGGCGCCTACCTCAGCAACGACCTCTTCTTTGATGCACAGCGGCTCCAGCAGGGCGGGGGCGACCCCCACGGAGAAGGTCACGTGCGCTACCTGGCCAAGGTGCGGTCGCATGTTGCAAAGCAAAAGCAAGACCTGCAAGAGGCCCAGAGAAACCGTGCCTTCAAGGCGCTCCTCCGAGTCAAAAACTGGATCGTTGTGCATGATGAGCTTTGTGTTTGTCTTGTTTGGTGCAGCTTACTTTTTCTTCTTATTCTGCTGATCATCTGGTATCATCTTTAATTCTCTGTCTCATCTGTTTGTCAGAGCCTTTTCTAAAGTATCACCTCAAGGATTCATTGTTCATTTCAGAAATAAATTCTCTTGGTCTGCAGAGGTCATTGTTTGTCATCTCTGCAGCTCCCATCTTCCTTGTAGATTTCTGGCTTGGTTCATGCCTCCACCACCCCTTCGGTGAAGCTATGTGCCTCAGAAGAAGATGACAATGGCTCAGTTCGAGGGATGCCTGGCTGGTCTATATACAATCTCATTTTCTTTGTAGTGGGCAGCTCAGGCATAGGCCTGAGACCCAATTCAGGCCAATGGGAAGTGAGAAAAAGTCTGTAGAGGTGGGGCCAGAAGGTTTCTCCTTGCCCAGGAGGGACCCCCATAGAGAGTCGGTCTCTTCCTCCTCTGAGCATTGTTGGATCTGAGTGTAATGCTTGGAATGACAGCAGCCATGTGGCTACCGACCTGAGGTTGAAGCCAAGCAGAATGATGGAATCAACCCGAGCCACTGACTCAACCAGCCCTGAAGCTTGCACTGCCTCTGGATTTCCAGTATGTCAGCCAATAAATTCCCTTATTGCTTAAGCTATTGGAGTTTGGGGTCTCCTTTACCTGCATTTGAAAACATTTGAACTAATGAAGAGTTCTCCATATCCTTTAAAAAAAAATCCTTAAATCTATCAGAACTTCCCTGTTTTCATGCTTCCTGTGAGTAAGTGAATCGAGACTAAATAAATGAATTTCTCTTTTCTTGTTCCTAGTATCAGGAAGGACCTCCCTCTACAGCTAAATTTCCTGCTTAGAGTAGACATTCACTGAATCCTGAAGAAAGTGAAAAATCCCTAGAGTTGTATTATTTTGGAAATGACAAAAGGAGGGGGCAGAGTAAATGGTACAATCCCTAGGTGGGTCTTTTCCATGCTTCCTTTATCCTTTGAGGGAGAAACAGAGCTCATATCTGAACACTTTCCAGGGAATTACTTTGGCAAACATTCATGTGTGAGTAAAGGTTGAGCAAAACCCTTTCTCCTTCTCTGCTGTAAAATATCCTTGGGTTAACCCTCCGGCTTTATTCCTCTTGGCAATCAACAAAGGTGGAATGTCGTCTGGATTACTGGGCATTGCTGCTCCTGGGGAAAGAGATGACTTCTTGGTGCGGCGAGGCCTGGGAATGGACCATCTACACACCTGGAGGGAGACCATCCTCCTGCAGCCCTGCTCCCTAATACTTTCTTGGGCCGAGTTTCTGCCTGGTAGGGATGCCCTCCCTGGAGGGAGGATGAGACCGCCCAGCCCAGAGGGCTTCAAGGAAGGCACATCCAGATCCAAAGTCTGCTTTCCTCTGCGTAGCCCACTCTCCCTTTGAAGGTCCGGGACAGTGCAGGGAGCCACTGTCACAGGGCGGCAAGACGGAAACCTGGGTCCCTCCCGACCTTGCTGCTAGTGCCCACACTGTGTCAATTCCACCCCATCGGTGTCGCCCCTCCGCGTTCTCTCCTCTCCTTCCCCACGCCTCGTGTTATGGCGCAGACTCTGATGACCAAGACGGAATTCTTTTCTTCTTAATGTTATCCTTTGTTCTCAGGTTTACACTTATTTAGTCCAATGGCCACATTGCTGCAGCATGATCTTCCTAAAACTCCTAACTTGCTTAAAAGCCTCGGGGAGGTAGCCCTTGAACCCTGGGGGTGCAGCCCAGGGCCCCGCCCAACCAGGTCCCTCCCTTTATCCCTCCTACCAGGATTCGCATTCCCCTCCTTGAGCGTGGGCTCCCTCCTCCTGAAGTGAGTCCAGGGAGGGAGGGGCCGGCACATTCCTAGAAGCCCAGCCCCACCCTGGCTAGGTTGCCTCTGCCCACCCCCCAACCCCGCCCCTGCCCCCGCTCCGAGCCCGCACCCTCCTTCTGGCTGACACATTTCTCTCATACCCATTTTTATATGCCTTCCTCCCCGTACCGCGCTGAGCATAAAGCCCGACACTCAGTGCTCACGCAAGTGTTGGTGGAGCGGGGCTGAATGATGTCAAGGAAGGGAGAGACCAGGTTAGGTCGGACCGTTTGGGAACACTGCATTGAGGAGGAGGTCCTTGGTCTGAGAACGCAAGAGTTCCGTGGGGTTTCAAGAGTTTGAGGAGCTCAGACATAGCACTCCTTGCACAAGATTGGAATCAGTTATGGGGTAGCGCTGCAGAGACCAACACGCACCTTAGTACCAGCGGAGGTTTGGAGAATGACGCTTGGGCATCCCAGTGAGTTCCTGAGATTCACTCTAGCATTCATCACTTGCCCATCCAGTCACAGGCTGCCTGGGACGACTGCGGGTCTCCCCTACAGGGTACGAAGCGGGGGTTGGGGGCGGCAGCTATCCCAAAGGAGAAGTTCGGAGGGGCCGCACAGGGCCCTCCTCATCGGGTTTCCTGTTTCCACTGACTTCGTGACTTCCACTCAGACTTCACCCCAATGTCTGCCCTCTTCTCTTTGCTACCATTGAAATGGGCAACGCCACCCTTTCCCCAGATTTCTACAGGTATCACACACGATTGTGCTGACTTTGGGGTTCAAGATGTTCCACTACATCGCAGCTCAACCCATGATGGAAAATTTCCTAAGACGGGGGTCAGCTAACCGCAGGCTGCAGACCTAATCCAGCCTGCCGCCCGTTTTGCATAACCTGTGAGCTAAAAAAGGGCTTCTACATTTTTTGAAGGGTGAAGAAATCTAAAGAAGAAAATGTTTCACATATGAAAAGTACATGAAATTCAAATTTCATAAAGTCGTATGGGAATGCAGCCTCGCCTGTCACTTCCATCTTGTCCACCGTGGCTTTTGCGCTGCAAGGGGACAGTTGAGTGGCTGCAATGGAGACCAGATAGTCGGCTAAGCCTAAAATACTACCCTTACAGTCTGGCCCTTGCCAAGCCCCGCTCTAAGAAATTCCAGTTCCTTAATTTCCCAGGCACTGACTCTGCACAGACCCCCTTCCTCTTCTTCCCCCTCACCCCCAGGCCCCTCTTCCTTTCTCCCTCAGCCTCTTCACGCCCCAGAGACCACCCCTGTCCCCCACCCCCACCGAAATGTCCTCATCTTTTTCTCTTGGGGGGGTGCCTTTTTTTTTTTTTTCACAACCAACAAGGAAGTCTGTGAATAAAATAAGGAATTCCACTACCAACTTTTAATATAACATGTTTCTCTCCTCAACAGCAAGACTGTAAAAAGTAGGTCACAGAGGTGAGATGCTCACACAGCATGACGGTCTACTCACTTTCCTTCCTGCAAGCTCCCTAATATTTCATGACTGTATCCAGTTCGGTTTTTTTTTTAAATTAATTTAATTTAATTTAATTTATTTATTTATGGCTGTGTTGGGTCTTCGTTTCTGTGCGAGGGCTTTCTCTAATTGCGGCAAGTGGGGGCCACTCTTCATCGTGGTGCGCGGGCCTCTCACTGTCGCGGCCTCTCTCGTTGCGAAACACAGGCTCCAGACGCGCAGGCTCAGTAGTTGTGGCTCACGGGCCCAGCTGCTCCGCGGCATGTGGGATCCTCCCGCACCAGGGCTCGAACCCGCGTCCCCTGCATTAGCAGGCAGATTCTCAACCACTGCGCCACCAGGGAAGCCCTCCAGTTAGTTTATTATTTGCTTTCACCATTTTTAACAAGACAAAAAGGGGATTTTTTTCTCCTTTGGATTTTATTTACCTAAAATGCAGCTGAAGAAAACGGATGGTCTGTCTGATGCAAGGAAGGGAAATGGAAAGTGAAATTACATGAAAAGCAAATAAAGTTCCTTATCAACATAGACAAAGATACTGACTCTGAAAAAATGGAGGCTGATGGCAGGTATCATCTGAAAATTCTCAGCATTCGTGAGTACTACACAAGCTAATTAAAATGGCAAGAAAAATCAAAAAGCATATAACAAGAACAGCAAATATTCCGATGTGAGAAATGATCCAGTTTTTGACTCGGAGGAGCGCCTTGAAGGCACGGTTTCTCTGGGCCTCTTGCAGGTCTTGCTTTTGCTTTGCAACATGCGACCGCACCTTGGCCAGGTAGCGCACGTGACCTTCTCCGTGGGGGTCGCCCCCGCCCTGCTGGAGCCGCTGTGCATCAAAGAAGAGGTCGTTGCTGAGGTAGGCGCCCTGGTGCTCCCTCTCCAGCCCCTCGACCACGGCCATCAGCCCGGCCAGCTGCTCCCCCCGCTCGTCGCCGGACGCCCGGTTGTTGAAGGCGCAGTACCTCTGCCCGCACTCCCGGACCAGGCCCCTCAGCCTCAGGTTGTCTGTGTTGGCTACGTAGTCATGCAAGGATCCGTCCGCTAGGTCCTCCTTGTGGGTGAACAGGATGACCATGTGTCTCAGGGCTCTCGCCCCGAAGACCTCCTTCACCCTGGTCACGGCCACCACGTCCTGCTCTGTGAAGCGGCCCAGCTGGGTCACCAGCAGCAGCACGTGAGGCCCCGGGGCCGAGAGCAGGTAGCAGTCCCCGATGTTCTCGTACGCCTCCTGGTCCGGGGCCCTCGCCTCAAAGATGGGGGGCGTGTCCACCACCAGGATGCTCCTCCCGTTCCACGTGCCCGTGGCCGCCTGACACTTCCTGGTCACCGACTGCGCCCCCAGCCTGGACTCAAACGCTGGCTGGCCGAGGATGCTGTTCCCGGTGGCGCTTTTCCCGCCGCCTGTTTTGCCCGCCAGGATGATCCTCAGTGAGGACGAGGCTGCAGACCGCGTGTGTTCTGTTCCGCCTGATAAAAAAAAAAAGAGTTTTCCGTGTTTTACTAGGTCAGTGATTTTAAAAAATTTTTATTTTATCTTGGAGTTTAGTTGATTAACAATGTGTTAGCTTCAGGTGTTCAGCAAAACGATTACGTTGTACATATACATGTATCTATTCTTTTTCAAACTCTTTTCTCGTTTAGGTCGTTTCAGAATATTGAGCAGAGTTCCCTGTGCTATACAGTAGGTCCTTGTAGGTAAAGTTAGTGATTCTTAAGATTTTTAGGTCACGGACCTTTCATGGTATCTCATGAAAGCTATGGACCTCTCTCCCTGCCAAATAGTTATATTTAAATACATACAAATGTTTGCATACAACTTTAGGAGACTCTTGAATGGCAGGAAGCCCACACTGGGAGCCCGAACTTGCACCCATAGCCAAGAGTAAGAACTGCTACACTATCACGGATGCTCCGAGGACTTCATCAGGACCAGGGAAAACACAGCTTTTCAGAAAGAAAAGTGGTCCCTGTGCTTTTCCAGGGATGGTGCTTAGGCCAGTTTCATGCTAAATAAATGTGAGATTAGACAGAGGGGGAGGATGAGAAGTCACAAATGAGAAACTATTATCACCTCTTCTCCACCCACCAATTCCCAGGCACACAGACTGCTAATCACATTCATCTGAACCTTGGGGGCAAAGGAAGTCTCAGATGTCAGAGCTCCAGTGACCTCCCACTGAGGATCAGCTGAAGGTCCCTGAGTGTCTGCTTTTTGGGTGGGGAGTCGGAAGTGAGCCTACAGAAGGCTTGTCGTTAAAGTCAAGGACGGAGTCTGACAGATGACCCTGGATCGGTGGCTGAAGAAGAGATGATAAGACCATTAGAAATACATGTGTTGGAAAGATCACCGATTTGGCTGATAGAATTATGGGAAATTATAACAAAACTGGTGTTGTCGAGGGTGACGCTGCATCAAGAGCTAAAATCTTCAAGGGATGAAGAGAGTGAGAATCCAAGGATTTCTGGAGTTCTTATGAGCTCAAATGAATTAAGTTCATTTTAGGCTCCTAGAATCTGTTATTGTTATTCCTTTTACTCTGTGTTGGTTCTTCCTTTTCTTAAGTATTCTGGATTTTTTTTTTTTTTTTTGCAAACATGATTACTAAATCTCTATGGGGAACTTTTCCTCTTTTCAGTTGAGTGCAGGCAGGGAAGGATATCATTTTCACAATTCGTTTCCAAGTCCCCTGACTTCTGACTTGAAGTTTCATTTCCTCATTTCCCATACATCACGGCACAGGGGAGAGCTTCACACTCGGGTGTGTGTGGGTGTGATGATGGTAGGGAAGATAAAGAACATGATAGCTGCCTTTTTCTTCTGCAGTTGAAAATAACTGGGTTTCTTTTCTGTCACTGTGTTTGAGGTGAGGGAGAGGAGGAGAGAAAACAGTGACTCTTCCCTGATGCCTAGAGCTCTTGAGAATTTGGAGGCTTTCTTACCTTCAGCCATAGTCCCGTATCTGCTCCTCTGAAGCCCTTCCATTCTCTTCTGGAATAAAAAAAGGAAAGGAATAAAAAGCAAGTGTCCATATGGGACTTGGTAAGGCCTAAGAACACCTCCAATTCAGACAGCCGAGAATAATTATCCTTAGATGAGCTGTTTCCATTGCTAATTTTCTAACTTCTATTTTACTTTCCAATATCCATTTATAACCTTAGGCAACCCAGGTGATGCTAGGTTATGTTAACACAATGAACCCTTGCTTTTTCCTCATCCTATAGGAAAGCATGAAATGTTTGAAAACAAATCAGTTGATTATCTCCCCTCTACTTGAAAAGGCATGAAATAAAGAAAGTCTTCTCTTATTGAATGAGAAGCAGGACTTTAAAAATTGTTTTATTGTTACTATTATTATTGGAATCAAAGTAAGCAAACTTCCTAGACTAGAGAATAAAAATTGCCTTGCTGTAAATGACATTGGTTTGTTTGAAGTACTGGCCATTTCCAGTCCCAGAAACTCTTTGTATCAGATGGATATCCCAGTAGCAAAGAGCAAAGTACAATGTACCTTCCAATGGGAGTGTGGAATTGGGGGATCCACGGCTCCTTTGAGGATGGACATGAGAGGATGAAGGGAAAGAGGGCGGAGCACGGCCACCATCCTCCCTCCCCTCTGAGCAGCTGGTGGAGAGAAGCTGGTGCCATGACTGAGGGACAGAGTCAACATTCAGGACAAATTCAAGATAAGTTCATTTCCTGCTCAGTTTTAAACCAAGTGTCTTTCTTTGTGGGTCTCCCAATAACCACTTAAAAAAAATTCCGGTAGATATAACCAGAAACTGGCTAAACTATGGGGATAAATGTTTCATTCAGATGAGGCATAATATCGTGTCATTCTTCTTGGTGCTAGAAAAGGTAAGCATGCATTAGAAAAGGCAAGCATGCAATATGCCACTATAATTAAGATGATCTCTGAGACTGTATTTTATTTATTCAGTTTTAAAGATTATGCAGTTATGAAACAAACATTTTAAGGGGAGAAATACACAGAGTAATGAAACAAATGCCCACTATTTGCAATGAACAGATCTAAGTATTTTGGCATTTTTACTGCTGCTGTTCGGTTTGATTGAAAAGGTTAAAACATTACGCATATAGTTCCATTTATTTATTTTTTGACTCCCCCCAACCCGTCTCATTCTCCCTCTTCCCTTCAGAGGCAACCAATGTTCTGAGATACACATGTATGTACAGGTAATATATAGTACTTTTTGGTATTTTAATCTTTTATGTCAGTGACATTATTTATGTAGCACTTTATCCAACTCTTTATTAACAAACATTTGGTGTGCCAAAATACGTGCTTGCTACTACAAACAATGCTGCAGGAGAATCCCCCCCCACGTCTCCTTGTGCACATGGACGATTCCTCTGGGATACATAGTTTCCGCCTGACAAGACACTGCCAAATATGACTCCAGGAAGCTGGTGCTGAGTCATACTGGCAGCAGCCATGGGTGAGAAGCCCCCAAATCTTCACTTACGCTTGGTGATGTTAGATCTTTAATGTCTGGTCACCCTGCTGGGCACATATTAGGATGTCTTTAATTGGTTTAAAGGTGCATTGTATTGATTAACATTGAATTCAAAACGGTTTTCATAGTTTATTTGCTATTCAGGTTGATTCTGTTCTTTCTACCTTTTTCACATTTTTCTATTCACTCAGTAGGGAAGAATAGAAATGGCCGTCACTAGGGAAACCATCCCTTGTCACATTATCAGAATTTATTAAGGCAACTTCCTTCCTTCCTTTCCTTTTCCTTCTGCACCACTTTCTTTTCCTTAAGCCCAGAGAAGAGCATTTTCCTCACCACATTCTCCCACATGCTCTGGTCCTTGCCTCTGGTAAATAATACTCCAACTTTTGCTAAAACTGCTCAAATTCTCTGACATCTTTTCTACTTCAGATGACAGTTTCTGTATATTGGAATCAATATATCGATGTGGTAAAGACGATGACGACAGTGGTGACAATGTTGATGGTGAACTTCACCATGGTGATAATCCTCTGTGCAGCCATTTGTAATGTTCAAGTTTCTTTCATGTCCATTCTTTTAATTGTTCTCCTAAATTCCCTATGATGTGATCAAAATAGGTATTAAAGTTTCTATTAAAATATTAGGAAACTGAGCCTCAACTGACCTGCCCACGATCACACAACTGCCATGGAGCTAAGACCAAAAAATGGCTCATTTTGCCTGTGTATTCTCCTAGATTTATCAGGGTGGAAAAGTGATTATAAAGTCAATGAACCTCTTGGAACACCATATACCATGCTGCCATCCATGTCAGGACATAAACTGAGGCAGACAGGCTGGAAGCTTACCCTAAAATTAACAAAGAGAACTGTATTGCAAAATCTTGAGTGCACATTTTCAAAAAAAAAAAAAAAAAAAAAGATTATTCAAAGATAAAATCGCAGGGGGCAGAAGTTGCTCGGAATGGAAGTATTTCAGTTTAAAGCAATCTGCTGTGTTCCCATGACTTGATGATCAGTGTGACCCAAACGGAGCTCTGTGGCTGTCACAAAAGCCAATCAAAGTTCAGGTTACATTAGCAGAGGCGCGCACGGTCCTCCTGAACTGTCTTCTGAGTGGGTCAGGCTGCCGGGGGAGACACGTCCCACCGAGGAGTAGATTGTTTTGGACAGATATTAACAAATAACAAAGTGTGCAGAGGCTAGTCAGAAAGGATATTGATGGAGATGCTAAAATGAGTCCTAGAATATTAAAAGGACAGAATCAAGCCTAGGAAAAGATCGGGAAGCATCCTAAACCGGAAGGAATGAGACACGTGTCAATCACATAGTAGACAGAAGTGGGAGAATCAGGAGTGGAGGCAGATTTCTTCTCCACAAGGAAAACCCTTCTAATCTTCCCCCAGGCGCGATCAGGAATCATGAGAGAGTCGCGGGCAGTATGCGAGCAGAGATTATAAGAGTATCTGGCAGGAACAGCAGGAGGATCTAGCTTAGGTAGGAGGTTGGACAAATGAGCCTAATGTACCTCCTGATTTTTACATTATACGAACCTGATTTTATCTTGACGGTACCTTACTTTATCAAACCCTTGGAAAGCAGGCTCTCTCACGCTGTTTTAGGAAAGATAAAAATATTTTCTGTCTGCCTTATTCATATTCTCCTTCGCCCATCTGCCCCCTCCCTCTGTTTCTTCCTGGTATCACTTGTTTCAGAGTTTAGCATTGTGATTTCATCACGCGGCTCTCACAGCAGGTTTAGCAGACAAAGGGTTGGTTCCTGCACACACTGGAATCTGTCTGCCATAGGGTCGAGTTCGACATCGTGTCGTAGGAAAAGTGTGGGGTATTTGGGGGCGAATGGGCTGGTTTTCAGAAGACCAATAGAACAATTTCACTGAGAGGTTTCCTTTGGAGCACGTGGCTCAGTGAGGGTGGGAACATAATGATACCGTACTTGTCCTGTGGAGCCCTAGGAATAGATTCCCGGTACCCAGGCCTCTCGGGGGCATGGTGCTTGTCAGGGATGGGGGTGTGGCTGGTACGGGGGAAGTTAAGAGCTAAAACTGAGACGTACGCCCCTCCTAGTTGGGGCACCTGGTGAGTTTCAGTTTTCTCATCTGTCAAATGGGATGAGAGTCTTAGTGAAGCTTTATGAAACCCCGTGAAGCTTATGAAAGTCAGAAGAGCTAAGAAGTTGGCAACTAGACGGAAAAGGCCTCCGCGCTGTGGAAAGCGATGGGCCGTGAACGCGGGGTGAGCGGTTCCCGAAGCCGCTTCCCTCCCACTAGGAATCCGCGGTTGCCCATAACGCTCACCACCGGCGCCCCGTTTCACTGATGGGAGAGCCCAGAAGTCTGGTAACCGGTGTCAGATCCCACGAGAAATCAGTAGCCCTAACTCAACCGCGGGCTCCCGGACCCCCCCGACCCCGGGCCTCCACCCAGGACGCTGGGACCCCCGCCGGGTTCCCCTTACCAGGCGCGGCGCGGCGCTGCGGCCTGGGTGCCGGCGGGTCGGCGCGAGCGCGCGGCCGAAGGTTCCAGGGCACGGCTGCAGGGCAAGAAGGAAAATGGGGCTAACGGAGTGCGCCCCCTGTCCCCGCAGCTGGGGACACCCCCTCCGGATGGGGCGAACCTGCTGCCGCGGAAACCGGAGAGCAGCGAGCTCGGAGCGTGCTGCCCCCCTAATGGGATGCTTCCTGTCGGAGCCCGCGGGCGCCCCGCCCCCTGCCGCTTCCTCTTTAAGACGTGTGGAAAGAAGTGATGTTTGGAGCGTGAAAGAGAAGAACACGGGCCCCAATCCCCCCTGTTCCCCCGTTGCTAAAGGGCCCCGTTGCCTCCGCGGGCGTGCGCTGCTCTCCGTCCGGCCACCATTCCCGGAAGATCAACGTTTCATCTCTCTTGTTGAGTCCCAGTACCTCTCACTCTAACGCAGACCCCGCTGATCTGAGTCTCCCTGTGAAAGCACCTACAAAGAGACCTACTGAGAAAATTAGTTATTTTCTTTGGCGCAAGAAAGAATCACTGGCTTTTCAGGAAGGAGGACTTCTCTACCTTCGTGAAAAGCTGGAGCCCAGATGTGGAACAGGTTAGAATGGAGCCTTCGTCCTTTCCAGAAACTCCCCAGGGCTGGGAGTCAGAGAGTGACTACCCTTGTCTTGTGTTTCTTGGGGTTGGGTGTCTCTTCTTGGGGGTGTGTGTGTGATTTTTGAGGAGTGGTAAGCAGTTCTCTTCAGCGTATCCATGAGCTATTTCGCTAGCATGTGGAAGAATAGATCTTAGGTGTTTTCAGATGTAGTAAATCAGGGGATATACACGATTTAACACTATTTCCAAAGTAAACAGGAGTGCCTAAAATTAGTGGTATAAAGAGTGAAAGGAAATATAAAATAAACAAGAATTGGGCCAAGAATGAGATTGAATGTAAGGTATAAAAATAATTGACGCCAAATAATAATTAAAACAAAACACTACATCATTTTGGAAGATAACTACTTTAAAAATAAAAAAGAAGTAAAAGACAAATTTAGAAAAAATCTCAAAATATTTTACTGCTGGAATAAACAAGCGCAAATGCAGTTGTATCAGAAAAGGCAAACATTGCCACTATCAGATGAAGGCTCCCAGGGCAGAAAAAAAGAGTCTTGGGTCATAGTCTAGCCCTGGCTTCCCCAAGGAGTTATAGGAATTCCTCTTCTAGGGAATTCAATCCATAGGGTATTCTCTGGAAGGAGTAGTGGCATCTGCCCAGCCAGATGATGAATATTGAATATTTTACAAGAATTGAATATTGTACAAGACTGAATATTGTACAAGACTATGTAAGAGGGTATGCATTGTTTGAAATCTTCTGCTTGAAAAACTCATCATGGGGGCTTCCCTGGTGGCGCAGTGGTTAAGAATCCGCCTGCCAATGCAGGGGAGATGGGTTCGAGCCCTGGGTCAGGAAGATCCCACATGCCGTGGAACAACTAAGCCTGTGTGCCACAACTACTGAGCCTGCGCTCTAGAGCCCGCGTGCCACAACTACTGAAGACCGCGTGCCTAGAGCCCATGCTCTGCAACAAGAGAAGCCACTGCAATGAGAAGCCCGCACACTGCAACAAAGAGTAGCCCCCTCTCACCACAACTAGAGAAAGCCCGCGCACAGCAACGAAGACCCAATGCAGCCAAAATTATAAATAAATAAATTCTAAAAAAAAAGAAAAAGAAAAACTCATCATGGCCAAAAACAACTCTCAGAAGTAAGTCAAATATGAACCTCTTTAGATAAAATGACAGCTGATCCAGGCAGCAGGGCATAGAAATATAAAAGAAACTTCATCAGCACACGATCAACGAATTTTTATTCTTGAAGAGATAAAAGAAAAGGTGAGGAAAAAAGAAAGAAAATGAGAGGACATGTAAGTAGTCGATATATATATATATATATATATATTCACTCTAATAGACAGTTTTTGAGAAGTTATAGTATTTTGACCCTGTGTCTGGTTCAGGAAACTCTTCCTATAGGACAGTAAGGAAAAATAAGTTCCAGTTCTGATTTGCCACGTTTTGCCCTTAGAAAATCACTTGACTCTCAGTACATTACTTTCCTCTTCAAATAGAAGGCTGTTAATGATAATTACCCTTCATACCTCATGAGGTATTTTTCATCATAAAATATTAAGGCAATAAATTGTTATTATATTATAGTGTTCTCTCTACAGCTTCTGTTTTCTATTTTATGATCAGTCTTGTATTATTTTGCTTTATGATCTATCTTGTATTACATGTGTAACATTAAATTGTATACATTTAAAACTTTTTTGGCTGCCTGCGCATCATGCAGGATCTTCGTTCCCGACCAGGGATGGAACCCGTGCCCTCTGCAGTGGAAGCGTGGAGTCTTAACCACTGGACCGCCAGGGAAGTCCCTAAATTACATTTAAAAAACTAAAAATTGTGTCTTCCATTTACTTATGAGTCATTTTGCATAGTTCTAAATCTAAGGATTAGAAACTAGCAATATTTTAGAGAACAAATACAACTTTGTAAATATATTTGATGACTAATCATGCCGACCTTATATTACCACTAGCTCCCAACTCTATACATAGAATAATGTGGAGTAGTTATTATGATGAATAATAAATGCGGAGTATTTATGAGTGTGAAATTTATGTATTTATGAGGATTATTATTATGAAAAGATTCTTCTTAGACTTTTTGTTTCTGTACTATATTCTTATGGAATTTAACCTACAAAGTGCTTTCACTCATGTTATTTCATCATACATGAAAGCTATAAGGATTAATATTAATATATACATCTCAAGAAAAGCTGAATCCCCTTGTGCTCAAGGTCCTGGAGCAAGTTCACAGGGGACCGGCTTTGTCACACAAGCCCTCTGCACATCTCCTGCTCTTTCCACTGTCCCCCACAATGGTCCTGGTGATGCCCCAAACAGGGTGTTTTACCCACGGATGTCAAGCCTTCCTCTGATCCTACACATTTCTATATGCTACAGTCTGCATGAGAATTTTACAATCCTAACACTCATATTTATTTTAAAAATCACATTTCCATTTACAAACAAGACAGAAATAATAAGCAATGACAGAAATTGGAGGGCATATGTGGACACCCTTATGTGAGAAAACGAAAAATGAAAGAACAAGCAGGTTACAATCAACCCCATGGTAAGCGAAGTCTTTGGCTTACAACGCATGCTCATAGGCACGTGGCCCTGGATGGGCAAGCTGCGGACACAGGCGGTCCCCCCTACGTCGGCCTCTTCCTGGGGCCCTCAGGGTGTGGAAAGAGTCCCTCCATAGCTGAGACTTCCTGCATGGGCCCAGCACGACGCTGAAGACAGGAATTGATAATGGACTTTTTTCCAGCCAGGCTTCACAGAGCCCAACTCCCTGACCCACTACTATGGCCCTCAGGTACCCCCCCACCCAACTGCAGGCCACTCTAAGCCATAGCCATCCTGAGTCTCTGCAGGCCCTCAACCCGAGGTGGCATCGAAGTGCATGCGCATAGGCCCCTTCTCCACGTGGAGCTGGGATGGCCCTAGGACGCCTGCGCACAACCTCCCGGCCCTTAGCACCCCTGAGCCCTGGTAGTATTGGGATATCTGCCTCCTCCTGCATCCACACCTCCTAACTAGCACGTGGCTGATAGAAAGACTTCCTTCAAAGTGTTCTGTCACATTCAGAAATATAGAAATAAACAGATCCTAGCGTTTGCTTACACAAGGTAAGGATGGCATTCACTGACTTCTGTGGGTTGACCCATCCCCTGTAAAAACCCCACGGTACAGCCAAACCTAACCTCTGGTGCTCTGTGGCTCTCTGCCGATGACCCTGCCACCCCTCTCTTCTCCATTTTGAGACAGGCGCTTTATTATTATTATTATTGTTTAAAAATCCAGATAGATAACTACATTGAAGACATTGCATGTTATTTTCCCCAAATCTTACTTCATTTTGGACAAACTTGAACCATAATACATGCTAGAAAGTTGGAAACTGTGTTATTTTCAGCGTAGTTACATTTAACTTCTTGGTACTAAGCTATCGTACTGGTAAATTAACCGATGTACCAGAAGTAAACATTGATATGTATGACTGTGACATCTCTTTCCTTGATGATAATAAAAATTTACAAGGATCACTAAAGGGAGCTATCTACCCATAAGAACTAGAAAATATCAGGAAGAGAGAGTGCAGGCTATGCTCTGAATGTTTGTGTCCCCCTCCCCAGCATTTACGTGTGGAAAACCTAATCTGGAGAGGATGGTATTAGGAGATGGGGTCATCGGGAGGTTATGAGGTCATGAGGGTAGATTCCTCATGATTGGGATTAGTGCCCTTGCCAAAGTGCCCCTTCCATCAAGGTGAGGACACAGCCAGAAGTTGGCAGTCTGCAATCTCAGAGAGGGCTCTCCCCCAAACCGGACCATGATTTTGGACTTCCAGCCTCCAGAAGTGTGAGGAATAAATGTCTGTTGTCTCTAAGCCACCCAGTCTGTGTTTGTTGTTGTTGTTGTTTTCTAATAGCAGTCCAAAGGGAGGAAGTCAGTGTCTAAACAAACAAACAAACAAACAAACACAAGCTCAAAATAAAAATAGCTGTTTTCCCTTTGCTATGAATCCATTTTCTACTAAAAATCACCAGTCATTCCATTATTTTTCAAGAGAGGACCAAAACATCAAGCTAACTAACACGTTTTAAGGATGTTTTAAAATTGTACAACTTTATTTTAAAACTGTTTACTGGAGGAAACATGAAACTCTTGAAAACTCTGATTCCTTTGAAATCCCCCTTCAGACCCAAGTGTTCAGTTCCTTTCTTGCCAGGTTACCTGCAAGACTGAATATCACCCTGTTACGGCCTCTGGCCGGTGCCTGTAGAGCACGCAGAGCAGGACCAGGGCGCCCAGCAGGGTGCACACGCCCAGCTTACACCAGGTCCCCGGCGCCTTGGGCCACCGCCACAGCCAGGCCAGCGGCCAGCGCTCCCGCCGCCTCTGCGCGCAGACGGCCACTCGCTCCGCCACCCTGCGCAGCCTCTCCGCGGGGTCCGCGCCGCCCAGGGCCTGCGCCAGGCTGTACACGTCGTTGGTGTAGGCGGCGCCGCCGTGGTCCCTCACCAGCTCCTCCACCAGCCCCATCAGCGCCATCACCTGCGCCTCTCGCTTCCCGCTGGCGGCTCGGTTGTCGAAGGCGCAGAATCGGTCCCCGCACTCGGCCACCAGCTCCCTGAGCGCGCGGTTCCCGGTGTCGCGCACGTAATGCTGCAGCGAGCCCCCGGCCAGGTCCTCCTCGCGGGTGAAGACCACGATGGTGCGCGTCACGATGCCGTCCCCGAACAGCGCCTTCACCCCCCTCCAGGCCTGCTGGTCCTGGGCCGTGAAGCGGCCCAGCTGGGTCACCAGGAGCAGGGCGTGGGGCCCCGGCGCCGAGAGCAGGTAGCAGCGGCCTCTCTCCGTGCAGCCCGGGTCTGTCTGGGAGACTTCGGAGCTGAACAGGTCCGGGGTGTCAATGATTTCCACCACCCACTTGGCCCACCTGCAGCTGCCCGCGGCGCAGGTCCGGGTCACCGACGTCGCCCCGAGCCTGGAGAGGAAGCGCTTCTGGCCCAGGATGCTGTTTCCCGTGGCGCTCTTCCCAGTCCCTGACCTCCCAGCCAGGAGGAGCCGCAGCCTGGGCTCCTGCAGGGCAGACTCGTCGGCTTCTGCACCTGTGAGCACCAATGATGTGTAAGCTCCCGAACCTGAAAGCACCTATCCTGGTGCCCGGGTCCCCTGGACGCCTTTGGACAAAGGAGAACAGAGTGCTTCGACTTTTGCTTGTCGGACCAAACCTTTACTGAGTGCCCTGGTCGGAGATTTGTGAGCTCCGGGGGGATCTCTACCCGTCTATTTCTTCCCTCTTTGACGTCACCCGTGCACCTGTAGGTGCTCCAGCACCTGGTGAACGTTTCTGTAGAGGACACCCCTGTATAACACAGGCCATTACTTCGTGTGACATGACCTGTCATGCACACTGCGCAGAGCTGCTCCCTACTTGACAGCTTCAGTGGCCTCTGCCATACATTCCCAGATACGCTGCCACTGAAGAAAGGCAGGAGGGGCAGTGGGCCTGGCCATGAGGGCTGCCTGGTGTCCCACACCCTGGGTGTGAATCACAGCCCAACCCCTGCCAGCCTTGTAACCCTGGGAAGCTGCTTAACCTAAGTGCTAAACCTCTTCTGCACAAATGGGATCAATAATGTAGTGCTGTCCTCATAGGGCTGCTGGGAGGATAAGATGAGACCATCTCTTCTTCCTTCCCTCTGGCCCTCCTCTTCCTCTCCTCCCTCTTAGACCTGCTGCCTAGTAAGATACCTGGTTAACCCTCCACCCTTGCTCCCTAACACCTTCTACCTGGTGGGTCATGTTCCCTCTAGTGTACAGTTGGATTCCCTCTACATCCCCTTCTGTGGAGATCAGAGGAGGTTTATTCATTTTACCTTGGGGACGGAGGTGCAGGTTAGTCAAAGAACTCAGTATCTCACAGCAGGCCAGGGGCAGAGATCTAGGTCAAATGGCAGCCCCAGGGCTCTTGCTGTTTCATCCCAGCATCGAGAAACCTCTGGGGCTTCTCCCTGTTCAGTGTTGAGATAGCCCGTCCCCCTTACTACCCGGAGCTCACACCTGGGGGCAAACACGCGTTAGGAGGCGTGTTCTTACCATAGGCGTTTTCTTCATCTCTTGCTGTCTTCTGTCCTCTCATGATTCCCTGAAAGTGTCCCCAACACAATTTATTTAGTCTTTCATTCGTTCACTCATTCATTCATTCATTCATTCATAGGTAAAACTACCTACTATGTGTCAGGCAAAGTCCAAAATGCTGGTGACACCACAGTTAAAATGTCATAGTTCCTGCCCTCTCCGAGCATCAGAATTTAGGGAAGACAGTGGAAGAGCCTGGTCTGGGGTTGGGACGATACTGTGAGAACACTTGGTGAGCTTGTGCTGTCTTTTCAGGGCCTCGAAATGCACAGAGCAGAGGGGAGATGACAACACCTATTCTATGACAATGAGTAAGCTTCTGATGTTCATTTTCCCAGGTAATTCTATGTCACTGACGTAGGTTGTAGAAAATAAGTTTTACCTGGAGATTCAGCAGCTGGGGGTGGGGTGGGGGGCTTTGGAAAACCCTGAGAACAAGAAAGTTTGCTCACTGACTTAAGACCTATCTTAGGGTTGTTGGCCTGGGAAACAAACAAGAAGAAAATTGGAATTTTGGTTTTGGAAATCGGAAAACAGACGTTATTTCCCAAACTGGTCTGGAGAGCTCCTGCTCTCAGAGAACCACATGACTTGGCTCGTCCTAATATGTCTACATATGGTGAGCCTGGGATGCTCCCCCCCAGCTCTTTATGTTCTTGCCTCAAACCTGAGGCTTCTCAAGGTAAAGTGATCTTACCCACTCAAACATTATTTAATACAATTAAACATTCTGTGGTCAAGTTTGCCTGATCACACGAGCGCCTGAACACGAGAGCACAGTCTCTCCTCCGTCTACTCCAGCCTCATTTCCACCTAATCCCCTCCCCAGGCAGCCCCTCCACAGACAGCAGATTTCAGGGCCTTTGCCAACCCACCTCGTGCGTTCATTCCTAGGACCATTCATCCCACCACACATTTCTGCCTCAGTCCTGTCCTGTGCTTCAACGTCCATTTCAAATTCTACCTCTTCATGTCGCCCACCTGGTTCCTACAAGTAACTGTGTTCTCCCCCTACTGGCACCAACAACGAAGCAAAAGCAAAGGGAGAGGTTGGCTGAATAACCTGTCTCTGGCCAAAGGACTCAGATGGCAGGTTTGCCTAGAACTCAAACCAAAGCTGTCAGTGTTTCTGCAGTAACTCTCCTGCCGCTGCCCCCGGTTACACCCCGCCCAAAGCTTTCTGTAAAGTTTACCCCAGAGGTAAATCACATAATGTGATTCGTTATTTTGTGTCTAGAAATCAACAAACTCCCATAATTGACACCAGAGCAGAAATGAAGAAAGAGCCACAAGGTTCAGAGCCAAGAAGAAGAATTTAGCTAAAGCAAGATGTCCTTGTCAAAGCTGGAAATGAGGAAGTGAGTTACAGGGAATCCACAGAACTCTCGAGTAGGTGACTGGACTTTACATATAGTTTCAAATGGGGGTTAAAATCATTTAAAATAATTTTCAGGAAGGAGGTGAGCTCCCACTGAAATCTGGGATGACAAATGGTTCTTAGTTATTGAACTACGTAAAACATGTAGAGTCCTGTATTCGGAATACTCTGAAAATTCAAAGTTCATGTAGTTCAGTGCCTCTCAGACTTGCTGTTTTTCAGAATTACTTGAGTGTTCTTTAAAAATGTCCATTCTGGGGGGACCATGCTCAGAAATTCTGATTTATGAACCTGATGTATCTGATGTAATCAGTCCACAAATCAGAGTTTGGAAATGAGCTATTTATTCAGACCCCTTCACTGTACAGATGATGAAATTGAGGTGTCCCTGCAGCTGGCGTGGGAGAGACCTGAATTAGGGAGCAGACATGTAAGGGGTCATGCAGGGAGAGGGGTTGAAGACCTAGTTCTGGACCTCTTAAATTCCTTGAGGGTCCCCTCCTGTGGACAGAGGGGAGAGGGAGAATCTGGGGGGTGAATTCTGATGGTATCCTGACTCACCACATTGTAACTTGCTCTGAAGTTAGACTGCTTTGGGGGCCACAGAAATATCTTCTGCCTGTGCTGAAAATGCCATTTGGGCAATGTTGAATGCCTTTTAAAATGTATTTTATTCCTAGATGTGGTTCCAGCACACACTTCTCTTACTGTATGGAGGGAGTGTGGAAGGAGACAGGAATGTGTGTCCTCCAGACTGGAGAAGAGGCTCATAAACCTTCTTTTGAACTTCCTCTACTGGAACCTTGTGACATTTTTACAGATCTGGACGCCCCATCTTAATGGCTCCGGCTCTTACTTACCCGCATGGTGCCTGCTGGAACCCAGGTGCTCAGACAGTAAATGCTCTCAGAGCCATGTTCCTTCTGCTTGGTCGCAGCTCCTGTCCCCTGCCGGGGCTCGCCCTTCCTGGTGACAGACTCTGACAGGTGATCTGAGAAAGCCCTGATCTCTGCTTTCCCTTCGGTTGTGAGTGCGGCAGGCTGTTTTCTCCCAGTGTGCACAGAGGAAGTCTCAGACCTTTGAGACTCAGAGCTCTGGAAAGCGCAGAGGGAGGGTTAGGTGGTGGTGACGACTTAAAGAGACAGGAATATTCATTGTGGGCTTAAAGCATTTCCCTTACAAAACCTCCCTCCTGTTGTGACTCAAGTGGTGTGTGTCTCCAGCAGGGCCCCTCGATACCAAATATCTTGTCATACCTGAGGAAGGGAAGGGTGTTGTAGGACCCCGAGGCCTGACTCTCCTTCTAGAACTGTTTAGTGATCTAATCTTCAATGACTTTTTACCCTGTAGCATTTTTTCCCCATATCAAATAAGTCCAGAGAGCCTCCTGCCCCAGAACAAAGAACATGGTAGCTTTTCTCAACAGCTGTCCATTGACTGGACACCCATGTGGCCAGTGCTCCTCTGGGGTCCAGTCTGTCAGAAAAATCCAGAAGCAGAGTTTTATCTGAGAAAGGAAGTCTCAGCTACTGAAGGACTTGAAGCTAGCCGGTATGTTGAGGATGGATACCTTTACACAATTCCTAAATTAGCCTTATGAGGAGGCTTAGTCTGGTCATCTGTGTTGGTATCAACAATTCTAGTTATTCTGTCTTCTCTCAAGAGGGCCGTGAGAGTGAGGTCAGCAAAAGAGCCAATGGTGTGGTGAACAGGCTACAAAAGGACTGGCCCTAGGACTGGTCAGGTCACCAAGCTAACTCAGACTTTCTGGAGTTGACTGTCCCTGTGTGTGGGAAGGAGGGCTGTCCTGAGCCCTGTTCTACTGACTGGGGCCTGCTTTTTCATCTCTTTCTTTCCAGCCCATTTTTTCGGGTAGGAAAGAGACCCAACTTCCACTATTTTCCATTCTTTATTTCAGGTACAGAATCTCTCGTGTGACTGACGCTCCCATTGTTTCCATTCAGCATCGTTGAAGCCAGGAGTCTCTCATTCTCCCACTAGATCAGCAGGGCCAGGACTAGTGTGAGGCAAGTTTGGTGTCCAGGGCACAAAGTTGAAGGAGGCACTCACTGCCAAGGTCTCTCAAGTGCCAACCCTACAGGTGAAGGGCCCTGGGAGTGAGGACTTCCTTAGGACTGAGGTGCATATGTCTCCTCACTGGCTGCACCCTAGTCCAGGCCACATAGACCAGTCTTGACTAAGTCTTTGACACCCAACATGTACCTTTCATGAAGATGCTTTCAGTGCCTCTTTGACATCTCCTTGCCATTCAGGGTTCTCATGCACGCATGTGGTGTCTTCCTTCAACCAGTTGTGACTCTCTGCCTGAGGATTTACCTGGTTACGAGAGGATGCTTGGCTAGTGCACGGAGCAGCCTGAAGTCATCAGAGAGCTAAGGTCCCCAGGAGCAGACCTCAATCTGTGACAGTGAGAAGTTAGGGGATAAATACCCCAGCTTCCTTGCTTATTAAATTGTGCACTGCCCACCAAGTGGGATAACTCTGAGGTATATTCTGGACCAACTGCTGTGGTCCCCGGCAGGACGGAGACCCAGTTGTCTGTGGTGGGAACCCCCTCACCATTGTCTACAGTGGTAACATGCTCATGACACAACCTGGGGCGGCTCCTTTCCCTTCCCTGTCTCACATTCCCACAGCCCTACTAGTGCTTTCTGGGATCGCCTTCCTACTCCAAAGTAACTGTCTGTCTCCATTTTCCTCTGAATTCTGATTAGCTTTTGGTTATTTGCCATTGTCTCTGGGCTTGGTCCCCTGTTATTCACCAATTTGCCATCGGTTTTGGAAACCTATCCAAGGCCAAGGCCCTGAGACTACTGGGTCTCAGAACCATCCAGGACTCCTGCTTCCTCTCCTCCCTATTTCCATTCTTCCTTCTTCTCCTTTCAGACTTGCATGTATATCGTTTTCTTCTCTATCCTTATAAATCCAGTAAAAATGACACAGAAGGAAAACATCCTTCCTGAACAGACCTTCAGAACAGAATAATAAGAAGTTCAAACCTTCTGGGATCATTCTTCATCCCTGATGTCTCCCTGCCTTTTCTAGATATGGCAAGAGCTCAACTATCAGCATCCCCAGGGCTACAAAGGAATAAGCACTATTCAAATATCATCTCAGGAGAGGAGATTATAGGGAAATACATCTTCAATCAAATATTGATTATCTGAAAGACATTGGCCCCACTATGCACCAGCATTTAGAAGGACTATTTTAGTGTCATGTAGATCCTACTTTCTTTTTTTTGTGGGAGAGAGAGAGGTTGTGGCCACCAAGGTTTACTTGTTAGAAGTACCAGTGAGGTAGGTGTCATCCAGGATTCAGTTTCATAGGACAAGCACCAGGGCAAGCTTCCTAGTTTGATAGCATAACATAAAAGGAGATGGAAGTTTATAAGCCAAATCGGAAGTTAAAATGTTGTCTGTTTCATACTCCAATGTTATGTACAATGGGACACTGGAGTGAAAGAAATAAAATAAAAGCTCTGAGTGAGAGAGATGCAAACGTTCTCACAAACCTAGACTTGTATGAGAACCTAGGATGAGTTTCAGTTAATAAAAGACCAAGATAAAGGACTTGGGGGTTTATTTGATGTAATACCAGCATGCCAGAAAACAGCAAATGAATGGGGAAAAACACTCAGATTAAATGTGTAGGATATGAAGAAAAAAGGACTGAGAATAGAACACCAAAGTCCTTATAATTCTGGAACCATCAAGGGGAAAGCAGTACAAATATTTGAAAGTGGAATGCTAGCTGAAAAGTGTGTTGTTATTAAAGACAAACTGCAGAAAGTCTGAAAAAGAAAAAGAATCCATTAGAATGGGGGACTTTTTTGCTTCTGGTTAAGTTGGAGAAAGGTTTAAAAGCCCTCAGCTTCCACACTGACAACAAAAATTGGACAGAAGGAAAATATACTTCTCTATGTCAAAGGATGGTGGAAGCAAGGAAGCACCGAGGAACTGAATTCTAGATATAAAAGAGCCCTTTATAGGTGAGGAGAGAGCTGGGGAGCCTTCTATACCTGCGGTAAGTACTTGGTCTGGATATAAATATTTGGAGGTGTTGGCTTGTCACAGACAGATTTTGCAGAGTGGAGGAGAAGTCAGAGGATCATTTGACAGCAGTGTGGGTTATCTAAATAGATTGGAATCTGTATGGTCCTAAAGGCAACGCTAAATTGTCTATCTGGAAAACTCCTCCCGTTCTCATCACGATATTTTTTCCTAAGAAAGCAACAATGGAGAAGGGTCAAGAAAATAATGAGAAATTATTCTATCCCATTAGGCCCTGCTAGTGAGGTAAAGCCATTTCAAATTAGAGCCTTACACCTTTCTCAGTTCAAATGTTGATTAGATAAAATGTTGCTTAGATAAGAGATTGTTATGTGTAGTATGAATCTGAAGTGGACTTAATTGATTTAATGGTGGCTCATCCTCATTTCAACTCAAGCTTTGGAGCCAATGATGTGATCAGTGTAATCACTAGACAGATAAATGAACTTGCACTATCCATAAAATAAACCAAACCCGGGGAAACCTAAGCTTTAGACTTCAATTTTATTGTCTGCAACATAAATTTATGTGACATATGAAGATTTAGGAAAATATGGCTTATAATCAAAAGATTGAACATTAGAAGCAGAACCACAGATGTCTCATTCATTGGAACTTAGGACTTTAAAATAGCTATCATAAAAGTGTTAAAGAATTTATAGAAAAATAGATATAACGGGTTAAGAGTTGAAGAATTTCATGAGAGAAATATACACTCAAAAGTATTAATTCTGGAACTAGAACATAAAATATCTGGAAAATAAAACCTTTATTGAATATGGGGATATATGTATATGTATAGCTGATCACTTTGTTATACAGCAGAAACTAACACAACATTGTAAAGCAATTATTGGATGGACCTCATAGCATATTGGACATTGAAGAAAGGATCTATGAACTTTAAGACAGGTCACGAAAAATTATTGAGACTAAAGCATAAAAGGAAAATAGAAAAAAGAAACAAACACAGCACTAATGATCAGTGGGATAGTATCAAGCAGTCTAATGTAATTAGAATCCAAGAAGAGAAGAGAAGACTGAACTGGAAGGGAAAAGTATTGAAGATATAATGACCAAAAATTCTTAAGTTTGATGAAAAACTTCAACTCATAAATCCAAAAATCTTCAGTTTATGTGGGAAATACAAAGAAAAGCAAAATCCAGGCACTTTATAGTCAAACTACTGAAAACCAAAAGAAAAAAAAGAGAGAGAGAGAGAGAGAGAATAATTTAAAATCAACAAGGGGAGGGAAAAATTCACATTACTCACAGGGGAACAACATAAGAATAATGGCTGCTTTCTTATCAGAAATAATGCAAACCAGAAAATATTGGAATATATTTAAAATGCTGAAGAAAAAGAAAAGATCGGCCCAGCAAAACTACCCTCCAAAAATGAAGCTTGAAAAAAGACATTTTAAGATAGAAAACCAGAGAGAATTTGTCCCACTAGGACTTGTGCTACAAGAAATGTTAAAGAAATTCTTTGAGCTGAAGGAGAATACCAGATAGAAACTTGGGTCAACAGGAAAGAATAAAGGTTTCTGGAAATTTTAAATATGTGGGAAATACGAGAAGACTACTATTTTGATTATTGCTTAGTTTCTTAAAAGTGAAATTGACTAAAGCAAAATAATAACTTATTGTGAGTTTCTAACATATGAAGAAGGAAAAAATGACAACAATATCACAAAGGTAAGGTAGGGGCTAGATGCAAGTACACTTTCATAAGATTCTTATATCTTCTTTGAAGTGGTCCACTCTTAATTCAAGGTAGAGAATATTACGTTACAGATAAATACTTTAGTTTCTAGAGCAACCACTAAAAAAAAAAAAAAAGGTCAAAAGAGGAGAGAAAATGAAATAATTTTGAAAAGTTCAACACACAAAAATGAAAAAAAGAGGAACAATGAAAATATGGGGTAAATAGAAAGCAGGAGCAAGACGGTAAATGTAGATGTAAATCCAACCATAGCTATAGCTATTTTAAAAGTAACTGATCTTTGACAAAGGAGCAAATAATTTAATGGAGGAAGCATAGTCTTTTTAAAATTTTTATTTATTTTTACTTTTTAAATTGAAGTATACTTGATTTACAATATTATATTAGTTTCAGGTGTACAGCAGGGTGATTCAGTATTTTTATAGATTATACTCCATTTAAGGTTGTTACAAAATGATGGCTATAATTCCCGTTGCTGTACAATATATCCTTGTTGCTTATCTATCTGCTTCATAACAGTTTGTATCTCTTAATCCCATAACCCTATTTTGCACCCCCCTTCCCTCTCCCCACTGTATCCAGTAGTTTATTTTTTATGACTGTCAGTCTGTCTAAAAGCACAGACTTTCAGTAAATGATGCTGGACACCCACATGCAAAACAAAATGAATCTAGTCACAGACCTCATACACGTCACAAGAATCAATTCAAAATAAATCATAGATATAAATGTAAAATGAAAACCTATAAAATGCCTAAAGATAACACTGGAGAAAATCTAGGTGACTTTGCGTTTGGCGACAACTTTTTAGGTACAACACTAAAAGCATGGAAGAAACAATTGATAAGTTAAACTTCTTTGAAATTAAAAACTTCTGCTGTGCAAAAGATATTTTAAAAAACGCTCAATGAAATGGAACATAGAAAATTTAAAGGAGAAAATCAAAGTTAGATTTTTGTAAAATTTATAAAATTAAACCTCTAGCCAGGCTGATGAAACAAAAAGAAATAATCATAAATTGTCAATATCAGAATTCAAAGAGGAACAAGTATAGGATTGGACAAAAAGTTCATTGGGGTTTTCTGTAAGATGTTAGTTCTTGTACATAATAAAGGGATGATAAAATATTTTATGTTTCTGCAAATAAATTCAACTACTTAAGTATAATGGAAAAATTCCTTGAAAAGCACAGCATACAAAAATGAGCATAAGAAGAAATAAAAAAACAGCACATTTGGTTAAAAAAGATTTTAAATATTAATTTATAACATTAGAATTTATAATATTAGGGAAGGTTTAATATAGGTTTGGGTCTGGGGATCGGAGACCTCAGAATCAGCTCTCTGACTTTACCAACAACCCAAGGCTGAGTTTCTTCATCTCGGGATTGATGCAGGCGTTTGTCTATAGGTCAACCCTGCCTTCTGGGTTTGCCTGTCCTCATGGCTCTCAACTCCCCTTTTAGCTCCACATCCTTTTTATGTGTATTGTCTGCTTCATTCTTGGAGTTTTCCTAATTTTCTAGTGAGCTCATCAGTCATAAAGCTTGTGTTTATTTTAAAAAATTCTAGTTGCATTTAACAGGATGATGCCCAAAAATATTCAGTCCATCATCTTGTGTGAAGCGTAAGCCTCTGTGTGTGTTTCAATGCTAACTGGGAATGGGTGCCAGGGATAAAATCTGGCTGAGCCTCTTTCAATGTTAAGCAAATTTGATGCACATAAAACAGACTATTGATGTGTGAATGTGTCCGTGTGTGATTGTTGAGCATGCGTTGGTTGTGTTACACAAATGAGACACGTGTTCACTTACCATCTTCTGGGTAAAACCATAGCACAGAATTAAAGACATGTGATCTCAGGAACTTTACAGCTTACTTGTTATTTTACTGTACCCAGTAGAAATTTTATTGTTATTTTTGTTATATTCAGTAGAAATAGTAATAGTATAAAGAAGAAAAGGAGTTTTTAGGAACGTAAAACTGACTTTAGAGATTTGCAAATGAGAGGAATTTTATGTTTACAACTTTCAAAAGGTATATTTCAAAACAAACAGTAACTTTTAAAATCATTTGGTTCCCTAACAAATAGAATGATGTTAAGACTTAAGCACTTCACAGAATCTCAAACGTTTAGTGCTGTCAGGCACTGTATTTTACAGGGGAGGCACAGTGTGTGATTCACCCACTAAATGCCAGTGGGTAAAGAACCACTGATTGTAACTATAATATAGGAGTCTTGCATTCCAGTCTAATGGTCTTTCTAAAAATTATCATTAAATTTTGGGGTATAATTAACAGTAAGCTACAGAATAAATTGCACATGCTAAACAGTAAGCAGTAAAAGAAATTGCACATTCCGTGCCATACACAAAATAACAGAGTTAGCAATCTGACAAACACCTGAATACACAATAAAATACACATCACTATTAGGATTAGGGCTTTGACCATGGTTGAATGTCTCTGAATTTCCATGTACTTTATAAAGCTCTCTTTGAAATCCTGTAATCTCTCCTCTGACTGCACAGTTCCACATTCAGACCCTGTTACTAGGCTGTACAACCTATTGCTGTAGTGGTCACCCCTTTTCGCCATCACTAGGCTCTCAGTCAAGGCCATTAGCTCCTTCACTTGGTCATCCCGACTGCTCCCTTTAGCACGGTTATTAAAGGCACACACTCGCCCCCCACACGCAGCCACCAGCTCGCTTAGGGCTTTGTTATCTGAGCCATGGATGTAATCCATCAGGGAGCCTCCCTTGAGGTCTTCCTTGTGGGTGAAGAGGACAATTGTGTGCCTCATGGCATCCTCTCCAAAGATCTCCTTTACCCTCTGCACAGCCCGCTGGTCCTCGGTGGTGAATCGGCCCAGCTGTGTCACCAGGAGCAGCACGTGGGGTCCTGGTGCGGAGAGTAAGTAGCACCTGTGTACCTCTTTGTACAGGGAATCAGAGGGGTCCTTCCCAGAAAACATGTCTGGTGTGTCAATAACAACCATCTCTCTGTCTCCCCAGCTTCCCCGACTTTTACTGCAGGTCTTCGTCAAGGGCTGGGCACTCAGCCTGGACTCAAATGCTTGCGTCCCCAGGATGCAGTTCCCTGCAGCACTTTTGCCGGTTCCGGTTTTGCCCACCAGAATGACTCTCAGCTCCGATCCTCTGGCATGTTGAGCTTGTTGGCTCTTTGTATATGGTCCTGCTAAGAGCAAGTTTACTTAGAAGAAAAAAGACAAATACCATATGATATCGCTTATATGTGGAATCTAAAAAAAATGATACAAATGAACTCATTTACAAAACAGGTATAGATTCACAGCCATAGAAAACAAACTTACAGCTACCAAAAGGGAAACAGGCAGGGGAGGGATAAATTAGGAGTTTGGGATTAAAATATACACACTACTATATATAGAATAGATAACCGACAAGGACCTACTGTATAGCACAGGGAACTACACTCAATATCTTGTAATAACCTACAATGGAAAAGAATCTAAAATTCTATTCATATATATGTGCGTGTGCGTGTATAACTGAATCACTTTGTTGTATACTTGAAACTAACAAAACATTGTAAATCAACTATATTTCAATTTTTTAAAAAAACTAAATGTGAAAAAAAAGCAAGCTTCCTTTTTTTTTTTTTTGACTGTGATGGGTCTTGGTTGCTGCGCGTGGGCTTTCTCTAGTTGCGGTGAGCAGGGGCTCAGCAGTTGTGGCACACGGGCTCAGTAGTTGTGGCACGTGGGCTCAGGAGCACCGGCTCAGTAGTTGTGGCACACAGGCTTAGTTGCTCTGCGGCATGTGGGATCTTCCCTGACCAGGGCTCGAACCCTTGTCTCCTGCATTGGCAGGCGGATTCTTAACCACTGCTTCACCAGGGAAGCCCTTACTTTGTTATTACCACACTGATCAAGCCAATGGTATATTTTTAATGATAAGGAAAAGTCTGGGAAAAGATACTCTCACAATATATTGTATTTATAAAATAGAAGCTAACTCTATTATCAAATAAAATAATGGTTTTTAAAACTCTAAATTTCTCTAAGTCTGCAGGGCATTGCCATGTTGGCTCCTAGAAAAACATACTTGGAGGTGAGCTAGAATTAGGAACATACATTGTCATTCAAAACTTGCCTATATCACCCAGTTCTGGCCCTGTAAAAGGCAAATTTTCTGGAGATGAGAGACTTGTAGCCAAGACTGTGGGTTCCATCTCCAGGTGGGGAAAGTAACCTGACTGTTCCAGGGCCAGAGATGGCTCCTCTGACTGTGGCTGGGCAGAGGTGTGGTCCCGACCACCAGTGAAATGGTTGGACCAGGAAAATACTGAAATGAGCATTGTGAAATGATTCTCTCCAGTGAAGAAACTGCTGCTCGCTTATACTTTGCTTCAAGAGGATAGCATGATTTTTATGCAAAATAGGCACAGAATGGGTAAAACAGGCACACACAGGAAGTCACTTTCTTACCAGAGTGACTGCATTCCTTTTGGCCCATGGCAGTTCCTGAGGGACAGAGAGACCAGAGACCAATTAAAAAACTATCATTTTTGAGCTACGACTCATGAGAGAACCTTATATTTCTAGAGCACGTTCACAACCATGCCTCATTTGTCTACAAAAAGCTGAGGAGGTGGGTGGAAAGAAGTACTATCTCTATTTTACAGAGAAATTTAGTCACTTGCCCAGAGTCAACCCAGTGAGTCAGAAAATGGGTTTCGCTTGTCGCCCCACCTACTTCTTCTTATCTCCATGCCCACCTCTCCTCCACTTTCCCTCCTCTCTGCAGGACCTCCCTGCCCACTCTTGCTTTCCGTGGCCACACACCTTCCCTTCCTTCTGCCTCCTTTCTAGGTCTGCCTTGGGTCCCAGGTTCAGACTGCTCTTTCCTTCGCTCCTTCCCCACCTCACCCAACCCCTCCCTCCACGCTGAGTCCTTGCTGAGAGGCTCAATGAATTAAGAACACGACTCCAGAAAAGTACACTGTCCTTTAAACCAGAAATACACTTCATTTGATCCGTTAATTACTTGAATTTTCCTCTTTCCATGAAGAAGCCTTGCCATTTAGTTCCTTTTCCTACACAGAGAGAAGTAACTTAAAACTGGCAGCCTGTACCAAGCGACAAGGCAGAGAAAATGCATGAGTTAATGACCAAATTCTTCCCAGTTAGCACTTTTTATTGGCTCTATGCAGAGGAAGCTCTCTTTGCCAGTAATGGGTAATCTAAATTCCATGAAGTTTATAGGTCCTGTAAACTGGCTTCACTTAAGCCAAATGCCATCACTCTAAATTGTTTCCCTGAAAATAGGGCAAACTTGTTTAAAAAATTTTTCTTTTTCAAGCATAGCCTGGGAGCTAGAAATCAACACTGCAGAACTTTCGTGAGTGTGGGCTTACCTGAGTTACTGTTGAAAGAAACAGAAGCCTCCGTGTTCAAACCTGTGACTTGCCAGTTCAGCTTGAAGAGAAAAAAAAAAAAAACAACCACGAATATCTAATCCGCTTCTTCTTCCTCTCCTGAATCTTCACCGAGCTTCCCCACTGCAAGCGAGCCCCAGCACATGCCTGTGTCTGAAATTCTCTTTTTAAAAATAAACAGTTAAAATGGCAACACTTAACGAGTAATTTGTTGTCATGTGGACTGTCTTTTCTCAATAGTGAAGAAAGCCAATGTTTGAATCATTTAAACTGGACAGGAAAAAGAGGGGCGCCAGGGATGCTGGTAGATTTGCTTGCTTCCCACCCGGGCTGCGTCCCCGCAGTTACAGGTTTGCCTGAATGAACACCCCTCAACTCCCCCCAGGAGGAATGACACCTCATCCACACCGCAGCAGTGACTGTCCTAAAGGCAAGTGCCGCTGGGCTGGGGGGCAGAAAGAGCGTGGGTGTGAGGGGCACAGGACAGGGCACTGTGCAGAGCGGGGAGGGTACAGAAAGGGGAACCCGGGAGAAGCCCATGTCTGTCTGACTGTAACAGTCATGTCCATCAGCGCATTTGGAAATAACTCACTCGTGGTTTCCCTGCTTTTCCTTCCTGCCCAGCTCTGCAATGTCAGGGAGGCACCCCTGGGAAGCAATGATCTAGGCAGTGTCTACAATAATAATCTGAGTCTCTACATTCAGGAAGAATGACCCAAGGGGTTAAAGCTGAAATCACTCAAATGCTTTTATTCCCTTATTTATATGACGTTCACCACAGCAGGGGCAGAGAAAATGTGGGACTTAGATAGCCTTTAAATATCCCAGATTAGTAGTGATGCACTTTGCTTTCTCTCCCAACCACTGATGAGAAAAAATCACAGGTCCCGACCTCATTATAAGAGAGGTTGGGAAACGCAGTGGAGTCCCGGGACACGGGTGGACACCACTGCTTTGTCACACACTAACTATTATCACTGTTTTGCATTCTTCCACATCCTTTGCTATGCAGTCTTCTACTTAATATCAGTAATCTCTTCCTAAAAACAAACCATTCTGTGTCAAAGTACTAACGGACCTATTTCTTATTGTTTTATATGAAAACATATAATGCAATATCAAATTCAAAGCCCATCAATTTTCTAAATCACATGTAAAATTCACTAAAGTACCTACATAAAAACATTGTTTTTAGAATAAAAGCTTAAAATATTGCTCTTTTGAATAACCAAAATATTTTTGGTTTATAAAAGAAAGTTATTGGTTAAGTATCCTGACAAATAACTCAATTAAAAAATGGGCAAAGCCCCTGAATAGATATCGTTTCTAAGAAGACATACAAATAGCCAACAAGTACATGAAAAGGTGCTCAACATCACTAATTATCAGGGGAATGCAAATCAAAACCACGATGAGATATCACCTCACACCTGTTAGGATGGCTATCATCACAAAGACAGGAGAGAAGTGTTTGTGAGGATGCGGAGAATTCACATGGTGGTGGGAATGTAAATCGGTATAGCTACTATGGAGAACAGTATGGAGGTTCCTAAAAAAATTAAAAATAGAACTACTGCATGATCCAGCAATCTGTCTTCTGGGTATGCATCCAAAGAAAACAAAATCAGAATCTTGAGGTGATACTTGCACTCCCATGTTCACTGCAGCATTATTCACTAGTCAAGATATGGGAAAAAAATCCGTGTCCATTAATGGATGAATGGATAAATATGTCTAAGCTGTATGTAATGGGATATTATTCAGCCATGAGAAAGAAGGAAATCCTGTTATTTGCAAAGACATGGATGAAACTTAAGGCATATGCTACGTGAATTAACTGAGAGAAAGATAAATGCTCTATAAACTCACTTATAATTGGAATCTAAAAAGAAAAAGTGGAACTCATGGAAACAGAGAGTATAATGGTGATTGATTACCAGGGGTTGGAGGTTTGGGGAGATGCTGGTCAAAGGGTAAAAGCCTTCAGTTATGAGATAAATAAGTTGTGGGGATTTAATGTACAGCCTGGCGACTATAATGCTGCCGTGTATATTTGAAATTTGCTAAGACAGCAGGTCTTAATCATTCTCACCCCATACACAAATAAGGTAACTATGGGAGGTGATAGATGTGGTAATTAACCCGATTGTGATCATCATTTCACAAAATGTACCTATGTCAAATCATCAAGTTGTACACTTTAAATTTCTACAGTTTTATTGTCAACTGTACCTCAATAAAGCTGGAGGAAAAAAATAAACATTTTAAAAATAAAAAATAAAGATAGACAGCAGGGGAGGATGTGGAACAATCAGAAATCTGCATTGTTGGTGAGAGTGTAAAGTGTTCCAACACTGTGGGAAAATGTCTGGCAGTTTCTATGTCTTTCACTAGAATATTATGTCTCTCTTTATGTAGAGCACACATATTTCTTACCAAGTTTATTCCTTAGAACTTAAGTTTTTGTGTTGCTATTCTGTCATAATTTCCCCTTTCACTCTGTTTTCTAAAGGGCTTCTATTTTGTATGGAGGAATAAAATAAATTTTAAAGAATTCATTTTATAGCCAGACAATTTACTTTTTTCAGTATTTCTAAAAATAGTTTTTCATTTCCCTTTGATTACCGTGGGTGTCTGGGTTTATCCTAGACTCAGTTGCAGGTAGTGATAGGTGTCCCTCACTGTCCAAACTCCCACAATTTGAACATTTGCTATAAACAGTTTTACCCCAAATTCATTATCTGAATTGCAAATCCATTACAGCAAATCCGACTGTGCATACTAGTAAAAATGATCACATTGCATGTGAGGCTGGGAAAGAGGATGTAGAGTGAACTGCGGTCCTATCTCAGCTGCTTCCTGACAGGATCCTGTCTCCTGCCCATGTTGCTTAGCTATGTTTTTAATTGTTGGAATCATCTTCTCCGCATCATTCCACGAAAGGTTAAATATACATTATGAATTCAAGGTACACTCACAAATTAAAAGAAGACAAATACGTAATTTAAAACATGTTTATGTACTGATTAGAGTTGCTTAGGAGAGGTTTGATGCTTGAAAAGATACATGCATCCCAATGTTCCTAGCAGCATTATTTACAATAGTGAAGATATGGAAGCAACCTAAGTGTCCATCCACAGATGATGGAGAAAGAAGATGTGGTGTATATACACAATGGACTATTACCCAGCCATAAAAAAAGAATGCTGCCATTTGCAGCAACATGGATGGACCTGAGAGTATTATGTTAAGTGAAGTCAGTCAGTCAGAGAAAGACAAACACTGTATGTTTTCAATTATATGTAGAATCTAAAAGAGATGCAGGTAACAAACAGGTGGTTACCAGAGGGGAGAAGAGCAGGGGGAGGGACAAGATAGAGGAAGGAGATTAAGAGGTACAAACTACTAGGTATAAAATAAACAAGATACAAGGACATGATGTACAGCACAGGAACTATAACCAGTATTTTATAATAACTTTAAATGGCATATAATCTGTAAAAATTTTGGATCACTATGTTCTACACCTGAGACTAATATAATGTCGTAAATCAACTCTCCTTCAATTTAAAAAGAGAAGAAGAGAAAAAGAAAAGAGGTTTGGTGGAGGGTGGAGGGAAATCAAAGACCAGTCACAATGGCTGTTCAGTGGAGGTGAAAGTGTGTGGGGTGAACTGGTGAAGCAGGGAAGGAACGATGGACGCCTGACTTTCAAAGTTTCACCAAAGTGATG
Source organism: Balaenoptera physalus (assembly GCF_965194825.1). Lineage (NCBI taxonomy): Eukaryota > Metazoa > Chordata > Mammalia > Artiodactyla > Balaenopteridae > Balaenoptera > Balaenoptera physalus. The sequence goes on along the minus strand of NC_138887.1, from coordinate 118,349,600 downwards.
GGTGCAAAACAAAAACTCAGTGAACAAACAAATAAACCCCAACAAACAAACAACAAAAGACCCAACCTGGATCTTTTCAAAGAGGCTGGATTGAGCGACTTGTCTACTGAAAAGTGTGAGGAACTGTTAGCTTTACATTGCAAAGAACTAGCTGCCGAAGACCTAGTTCCAAAGGATGCTCAGAGTTGTAAGAAGGGTCATCTCATGGAATAACTGTAAAGATTAATGGCTAAAAAAGTTTTAAAATATTTATTTAGGCTGCACTGAGTCTCAGTTGCGTCATGCGGGCTTTTTAGCTGCGGCATGCGAACTCTTAGTGGCAGCATGCATGAGGGATCTACCTCCCCAACCAGGGATCGAAGCCAGGACCCCTGTATTGAGACTGCGGAATCCTACCCACTGGACCACCAGGGAAATCCCTAATGGCTAAAATTTTAATTTAAAAAGTTTTAAAGACATTTTACATCAAACAAAAGACATCAACAGAAGCATTCCACTAAAAGATGCAATTACCAGCAGTGTTACATTACAAAAAAGAGGTATATGTGCAAGCAAGGGAACCCAAAGAGATGTCTATTTCAAGTTTTCTTCCATCACATTGCTTTGTCTATGGTTTCAAATGATGGCTCACAATCATCTCCTTCTGGAACATCTCGTATCATGAGGTAAAGATAGTTGTCAGCTCCTTGGAATTGGACATGGACATACCTCAAATGTGGACTGTTCTACCCACGCCTTCACCAGTTCATTCCCACACAAAGTCATCCCCACTCAGTAGCCACAGTGACTGCTCTTTGATCTGCTTCCTCTCTCAGTGGACAAAGGTGACAATAATCCCTTTAAATTCCTCTGACTTTACATTACTATTGCGAACTCAGGAATCAAAACCACCAGGAGGAAAGTAATCACCTTGGTGAAGGTGTGAAGAAGCCATCTGGAACATTCCAGCCCCAAAAGATGCAACAGGGAGGAATCAAGGAACACAGTTGACCAGCAGGGAGGCACAGAGGTGTGGAGCTAGGCCTGGGTCCCCACCAACTGAAGCCCCAGTCTGCATGAAGAAGAGGCAGGGGAAAACTTCTGTGCTCTCCTCGACTTCCTGAAGCACAAAATCATGAGCATAATAAAACTGCTGTTTTTTGCCACTGAGTTTTGGAGTGATTTGTTATATAGCAATAGATGATTGGATCACCTGAATAGATTCCTAGAAATGGAATTGCTAGACAATTGGTAGATGCATTTGTAATTTTGATAGATATTACTGGATTGTCCACAATAAAAATTTTAACCAAACTAGTTACACCAGCATTTTGTTAATTTCCCCATATCCTTGTTCATGATTTTATCTGCCAATCTGATCAATGAAAACTTGTATTCATGTGATTTTTTATATGCATTACTCAACATGAATGTGTTCGAGTTATTTTTCATATGTTAAAGAACTATGTCTTTTTTCATTATCCTCTCATATGTTTGTTACTCATTTTTAAATTCTGCTGTTAATCTTTCTGATATTGATTTGTAGAAGTTCTTTATGTGGCCGAAAATGATCATTTTACCTCTTCCTCTTGGAGTTTTGAAAAAAACCATCCAATTTTGTCCACTGTTAGTTTATTGTGGCTAGTATCCAGAAGAATGTTCAACAATCCCAATATAGTAGGCCTCCTTAACTTGTTTCTCACTTTTGTGGCAATACCTCAATGCTTCCAGTTAAATAAGGTGTGGGCTTTGAGGTTGAGATGGAAATTTTTATTATTTTTAAAAAGTAAGCAGTTATTAGATGCTGAATTTTACCAAATTACCTTCCAACACTAAGGTGATAATTGGATTATGTTGCTCCACAGCTTTATAATACATTAAATTATATGAAAATATTTCCTGATATTGAACCTTCTTTGCATATTTGGGACTAATCTTTCTCATCTAAGTTATCGCTGGCTTCTATTTGATAACAGTTTATTTAGAATTTTTGCATTTCTTCATGAGTGATCTTATTCATTTCTAAAACAAAGAAAATTCTTTTTCCGTTGATTTCCCTGGTCCTAGCTGTATCTGGTTTGGGGTCTCATTTTCCTTCCAAACGTATCAACCATGGTGTTTTTCTCGAATAGATACTTGCACTCCAGAAGAATTCTGGTTCTATCTTTTAAGAAAACAAGATTTTTACCATCACTACCTTTCACCATCACCTCTTCCTTTCTTCGGCAAGCCTGACGTTGAACAAAGACTATAGCATAGTGAATGTTATGAAGGAAAATGCCAGGGTGCCATTGGGTATGTATAAAGGATAAACTAATCTAATGGGAGGGGGGTAGCCGGGAAAGACTTCTGAGAAAAAGTAAAATTGTTTGAGCTGAACTTGAAGAGTGAGTGAGGAAAGGGACTGGAGGTGTTTCCAGGAATAAGTAGCAGCATATTCCAAGGCAAGTGACAGCATGGAACTCTCAGGTATTAAGGAAGGCAAGGATGGCTAGAACCTAGAGGCAGGAAGTCAGATTGTGTAGAAATGAGGCTGGAGATTGAGGCAGGCATTTGTCAAGTCTGGATCCTGAATGTTTTCTTGCAAAACGATGGAAACTCACTCTGAGATTGACTTGGGGTCATAGTGCCATGGCCCCGATTGTGAGTTATGTGAAGAATGGATTCGAAGGCCTTGTCCCCTACCCTGCTTTACACCATCTGCATTTGGGTATCTTATTTGGGGTCCTCCTCAAAGTCCTCTCTCACATCCTCTGCCTCCCCACCCACCCCACCCCCTCAGTGCACGGAAACAGAACTATTGTGGTTCAAGTGAGCTGGAGAAGGACCGTGGCTGTGAGCCTTGAGGTGAGCCCACTGAACTCTCTGCCCCAATCTATTTCCTAACACCCTCCCCAGTGCTTAGCACCCTGTCAGCCCTTCATTTCCTTTCCAACCACTTCCTGCATAAGACTTTCATTTTTCACTTCTCGTTCTAAGTTCAACTATGTCTTGAGAAGAACTTGGTGTCTGGGTGTTTCTTTTTAACCAAGAGTGAAAAATAACTGTTTGCGATTCTGTCTGTGAAAGGAAACCACAAGACCCCGAGCTGCTCCTGAGGCAAGCTCCACCCTGCCAGAGGGCAGAAAGCCTATTTATCTGGTATGATCTGAAGGGACTGAAATCCCCTCTGCCAAACATCAGCTGCAGCCCACTATCCTTGAACTGTCACTGCTCTCTTCTGAGTAAAACTCTTGCACCAGGAGGGTGCTTAGGCAAAGAAAACAACACACAGGGAGAGACTTAGAAGGATGTCAAAGGGGCTTGAAGTAGTTCAAGCGAAGAGTTAAAGCTTCAAGTCCTCAAACACCAGGTATAGGCTGGAAGGTTCGGTTAGTGTAGCCTATGACCCATTGCTCTCAGCTGTGCAGGATATTTTAAAAGAGATGGACACCTCAGATCTAACTTGCTACCAGGTCCTGGGTTTGAATATTATCCACTGAAATTGTAGAGATTGTTCTATTTGCTCTAGTTCTAACTTCCTGTCTTCCACCTGTCCCCCCAAACTGCTCCGTCATTTTTAGTTACCCAGGGCCCATCAGTGACCACCGATGACCAAAAGACATCCTCCGTATACTCAATGGGGTTTTGGAATCTGACCGTTTCAATTCCTGTTGGGCCATTAACCAGCTATGTGTCCTTAGGCAATACTGACCCTAATTTCCTTCATCTTCAAATGGGAAAAAACTTAAACTACTGATAGGATTGTCAGCATTAAATGGAAAAATATATGTAAAGCATGTAGCCCCAGCACCTAGCACCGTGGTTTCCAAGCCTTAGCCTGCATCAGAATCGCCTGAAGAACTTGGGAAAACACATAGGGCTAGGCAACATCCCTGGAGTTTCTGAATTAGTAGAATTTGGGTGGAGCCTGAAAAGTGGGAGTTCTAGCAAGTTCCCAGGTGATACTAATGCTACTGGCCCAAGGACCTCACTTTGAGGACTACTGCCCTAGGGCATTGTCATCATTTTTATTGTTGAAGTTGGGTTACCATCATGTGCCCTCTACCCAACTATAAACAGAAGTAGGGGCTTTATCTCTGAGGCACCTTAACTTTCTGGCTTTCTCCCTACATAGGACATCTAGGACATTTCCTGATTGCCCAAAGCACTTCTACATTTTGTTTCTTTTAGGTTCATCTCAGATGAGAGGGTTCAATGCTGACTTTCTCACCCAAAACCTTTACATTTCAGATGTGCTTTGTCTATCCCGTTTATGGTCTCCCGTTAGCTGATTTAATCCGAGGTGAAAGACCTTCTATAGAAAATGCCTTAGCCGAGTGGTTCTGGGATTTTACCTTGCATCAGACTCACTTGGAGGGTTCGTGAAAACACAGATTGCTGGACTCCCGGAGTTTCTGGTTCGGTAAGTTTGGGAGGGAGCCCAGGTCTTTGCATTTCTAACGAGTTTCCAGGTCATGCTGCTGCTGCTGGTCCGTGGCCCACACTTTGAGCAGCGCTGGCCCAGTACACAGTAAGTCTGCAAAGTAGCTCATCGGGGTAGTTTCCGTGACTCTGGGGATCAGAGTAGGTGGCCATATACATAAACAGTAAGTAGAGTCAGATGTCTCTGATGTGCCTGTCGTGCGTCAGAGGATGATGTAAGGGAAAAATGAAGACACCAACGTGGCTTCATCTCTACAGGTGTCCTCATGTATTGATGAGAAGACAAGGACTGACACCTGTGGAGAAGAGGCGGCCAAGGAGGGAGTGTCTGATTGACAGGGGAGGAGGATGATCAGTGATCTCCAGTTGCCGTGCAGGAGGTCAGAGAGGAGGTTTTCTCTGAAGGATGGGAGGATGGGGTACGTGGAGAGCTTTGGGGACAAACAGACAGGTGGGAGGAAATGGCATGAACGATGGTTTGAAGGTAGAAGTAAGCATTGCATGGGTGGGAAAAAGTGCACAGGTGAACTACGCTACGTGGTGGCATGAACTACGCTACCATGTAATTACTTCTGGCTGAACACTGCGTTTCATATCTTCTTCTCATTTAATACTTAACAGCCACACTGGGAAGTAAAGATTATTATCTCCATATCTAAAGAAGTAAAAATAATATTCAGAAAATTGAATAACTTGAACAACGTTGCTTAGAGAATGAGTTTGGGGCCGGAGCGGGGAAGGGAACTTTCAGGACCCCAAGCCTATCGCTGTGTCCTTTATAAGGTAGCAAAATAGAAGGAGATGGGGCTGCGAAGAAAGTTTGCAGCCTGATGTAAATCTGTCAATTCCAGGCCAAGAAGTATGAACTGTGACCTATAGTGGGGGGTCTCTTGAGCAACAGACACATGAGAAAGCTGAGTTGCATAATCTTGATTTGGTACATGGAGATTAAATTAAGGAAGTGAAACTGGGACAAGAGGGAAGTTACGATCTATCTCCATGAACTCCCATTTTCCTCTCCCTTCCTCTTTTTTTCTTACTCCGCCCAATCCTGTGTTACCCAGTAACAGTCTCTTTCACTTCCTCTCCTTCTTTCTTGCACAATGTCTTTTTTTTTTTAACTGAAGTATAGTTGATTTACAATGTTGTCTTAGTTTCAGGTGTACAGCAAAGTGATTCAGTTATACATACATATATATTCTTTTTTCAGATTCTTTTCTGTTATGGGTTATTACAAGCTACTGAATATAGTCTCCTGTGCTATACAGTAGGTTCTTGTTGGTTATCTATTTTATATATAGTAGTGTCTATCTGTTCATTCCAAATTCCCAATTTATCCCTCCCCCCTTTCCCATGTTTGGTAACCATGTTTGTTTTCCATGTCTGTGAGTCTGAATCTGTTTTGTAAATAAGTTTATTTGTATTTTTTTTAGGTTGTACATATACATGATATCGTATGATATTTGTCTTTCTCTGTCTGGTTTACCTCACTTAGTATGATAATCTCTAGGTCCATCCATGTTGCTGCAAATGGCATTATTTCATTCTTTATTTTATGGCTACGTGGAATTCCATTGTATATATGTACCACATCTTCTTTATCCATTCATCTGTTGATGGACATTTAGGTTCACAATGTCTTTTTTAACACTCTTGACAGCAGTTCCTTACCCCACTACATCAGGGAGTCTGAAGTACCCAATCTTAGGAGAACACACTTCCCTTCAATCCTGGTTTCCGGTCTTGACAGATTCCAGAATTGATGAGTCTGAGGGTCGCAAAGAGTAGAGCAGAGACACTAGCTTTTCTGGAAAGGCCATTCTAGACTCTGCCCGGGCTGCTCCTTAGAGAGTGCTGCAACCGAAGTACACACATACACACATACATACATACACACACCCACCTACTGTGGTGCTCAGCCCCCAGCCTGTTCCCAGCCTCTTCTGCTTTCAGGTCTTACCCTTTCTGAGGATTAGCACCTCTGTGGAGGAATTTGCTTCAGAGGTTAATTTGTTCTGGACACTGGGTCATGATTTCCTTTTCCAAGAGATGGAGGACATTTCAGGGAGCAGGCAGACTGTTAAGCTAGGGTGGTTAGAGATGGTTGCAAGGCCCCCTTTCCTATAAACGTGACCCGCTGGCAGTGAGACACACTCACACAATGACAGGAACTTGAATTCCTACCTGGAGAACTATACTGGGGTTAACAAAGGGGAGTGTATTAACTCCAAAAGCCCTTGTTCTACTGCATTAAGATATATAAGGGCTTTTTTCTAGACTTTCCCTAAAATCGTCTCCGCCTCTTCCTACTAATACATTAGATCTTCCCTCTCTGAGTGTCACCACAGTACTCATTATGCCTGTGAGTTGCTTTAGGGCTTTCCCATCAGCTCAGCGTTGCTGGTTTTCCCCTGTGAGCCCACTCAGTGTTGGACTTTCCCACTGTCACCTCAGTACTTGTGCCTCCTGTTAATACACAAGTAGAGTGAAGAGAACACGGGTTGAGGGCAGAAGATGAAGACTGTGGGCATCAGGCTGCCACTGTGGTTTATGGGCAAGACCCATAAGGCCTCTGAGCGTCATTTGTTTATGGCTAAAATTAGGGTTGTGGCCAATGATCTAAGGCCTCTTCCTACTGTGACATTAAAGCTCCCCAATACTTCTGACCATATCCAGGGAGCCTGAGACCCCGGCTCACCCAGGAGCACGGTCCCCAGCTCACAAACCCATCAAAGCTGACTCGATCCTCAGAGAGCCGGTCGGAATGCAGTTGTCACTCTGCAGGGCTGGTTCAGAGACAAGCGATCCCTGAACAGGTGGGCGTAGTTTGGTAAATGTTCACCATCAGCTGTTCATGTTAGGAGTTAGTGACCGAATCTGTCAGCCACGTTTCTGGGTGATATTGCTTACTGGCACTTTGGGCAATAGCCGTTCCTTTGGTATGTGTTTGTTTTTATTCTTGTCCTTGTTTAACCATTTAAAAATGTTAATGGTCCTTTCCATTTCTCACTTGAGCCTCATGAAATAAGACAGTGCAAAAATGGGCAAATATCCCCAGAAGACCAGACAACAGAATCCTTCATAGCCAGGTGGGACTACGGGGTGCAATTTTCCCCATTCAGCACCTCACCACTCAACCTTCAAGCCTGCATGTCAAGTTTGACTGGAGGGAGTAATGCCTTCGTAAGGTTTCCTTAGGGTCATGTGGGTGAGATGGCTCTCCTATCACTCGGAACAGAGATCCAAACCTGACCTCCTCGTGTGCATTCATTTCTCTCAGGCCCATTCCTTTCTCCCCCTCACACCCCGTGCTCCGTTCCCTACAACCATGTATCTTGTATTAGTAAATAGTTCACATGTGCTAAACCAGGGGTTTGTGGAGTCATAATTAATAAAACCCTAAGCAAGTGATTCCTAAGAGTTAAAAATGTAAGCACTGGAGCATATTTGCAGAAGAGTTACTTTTGAGGGTGAAGGGGGCAGATCAAAAAGTTTGGCTCTCAAATCCTGCAGTAATCCTATATTGTCTTAATGCTATAGATGACTTGTTGTTAGACTGAAATCAGAATTATCAACTATAAAATGAGAAACACATTAACATTCATTTACATTACTCTCTTACGCAAGACCTAACCTCGTTTTACACATGGTTAAAATCATCAAACTTTACAAGGTCTCTGTTCAACTGTAACCTTCTCTTGCTGATGGTACCCTCTTCCATTTTTGAACACCTTATTTAGATTCTCCTTTTGGTAGAGAAATCCTGAAATATGAGCCCTTTTGTCTGTTTTCTGCTTTACACATCAACAGCCAGCAAATTTCTTCAGATCTGCCTACTTGCCAAGTATCTTCTTCTTGAAACTCTTATTCAGTTCCTTCAATATTTTCTGTATAGTTATTTTATACACTTTAAAAATATTCTTTGCTACACTCCCCTGAATACTCCAAATTGTCAGTACCATCCAAGATCTAGTCCCTGAATTGGCTATGTGTTTCTATGTGTTGTCTGCTCAACACAAACAGTTGGCAGTATAATTTCCTGTCGGATCTGGGCTTCTGATAATAAAGTCTGGGTTAAAGGGGCTTATTTTTGATGAAAGCTTTTTTGCATCATTGGTTCGTCTTCAGTGTTAGCTCACAGAAAATTTCCAGGTTAATATACAGTGAAAATATCCTGTTTTTTAACACCTCCAGTCTGTTCTTCTAAATTTATTTTTGGAAGAGCTATCATTTAAGAATTTTTAAAATAATTATTCAGCTGGTTTTAGGGCAGGATTCTAGCTTGTCAATGTCACTTTGGTTCCTGCCCATAATGCCTTGTTGCCAATATTATTTAGAATACTAGTTGTTTTCTGGACAGTTAAGGAGAACATATGTAAAATAGAAGCCTGGACTAGACATCAACTCCATAACCAACTGTGTGACCTTAATACATCCTTCGAACCTCAGGTTCCTAATATTTTAACAGAAATTGTAATATCTAATTGGACCGTATCACAGGGATCGTGGAAGAACAATTAAAACAATGGAGGTAAGAGAATTTTCCAAAATATGAATTGCTTCATGGAGAAGGATAACTAGAAAAGTGGTAAAGATGATGATGGTGACACTGTTGATATTCTTTGCCTTCATCACCATCTTCTGCAACATGGTAATTTGGGGATCCCAAAGCCTGGAGAAAGCAATCCAAATTAGAAGAAATTTTTAGGAAATAGATAGAATACCACTGATCATGGAATGGGACATTGTAGAATGTGTTCCACGGCTCTGTGATGAGAACTCCCATACCTTGGCTTGTGACCAGGACCAGCCGTGGGAGAACTCTCTAGAACATCTGGCTTATCTTTTCATCCTCCTTTCTGCACTTCTATTCCTGATGGCAACACCTCATCTCCCAGTCTTCATCCCTGAAAACCCAGAGCTCACAAGCTCTCTTTTGGTGTCCTGGTTCCCAAAGAGAGAGGGTGTGGAAACCATTGTTAGGGCACCTGAGGTAGCCTTTCTAGAACGAGATGGCTCTGGAAGAGAGAGGGAGCCTGGTCTGGACGTCCTGAGGCTTTGATCAGAAAAACTTGGATGTTGAGGCCAAGAACGGACCTTAATACATTATTGGAACCTCAGTTCAGGAAGTCCTGGGGACCTGGCGCCGTGAGAGGAGAGGAGGCCCGGGGGACTGTGTGGCGGGCAAGGGGTCCTGGCTAGACTGTAAGGTGGGAGGGATGGGGCATGGGTGCAGTGGGGGCAGCCCAGAGAACAGGATCCACGCTCCAGACCAGCATTTCTCACCTTACAACTTTTCGCCCGTGGCTACTCTTTGTCGGCAAGTTCATATCTCACAAGGGACACTGAGGCCATGGTGTCAACACAAAACAGTCCTCATGAGCAAGGTGCTTCCTGCAGTAGTCAGTGTAAAGTCATGCCTCTGCTCACAGACAGGACCGGCTCTGTCCATGTCACCCTATCCCTCCCCTTTCCATTTCATCCCATTTTATCGCATTCCTTATACAGCTCTTCACCAGGCACCTTCTGTGTGTTCAGCTCTGTGCAGTGGTGTTTGTAAGAGAAGACCTCAGTCTAGGGGGGTGGATGAGTCTCATGTACAGGGCATAAACACAGGATAAAATAAAGCGGCAACACACGTAAGGACCCAGAATGCATGGAACAGAACTCAAGGGCTAGGGGAGGAGAACAGCAGGAAGCTGGCCTGGATTACAGGGGACGGGCGGGTGAGGTGAAAAGGCAGCTGATAGTTCTTCAGGGAGCAGGGCCCTGCTGGCGGCTCTGAGAATCTGAGACTTGAATCCCCCTTCCCTTCCTTTCTGCACATCACCCTGCCCTGGCCCTGCAGGAGGGGCTGAAGGGAAAGCACCTCAGTTAGAAGAGCTGTGAAGTTCAAGTCAGTGTTGTGTGACTAAACCAGGGCCTCCACCCCTTCCCACACTGCATATGTCCTTGAACTACATTTAGGTCTTCTTCTAATTTATAAACTTCTCATTGAAATTTTAAAGATACATCTGAATTCAGGGAATTCATGTTTTATCAGAAATCAGAGCAGAGTAGTTTGTAATTCCCCTAATGAATGAAACTATATTGAGAACTGAATAACAATGAAAAAATAAAAACTTTTGGATTAAGCTATAGCAGTATTTAGAGGGAAATTCATAATCTTACATATGTATACTTGAAAATAAAAAGCAAAAAAATTAAAAAGGAGAGCAGAGTAAAACCAAAGAACAGAGAAGAAAGGAGATAATAAAGAAAGGAACAGAAATTATTGAGATATAAAAGAGCACAAATGAGCATATCAAAATTTAAAAACTAAAGCTGATTCTTTGGACTGACTAATAAAGTTCTGCTAATACGGATCAAAATCAAAAAGAGAGTGAACACAATAAAAATACTAAGCATTAAAAAAAAGAATGTAACTATATATTCAAAGGAGATTTTAAAAATTTTAAGAGAATTCAATGAATAAATTTATGCCAATAAATTTGAAAATATAGATGAATGGATAATAAAAAAAGATAAATAAATAAACTATAGAATTTCAGGTAACAAAGAAAACAATGGCATTATTAATCCCATGGGAAGAAATACTTTCTTGCTATTTCCCAAACTGTATCCTTTAAATATTTGATTCCTTTAAAATGTTTTAGGAATATAGACCTACTCTAAACAAGACCAATGTGTTAAGAAACATACCAGAGACTATGCATCCATATTCAACAATTACTTTATTTTAACACAGTTTTGTTTTGTTTTGTCAGATTATTACCAACACTCAAATCTGTCCCCTTTGAGCTAAGGCATGCGATCTAACCCTCTTTCCCCTTCTCACAATACATCTGGAACTCTTCCGGTAGCACGCACCTTAGAGTGAGGGATGCCAAAAGAGAATCAGTCTGTTTATTTTATGGCTACCTCTTACAGCTTTACCATTGACCCTAATCACCAGACTGGGGCATTTTTGAAACCTAAAATTCATTCCCAGGTCAAGCTGTGATCCCAGAAAGCAGTCAAAAGTTTTGCTGCAGACACACCACAGGCTTGGCATGACAAGACTCCTACACAGGTATATTTTACTGGTCAGATCTGAGAGCCCCTGATGCCTGTGGCTGGACTTTTGGTTGGAGGTGGCAGCTGCTCAGATCGGGCCAGGCAGAGAGGGATCCAGGAGCCAAATTCCCTCATCTAGTTCTCTAGCTCCCACAGATCCTCTGCTGCCCGCCCCACTGGTGGGGCCTGAGAGAGAGACAGAGAACAATGGAGTCCACTGATGTGGTCCCCGGCAGGGCCAAAGAAGGATGGAAAAGGGAAGAGAGTGGATCTGCAGGGGGAACTGGCACGTTTCTGACACAGAGCTATTTGAATTTATAGGCAGGAGAATTTTAAGTTGGCACCTAGAAAAGGAAAGCGGAGAAAAATAAGAGACTTGGGCAATTGTTTTTTGAAATGGGCCTTTGGAATTATTGTTTATTGGAGGATATTACAAATGTTGTTATTTGTCTCTTTGTTCATTTGTTGAATGAACAATATACTGAAATAGATCAAAGGATCTATAGTAAAAAGTAAGTTTCCTCCCACCCTGATCCCCAGAATCTGAAGTTCCTTTCCCCAGCGGCAAGTGCAGTGGCCAGTGTTTAAAGACATATTTTGTATATATGCATACACAAACATACATCTTGTACTAGTTATCCACTGCTGTGTAACAAATTACCCCAAAACTTAGTGGCTTGAAACAACAAACATTTATCAACTCATGTCTCAGAAACCAGAGAACAATGCTGCTGGGGTAACTGGATAATTTACTGACAGTTACAAAATGCTCACAAGGGGCCTGTGTAATGTGCTTCACAGGTAGTGTCAACACTCAATACGGGATGCATTTTGGCCTTCAAATTCCTTCCATCTGAGTCTTAAAACCATGGCCAGTGAACAAGGGCTCAAACTTAGCAATTTTGTAATTTCTTAAATTTGTTGGTGTTTGTGGGGAGGGGCAGGCATGGAGAGTGGTCGGGAGTGAGCTGGAGAGATGCTTCACTAACCATAGTAAATTGCGAAAAAATAGTTACTTCCTGAACAAATGAAATACTTTTAAAAGCAAATTCATATCTCCATCACGTTTATGGCTAAAAATATTGTTTTGGGCCTCCTCCCTAACATTTCTTAGTTTTCTTCGTATGCCATCTTCAGTAATTTACTTTTTCTCTCTTTCTCCTGCATACGCTTCTTGCATGCCCAAGCACACTTCTCTTCCACTTTTTGGATTTCTATTTCTAACTGATCAGCGTAGATTTTCTTTAAGACTTCCTCCCGCCTTCTCAGGCTTTCCTCCGTGTCCTTCTATATGGCGTCAGAAAAGTAAGCCCCCTGGTTGTTCTGCACCATCTTCTCTATCAGCTCCACCAGCTCCCGCACCTGAGCTTCCTTCTCAGCCTGGTCTGTACTCCTGTTACTGAAGGTACAGCAGCGGTCTCCACACTCCTCGAGGATGCTTCGCAGGTTTACATCTGCATCCTGCACAAAGTCGCTTAGGCTGTGGTCCTCCAGTTCATCTTTGCGAGTGAACAAGATGATCATGTGCTTCATGGCTGGTTCCCCAAACACAGCCTTGATCAACGCCACGGTTTTCTGCTCTTCCTCCTTGTAGCGGCCCAGCTGCACGAACAAGACGATGGCGTGAGGGCCGGGGCAGGAGGCGAGGACACAGCAGCTGATTTCCTTGCACATGGTGCTCAGGCTCTCTTCATTGTCGAAGAGCCCTGGGGTGTCAACACCGAGAAGGTCTCTCCCCTTCCATTTCCGGGATGCTTTCTGACAAGTTTTGGTAACAGCTCTGGCAGAAATCCTAGAGTCGAACAATTTTTCCCCCAAAGATGGTGTTTGCCGTCACACTTTTCCCACTTCCAGTCTTCCCGACAAGCAGGACCCTCAGAGCGTTGTCCTGGGATTGTGCCATGTCCACATCAGAGGCTGTGTCCACATCAGCTGTGTCCACATCAGAGGCTGTGGAGTGTAGGCAACTCAGCTATGGTTCACAAAGGAACGAAAAAATGTATTTAGATAGAGTTGAAACCATTCCCAACCCTTCCTTATTTCTTACTCTCCTGTATATATAAATCATTCCAAGTTTTCTAAGTCAGGGGAAGTTGTATTTTACATAGGATACTCTCCCTGGTATCTTCTACTTACTATTCGAGTTCCCGTTACATCCCCCTCTTGTGTTGCTGTGATGAAAGCAGCGTTTGCCATGTTAAAATCAGGGTTGTTTTTAAACTGCTTTTCTCCATTTAACAAAATAATATACAGTTTGTTGTAGAACAGGTCCAAGTTTGTTTAAGATCGAATCTGAGGAATCCGGGTGGAAGCAGTTAGCAACTTATCCTATGCAAGAATGCTCATTAAAGAGCACTAACAGGGACTGCCCTGGTTGTCCAGTTGTTAAGAATCCGCCTTCCAATGCAGGGGACACGGGTTCGATCCCTGGTCTGGGAACTAAGATCCCACATGCCGAGGGGCAACTAAGCCTGCGTGCCACAACTACTGATCCCATGTGCTCTCCACAACTAGAGAGAAGCCCGCACGCCGCAGCGAAGATCCCTCGTGCCACAACGAAGGCCTGACGCAGCCCAAAATAAAACAAATAAATAAATAAATATTTAAAAAAAAAAAAAAGCACTAACGATCTGGACACAAACAGAAAGAAAGTGTGGATGGCGGAGCCAGCAAAACAGTCCCACTACAGGGACTCTCAACACGGAAGGAAAACAACCGTTTGGTGAGACATGTGAAAACTGTCCTGAAATTTGTGTATGCCACACAGAGCTAAATTAATCTGATTTTCTTACACTGCACAGAGAAAGGAAGATAAATTTGATGTTCTTATTCTAAAAATACTCTAATATTTAGAACCAATAATGGGTCCCTTATGATCTATAGTAACATACAGTGTTTCAAGTGGGTTGATGGTTATCTGGCTTGATATTTTAGACGATAATCCTGCATCGGCTGAGAAAATAGATTGGCTAATGTCTAAATTTTAAATTACGTACATCTATTGTAGGTAAATAGAGCTTATAAATATTGACTCCATTAGAGACATAAAGTTGAAGTAGACCAGTGATCATGGAAGAATGGACAGAGAAAGCAGTCGAAGTGCTCCCCACAAAACATCATCAGTCCCAGATGGCTTCACAGGAGAATTCTATTAAACCTGCAGCGATCAGAGAATCCCAATTTTACTTAAATTATCCCAGAATATAGGGAAATAAGGTAAACCTTCAAATTCTTTCTAAGAAGTAAATGTAACTTAGAGCTGCAAATCTGACAAAGATTCTACCAGAAAACTACAGATGAATCACATTTATGAATATCAATATAAAATCCTAATAAAATATTAGCAAAAACGAATCTGAAGCATTTTAAAAAGGGTTACAGTATAACCAAGTGGGATTTACTCTAGAAAACTAGAGAGAGGGGGGATGTTCATTAAGAGGAAAATTATTAACATAACTCACCAATAGCCATTCTCAGTAAAAACATTCTGTAAAATATGAATTGACACATATTTTCTTATCTATTTCTCTACTCATCCTGAAAGCCAGCAACTTACTTAATGGGGAAATTCTTTCTCACTAAAACTAAAACCATCTTCAACTCACTTTCCCGTGGTATTTGAGAAATCAGTCAATGCAAAGAGAAGAAAAAGTAATTATAGGAATGAGAATTAGAAAAAGAACAACAGGGAAGGCCAGATAGTACACAGTATTGTAAAGCCCCTTAGAGTATTGGTGCATGAATAGAAAGACCAGTGGGAAAATCAGAAAATCTAGAGAAACACTCATTTGCATAAGGAAATTTAGTGTATGATAAAGGCAACATCCCATATCAGGGGAGAGCAGTATTGAAATAACTGAATAATCATTTGAAAAAGTTAAAATTGGATTCATTCCTCATACCAACCCAGGAGGTATTCCAAATGCATCAGATATTTGCTAAAATATTAAACTATGAACTATTAGAAGAAAACAGACAAATTCTTTCAAAACCTGAGAGTGAGGAAAACTTTTCTAAATTGAACACAAAATACAGATGCATATCTGCTCTGCAAACACGTTCATAGCAATCAGTTTTTTCAATGATTAATGTAATAATAAAATATTCTAAACAGATCAGTATAAAGCATTTTGCCTCTGCTCATATTTATCAGCTAGAAATAATTTACTAAGGCAAATTAAATCATTATCAAAAATGATAAGAATTGTACCTGCATATCCAATATATTGAGTGCAACTTAGAATTATTTTTAATGTATTGCATTAGAAGGGAGTAATAAGGCCTTAGGACTCCAAGTACAGGTTAATTTGTAACAATTTTCTCTTTTCACTTCAAGCTTTGTCACTGGACTAATATATTTGGTTCCTTATTATGTTTACTCAGCGATTTCACAATTACCAGGAAAATAAGTTAATTCTTTGTAGTTTAAAACAACAACAACAACAAAATACAGCTGCAATATGGAATCCATTTGATAAATTTGACTTCCAGATTCCAGTTACATGTCAGGAGCTTGGAAGTCACTACTCCATCCTAAGAATAAGTGATAAGCTGAACAGAGTGAAAAAGCAACTCTTCTTAAATCCTTAAGAGATCACTTTGAGGACACAGGGCAAAGTGCTGCCCCCAAGACTGGAGAACAGACAGGCAAATGCAGGGAGTCCTGGCTTTGCAGAGCAGAGACTCGCCACGGGCAGCAGTGCTGGGCAGGGAGCCCTGCTGTGATTGACGGATTGCTCGATGGTCAGCGTGGAGTTAAAGCTCCAGGGGGACCCAGTCACTGGGGGCGTCTCCACACTTTTGTGAGTTTCACTTCTAATTGCTCCACCAGGTTCTCACAGTAAATATCGGGGAAAAAAAATCCCCTGTTGCTTCCTGCAGGGGGAGGGGCAAAGGAACCATCTTAAAATAGAGCAGAGCATCTTTTTCTCCTCAACAAGGCCTGCCCTCAGGGGAAACCAGTTAACCAGAGCCTAACCTGCAGGGGTTTTATCGGAGCGTAACTAACCTGGAGGAAGAAAAATCTACAACTACAGTCAGCGCTAAGCCTTTCATGTAGGAAAAGGGAAATACCCACCTCCAGACCACAGGAACCCTACTGTCCCACCGAAGTGGGGAAAAAAAAACTGAAAAACACTGGTGAGGTTCACAGTCCAGAGGCAAAGGCTCACTAGAACTGAGATACAATCATAGGACTATAGAATACTTCTCCTCCCCCACCCCATCACGCCATTACTAAAGGCTTCTTTACAGCAGTTCTTGTTCATGTCCAGCTAACAAGAAAAATTACAAGGCGTACTAAAGAGCAAAAAACATAATTTGAAGAGACAGAGCAAGCATCAGAACCAGACATGGTAGGTGTCGACCGAACAAAAATGCACAACCTAAAAGTTGAGAACTCTGTTTCATTTGAGGAATTACTGAGGACTATAGCTCGGGAGACAGCCTGTCAGATAGTTCTGAGAAACTGTTCCAAAGAGGTAGTGGAGGAGCCAGGAGATATAGGAGTTTCTGTTGAAAACAAAACAAAACAAATATGTAGTCAAACATCAAAAGGTTACTGCTAGTCACACAAAAACCAGACATCTCAAGTTAATGATGTAGTGCCATTCTATGTCTGGGAAGATGCAAGAGTCTGGGCTCAGTGAAACCATTCCTTTGATATGCATCTTAGCTATCTAGGGCCAGTATCCTGCTTTCCTCTATTCTGAATTCCCCTCAGGGCCCACTGTCAGGGGGCTGCAATGCTGATGGCTTGATGGTGGGAAACATTCATGTTTACTGAAAAGGCAGGCAAGATTGTTTTGTCCACACAGGAATCTTGGTATTATTAAACCAGGAATTTAAAACAACTAAGATGAATATGCGCGGGCTCTAATGTAAGAACAGGTGAGCCATGTAAGCAGAGACATGGAAATCCAAAGAAAGAATCAAAAGTAAATGCTTGAGATCAAAAGCAATGTAACAGAAATGAAGAATGCCTGTGATGGGCTACTTAGACCAACCAGATTATAGTCTTCAGGACCAGTTTCTACTCAAAGAAACCAGGGATTCTTGGAGAAATGACTGATTCAAAGTGTGAGGCAGGAAAGGCATGAAATGACCTGGGATCATCTTATAGGACCTTTTTTTTTTTTCATCCTGATTCAAACAAACTAAACTGTAAATAAATTATGAGATAATCCTTGAAATCTAAACTCTAATGAGAGGATATTTGATAAAATTAAAGATTTATAGTACCTTTGATACTGTGGTTATGTTTTTTAAAAATCATCTTTCTGTTTCAGATATGCATACTAAAATATTTATAGGTAAAATGATACAATGTCTAGTATTTGCTTCAAAATAATCCAAGGTTGGGATGGGAAGTAGGTTGGGATATACAGGAAACATGAATGGTCAGGAATTGATATTTGTCAAAGCTTGGTGATGGATATATGGGTGTTTATTATACTATTCTTCTGTAAATGTCTGAAATGTTCTATAGCAAAAGGTTTAAGATGTATGTATGCCTTTGCAACCACTACTGAGTATATACTATATTCCAGACACTCTGATATGCATGTTTCATAGGAATATTTACTCCTTATAAATACTCTAGGGTGAAGGTAGTATTATTATTCTAATGTTATAGGTAAGGAAACTGTGGTTCAAAAGTACTGAGAAACTTGCCCAAGGTCATGGTGCTAAAAGGTACTGGGCTGAACAAGGATTTGAGTCAAAGACTGTCTGACTACCGTGCTCACTCTTAACCACTGCACACTACGGCCTCTTCTTGTTCCTTCTCGGACCCATCGTTCTATACTTTACATCAGGTCAGAGGCGGATCAGGGGAAAATAGTCCACACTCTTTCCCAAATGGTGACCTGTTAGCAAGCCTGTCA
Organism: Balaenoptera physalus; assembly: GCF_965194825.1. Lineage (NCBI taxonomy): Eukaryota > Metazoa > Chordata > Mammalia > Artiodactyla > Balaenopteridae > Balaenoptera > Balaenoptera physalus. Next base: position 118,331,256 of record NC_138887.1, on the reverse strand, counting down.
TTAGGGAAGGCAAGGAGGAGGGTTCACATTTCACAGATCGTTTTTCTCTCTTCCATCTTGGGAAGCCAAAGGTGGGATTCATAGTCAGGGGAAAAAAAAAAAACATTAAAAAATGTTTCTCCAGTGGTTCTCGGAAGACCTAGAGGACCTCCAGGTGAAAGAAAGGCTGCGAAGTGAAAAAGGCATGTGCTTCAGAAAAGAACCAACTTACACTGTGAGTCCAGACCCACCACTTCTAGAAAATTCCTTCAGCTCCCTGAGGTTCAGTTCCCTCTGCTATGAAAAGGGACAATAAAACCAATCTTGCAGGCTTGCCATGAGGCTTTCGTAGGATAGAAATCTCTATAAAGATCTCTTATGTTGCCTAGAGCATGGCAGCCACTCAATAAAAAGGTAGTGCTACAAAGTGCATTGAAATATAGGAAAACCCGGGAAAGAAACATAACTGAGTGACTGAGAGACACATTGCAACTTAGAGATTCAGCTGGATTTACAGGTTATATTCTTTCTTCCGAGTAGCTAATCCTCTCCCTATAGCACCCCCTCCTGCACCCCATACCTTGCACCTGGAGGGACACAGCCTCCTTCTTGTGAAGTGTGGGATGAATCCAGATGAGAGTTCAGTGGGCAAGGTTCTAATCTTTCCTTGTCCACCTCTACGAGCCCTGGAGAGCCACCAGTTCTCTGGAATTTGAATCTTTTGGAGAGTCACCAGTTCTCTGGAATTTGATTCTTTTTCAGTGAGTAAAGGGAGTTAGAGTAGATTTAATGGAATGGTCTGTAAATTGCCTTCCAGGTCTGAAGGTCTGCCTTGGGGACACTAACTACCTATTAAAGGAACATGACAGGTTTCCAGGTAAAACTATCACAACAGCCACTGACTAAAAAGTGCACTATTTTTTTTAACTTTTTATTTTATATTGGAGTATAGCCGATTAACAATGTTGTGATAGTTGCAGGTGCACAGTAAAGGGACTCAGCCGTCTATATACATGTATCCATTCTCCCCCTAACTTCCCTCCCATCTAGGCCGCCACAGAACATTGAGCAGAGTTCCCTGTGCTATACAGTAGGTCCTTGTTGGTTATCCATTTTAAATACAGCAGTGTGGACATGTTGATCCCAAACTCCCTGAATATCCCTTTCCCCCCACCCCTCCCCCCGGTAACCATAAGTTTGTTCTCTAAGTCTGTGAGTCTGAGAGAGTGCACTATTAAGACAAGGTCAGCCACTCCTAACAAAATTGTAAGTGTGCAATACATTACCCATCCCCCAGCCTCTGGCAACCACCGTTCCACTCACTGAGTCTATGACTTTGACTATTTTGTATATACATGGAATCATACAGTATTTGTCTTTCTGTGACTGGCTCACTCCACTTAGCATAATGTCCTCACATTTCATCCATAGTGTCTCATATGGCATATGATTTTCCTCTTTTCTAAGGCTGAATAATATTCCACTGTAGGTAGATACCACATTTTTTTACGCACTCATCTGTTGATGGACATTCAGGTTGTTTCCACATCTTGGCTATTGGGAAGAGTGCTGCAATGAACATGGAAGTGCTAATATTGCTTCAAGATCCTGATTTCAACTTTTTGGATCAATGCCCAGAAGTAGAATTGCTGGATCATATAGTATGACAAATTGACAAATTATAATTATATGTATTGAAGGTATACAAGTTGATGATTTGATATATACATTGTGAAACAGTCACCACAATCAAACTAATTAACATATACACCACCTCACGTAGTTACCATATTCCTTTCTTTCTTTCTTTTTTGCGTTGAGGGCATTTACACTGTTTCCAGTTTTTGCTATTCTATGTATCCTGCTATAAATATTGTAGACATTACCTTTTGTTGGCACACACACACATTACTGTTGCATATGCACCTTGGGGTAGAATGGTGAAGGTTGACTACGTGTACGTGATATTCAGGTTTCCGAGATACTCCACAGAGTTTTCCAAAGTGGTTCTACTAATATACATTTTCACTAAATGTGGGAGATTTCTGTTTGCTTCACACCCTCAGAAGTTTCTCAAAGTTTTCTTTATTAGATTTTTTTACACAATTTTAAAGTTTATTCTCAGGCTTTTAATTTTTTTGTTGTTGTTTTAAAAGTCATAAGTTATACCTAATTGGCTCTTGTTTGTATGTTAGACAGTTTTTATGGTTTTTATTTAATTCTGCATCCATCAATTTACTAAATTCTCCTATTGTTTATAGTAGTTTATCAGTTTATTCTCTTGATTCTTCCCACATATATAATCATAGCATCTATAAATAATAATTTCACATCCACTTTTACACTTTTTATACATACAGCTTCTTTGTCTTTAATGGTTTCAGTATATATGCTAGAAAAAAGTTTAAAATAGTGTTAGTGAACATTTTAATCCTCCAAACCACCATTAAACCTCCAAAATCTTTATCAAAATCTTTTTGTCAATAGAATACACTCCCTGAGAAAGCTTTTGGTTCCAGCTCTTTACAGTAGTTCCAGGAAAGAAAGGTGGGAATGAAGTATTCAGGTAACTAGAAAAAGTTCTTCACGGCCAGAGCATAGAAGGAAAGAAAAATCCTGTGATAAAATGAAGTGGGAAAGGTGGGAAGGGACCATCCTTGGCCTGAATCACCTAAAGGGGGAGAAGAGGAGGAAAAGCTTAAAAAAAAAAAATTGTGATGCTCACAGCCCAGGAACACAGACCCACTGTAAGAGCAAGATTCAATCCCAACAGGATGCTTCCCCTCCTTCACTCCCTACCCCACATCAGCAGGACTCCAGTATGAAAACAGTGAATGAAAGCTGAGAGAACAGCAAGGCACAAGCTCTATTTAGGAAGTGGTTTTAGGGAAACCCACAGACAATGGGGGAGACAAAACAAGGGCACTAGAGGAAACTGAAGCCTCTAGCACCTACAGCTACAACAAACATTAAACACAGCTCGTAGCCAGATCAACATCAAATCTCACACCATAGGCCTATTCACCTCAGTTCCTAATATCTGACATATCATGTCTGGCTTTCAACAACATTACAGCGCGTGCTGAAAGGCAGGAGAAAACACACAAAGCAAACATTAGAACCAGACTCAGATGTGACACAGATTTTGGAATTTTCAGACACAGAATGTGTGTGTGTGTGTGTGTGTGTGTGTGTGTACACACACGCATGTAGAGAGACTTATTATAAAGAATTGGCTCGTGTGGCTCCTGTGGTCCACGGGATTATGGAGCTGATGAGTCCCAAGATGTAGGGTCAGCAAGCTGGAGGCCCTGGACAGCCAGTGAAGGGCTGAAGGAGGAGCCTGGGGGAGGAAGAGAGACAGTGAATATCCGCCACGACCCGGAAGGCAGAGGATGCCTGCAGGAAGTGGGGAATTCTCAGAAAAGGGAGGAAATCAGTAAAAAGTAATTCCCCCGGAGCAACATTTTCTGAGAGATCTGCTGCTTTGCTTTAGGCCTCTGGGTTCTAGCTGTGCTAGTTCAGAATAAAAATAATAACAATACGCGTGTTCTTGTTTTTCCTGTGGCTGTTGTTTTTCCTGTGGCTGTTATCACGGCTGCAGAGGAAGGGCAGCGGCAGAGTTTTCTGAGTCGGGAGGGCCTGGCCTTGTTGTTCCTACCACTTCCTCTTCCCTCAGCTCACAGCTCACGGCTGCGCTTTCAAGGGCAGTTCTTGAGCTGAGCTTTCAGATCACATTTTGCTGAAAAACTATAAGCTATGTTCTCTATCTATTCATATGCCTGGGACACTTTCTTTTACCTTCTCCATTCAGCCTGCAATGTGGCAGCTCTAAAAGGGGAAACAAAGAATACACGAGTGCCCGCGACCCCGGGAGACACAGGACACGGCCATTCCTTCTGCCCAGGGGGCAGCGGGGCGGTAAGTCCGAGTGTGTGGACACTGTCTGTGTGTGATGTGTATTTGTGTTTGTGTGTGTGTCGTGTTTGAGAGTGTGTAGTGGGGATGGTGTGGGTAGTGTGTGTGTGTATGTGTGTGTTGTGTATGTCTCTTTGGGTGTAGGTGAGTGTATGCGGGTTTTCTGTGTGTGTTATGTGTGTGTGTGTGTTGTAGGTATGTTTACACATTTGTGAGTATATGTGTGTGAGTGCTGTGTGTGTCTCATGTTCATGTTTGTGTATGTATGTGCTTGTGTGCTGTGTTTGTGAATATATATGTTCATGTGTGTGTTGTGTAGGTATGTGTGTGCTATGTTTGTGTGTGTTCGTACTTTTGTGAGTGTATGTGTGTAAGTAGTGTGTGTGTGTGTGTGTGTGTGTGCACGCGTGTCTGAGGTACAACAAGAGGAGCCGGGGCTAAGAAGTCAGGAGGACCTTGAACCCTTTGTGCTCTGCCTGGAACTCACTGCTTGCTCCTGGGCAAGACGCTTCTGTGAGTTTCACTGTTTTCCTGAGAAATCTCACAAAGGTGACGTATCTGCTCCGTGTTGGAGACAAACCCTGTGGCACGTGGCACACGTGTGATGCCCTGTCGGGCAGGGTGTAGGCTGAGGCGGCCAGGGGCCGGGCAGACGCGCTGTCTGGGCGCGAGGGTGGAGCGCAGGGTCTGCCTCACCCACCTGCCCTGGTCCCGGCCCAGCCTGTATCTTCTTCTCACCACCCTTCTCTCTAGAGGAGGAAGGAGGTTTCCTGGGTGAAGTGCTGCCTCCGTCTCTACCAATGATGTAAGAGCACCAAGGACAAAGAGATTGAGGGATCTCCACTTTGCAAAGCCCGGGCCCCTTGAGTGGTAGAAGCCTGCGTCCTCACGAGAACGCGGCTGAACAGGCCTGGGCGAACATGCTCACCTGGCCTGGTCACTCTCCCCGGAAGGTCACCAAACCTCCGGGGCTGGGTCCGCTCTCAGCTGGCACGTTAGAGCTGACATCACTGAACCCCCAGTCCTGCGGCCACAGCCCCGCAGTTCCCCGGCCAGCCCCTGGGGTCTGGCGAGGACTGAGGTGGTGGGCCAGGTGAGCAGAGAGCCTTAGCCCCCCGGGGATGCTGTGGTGACGGGAAAGCTGTGTCTATGGACAATCCCCCGGGGCTACCATCCCCTTCAACTCAGAGCCTCCATCTGGAGAGTGCCATCTGACTGTGATTGTCTCTGAGTGGCCTACACATTCCAGAAAAAGTCATGGGGCCACACGGTTCCCTCCCCATCCCACAGAGAGTACCAAGCAGATACAACACGATGGGCTCCTGAAACAGGGAACCGTGTTGGTCTGCAGGGTGGCACGGATGGAAGGCAGGATACGCTGCTCTCTCCTCAGGATGACGGGAGTTCCTGGGTGGGTGACACGGCCCTCCTTCGCAAAGAGGACTAGGAATCGCTCTACAGAAGGTCAAAAAATGTGTTGGAATCTTCTACAGGGAAGAGATGTCACGAACATGTAGTTGTGGCCCAGCATTCACACCTCCAGGGACGCTGAGGCCCAGGCAGTGCGACCACCTAGTTGCTGGCCTGGGGAGGAGCGCCGAGGCCCCCGGGCCCCCAGCAGGACCGGGACGGGGCCCCAGGTGGAGAGGGAGCCTGTCCGAGTCCGCCGTCCTCCTCACCGCCCAGCTCTTGGCCTCTGCGGCCCTTGCTGCCACGCTCTTCCCACAGATCATTCTGGCCCCAAGAGCCCCTCACCAGCCCCTCCAGCAACTGCCTGCTCACGTCCCCCGGGCACACTGGCCACTGCTCCCAGGGCAGTATCTGTCAGGATGCATCCCTGATCTTTTCTCTCCATCACAGAATCACCCCAAAATGGAGACCACAGTGCAGGGGGAGAAAGGAGGAAACAGGGGCCCTAAAGGATGTAGAGGGTATCTTAGACTCCCCCCCCCCACTCCTTCTCTCCCCCCCAAACCAATGCAAACAACTTCCTTTCGGCAAGAGAAAGGCAAAAGTCAGGTGCCTCTTAAAACTCGGTGGAAAAATCAGTAAGACATATGATTATTTTTTTCTAGTCGGAGGAAGAAGAATATGATGAACTCATTTTCCCAGAGAATCGCGAGGAAGGCCTGTTTCAGGATCCTACACAAGATGGGTCAGGAGGTAAAACATCTTTCCAGCAGACCTAAACTTGAGAGAGACATGGTCGGGGGACCTGTGAGGTGCAGGGGGTACGCTGGGAGAGGCAGCAGGAGTTCCACCTGTCAGAGATTTGCCCACCCGGCGGCCATCGAAGGGCGTTTGGGTTGGGCCTCTCTTCAACCTGGCCAGATAGGAGGGAAAGGTCCCTGATGGGCGCAGTGGGCCGAAGGGGTGAGGGACAGCACCAACTGCCCCTTCACTGAGTCTCAGGAAGGATGTGCTGAGTGGGTGTGAAAAATGACTCGCCCCAGGCCTCCGTGTGGGCATCTTGCTGGCTCAAGTGTGAGAGCTCTCAGGGTCACGAGGGCCGCAAAGTACTAGTGAACAAGCAGGATGCACTCAGGTGCCCCCAGGACCGGGCTCCGTCTTCCCAAGGGGCTCCCTCCCCACAAAAGCTGTTGCATCAGGGTCAGGGGCTTAACTTTCATGGGCTCAACTTCGCCATCTAGCCTGAGGGAACAGAATTTAGGAATATAGGAATGCGGGAAATCCATCCACTTTCCTGGCCAGAAGAATTGATTTGTGATTCATCATGCATTTCAACACGACTGATTTTTTTTACTATATGAACTTCAGTGACCTGAGCCATTGAGAGAAAGCCATATTAATAAGCTGCATAGGAAAATTACAATACAAGTGCCGACACCTGATTTCCCCTTTTTTTGCAGCAATCGAGATTAAGCATTACTTTAAAAATCTGGCTTTAAAGTCGAATGGCGTGGGCGCCTCCAGGTTTGCCCAGACGGGAGACCCTTGTCTCCCTCCAGCTTTGCATTGGAGGGTGGAGATGAACACTGCACCCTCCCTGCTTCTGTGAAACTCCCACCCATCCACTCAAATTCCTTTCAAGCCACCTGAGGGAAGCTGGAGGGAGCCAATATCATCCAGTCAGAACTGGTCAGTGGGTCAGCCAGCCAAGGGAGAAAGGCAGCAGAAACGCGTTGCTGGGACATTTGGAAGAAGGTGGTGCCAATCCTACTTTCAGGAGGCCGGAGCTCTGTCACTGAGACACATCGATGTCTTCAATGTGGAGCAGACTTGGAAACCGGCTGGGGTTTGGCTCTTCTCTATGTGCTCTGGCTCCTGGGACCTGCAAGGCCAGGAGAAGGGAATTGCCTTCCTGCCCTCCAGCTCCGGTCATTTCTAAAAAATCTGGACATTGGGTTTCCAAGTATTAGATTGGCATGACACAGCTTCTCTCAGCTGATGGCTCTGACGTTCTGCTGGGTGAGAATGTACAGCCCCAGCTCCAAGGACGTAGCTTAAGATTGTGACCCCAGGGTGCAGCTGTGCTGTGGAGCTGGGGGTCGGGCTGAAAACAACCCACCCTCACAACACTCCTCGCTGGGAAAACTAAAGGTAATGTGACGTGGTCAATCCCGTCAGGGAGAGGACCGACACAGAGGCTGTGTGCTTTCAATTTCACCACTCTTCCTGAGAAGGGTCTCCAATCAGAGGTACTCGAGGAAGCTCAGGGTCCCAATTCATGACGGGATGATTCCCACATAGGTGACCCTGAGAAGAAGTTTCAAAACCTAAACATAAAATGTAGCTTTCTACCATATGATCCAGCAATTCCACTTCTGGGAATATAGCCCAAAGAATTGAAACAGATATTGAACATATGTGCGCTAAGGTTCATAGCAGCATTATTCACAATAGCAAAAAGGTGGAAACAACCCCAAAGTCTATGTGTGTATATATATATATATATATATATATATATATATATATATATATGAATAAACACAATGTAGTCTACACCTATAGTGGAATATTATTCAGCCTTAAAAAGGAGGGAAATTCTGACACAAGCTACAACGTCGATGAACCTTGAAAACATTATGCTGAGTGAAATAAGCCAGACACAATAGGGCAAATATTGCCTGATTCCACTTACATGAGGTCCCTAGAATAGTCAAACCCATAGAGACAGAAAGAATAGTGGTTATCAGGCGTTAGGGGGAGGGAGGAACGGGGCGTTAGCGTTTAACGGGGACAGGTTTCAGTCTGGGAAGATGGAAAATTCTTGAGCTGCACAGTGGTGATGATTGCACAACCATATGAAGGTACTTAATGCTACACCTAAAAATGGTTAAAATGGTAAATTTCCTGTTATGTATATTCTACCATAATTTTTTTCTAAAAGTTACAAAAAGAGAGAGGGAAGGAAAGAACGCGAGCCTAGGGCACGTCTCAGATGCTGACGCCGGTCTTTCCTTCTCCTGGCGCCCCCACCCCCACCCCCACCCCCACCCCACCGATCATTCTGCCCCTGGTGAGCCTGAAGTGGGTGATGGGCTCTAACCCCGGCCCCCCACCCTCTCTGGATGCTTCCAGGGCTGCGGGAGGATGAAGGGACCCCGCAGAGGCTGAGGCTCATCCTGGTGGGAAAACCCGGAAGCGGGAAAAGCGCAACAGGAAACAGCATCCTCGGCCGGAGAGCGTTCGAGTCCAAGGTCAGCGCTAGGCCCGTGACCAAGGCCTTCCAGCGGGGGCGCCGAGCGTGGGCGGGGAAGGAGCTCGAGGTCATCGACACCCCCGGCCTCCTGTCCCCGGGGGCGGCGCCGCCAGGGCGCGCTCGGGGCGGCTGCGAAGCCATCGCCTTCTCGTCGCCGGGGCCGCACGCGGTGCTCCTGGTGACGCCGCTGGGCCGCTTCACCGAGGAGGATCGGGAGGCGGTCGGGCGCCTCCAGGAGCTCTTCGGGGCCGCCATCCTGGCCCGCACCATCCTGGTGTTCACGCGCAAGGAGGACCTGGACGGCGGCTCGCTGGAGGAGTACCTGCGAGACACCGACAACCGGGAGCTCGCCAAGCTGGACGTCCTCTGCGAGCGGCGACACTGCGGCTTCAACAACAAGGCGCAGGGGCCGGAGCAGGAGGCGCAGCTGCAGGAGCTCATGCGACACATCGAAGGCGTCCTGTGGGAGCACGAAGGCCGTTACTACAGCCGCCAGGCTTACCGCCCCCCCCAGCGGCACGTTCTGCGCCAGCGAGGGCGGGAGGGCCGGGGCCCCCAGGGCCAGGGAAGGGCTCAGCGAGGAGCCGAGCCGGCAGGGACTGCGGCGCGTCCCGAAGGCATCTGAGCGCACTCACGCCAGCGCCGGGAGAGGCCGCCCACCTGACTCGCGCTGCATCTCACGCAGCCACGGCTGCTTCCTGCCGGCCTCCCTCGGCCCCGGAGTCTGGCTTCCAGCCCCTCGCTGGCTCTCTCCGTCCCACAGGTCACCGCCCCTCCCAGTGTCCAGGGCAGGGTCTGGGGCGGCGAGCGGTGCGCGGGCTCCTGAGTTGCCAGGTCCTTCATCACACCTTCCAGAACCCGCGGGCCCTCCCTCCTCCGTGCCCCTCCATCCTCACGTCTCCTTGGCGTTCCGAGTCTGCAGTAGAACACCGATAGAAGCACAGCTTCCTGCGGGCAGGCCCGAGCCTCATTCGTCCGTGTAACTCCCACAGCATCCTGGCCACTGGAGTCGCCGCTTAAACGTCGGTGTAGCAGATGAGTGTGGGATGTCGACCAGGTGCCTCTGCATCTCTTGGGCTGTGTCCTTGCCCGCTAAGGGGGCAGGCACGATGACTTTTGAGGCCCTGTGCCGTGTGGGGCAGGGCAGACACTGGGCTGGGGAGTAGAAAGCCAAGTAGAAGCGGGAGGGGGAGAAGGCGCAGCCCTTTTAGTCACTCTTGAAAGAGGCCACCCAATCCAGCCAAGGAGCCCCGTGGGAACCTCTTGGTGGGATGATGGGCACAGCGGGGCAGGGGTATCCAGGGGGCAGGTCTGGTCAGGAAGTGGAGCCTAGACCTGGCTGCAGGACGTGGAGGCCCCCGGAGGTGCCGAGCGGGCCTGGGCAGAGAGGAGCACTTCCCTGAGGCAGACTCGGACTAGGGAGGTCACACACCTGTTGCTGCCCCTCGTGATGCCTGCCGTCCGGCCGTAGAGGACAGAGGCGATGTTCAGCCCCGCCTCTGCTTCACCTGCAGCCGCTTCCCTTCTCCCTTGAGAGTGGGGAGAAAGTGTGGTTGGGGTGTGTCTTGGTGTGTAGGTGGGTCCCCAGCAAGGTATTTTGGTGCATAGAATGGGGGGAGGCAGAGAAGAAAGGGAAGCTGCAAAGAAAGGAAGCAGGTGAATGATGTAAAACGTCCTAGGGAGCAGCCTGCCGGGCTGATGGGGAGAGCCCTGCAACACGCGGCTGTCATCTTCTCCAGGCACAGCGGACTCCTAAGAAAGCTTAAGCATTTCTTTTGCTAAAAGATTCAGACAAGTGTCTCGAGGCAGAACAGAGACTTATTTTGGTGTATGCTTAAGATAGCCTTTGTGCCAGACCATTTATTAAGTAGGTGATCCGTGTCCCGCTGAACTGGAATGCAACATTTATCATATGTTAAATTTTCATATTCCCTAAGATCTCTGTCAGGATTTTCGATTCTGTTCTTCTGACTTTTCTACTCCTGCATGAATAAAACATGGATTTGATTAGAGTGGCTTTGATTATATGTGACACACCGATTTCCTCCCCAGTCTCCATTTTTGTATTTCCTTTGTTATTTTCAGGCATTTATTCTTCTGTGTGAAAATTAAAATCGCTGTGTTTAATTTTCATAAAAGAATCTTGTTGGGATTCCAGTTGGAATTGTCTTACTTTTATGTATTAAATTTGGGAGGATTGGAAGTAAGATAAGTCAGAGAAAGACAAGTACTGTGTAATATATATCACTTATATGTGGAATCTAAAATGTCAAACCTGTTTAAAGAAAGAGTAGAACGGTGGTTACCAGGAGGTAGGGGCACAGGGGATAAGACTGGTGGTATTTAAGGGTACAAACGTGTAACAAGCACTAAATAAGCCATAAAGATCTAAGGTCCAGTATAATGAATGTAGACAGTAACATGGTACTCTAAGTACATGATGTGATGAATATTGTTACAACAGCAGTCATGCTACAATATATAAATGTACCAAAGTAACACCCTGCACACCTTAAATTTACACAATGTTAAAAGAAAATCTTTAAGTTACATTAAAAACCTAAAACATTAAAAAATTGGGAGAATTGGTAAATGCCCCCAGGGTAAGTGAATTAAGGCCATCTTGTTTCTAAGTGAATAGACTCATGACTTCAGAACTATTGAAGTCAAAGCTAAAATCATTTGCATTTCCTTTAGGAGAAGAAGATAAATTTCTTTAATTTAGTTACTTTTGTTTGAACTCTGCTGGCTTGATTGATTTCATAATGGAAAAAACAAGCACTTGACCAAATGACACCCATCCAGTGACTCTAAATGGCGCGTCACTCAAAACATGTCATTCATTAAAAATTCTAAAGGAATTGTTTAAAATTATATCGAATACGGGGTTTTCTCTCCTTTATTACTAAAAATCAGGGAAAATACCTCCCACGACTTTTCAGAAGGAGGGATAGATGTTGCTTCATGCCATCACTCCCTCAGCATCAGAGAACGGGGAAAGCATGTGTCGGTATGTTCTGGAAACTCCATGGTCTGTGTACCAATAGGAAAGAAGTGGTGTGGGTGAGGGAGGGGGCGGGGGAGCAGAGAGGGTTGTCTTGGCCAAGGCTGTGAAAATAGTGAACTTTGGAATTCATGATTCTCAAAAAATATCTCTACACTGGAGCAAAGCCTGAAAAACACAGATCTGGAGAATCCGAAGTGCCCAGTGAGCGCATAGGCTGCTTTCTCCTTGGGGGGATCAAAGCAGCAGCTAAAAATCCCAGGGAAGGTTTCCAGCTCCCAATCCTCCCGTAAGGACATTCATACACGATGTAGAAAATTCAAAATAAGAGAATTTCTAAACAACTGTTAGAAGATACTGAGAAGTGACCAAAGACAGGGAGACACTATAAGGAACTTGACACTTACCATAAGGGGCCATGCAGCTACCACTTTTATGTGGCTTTCCCCCGAGAGCACTTTCGCATCCTGCTGACCCAGGGGTATCGCTCAAGCAGAAATTCACAGTGACCTGAGAGGAAGAGGACTGAGTTTGGGGGCAGCCAGAGAGGGTAGAAGTTGATGGAGAACTGCCCAAAGGAGGCACACAGGGGGTTGGGTGGGAACGTTAGAAAGTCTTCGTATGAACTCCCTTCAGATCTTTGCCTGACCCATGGACGGCCGTCTCTAAAGGGTCCAGGGGAAACTTTTTGGAAGGCTGAAAGAGCTAGTTAGTGATTTCAGCAGTTGCCCTCAGCAGCAAAGACAAAATTTGAGATTCCGGTCCACCAAGTATTCCACTGAAATACCAACGGGAGTAAAATCACATCAGGACTAAGGAACTTGCCCTAAAAGAGCAAAATTGGAATAGCCCCTTGCTAATGACGTCGACAGCCAAGCCTTCCCAGGTTCAAAGGGATGTGCCAGTAATTTAAGTGCCTGCTAGAGCAGACACAGCACTCTTCAGATGAGCACAATAATATCCAGAGTCCCTACAACATACTATCGACAATATCCTGGAAACTATGAAAAATTCTTCTTTTCTAACATAAGGATAGAAAGCTATAAAATTTCCCTCTACACATGTTTATCTACATCTCACACATTTTTGTGTATTCTGTTTTCACTATCACTCGGTTTATAATATTTTGCATATTCTTTGTGATAGCTTTTTTCACTCATGGATTATTTAACAGTATGTGTTTAATTTCCAAATATTTGAGTATTTTTCTAGAAATTGCAATATCCAATATGGTAGCCACCAGCCATACGTGGTTATTGAGCCCTTCAAATGTAGCTGGTGTACCTGAGAAATTGAATTTTAACTTTTATTTCATGATAATTTGTTTTAATTTAAACACTGAAGCACTGTAAAATATTTTGCCATGAAACACAGCTTTGTTGTTTGGGTAGAAATACACTTCACTCTAACTGTTGTAGCACATATTATTGCTGTATTGCAATGTAAATTTTGGCCGCATTTATTGTTTCTAGTATGAGAACATATGTACATCATTGATCTAGTCAATGTCAGAAGATTGATTCCCTTTGAATAATCTTCCTTATGCAGTGATGTAATACTTTTATTTGAATACTTTGTGTAGACAGCATGAGTTATAGTGATACCTATCTACATTGTAGTTGGTCATTAAATTTAAATACGGTTTATTATTTTATTTATAATAGGGTTAAGTTAAATCTTTTAATTTAAAAAGAAATATGGACAATATTTAAACTTTAAAATGAAGGCATGATATTGATGCAGAATGAATGGAGATGACTAAGCAGGTAGTAAAACTGGAACAGGAGAGAGAAAAAGAGACTGGAAGATGTGTTATAACATTCACAATGGCAATTGCAATTTGCTGCAGTGTAGCAAAACCAAAAAAAAAAAAAAAAAAAAAAGCTGTTAGAGACCTTTTCAGCAAACACATACAGGATTTGATAAAATGTTTCCTCTCAACCATCAAAAACAGACTTGACAAAACTAGTAACTGAAGCCAGAATTAAATGTCCAACAAAAAAACTCTAGAGAACTTTTAATAGGCTCTGAGCTTGTAACTTGGGCCAGGTATAAAACAGTTTGGATTACTGCATGAAAAAGAAAAACACTTTTAATTGGAGAGATGGTGAAAAAAACTTATTACTTTGGTTATGGAAAGTGTTATTGCAAATTTTTAAAGAAAACACTAAAAATTCTAAAGTATGCAAAACACGAAAGACCTTCCATCAAGGCTCCAAACAATTACCCAGAGAAGGCAAGACTTTTAAAATAATAATAAAGATGAATTGATTTAAGGTTTGAAAAATTGCAAGTCTCTTTTTTTAGAGCCATATGAGAAGTGTGACTTAAGACATGATCCGAATGATACTTTGAGTATGTCTTAAAGTCGTCCCACGTCTAGGAAAAGATGTAAACTCAGGACAAAAAAAAAAAAAAAAAAATCAAATTAGGGGTATAGATATTTTTAAATCTTTCAAACCTTTCAGAGGAGAATTTTAATAGATACTTGGCACAAATTCCTCATGATGGAAGCACATGCAATAATCTCCAGTCTCACGCTCGTACCCTGTGCCCCAGAATTCCTGGACCATGCTCTTCTCTGCTTCTGGATCCTGCCTTTATTTTGCCTCGACTGTTTCCAGTAACATTTCATCTCTCTCCACGTATGCAGAGTATTCGATTAGGAAAACTGAAGCCAATCTAGGTATTAAAAGTAGGATGAACTCTGTTTTTCCTTCTAAAATGGTAAAAAAAAAAAAAAAATTTAAGTTGCCTTTAGATACATTAGATTGGTGAGTGTATGGCTTTCATCCATATCTTTCTTTTTCTTTTTCTTTTTTTCATCTTTATTGGAGTATAACTGTTTTACAATGTTGGGTTAGTTTCTGCTGTACAACAAGGTGAATCAGCTACATGTGTACATATATCCCCATATCCCCACCCTCTTGAGATTCCTTCCCACCCTCCCTATTCCACCCCTCTCGGTTGTCACAAAGCACCGAGCTGATCTCCCTGTGCTAATCAGCAGCTTCCCACTAGCTATCTATTTTACATTTGGTAGTGTATATGTGTCAATGCTAAAAGTTGGATGAACATTGAATCCAAGGAATGAAAGGCTTGCCCAGGCCTGGGGAGCGAGGTGGTGTGCTGAACTGGGTGATTTTCAGCAGCCATGAGCTATGAAACACACCGCTGTCTCCCCATAGTCTATTTGCAATGGTTGCCATGGTACTCCTTCTCCAGCAAATTCCAAATCTTGTGGGAGTGCTTCTCATTGGCAGACTCTGACCCGGACCTGTAGGGAAAGGGGTGATAAGGAATGTTGGCCCAGGCTCCTTCCCTGAGATGCAGAGAACCCAGGAAGAATCAATGGTGCCACGTTTACAGCATTCAGCACAGCTGAATAATTCAGATGGAAGGATTCACCTTATATCTGACTTTATGGAAAACTTTCCTATCTCATCCACGACATCAAATAGGAGTTACACCTATTTGATGCTTGGTATGCCTGGGACAAGTATTAAAATATTATCTTGAATTTTCATTTCAACATGTACTGCCTCAGTAGTGGGTGGCAGCTGACTCTTCCTGTTCACTCCTGTGTACCAACTTGCTGGCACACATGAGGCCCTCACTAAATATTTTTTCCCCCTCCCCCTTGGAGAGTTGGTGAAACTTGGCTCAAGCTACATTTCCACAGCATGGAGAGTCCAGAATCTTTCTTGTTCTTTCTGGGAATTTCCTGAGCTCACTTCTTTATGCGTCCCTGTACTTTCTCAGTCGTGTACCACTGTTCTCTATTTGACCCAATTTCATGAAGACTCAGAATTCACTTCTTTAGCTGGTTTCCACAATAACCACGTATACTAAGCATTTTATGCGCTTTGGCGTCTTTCCTAGCGATTTTGAAACTCAGGGGGAGGGTCCCACAGGCAGCAGTGGGCATTATTACATCAAGTCGACTGCCCTCCCTCTAGCTTGGAAAGAGGAAGTGCTAGTCCCTCCAGAACCCAGGAGGGAGAAACTCCGGAGTGACACTTCATAAATGACCTCCCTCTCACGAAAGGCAGAGGGATTGATCTGTTTGGGGATGTTAAAATGTTAGGAGAGCCATTAGACCCATTAGACCACTTCCTGCTATGAGTTTTACTTTTCAAAAACAGGAAACAAATGGCCCTCTCTCCCTTTTGACCTGCTGTGATCAGATATGACCAACACTTTTGGTTCCTTGTTTCATCCTATAAGCAGACCAAAAATGTCCTCTTTCTGGTGGTCCAGAGGAGTCTTACTTTTTGGGTTTCACCTTCTCAGACTATGACTCTTTGGTTGTCAGGTGGCCCCATTATGTGAAACTAGCTCTCTTCCATTTCAGGGAAAAGAAGGAAGACTCCTAACTTTGGTTTTTCGTCCCTGCTCTGGTCTCCACTTCATCGTTACTAGGGAGTCCTAGGATTCTGGCAACACCACGGTGCTTAGTTTTCTTTGATTCAGTTCTTTGTGTGGATAGTTTTCCTGCAGAATCCTGGAGGGGAGAAGGGTCTCTGGCTCCCTGGTTCTAGCTGGTAACATTTGGAGCAGGGGAAATGCCTTGAACATCATTGAAGTGACTTTCCCTTTGTTTTTCAAGCACAGGATATTTGCTCCAGTGTAATCACTCTCAAAGTATAGTCCTGGACCAGCGGGATCGGCAATGCCAGGGAACTTGTTAGGAATGCAGATTCTCAGGTCTACTGACTCAGAAACTTTGTACGTTAACAAGTCTTCCAGGCAACTCTGATGCATGCTAATGCTCCACAAAATACAGAAAAAACCTGAATAATCAGATTTTAATATTTTAGAAAATATTAATACAGTTTTGTTGAAAGACGACCACCTTGTCAACCTGGGTGTTTTCTCTAGAATGGATGGTCTATATTCTATCATGCCTCCAATTTGCATAAAAAGGTTCAGGCACTAAGTGATAGCACGTTACACGGTAGAAGTCCGGCTGGTAAGAGATGAGGACAGCTCCGCTTCTTACAGGGGAAGGAAGCAGGAAGGCAGAGGAATCAAGCAGTCAGACACGTGTCCTCACTGTTGTGTCTCCAAGTTCAGGAAACAAGAAGTATATTGGCTAGTTAACTTCTGGTCGCTTCTTGAGCTAGGATCTGGGGAACACCCTCTGAGAAAAGCCTTTTAAACATGGACGTCACCCTATGTGGTCCTCGTCTCAAGGATGGAAACACTTTCCGTTTCTATCTGGTTTGGCTGCTCCCCAGTACTTTCTAGCATTTAATTCTTCATAATTTATCCAAAGTTTATCTGCAGGATATTTAGTATGTTACAAACCTCTGTCCTTTTGGAACCAGACTCAAGTTCTGAGGTTGTACTTTCTTGTCCTTTCCTTGGTTTGTGTGTAGAATGAACAAGAGTTTAGGATTATAGGAAAGTGTGGTTGGGAATTGGCAAAGGAATTCACCATGGGGGTGGGAGTGAGGTCGCTCTAGAGCCAGGTGTAGAGCAAACTCGCCCCAGCTGCATCTGGCACGTGCTGCTAGTCGTCTGCTTACTAGCATTTTGCCCCTCCTGTTCACTAACAAAACTACAATTTTGCTTATAACTGCGACGTACCCATGTGAGATACTGAATTGCACAGTGTTTCTTGCAGCTGGGGTAACCATATGACCAAGAGGTAGTAGCAGAAGCCCTGTGGACATTTCTGGGTTGCCTTTGCTTTTGTAATACAAGTGCCATTCTGTCTTCCTTCTTGTGTCTGTGTTCTTTCCACCTGCAATTCAGACATGAGGCTGAAGGTGAAGCAGCCGTCTTACCACTTTGAGGACAAAAGTTACTTGCAAGTAATAGTGGAGAAAAAAATCAAGTTCTTTGGGTAGTTCCATGGGCTCTGGACTTACCAGCCATAAACTCCTTGTTGTATCACAACTGAACCCTTTGTTAAGCTACTTTGGTGAAGTTCTCTTCCATGCAACCAGACATACCCTCCAGCTTATATTCCAGGGCTGAATGAGCGTCACTGTCGGACCAGCCACAGAGATTTTAGACCATCAGGGGCTGTGGTGAAGTCAGCCAGGAGACCCTCAAAGGGCACTGCCTGGAGTGAGAAATTAATTCACTGGGTGACTTTACACCAGCTTGTGGACTTTCTTGTTGGGGACCAGCAGGGCTTCAGAGGCTTGATAGACATGGGATGTCACCCAACAAGTAGAGGAGACAGGGACTGAGACTTGGAGACCCCATCTTTCTCCGCAGATCACAATGTCATGGAATAAACCCATCCCCCACTGAAGGAAAGAAATACGATGGTTGCAGGGAGTCTCTAAGTCACCTAAATGGAGACTGAACACCGTCTAAAGTGGCTCTTTAGCAGATCCGATTGGACTGCTTTTTAGACAAGAGTCAACATTTAGTTATATATTTTCCCTAGAAGTAATGGATGGGATCTAGGAAAGAGTATAAAATTATAGACAAATTAAACATGTACATTTTCTATTTGTGTCCTAAACGTAGTATATGTTTAATTTTGCCTCGTAGACTGTTTCCAGTGAATTTCAAATTGTTCCACAAGAAGCGACTGACTTATATTCTCAGAGGACTCATTTCCACAAGCTTGTTCAAAGCATTTTTTCTGCAAAGGCAACTATTATCTCAAGAGGAATTAAAAATAGAGTTATAATTTCCATATCTCATTATCTTTTCTCACAAATCCTATATCAGAGATATAATGCTTAGGAAAATGTAGGCACTACATAACATAGCCATTGTGTATATGAAGCAAAAACTACAGAAAATGCAAGGCGATATGGATTAACAGGCCCTAATAATACGACTTTAATATAAACTTGTCAGAAAAGACAAATCAAGTAGACAAAAAATAAGTAAACAGAAGAATAAACATAATGAAGAAAGTAGCTCTCTTGGATTTATAGAAAATACATTCTTTTTGCGTAATAACGGAGAATACACCCTTTTTCAAATGCACATGGAACATTCACAAATATTGATCATATATTAATATATGTTAGCAAACCTCAGTGAGTTCCATGAAGTAGAAATATTAAAAACAACACTTTCTGATCACGATGAGATAAAACCAGAAATTACATTTGGAAAAAAGTCCTTCCATCGGGAAATGGAAACACCTTGTATGAAACAACTCTTGTTGAGAAGAAAAATACAAACTGAGGCTTTAGAATTTCTTACAGATCATACTAATGAAAATACTAAATGTCAGAAGCTATAGGCTTCACTGAAAGAAGTGATCAGAGTTAAAAGCATTGCACCAAAACCTTCTTCAACAAAAAAAAGAAGAAAATGAATTAAATTCTCACTTCCAAAAAACTAGAAAAAGTACAATAAGGTAAACCAAAAGAAAGTACAAGTATGAAAGACAAAAATTAATGTAGTGGAGAAGAAAATACACCTAATTAATAAATCAAAATCTTGGTTTATTGAAAAAATTTAAAATTAACAAACTACTCATTAACTTGTTCAGGAGAAAAAGAGGAAAGGGCACAAATAAAACTTCCAAATTGACAAGAGGAACAACCATTGAAATTGAAGACAAGTTTAAAATTTAAAACCTTTTTGCAAATAAATTTGAAAACCTAGAAGAAATGGATAATTTCCTAGGGCAATGGAGATTACCAAACTTATCTCCATTAGAGAGACAAAATTTATTTTTTAAAATATTTTTAAAAGGTTTTTTGATGTGGACCATTTTAAAAGTCTTTACTGAATTTGTTACAATATTGCTTTTGCTTTATGTTTTGGTTTTTTGGCCCCAAGGCATGTGGGATCTTTGCTCCTCAACCAGGGATCAAACCTGCACCCTTTGCATTGGAAGGTGAAATCTCAACCACTGGACCACAAGGGAAGTCCTTAGAAAGAGAAAATAAACAGACCAATGTACATGGAAGAATTAGAGAAAGCTATTAAGGAACCACACCACAAAGTAAGCACCAGGGACAGATTGTTTTGCATGGAAATTCTTGCAAACCTTCAAAGTCCAGATAGTTTCAGTGCTCTTTAAGTTGTTGCAGAGCATCGAAAATGAAGAGAAATTTCCTAATTGCTTTTTGAAAACAAATATAACATTGATACTTAAGTCTGATAATGATGGTACAAAAAGATAAAACTGTAGAGCAATATCTCTTGTGACTTCAACACAAAAATACTAAATAAAATATTAGCAAATAGGTGCCAACACCACATTAAGAATGTGATACATCATGGCCAAGAGGGATAGAAAACAGAAATGAAAAATTGGTTCAATATTGGGAAATCTATTCATATCATTCACCATGAAAATTCTCATGGATGATTTTTTAAAAGCCTTCAATGAAATTCAACAGCCATTCATGATAAAAACCCTCAAGAAAATAGTGATTGGGGGATACTTGCTTAACATGATTACACACACACAT
This sequence comes from Balaenoptera physalus, assembly GCF_965194825.1. Lineage (NCBI taxonomy): Eukaryota > Metazoa > Chordata > Mammalia > Artiodactyla > Balaenopteridae > Balaenoptera > Balaenoptera physalus. Next base: position 118,311,287 of record NC_138887.1, on the reverse strand, counting down.
GCACGCACACGCACACACACAAATACACGTACTCCTGTAGTTTCAGCAGCTATCTCACTTACCTAATTGGGAAACACTGAAGGCATATCCAGGAAGAAAGCAAGCATACCCACCCACTACCAATCAACATTATAGTGGAGGTTTTAGCAAATGCAATTTGACAAGAGCAATCAATGAGGGACCTAAGAATAAGTCAAGGAGAGGTGATACACTGTGGTACATCCATAAGATGGAATACTTGTCAGCAATAAAGGAGAACAAGCTCTGGGTACACACAACTTGAATGATTCTCAAAATCATTATGCTAAGTGAATGAAGCCAGTCTCAAAAGGGACTTTGTTTTACTCATCTCTAGATTCTCAGTGTCTCCTATAAAACCTGCCACCAAGTACAAACAACCAATGAATGATAATAAATAGATGAATAGGTATGAACTCCCAAAAGTTGTGAGAGAAGAGAACATGCTTCATTCTTCTATTGTATTAATCACAATGCATAGTATCATTAATCTGTCTGCCTTCTGCCCTGGGAGGCAAAGAGGCACAACTGCTCTCAGGATATGTCACATGGGCTTCTCATTTCCTAACTGCTACTCAAGAGCAAAACCATTTTCTTTGTCTCATCTACAGCATTAACCCGGAGGCAAGGGTAAGAATAATTGAATGCATTTACACAGAAAATAACCACTGGCGTTAGAATTTTCTTTGTATTAATTCTGTATTTACTTTTTCTTGGGAGGTGTATATGGTTCTTTGGTTAAATATTTGTTAATAGAAGATTGTAATACAATAGCACGTTAAATTCATATCGCCAATGATGAAAACAGTAGAGACAGAGATCGCCCACCTTCTGCAGAGTGAAACCAAATCTCTCTACTCAGAGTGACTACCTCTAAAGGAGTCATGTGCTTCTTTGCACGGGGCTTCTCATATCCTTGAGCCTTTGTTAACTTTTATTAAATGTACAGTCTAAACTCCTTTGTGTTTGGGGGAAATCATGGAGAGACATATGCCCTAGTTTGAGCAAAATGGGTTAGGGCATGGAGAAGACGATTTTAAGGTGACAGAACAAGGAGAGTTGGCGTAGGTCACATATGACCACCAGAACACGTTGGTAGAACATGGAAAAGTGCTTTGGGGAAGGCTAGAAATTATTAGGTGAAGAGTACTCAGTAGAATAGTATAAAAGGGATAGGGACTTAGCTATTTTTATCCATGTATTAAAAAGAATTGTTGCAGCAGGAAAGCCACAAAGGTCTCAGAAACGTAGGTCACGTGTAATTTCTGTCAACACATAATGAATGAATCCAAGGGCAATGTAGTCTTTGACTGTCAGAGGTGTTGAGAATGTGGCTCAAACCTTCCAGGGAAAAGGAGAAGGGGAGAAGTCTAGAGGGTAGACCAAGACTACCTCCAAAATCATCTTGAACTTTTACAAAAGACTATAATTCATCCCTGTGCTCTTAGAAGAAGTAGTGGTAGTATTTTCCAAAAAACAAAAGCAAAAACAAAAAAAAACAGATTCCATTTTGTACAAATATGAGAGAACAGAACAGTTTTATTACAATGACAATAAGCAAACAATTCAATTGGGTGGGATAGCAGTTAGTTTCACAAGAAAAGGAGAGAACTTGTTATTCAGCAAATTGGTTGGTGTTGGTCAAAGAGTTTCTACAGATACCTCTGAATATACCAAACATTGTTCTCTTATCTGTTGAATTTCTATCTTTCACTCTTTCTCGCATTTCACGTAGTTGAGTTCTGAAAGATCTGTCTTCCAGACAACTCTTTGTTCGTCAGTGGGCAGAAGATAAGGAACAATTTGAGTCCTCCGTAAAATTGTAAGTAAACAAATTTCCAATCATCTACAAAGAATTCTATAAACATCTCCATCTATAAGCTTAACTAATGCAAAGAATTGATCTTTCTCATAAACTATAAGGTTAAGATGAGCACTGTGGTCCTGAGGGTAAAATAAGTGAGAGGAAGCCACAGGGGGAGATTACCTACCAATCTAGAAAGAATCTAGAGGAGAAACATTTACTAGGGATAAACAGAGAAAGCTTGGGGTCATCTTCTTTGGTCTCCTGCATTCCTTCTCTCTGTGTCTCTGAGAAAGAATTCACCAGTTAGGGAGCATCAATACATTGTGCTTTGGAGTTTCACAGATTGAGAACTTGTCCCTCCCCTGTTAAATCAATCAAACATATACCAATTGCCAACAGTGAACTTTACTCTCCTGAGTCCTGAGAGTCTGAGAGACAGAAAGATGAGAATGCTCTGACTTATATGGGGCAGGGCCAGCTGAACATATGCAGGAAGTATAGACACATTTTCCTGAAGTTTAATCTTAATGTCTAATCCTCAAACAGAGAGAAAACAAAGGAAACGATCTTCAACAAGCCTAAGATGAATTCAACTATCCCGCTCTGATTCTCAACTTCGTCTCTGGCATTTTGCTGCCTTGTAGCACAGAGAGCCTCCCTTTCTGCCAATTCCCTCCTCATGTGCATCACTTGCTTTTGCTGTTCTAGTTCATCCTCCAGCATTCTGATTTTCTCTTCATACTCCTGTCTTATCTGCGCTTTCTGTCTCTCTAGCTCTGCTCTGTAATTTTCTTGCATCACTCGGATTTGTTTCTGAATCTCCTCCTCAGCCTTTTGGTACATGTTGTTCGTGAAGCATCTGCCTTTGCACTCTGCGACCACGCGCTGGACCAGGACCAGCAGCTGCTCCCTCTGGTCCTCCTGCACAGCTCCTGCCGCCCTGTTGTTGAACACACAGTAGCGGTCTCCAAACATGCCCATCAGCTCTTGAATGCCTTTTGGAGCTTCCTTTAAGTAGTCACGGAAATCGATGCCTTCCAAGTCATCTTTCCGGGTGAATAAGAGGATCATGTGTCTCCTAGCTCTCTCTCCAAACATTTTCAGGATCTTTTCCGTGGCTCTGTGGTCTTCCGGCGTGTAACGGCCCAGCGGGATGACGAGGAGCAGAGCATGAGGCCCTGGCGAGGTCAGGGCCATGCAGCGAGCAATCTCCTTGCTAGTGTCAGCATCCTGTACCTCTGTGTCAAAGATGCCAGGTGTATCCACCACGACAACTTCCCTCCCCTTCCAGGTGCTGTTTCCTTTCTTACAGGACCTGGTGATGGATACTGCGGAAAAGCCAGAAGGAAACATTTTCTTTCCGAGGATGCTGTTTCCTGTTGCACTTTTTCCTGCCCCAGTCTTACCCACTAAGACGAGTCTCAGTTGTGACTCTCTGGGCTCTTGGTTTCCAAGCCCTGGCACAACAGGAAATAAAAGTCGTAGCGTTAGAAGGAACGTCAACTGTCTCCCCTGCAAGTCCCCCGCCCGCCGGTGCCTTGCTCTGTTGCCTGCTAGGGTCCTCTGCACTCAAGGGATGTCTCTAGAGAGCCCTCTGGGCTCGTGCTCCTCTTGCAGTATTTGAGGACCACCCAGGTAATTTTCAGCATCCCCTTGCGCTTCTTACTGTGACCTTGCGTAGGTAAGTAGCCCACAGAGGAGGAAACAAAATGCTTAAGAAGAGAACTCTGAGCTGCTACTGGTAGCTGGTCCTCATAAGATAACATAGGAAGTAACACAAAATTGACGTTGCATATTTTACTTCCCAGGAAAGTTCAAAGTTAATATCAGAGCAGCAGAGCACAGCAACTGAAACCTTAAGTTACAAACCAAATCATCTAATAGCTCTCTTCCTGTGTTTGTATTCAGCGAGTCTCTGCGTATCTCTTTAATGTACCTATAAGGTCAAAGTCTGCCCGGTTTGTTAGGCATAGACCCGGGACCGGTGGGAAGACAACTGGCAATCACGTTTGAGAGGCTGTTGTCCCGAGAAGACAGACCCTGCCAGCCGGCCCTTGAATGTAAGACTGATTCCTGCATGAGGAATCCTGTGTTATAACTACCTATTTCTGCTTTGAGACAATGCATACATTATCCCACTTACAACCTCATAGACACTGTTACAAACCCCAATTAGTTTTCAGGGCTATCATCCCCAAAACCAAGAGCCAACTAAACGGTTGATGTTTTAGTTTCTCAGGCTAAAAATCTAGGCGTCACCCTTGACTCCTCTCTCTCCCCTTCTTTCTATATCCAACCCATCAGCTGGTTCTCTTGGCTCCAAATCTGTTCGCTTCTCTCTATTTTGAAGATCATCATACTAGCCCAAGTTATATCCCCATCCATGCTTCAGTAGTCTCCTAACTGGTCTCTCTACTTCCGCTTTGGCCCTTTCAGTCTATTCTGTAAAGTGGAATAATCTTTTAAAAATAGCAATCAAACAGAAGAGGGAAATTGCAGAACCTCCCACTCTGGCTTCCACAAAATCTGTAGTTCATCCCCATCTCGCACACACTTTATGGTGAAGCTTTTGCTCATCTCTGGATCCCTAAGGCAGAGTTTCTCACATTTGATAACCAGAATCCTGGGGTGAAAGAAGTAAATTTCCCGAAGCTGAGAACACTGGATACAGGATGGCTAAGATTACCTAAGGAAAAATGTGGATGGGAGTTCAGACTATTATTTAGTTAGCATCACAAAGGAAGATGCCAACTATAGGATATTCTGAGGGCATTGGTTGACCTTAGAGACAGGGAGTAGGAAAATCATGGCTGGCGAGATAAAAAGGCACCAAAGGCCAGTGCCAACACTGCAAAAATTGGCCAGTGTTGACAGCAAATGGATGGCAATCTATGATAGATGGCAAACACAGCCATGAATTATTCCCTCTCTGTACTCATGCCTCTTGGGAATGTGGATTTGCAGCTACTCTCATCAAGATGCTGAGTCCGTTTCTCCAACCCTTGAATCTGACTGGGCCATGTGACTTGCTTTGGACAGTAAGGTTGTGAAAACATGATCAAGCAGAGACTCCAGAAGTGCTGACTTATTGTAGTTTGCCTTCTCTTTCTGCTTTTCGGAACCTTACAACTGCCCTGGACTAGCCTACTGGATGAGAGACACAAGGGCCGGTTATCCCTGTCCCCCTGGTCTGCCCAAGAGCTTGCTGACTGCCAGACATGTCTATGAGGCTAGCCGAGATTATCCAGTTGCATCCTGAACCACCAGCCTACCACACATGCATGAGTGAGTCTGGCTGAGATTAGCCAAGTTGATCCAGACCCAAAGACTGCCCAACTAACCCACAAAACCAAGAGCCAACTAAACGGTTGTTGTTTTAGGCTCCTAAATTGTGTGGTGGTTTGCTAAACCAGCAAAAGCTCGAACGATATAATCAATTTCTATGGATAAGGGAGTAGAGGGAGGGTTATGTGAGGAACGGAGTGATCAGTCTGTTGAATTTGTTGGTTATAGTGAGGCCACCAGCAACAGGGAAATTAGGGACCTGAATGAGGAATTAATTATGCCCATGTTCCTCCTTCCCAATCCTCTCTTGGGCTGAAGAGAGGGGCAGAGAAACAACCAGGGAGGCTACAACCCGCTGTTCTGGTGTGTCCACGCTGTAGGAAGTAGCACACAAGAAACCTCATCAAGCCCGTATCAATCAGGAGATTCTAACTCTCTTCCTCTTAGCTGTTAAGCTACATCACAAGGAGAAGCCGTAGAGGGTCGAGAGAAATGAGACAGCAGAGTAAATGAAGGGAAAATAAGAAATGTGGTTGAAAATGTTTTGCTCTTGCGCAGATGGGGACTGACTGACAGGACAGGAGAGCCCCGGCCCTCCTCCCCCAAGCCTGGCCTGCCTAGCCCCGAGCAGCTTCTCACCGTGGCTGGTCCTGGAGTTGCTGGGGTAATGGGCCGCCATTGTACTTTGAATTCCTGGAAATAAAGAAAAATAACTATGTCATTTCAGGGAAGTGGAGAGTAACTGGAAACTGGAAATGTTATCCTCATGTAACCAACAGTTTCTTTTTTTTTCATAAACTTGCTTGCTACTCAGTTTCTCTTCCTCTATTTCCCAATACTTCTCCATTCTCTGTTTTCAGTCTCATTTTCGGATTGTTCATTTTTCTTTACACAAATGTAAGTGCTTCAGGGTCTTCCTTGGTACTGGTTCTGGGTGCCCTGCCCCACTCTATTCAGTGAATGATTGCTTTGAATGCCATTTATATGTAGCCTGCAGCCTAGACCCTTCTCAGAGGTCCAAACTTTTAATTCCCATTCAACTTCTCCAGTTGGCAATTTTATGGGCATCTCACACAGAACTCAGACAAAATGGAACCCTTGACCTCCATCCCCCCCTGGTCCCCATTTCAGTAAAGGGCACCACCAAATGGCTCACGCAGAATCTTGGGGTCCTCCACAGCGCTTCTTTCCTCACTTGCTCATCAGTCTGTCACCAAATCCTATTGATTTTACTTCCAAAAAATGCAAAATTCTCCATTTCTCCCCATCTCCATGTTCATCCAACCCACTGTCATTTGATTGCAATGTAATAGGCTCCCAACTGATATTGCATCTTCAATCCCTTCTCCACTCAATAATCAGATGCCTTTTTAAAACTGAAATTTGACTTTTTTCCCTTGTTTAAATTCTTTAATGGATTCCTTTTGCTTTTTATTGTTCAAATAGTTGAAAACCCTTGGAATGGTCCAAAAGGCCCTCCATGCTCAATTACTCTCTCTCTCTCTTTCAAAAGGCTTGAACCATACTGGCCTCCTCAATGTCCCCTGAATCCTCTAAGCTCCCTCCAGCTCCTAGACCCTTGGGGAATATTTCCCCCTCCCTGGAGCACTCCCACACCCTTCCAATGCCCAACTCATTTCTTCTCAGCCCTGAGGCTTCAGTATTCTGTTATTTCTCCAGAGAGGGCTTCTCCACCCCCATCACCAACCAACAAGTTAGCTCTGGTGTGGAGTTTGTGCTAGCCACACTCGAAGGGTTTCTATAGAATACGTACCACAATAGGAAGTTGTGCGTCTGATTTTTTTACTGTCTCCTCGTAGACTGTAAGCTTTGTGATGGTGAACCGTCTGTGTCTTGTGTGCCCCGTTATTCCCTAGGGACAAGCACAATATTGGACAAAGCATGGATCTCAATAAATATTTATTAAATAAATGAATTGATTTTAAAAAATCTCCCTGATTCTTGCCTCCTCTCTGATTGAGCTTTATGTCCAGCCCAATCTGTCTTGTGAAAAAGATGATCATTTCCTTATTTTTTTTTAAATTAATTAATTTAATTTTTGGCTGCATTGGGTCTTCATTGCTGTGCGCGGGCTTTCTCTAGTTGCGGCGAGTGGGGGCTACTCTTCACTGCAGTGTGCGGGCTTCTCATTGCAGGGGCTTCGCTTGTTGCAGAGCACAGGCTCTAGGCACGTGTGCTTCAGTAGTTGTGGCACGTGGGCTCAGTAGTTGTGGCTCATGGGCTCTAGAGCTCAGGCTTTGTAGTGGTGGCACACGGGTTTAGTTGCCCCATGGCCTGTGGGATCTTCTCGGACCAGGGATTGAACCTGTGTCCCCTGCATTGGCAGGAAGATTCTTAACCACTGTGCCACCAGGGAAGTCCCCTATCCTTTCCTTATTAACAACACCTAGCATCCTTGAAACACGGTAATACGTTTTAAAGGTTTTCTTTCATTGCTACCTACTAACGTTGGGCAATGGAGAAAGCCATTTGAAGAACTCTTAGCAGATCAGATTTTAAGTAGGACAGGCTGAAATGCTAGTTGTTAAAGAAAGGGTATCTGATAGGAAGCCAACAAATACAAATTTCAAACACTGTTAGAAAGACAGGCACTTCTTTTGAAAGTGGATTAGGAATAAGGAGTAGAAAACAGCTTCTTGTAAACTGGGAGGAGAAATCACAGAAGTTTTAAAAATCAGCGTTGGTCACAAAGATGATTTTGGTGATTGATTTTAGGAGAAGGAGTAAGATACCAGAAACAGGAAAATAAAAGGTTTGGGGTGTTTCTTAAACACCATTCTTAAGAACGGTGTTTCCATTCAGTCTGTGGACTTTCTCTTCAGCATTCTTTAATGCTGTTCTCTTTCTCCTAATTCTGATGTAAAACCAGAGGACTGAACTTCTCTCCATACTGACACTGGATGGCTGAGTTCTCCTCCTACTGCCTAAGAAAGAAGCATCCATTGATCCCCAGCTTCTCCTGAACTGTAGACAGTAACATGGGTTGGCATCTCCCTCCTCCTATCTCCTAAAAGTTCCCCTTCCCCATCTCTGGGTGAAGCCCACGACGGGACTGTTCCTGAGGAGGCAGGTTCAAAGGGGCAGCTCTGAGCAGATCGTTAACTGGGTAACAGAGTCTCTGATCCTGACTGCGTGCTGGCTTTGTGACACGGGGCTGCTGACCTGCGCCTCTTACATCTCCTAGTGCTCTTTTCACCACCAGCTCCCCACACAGCTAATTCTGTCTTCTAATTCTAATTCTAATTCTGTTCAGCCAACACAAACCCTGAAAGCTTCAACTTCACTTATAAATTCTATCAATGGGGAAAACAATCATTTATTCCTACAAGTATCCTCTGAGCAGTGACTGCTGAAAGAGTTATCAATTTGTAGGGCTGAACCTTCAAAACAGAATACTGCCTAAAATCAGCAAAGACAGGAAACAGGAACCAATGAGAAATATATTCTGAGAGCACGTTTGCAGGGAGTTTTAAGATATAGATCCAGAAGAGAAGTCCCCCCTCCACCAAATCACACATTTCCCTCCCTCTCTTCCCACTCCCACAGACACCCCTATTCCCTTACCTAAAAAAAATCTGGGTCCTGCTCCTTTCTCTAACTTTGAAAGCAATGCTAAAGCAGGAGGCGACACTAAGCTATCAAGAAGGAAGAGGAGAGAGGAAGTGAGGGGAGGAGCTGTCCAAACATGCTTATGGAAGAGACCTGCCCACCTTATCACCTAGCAGTGCCAGAACTTTCTGCAATGATGAGATTGTTTTGTGTGGTTCAGTATGGTAGCCCTGAGCCACAAGGGCTACTGAGCTCATGAAATGTGATGAGTGTGATTGAAGAACTGAATTTTTAATTTTATTCCATTTTGATTAATTTAAAGTTAAATAGTCACATCTGCATAGTTGCTACCATATCAGACCACGCAAAGACTCTATTGGGAGGGACGAAATGTGGGTCATGCCGTGAAGTTTGAGAAAAAACTACTGGGTCAAAACCAGGGAATTGCCGCTCAGAGTGTGGCCAAGATGGTGGAGTAGGAAAACCCTGGGCTCACCTCTTCCTATGGGCACACCAAAATTACAGCTATTTAGAAAGCAATTATGACCTGACAACTACTAGAAAAGATTCCCCACAACTATAGATATAAAGAAGGAACCACAAGACAGATAGGAAGGGGTATAGTCAAGGCCCACACCACTAAGTAGGTGACACATAAATGGGAAGATAATTGCAATTACAAAGGTTCTCCCCAAGGAGCAAGGGGTCTGGGCCCCACTTCAGGCTCCCCAGCCTGGGGGATCCTGCACCAGAAAGACAAGCCACCAAAATATCTGACTTTTATGGCCAGAGGGGCTTGCACATGGGAGAGCAAGAAGGCTCTGGGAAACAGAGACCCCATTTTTAAAGGGCACGGACAAAATCTCCATGCTCTGAGACCCAGCATAAAAGCAGTGATTTGAAAGGAGCCTGGGGCAGACTCACTGGCTGATCCTGGAGAGCCTCCCAGAGAGGCAGGAGGCAAGGAGGACCCGCCTAGTGACATAGACTCTGGCAGCAGCTGTTTTGGGGAGTTCATTGTATGACCAGGACACCTGTCATAGAATGGAGTCTTCTCCATTCTTGGAGACTTCCCTCTAGCCTATTCCTGCCAGGGGCTTACCTGCTCACCAGCCAATTGGCACCAGTCCCAGAGCCTCCCAAGCCAAACAGCCAGCCATGAGAGCACTCAATGCCACTCACCAGGAAACTGGCACCAGCCCTGCACACTCTGGACCCTGCAGGCAGCCACCCCAAACCTGGACCCACCCACCAGTGGGCCAGCACCAGCCCTGGAACACCACAGGTCCCACAGCCAGCTGCACCGAATCCCAGCCCCACCCAGCAGCAGGCCAGCAGCCAGAGCACAAGCCAGGGCCTGGCAGCCAACTGGGCCAGAAAAACCTACAAAGAATACTCTACCCAGCAAGGCTCTCGTTCAGATTTCATGGAGAGATCAAAAGCTTTACAGACAAGTAAAAGGTAAAAGAGTTCAGCACCACCAAACCAGCTTTATAACAAATGTTAAAGGAACTTCTCTAGGAGAACAAGAAAAAGCCACCAGTGGAAACCAGAAAATTACAAAACAGAAAAAGCTCATTGGTAAAGGCAAACATAAAGGTGAGAAATCATCTACGTACAAAGCTAGTAGGAAGGTTAAAAGAGAAGAGCAGTAAAATAATTTATATCCACAATAAGCACTTAAGGGACACACAAAGCAATTAGATGTAAAATATGATATCAAAAACGGTAATGAGAGGAGGAGAGTACAAAAGCAGGGATTTAAAAATGCATTTGAAATTAAGAGATCAGCAACTTAAAACAATCATATATATATACACCTCATGGCAACCACAAACCAAATATCTATTATAGATACACAGACACACACACACACAAACACACACACACACACACACAAGGAAAAAGGAAAAGAGAAAAAAGAAAAAGGAATCCAAACATAACACTGAAGATAGTAATCAAATCACAAGAGAAGAGACAAAAGAAAAAGAAATTTATAAAAACACCTACAAAAACAACCCACAAACAATTAACCAAATGGCAATCAGAACATACATATCAATAATTACCTTAAACGTAAATGGACTCAATGCTCCCATCAAAAGACACAGAGTGGCTGAATGGATACAAAAACAAGACCCATATATATACTGTCTACAAGAGACTCATGTCAGATCAAAGGACACACACCAGCTGAAAGTGAGGGGATGGAGTCCCTCCCATCAGGAAGCTTGCACAAGCCTCTTAGATAGCCTCATCCACCAAAGGCCAGACAACAGAAGCAAGAAGAACTATAATCCTGCAGCCTGGGAACGAAAACCACAATCACAGAAAGACAGATAAAATGAAAAGGCAGAGGACTATGTCCCAGATGAAGGAACAAGATAAAACCCCAGAAAAACAATTAAATGAAGTGGAGATTGGCAACTTTCCAGAAAAAGAATTCAGAATAATGATAGTGAAGATGATCAAGGACCTCAGAAAAAGAATGGAGGCAAGGATTGAGAAGATGCAAGAAATGTTTAACAAAGACTTACAAGAACTAAAGAACAAACAAACAGAGATGAATAATACAATAACTGAAATGAAAAATACACTAGAAGGAATCAATAGCAGAATAAATGAGGCACAACGGATAAATGACCTGGAAGATAAAATGGTGGAAATCATTGCTGCAGAACAAAATAAAGAAAAAAGAAAGAAAAGAAATGAAGACGGCCTAAGAGACCTCTGGAATAATATTAAATGTGCCAACATTCGCATTACTGGGGCCCCAGAAGGAGAAGACACAGAGAAAGGATCCGAGAACACATTTGAAGAGATTATAATGGAAAAGTTCCGTAACCTGGGAAAGGAAATAGCCAGCCAAATCCAGGAAGCACAGAGAGTCCCAGGCAGGATGAACACAAGGAGAAACATGCAGATACACATAGTCACCAAACTGACAAAAATTAAAGACAAAGAAAAATTATTAAAAGCAACAAGGGAAAAATGACATATAACATACAAGGGAACTCCCATAAGGTTAACAGCTGATTTCTCAGCAGAAACTCTGCAAGCCAGAAAGGAGTGCCACCATATATTTAAAGTGATGAATGGGAAGAAACTACAACCAAGAATACTCTACCCAGCGAGGATCTCATTCAGATTTGAAGGAGAAATCAGAAAGTTTACAGACAAGCAAAAGCTAAGAGAATTCAGCACCACCAAAGCAGCTCTACAGCAAATGCTAAAGGAACTTCTCTAAGTGGGAAACACAAGAGAAGAAAAGGACCTACAAAAACAAACCAAAAACAATTAAGAAAATGGTAATAGGAACATACGTATTGATAATTACCTTAAATGTGAATGGATTAAATGCTCCAACCAAAAGACACAGACTGGATAAATGGATACAAAACAAGACCCCTATATATGCTGTCTACAAGAGACCCACTTCAGACCTAGGGACACATACAGACAGAAAGTGAGGGGATGGAGAAAGATACTCCATGCGAATGGAAATCAAAAGAAAGCTGGAGTAGCAATACTCATATCAGATAAAATAGACTTTGAAATAAAGTATGTTACAAGAGACAAGGAAGGACACTACACAATGATCAAGGCATCAATCCAAGAAGATATAACAATTACAAATATGTATGCACCCAATATACGAGCACCTCAATACATAAGGCAAATGCTAACAGCTATAAAAGAGATAATTGACAGTAACACAATAATAGTGGGGGACTTTAACACCCCACTTACACCAATGGACAGATGACCCAAACAGAAAATTAATAAGGAAACACAAGCTTTAAATGACAAAATAGACCAGATAGATTTAATTGACATTTCTAGGACATTCCATCCGAAAACAGCAGATTACACTCTCTTCTCAAGTGCACATGGAAACTTCTCCAGGATAGATCACATCTTGGGTCACATATGAAGTCTCAGTAAATTTAAGAAAACTGAAATTGTGTCAAGCATCTTTTCCGACCACAACACTATGAAAGTAGAAATAAATTACAGGAAAAAAAGAAACGTAAAAGTCTCCAAACACATGGAGACTAAACAGTATGCTACTAAATAACCAAGGGATCACTGAAGAAAACAAAGAGGAAATGAAAAAATACCTAGAGACAAATGACAATGCAAACATGACAATCCAAAACCTATGGGATTCAGCAAAAACAGTTCTAAGAGGGAAGTTTCTAGCAATACAGTCCTACTTCAAGAAACAAGAAAAATATCAAATAAACAATCTAACCTTACACCTAAAGGAACTACAGAAAGAAGAACAAACAAAACCCAAAGTTAGTAGAAGGAAGGAAATCATAAAGATCAGAGCAGAAATAAATGAAACAGAAAGAAAGAAAACAGTAGCAAAGATCAATGAAACTAAAACCTGGTCTTTGAGAAGATAAACAAAATTTATAAACCTTTAGCCGGACTCATCAAGAAAAAGAGGGAGGGGACTCAATCAATAAAATTAGAAATGAAAAAGGAGAAGTTACAACAGACACCGCAGAAATACAAAAGATTACGAAGGATTATAAGAGACTACTATGAACAACAATATATGCCAATAAAATGAACAACAGACAAGAAATGGAAAAATTCCTAGAAAGGTACAATCTCCAAAGACTGAACCAGGAAGAAATAGAAAATATGAACAGACCAATAACTAGTAATGGAACTGAATGAGTTATTAAACGACTCCCAACAAACAAAAGTCCAGGACCAGACAGCTTCACAAGTGAATTCTACCAAACGTTTATGAAAGAGTTATCAGCTCTCCTTTTCAACTGTTTCAAAAAACTGCAGAGGGAGGAACACCCCCAAACTCATTCTATGAGGCCAGCATCACTCTGATACCAAAACCAGACAAAGATATCACAAAACAGAAAACTACAGGCCAATATCACTGATGAAAATAGATGCAAAAATCCTCAACAAAATATTAGCAAACCAAATCTAACAATACATTAAAAGGATCATACACCATGATCAAGTGGGATTTATCCAAGGATGCGAGAATTTTTCAACATCTGCAAATCAATCAGTGTGATATACCACATTAACAAACGGAAGAATACAAATCATATGATCATTTCAATAGATGCAGAAAAAGCTTTCAATAAAATTCAACATCCATTCGTAATAAAAACTCTCCAGGAAGTGGACATAGAGGGAACATACTTCAACATAATAAAGGCCATATATGACAAACCCACAGCTAACATCATACTCAACAGTGAAAAGCTGAAAGCCTTTCCTCTATGATCAGGAACAAGACAAAGATGCCCACCTTCACCACTTTTATTCAACATAATTTTGGAAGTCCTAGCCACAGGAATCAGAGAAGAAAAAGAAATAAAAGGAATCCAAATCAGACAGGAAGAAGTAAAACTGTCACTGTTTGAAGATGACATGATACCATACATAGAAAATCTTAAAGACGCCACCAGAAAACTATTAGAGCTCATCAGTGAATTCAGTAAAATTGCAGGATACAAAATTAATACACAGAAATCTGTTGCATTTCTATACACTAACAATGAACTATCAAAAAGAGAAATTCAGTATATGTATAACTGATTCACTTTGTTATAAAGCAGAAGCTAACACACCATTGTAAGGCAATTTACTTCAATAAAGATGTTTAAAAAAAAAAAGAGAGAAATTGAGAACACAATCCCATTTACCGTTGCATCAAAAAGAATGAAATACCTAGGAATAAATCTACCTAAGGAGGGAAAATACCTGTACTCTGAAAACTATAAGACACTGATGAAAGAAATTAAAGATGACGCACACAGAATGAAAGATAATACTGTGTTCTTGGATTGGAAGAATTAAGATTGTTAAAATGACCATACTACCCAAGGCAATCTACAGATTCAATGCAATCCCTATCAAAATGTCAACGGCATTTTTTACAGAACTAGAACAAATAATTTTAAAATCTGTATGGAAACACAAAACACCCAGAGAAGTGAAAACAATCTTTTTTAAAAATTCCTTTATTTATTTCTCTTTATTTATTTTTGGCTGCGTTGGGTCTTTGTTGCTGTGTGCGGGCTTTCTCTAGTTGCAGCGAGCGGGGTCTACGCCCCATGTCCCCTGCCTTGGCAGGCGGATTCTTAACCACTGCGCCACCAGGGAAGTCCAGCCAAAACAATCTTGAGAAAGACGGACAGTTCTGGAGGAATTACACTCCTTGACTTCAAACTATACTATTTAAAAAGCTACAGTAATGAAAACAATATGGTACTGGCACTAAAACAGACACATAGATTAATGAAGCAGAACAGAGAGCCCAGAAATAAACCCATGCACATATGGTCAAAGGAGGCAAGAATATACAATGGGGAAAAGACGTTCTCTTCAATAAGTGGTGCTAGGAAACTTAAACAGCTACATGTAAAAGAGTGACATTAGGACATTTTCTAACACCATATCCAAAAAGAAACTCAAATTGGGTTAAAGACCTAAATGTAAGACTGGATACCATATAACCCCTAGAGGAAGACATAAGCAGAACACTCTTGACAGAAATCGCAGCTATATTTTTCTTGCATCTGTCTCCTAAAGCAGAGGAAATAGTATAAAAGCAAAAATAAGCAGATGGGACCTAATTAAACTTCAAAGCTTTTGCACAGCAAAGGAAACCATCAACAAAACAAAAACACAACCTAGAGAATGGGAGAAAATATTTGCAAATGATATGACACATAAGGGGTTAATATTCAAAATATAGAAGCAGCTCATACAACTCAACATCAAAAACAAACAACTTGATTTAAAAATAGGCAGAAGACCTGAATACACAGTTTCCCAAAGCAGACAAACAGATAGCCAACAGGCACATGAGAAGATGCTCAACATCGTTAATCATCAGGGAAATGCGAATCAAAACCACAATGAGATATCACCTCATATCTGTCAGAATGGCTGTCATCAAAAAGAACACAAATTACAAAAGTTGGTGAAGATGTGGCGAAAAGGGACCCTTCCTGCACTGCTGGTGGCAATGTAACTCGGTGCAGCCATTGTGGAAAACAGTATGGAGGCTCCTCAACACTAAAAATAGAAGTACCATGTGACCCCACAATTCCACTCCTGGGTATATAGCTGAAAAAACAAAACAAAAACAAAAACACTAATTCGAAAAGATGCATGCACCCCGATGTTCATGGCAGCATTATCTACAATTGTCGAGACATGAAAGCTATCTAAGTGTCCATCGACAGATGAATTGATTAAGAAAATGTGGTATATATATATATACACAATGCAATAGTACTGAGCCATACAAAGAAAGAAAATTTGCCATTTGCAAGAACATGGATGGACTTGGAGGGTATTATGCAAGTGAAATAAGTCAGAGAGAGAAAGACAAATACTGTGTAATATCACTTATATGTGGACTCTAAAAAATACAACAAACTAGTGAATAGAACAAAAAAGAAGCAGACTCACAGATACAGAGAACAAACTAGTGGTTACCAGTGGGGAGAGGGAAGGGAGAGGGGCAATATAGAGGTAGGGGACTAAAAGGTACAAACTAGTAGGTATAAAATGAGCTACAAGGATATATTGTACAAAACAGGGACTGTAGCCAATATTTTATAATAACTATAAATGGAGTATAACCGTTACATATTGGGAATCACTATATTGTACACCTGTAACTTATATAATAGTGTCCACTAACTATACTTCAATTAAAAGAAAACACAATGAGATATGAACTCACACCTGTTAGGAATGACTACATCAAAAAGCCAAGAAATAACAAGTGTTGTGAGGATGTGGAGAAAAGGGAACCTCATGCATGTCGGTAGGAATATAAATTGGTGCAGCCACTGTGGAAAACCGAACGGAGTTTCCTCAAAAAAATTAAAAATAGAACTTCATATGATCCAGCCATCTCACATCTGGGTATTTATCCAAAGAAAATAAAAATACTAACTAATAGAGATATCTGCACCCCATGTTCATTGCAGCATTATTTACAATAGTCAAGATATGGAGACAACCTAGGTGTCCACTGATGGATGGAAGGATAAAGGAGATACACACACACACACAAATAGTATTCAGCCATAAGAAAGAAGGAAATCACGCCATTTGTGACAACATGGATAGATCTCAGGGCATTATGCTAAGTGAAATTAATCAGACAGAAAGACAAATACTGTACAAACTCAGTTATATGTGGAATCTAGACAAAACAAAAGCCAGGCTCATAGATACAGAGAACAGCATGGTGGTTGCGAGAGGCGGGGGCTGAGGGTAGAAGTGGGAGAAATGGGTGAAAGGGATCAAAAGGTAAAAATAAATAAATAAGTCAATAAGTAAATAAATAAATTAATTAAATGAATACTCGTTGCAACATGTATATACATATATAAGCTCATTACAGGCTCATATGTAAGCTCACATATATAAGTCAATACTAAGCTTAGAAATACTGTTTAATTGATTATTGAATCTACTGAAAAAAATGCATGAATTTTATTTTATGCAACTTAAAATTCAATAAAGCTGAAAACTCCTGCCATTTAGGTAAAATTGGATGCGAGTAGGAGAGCCAGTTGTGGTAGACTGATTGTAAAACTGGCCCCAAGTTGTCACACTACCTTGTCTCCAGGCCCTTTAACACTATGAATTTGGTTCTCTTCCCATGCAGAGTTGGAACCTATTTTTGCACCTCCTGAAGCTCAAAACCTCTAAGGCTTTGCAGTTTTATTTTCAACAGTTTCTGCTCTTTTATGCATTTCCTCATTTTGCTTCATAATTTGACGCCCTTTTTCAACCCATGCACTCCCTTCTTACGCATGTAAAATATCTGTACCACTTTACTAGAAATTCTATGGTAAAGAGACCAGGGGATGATTTTCACACACATCACAGCACAACCCAGGGAAGTCTGTGGTTCACCCATTTCTCAGAATCTTCTCACAATAACAGGAAAGGCTGTTACAAATTCATCTGTGCACAGCACTTCCTCCCTGCCTCAGCCACAACCCTTTCCTGCCTCATCACCTTCACCTTTGGTCTTACCTGTCACACATAGCTGTGGTCGCTTCACAGGACAGAAAGGTTAGGATGCAAGGTCCACTTCTCCTCCTCTACGTGGCGTGATGCTCTCACAATGGACTCAGACCTGGAGAGGAGGCCTGATTAAGGACCCTCACGGCTCGGTCTTGAGCTGAGAAAAAGAACCAGTGCAATCAGTGGACGCAGGTTGTTCTGCTTTTCTATGCCTTTTAGAATCCTGACAGTGGTGCTTTAAAAGCCTAAACTTTATATAGAAAACTTAACAAGTCAATTTTTTATCATTGCCTGTTTTGAAGTAATAGCAACTTGAAATTTGTATTAGAATTTCTCTATTTCCAAGTTGTAAATGGTCACAAGTAATTCTGTGTAAATATAAATATGTAAATATCACACATTCTCTCTCATTACATTTTACTTCTATTTAACGGGAAATCAGGGATTTCAGTGCCCAGATAGCAAACCGGCCATATGCCAACCATTCTGGAAAATGGACTGACATCAATTATAGACCACAGACGTTCTCTTTCTGCAAACCCTAATAAAAACCAGGGTGCCATAGACAATTAGGAGTATAAGTATCAGAGACAAGAGGTTTCAACAGATTTCCGGAAGGGTGCATTGGAGCAGACATCCACAGCCAACATGGCCCCAGAGAGGCTGTGGCTGAGGTGGCCGCGGATGATGACAGAGCACCTCGGGGAGGTGGGCTTCAGAAATTTCAGCTCCAAGGGGATGCGGCTGTAGGGCTGAAAGCAGGGGATTCGTGGAAGAAGTGAGTATGAGACACATGATCCAGTCATCTCCTCACTTCCCCCTCATTCGGAACCTCACACTTCAAGGTCTCTCTTCCCGAGTGGGTAATTGAAGGAATCTCCCCTAAAGATTAGAGCATCTCCAGAGAAAAACCTCTGCATTCTGGCATTTTGGGTTCCCTCTACATAACAGCCTGTCCTGCGGTCACCTCAGGTGAAGCCTGCAGTCGGCACCCTCACTCAGACGTGGAACTTCCAGGTTTTCTAATGATTTATTCCAAACTACGAAAAGGCAGTCAGGGAGAGCTGCTGTTTGACGAAAAACTGCAATATGAAAGACAGATGAAAGAGACAAAGATAAACAGCAAAAATAACCCCAACGGGAGCCATACACGCAGGAAACAAAACCAGGAAAAGACTAACCAAACATAAAAATAAACTTCTCTTTCAGATATCTAGATTATTAATCCTCCCACTGAAATCAACTAAAAATACTGAAAAATATTACATACATTTTCTTAAAAGCGTAGGTGAGCAGGCAAGAAGATAACCTTTCTCAGACACGGAACTAAGTGAAGGTGGGCAAGTGGAGTACAGCAGCTAGCTGTCACCCTGAGGATATTTCACCAGCCCTGGAGAATTTAAAGTCTGCTTCTCAAAACCACATTGACAAAAAGACTGAGAGTTTTTGCTACCAGCACAACCTCACTAAGAGAATTTGTAAAGAATGTACTTGAGGCAAGAGGAAAGTAATCACAGATAGTAAATCAGAGGTTGAAAAGAAAGAAAGAATAAGGAAAGAAAGAAAGAAAGAAAGAAAGAAAGAAAGGGAAAGAAAGAAAAGAAAGGAAGAAAGAAAAGAAAGGAAGAAGGAAGGAAGGAAGGAGAGAAAGAAAGAAGGAAAGAAAGAACAAAAGAAAGAAAGAAGGAAAGAAAAAATAGAAAGGAAGAAAGAAGGAAGGAAAGACAAAGAAAGGGAGAGAAGATAATGGTAATAACTTCCAGGGCTTAAAAAGGAAAAAAATAAGAAAATAAAAATACACAACAATAATGCATAGATGGGGTGGAAGGTGGGAATGGAGTTTAAATGTTCTATAGTAATTTGTTGTATAAGAGGAAGATTAAAATATAGATTCCCTTTAGACTTTGTTAAGAATATGTGTTGTATGAGGAATATAGCCAATATTTTGTATTAACTGTAAATGGCATGTAACCTTTAAAAATGGTATAAAAAATTTAAAAATTTTGAAAAAGGAATATGTGCTGTGGCCACTAAGAAAATTAGGAAGAGTGTATATAATTTCCAACTGAGTAGAAAAAAAAATAGAATGTGAAAAGAAGAACCAAATAATCCAAATTAAGGCACAAAGAAGAAAGAAAAACAAACTATGAAACTGGTTGGACAAGTAGAAAGCAAAAAATAAAATAATACAAATGCATCCAAATAGATCATAAATTACAACTATGATAAGTACACCAAAGATTTCCGATAAAAAATAAGTATTGTTTGGAGTGGATTGCAAAGGAAATCCAAATCTAAAACATGAAACTTGAGATAGGTTGAAAGCAGAAGTAGAGGCAAATACAGCAATCCAATTCTAAACAAACAAGAACAAAATATCGAATAAAATAGAATTTTCATTCAGTGTTTCTTGCGAGCCTATTATATGCCAAGCACTGTTTTAGGCAATTGGGTATATTAGCAAATGATAGCAGGTAAAGATCCTTGCCCTCCGGATCTTTCAGTGTTCCTTGAAGGGACAGAAAAGAAACAAAAAAGGAATAGTGTGTGAATTATAGAATAATTATAGGAGACGTTCACTTACGTAAGAAAAAAAAATCAGGGAGCGTGGTAAAGAGGACCAAGAGTGAGAAGGCAGGCTAAACTTCAACAGTGTGGAAAGGGAATACCTACAAAGTCCTATCCCGCAACATGGCAACTTGTTGATTGCAAATCCTAGAGAATGCAACCCAACATAGGAAGAGTTTTAGATAATTGAGACGCTTTTTAACAAGAAGAAAGAACTTTGAGAACAATTGCCTTGGGTATTCCATTTTTTATATTTGTTTATAAATATAGATGAGACTGATGTTTAAAAATATAAGTTGGTTTGCAACGTCCTCGGGATCTTCCCAGGTGTCATCTGAAACCCGACGGTGAGGCAGACCACTCCGGGTGGGCAGCTGGCAGGTTTAATAAGCAAGGAACTTACAAAGCTTGTCCTGAGCGGCCACGAGGAGAATAGCTTTCCACCCGTGTCTGCCAGAATCGTCAACCTTTATCCAGAGGCCTTCAGTGGGTTCGGTCCCGTATAGCATCCAGATAGTGTCAATTTCTACTCAAGGCTGTATCCTTGCGGAGGCTTCTGGGAGTGGGGAGGCCAGGCAGAATGCACATTCCAAGGACAGCGGAGTAGGTGGGGAGCCCCCAACTGCGTGGGTCCAGTTCTTAGGTCCAACTCTCAAGCCCCGTGACCCTCTCTCGCGATCTCACAGGCTCTCGTCTCGCGCACCGCGCCCTGGTGGTCAGCAAGGGCTTTCGCTAGCGCGGAGGTGGCTCCTTTGGTAGCTCCCTGGCTGCACTGGTGGCAGATGTCACAGCAACAATACAGTCACATGCAAGAGAAAACGCAGGTTAAGACAATGATTCCCGAAATCAATGACCAACTTTTTCTACCAAGAACCCTATGATCCGAGCCACTGATTTACTAGGTCCCCAGGTAGAGGGGTCAGATCCCTCAGGGTGTTCACTTGTGCCCTCATGTGACTCAATAAAGACGACACATGAACAGTCTCAGCAGTAGGAACACACTGCATTCTGTTTGGACAATGGCACGGGTGCTTCCTTGCCAGGCAGGGATCATGTCCAAGGCCATTCTAGTTTGGAGGGCAGCTTTTCTCTTTAGAGAAATGTCAGCGTTCAGTAAGGACAGGCTTTGTTGGCTACCATTCAAGACTTGCTGGGTGAACTTATCAAGGGCTTCTATGTCTGTATACCTTCCAGAAAGGATGCAATTTTGCCTCTATAGTCAACAAATTACCATTCCAATGAACTTTTGGTTGTTCGTGGATTATATACGCAGCACTTTACAAATGATTGCTGTGTCTCAAACATGCCTTCTTTGACCTTGGCGCTCATTTCTCAACATCTCTGGAACCCCTTCTGCTGGAGTCATCTTTGAACTTAAAAGCCACAGTGGAAAACAAGTCTCTGATTTGTAGCTTCCTTTTCTTTTCAAACAGAAGCATGCTTTCAAGTTTGGTCATTGACCCTGTTCACCAGATTGAGAATCTGGCACAAAGTAAATCCATTCTCCATAGGTCAAGTTGTGATCTCTAAGAATGGTCAGAACTTTGGCCACAGTCATACCATTAACTTGCTGTGACAGTCTCCTATTCATAGCAGTGAGCTTTACTGCCTGTCCTCTCCTTGGCCACAAGGACGGGGAGACTCCATGGCACAGACTTTTAGCTGGTCGAGGCTCCGCTCTGATTGACCGTGAGAAAATAAGGCTCAGGGCTCTTAGGGACACTTCCCCCCCTTCAGATGTTGCAGGCCCTACTCCACCCCTTTGAATCTTTTGACTCTGTGGGATGTACACATAAATACCCCTCTGGGAATGTGGTCATGTCAAATTTCTTCCCATAATCTGCATGAGCAGAGCGCTTCCCTGGACTCCTGCTACACCACTCACGGGAAGCACGCAGCGCCACTCTTACAGGAAGAGGGTTGGCAAGATCTTGGCGTTCTTCTCTAGAGTGATCTCCTCCATAGCAAAGAAGGTGATCTATGGCTAAGCCTGTGATTAAATAAGACAGGCTTCACAAAGAAGGGAGGGCAAAGAAGGAAGACATTTATTCTTGTCTCCTACTGGTCCATCAAACTGGGCCCATTAGTGCCTCATGAAGGAAATCTTGGATAGCTTCTGCCCTAAGCGCAAACCCTCTCCAGTCTCTGTGAGTCCCATTTGTGTAATTACAACATCCAACCCAATAATCAAACTCGGAATTTCATTGCAGGGTAAAGCCTCTCCTTCCCCTGGCTTGTGCCTGCTTCCGCCGAAGGACCAGCAGTGTGCACAGGGCTTCTTCCATCTCTCCCCACCCTGCCCTTCGCCTCCTCCTCCTCCCGTCACTCGTCTTGGTTGTGACTCCTCGTGGGTTGGAGGAGAAGAGGAAAAACCATTGAAGACAAGTCAGGTGTAATCTGGCTTTGGGGGATGGAGGCGCACTTCGTGGCTCTTTTCCTCACGGGGTCCCATTAATGACTGTTCAGAGAGTCTCCCTGGAAATCTGCAATTACAAGTCCAGCTGATGGCCACTGTCTCCCCTCCAGCTGGTCACTTCGACTCCAGTTCCGGGCACAGTTGCGATCCCTGGTGGGCTTCCGGGCAAGTCCCCTTCAAGCTGGCTTCGGCTGGCTCCCTCCTGTGTGGCCCGCGTTTGGTTTATGGGGAGCGCATACTTTTGCCGCACAGTCAGTGACAGTTCTGGCTGCTTCCAATCAGCCTCCTCAGTCTTTACCCCCTGGCGCATAGCAACGTCCTTTCGTATTATATTTCCCACAGGAGCACCCAGCTCCAAAGCTAAACTCCAGAGGACACAGGTCATGTCCTCCCAGGAATCGCTCACCATACACCACTCATGTCCTCTGGCAGCATCAAAGCCCAAGGGGCCGCCTTACTTGCTGTGAGGTGAGAGGGAACCGTCGTCCTATTGGGCAGGGCACACAAGTGGAGCCCCCGTGGAGCCTCCCTTATTAAACCACATGGTTACACAGAGATCCCCCTCTTCACCAGGGAGCCAATTACTCTCGAGATGAAGCCCAAGAATTTGCCAGTCCTGAAGCTTTTTGTCCTTATGATCTGAATGTCCTCTTTTAAAAAGCCCTTTCCTCTTGACCACTTCAAACACCTACCGAATTAGTTGAAGAGCTAAACCTCACCTAACTGGTTTCTAGCTCCTTCCTTGGCAGGTCCTGCCCAGATCTTCTAGTGTATGAGTTTGGAATGTGGGGGTGTTGGCAATACTGAGGACTCAGCTGAAATTCACATTTATGTTCATATCCTGCCACATTCACCCCAGGCCTCTCACATAACCTTCAGTCCAGAATTTCAATGTAGGACGTAGACATTGGACCTGCCCTTTGACGTCTGCTACTCAGCTTGTCACAGACCTAATTGAGTGCTGTCACTCCTGAGTCTACCCCGATGATCTTATCTGCAGACCCTAACTTTCCTGTTTCTGAAGAGAAGCATGATTAATCATTCCAGGCACCCACATGGACACATCCTATACACCCTTCATAGGAGATTTCAAGCCCTGAATTCTCCCTCAAGTCTTCTCCTATGAATCCTACTTTCATTCCCCAATTATGGGTCATGGCTCTCACATATTTCAACAATAGGAATAATGCACACAATAAATGCTGGAATTTCCAGAGACCTCAGAACTCAGAACCACCTTCAGAGAAAACTGGGATGTAAGGATCGTGAAGATAATCGAGAGGGAAAGAATTCCTTCGACGCGGGAGAAGATAATGTCGATGATTTTTATTTGATTTACTCATTTCTCCTCTGGGCATGACTTACCTTCCAAAGTGGAATATAAGTTGCACCTTCCATAGGCCCTAACATATGCCTAGATACACACAAGTTAATTGAATTCATAATGCTTCTGCAAGTTGCTGAGAGAAAATATCATTTAAATGGTCCTTAAATGAAAGGTGTCAGGACAGTGCATGAATAGTTCGCTCTCTAGAGACAATAGTGCACTGATGAATCACTCACAAGGAAGTACCTCTAAATGTAAGAATTGTGTTATCGGGAATAGCAGTTTGGACTAGCGGTGTTATGTCACAACATATATTGTGAATGTTTTCTCACAATGGGCTTTTCTTCCATGCTGTCTTTACTCTACTCGTGATATTTGTGACGACCCTTAGCATGAGCAGGTATTTGGGATCCTATTTTCTCCAGATTTGATCTCGAATCCCTGCCTCCCTAAATTTCACCAGTGCAGTGAATACTCTCAGTCACATTCACAGGCAAAGCAAAGGACAGCTGGAAAAATTCCAACAGTTTGAGTTTGGGTTATCTGCCATCATTATAAATGATATAAAGTCATCCCTCTAAACTTTGAAGTTTTGCAATTATTTTAGCCGGACGGAACCTTTTATCTGCTCACTGCCAATGTCACAGTCCATGGGGGTAAACTTGTCCCAGAGATTTCAACAGTCAGGAGAGATTTTTCTGCTGGCAGAAAACACTAGAGCGAATTGAAAAACAACAACAACAACAACAAAAGTCAGGGAATGCTCTGAAAGAGAAAAAGAAGTAGGTATCATAAGATGTATCAATCAGGATTCCAGCAGAAAACAGATGGCTTAGTATAATGAAGTAGTTGGAGGAGAGCCTAGTGAAGGGGCTTCCTACAAGCTGTGGATACAGGGGTTGGAAATGACAAGGGAGAGGGCTAGGAACAGCGAGGAAATTACATCCTTACCCTAAGGGGTGAACAAAACCTGGAACCCAGAAGGAGAGCTGGGTAGAGAGCCTCCAGGGGAGGAGTTATGAGCTTCGGCTTAGGGTTGCAGCTAGTGGGAGATGCCCCTGCAGGGAGAGAGGCAGGAAAACAGATACCCTGACCTTGCTTTTCTACCGTCAAGAGCTCTCCTGCTTGGATTTCCCATTGGCAGGAACCAAGCAGAAGTCAGAGAGCAAGAGATCCCACTGATGTAGTCCATATAGATCAGCCTCCCAGGCAAAAACTAGAGTGAAAGAAGGGTGAACTGTGGATCTGCAGAGGCAAGAAAAATATTTGGCACAGAAGAGATTTCTAAGGTACAGCAGGGACATTTTAAGTTAGGATGGTACCTTTAAAAAAAAGAGAGAGAGAAAAAAACAGTAAGAGGATTTATCAACCTCCACATCTCCATGAACCACCGAGTAATGGTGCCAGAGAAGCCTGATGCTTCACTAACAAAGTACTCATAGATGTGGATTGAAATAAGACACATTATCAGTGGTGCTGACACTTAACGTATGCAGGGTTTCTTATTTGAAGTTTCCTAAATTGACTCTTTGAACTCTCTGAAATAGATCATTGCCTGCTTATGTCAATTTCATAACCTCTTACATTCACTGGCATCGTGTAGAAGGACAGTGGGGAGCCGGGAGTCTTGGGGAATGTGCTGGGAAGATATTTCATTCTGGTTAGCTCTCACTGCATAACAAACCATCCCAAAACTTAGTGGTTTAAAACAACAACAATCATTTATTTTTCTCATGAATCTGCAATTTGGGCAGGACACCGTGGGGATGGCTCACGTTTGCTCTTTGCAGCTTCATCAGTAGGCAACTGGAGAATGCACTTTGGTGTTGCCTCGCTTTCATGGCTGGCAAGCTGCTTTTGGCGGGCAGCTGAAATATCAGCCAGGGGAGTGGGCCAGTGACTTCAAGTCCTCTTCATGCGGGTGACTTGGGCTTCCTCACAACATGGTGGCCAAATTCCAAGGGCAAGCAGCCCGAGACAGCAAGGAGGCATTTTCCTTTTCTAACCTTGGAAGTCACATGGTGTTGCTTCAAACACCCAGAATTTATTGAAGCAGTCACAAAGTCCATCCGATTTCAAGGCAGGGGACATAGACCCATAACTCAATGGAAAGAGTAACAAGGTCAGATTGTAAGAAGAAGTCAGAAAGAAGATATGGTTTTAGCCCTCTTTGGAAAATGCAAACTACCATATTAACGAGTTATAGTAAATTGAGAAGTAAAAACACAATTTACACTAGTTCCAAAACATTTGCCATACTTTTGAAAGCATATTTCTAATCCCATTGAAAACAATTTGAAATAAATTCTCCTTGGCTTCTTCCCTTATGTTTTTCATTCGTTCATCATGCTTCTTCATTAGCAATTTTATTTGTTCCTCCTTTTCTTCCTGTGGTCTATGGGCATAGTCCTTGTGAAGTAGTTTAATTTCCTTTTCTAACTGATCAGCGTAGATTTTCTTCAAGACTTCCTCCCGCTTTCTCAGCTTTTCCTCCGTGTCCTTGTATATGGCGTCGGAAAAGTAAGCCCCCTGGTTGTTCTGCACCATCTTGTCTATCAGCTCCACCAGCTCCCGCACCTGAGCTTCCTTCTCAGCCTGGTCTGTACTCCTGTTACTGAAGGCGCAGCAGCGGTCTCCACACTCCTCGAGGATGCTTCGTAGCTTTACATCCGCACCCCGCACAAAGTCGCTTAGGCTGTGGTCCTCCAACTCCTCTTTGCGGGTGAACAAGATGATCATGTGCTTCATGGCTGCTTCCCCAAACACAGCCTTGATCAACGCCACGGTTTTCTGCTCTTCCTCCGTGTAGCGGCCCAGCTGCATGACCAAGACGATGGCGTGAGGGCCGGGGCAGGAGGCGAGGACACAGTGGCTGATTTCCATGCAGGTGGTGCTCAGGCTCTCCTTGGTGTCGAAGAGCCCTGGGGTGTCAACAACGAGAAGGTCTCTCCCCTCCCATTTCCGGGATGCTTTCTGACAAGTTTTGGTAACAGCCTGGGCAGCAAGCCTAGACTTGAATACGTTTCCCCCGAGGATGGTGTTTCCTGTGGCACTTTTCCCACTTCCGGTCTTCCCGACCAGCACGACCCTCAGAGCGTTGTCCTGGGCATCAGCCATGTTTATATCAAGAGGCCTTGGGGCTTAGGTACCCACAAGATCTTAAGAAAAGGAAGGAGAGGGAAAAAGGGTCAATTTGGGCAAGTGAGAACCATTCCCAACTCTCTTTTTTTTTCTTTCTCTTCCTCCCTGAAAATGTGTAATATTCTATTATGCATAAACAGCTCAATTGCTGTGGAAGAAATAACAAAGTACTTAAAGAGTATCCCCACAAAAGAGTCATGTCCAGATGATTTCACATGGAATTAATTGAAACCTTTGAAGATCTGATAATCTCTGTGCTACTTAAACAATTCCTGATCACATAAAAGGAGAGGAAAACGTTCAGCTCTTTCTATGAAGCAAGTGTAATGTTGATCCTAAAAGCTAACCACGATTTCACCAATAAATAAAGCGCTACACATGTGTCATGTGTGAGTATTGATTCAAAAATCCTAAATAAATTATTAGACACTAAAAAGCAATACACCTTGATTAAGTATTACTGTTTCAGAAATACTAGGGTGGTTCAACATGAGGAAATTGTTGTAACACATCCCATTAATAGGTTAAGAAGAAAAGGAACTAGGTGCAAAAAAGACATTTGGCCAAATTCAACACTGATTCATGTTCTTTTTTTTTTATAAATTTATTTATGTATGTATTTATTTTTGGCTGCATTGGGTCTTCCTTGCTGCACACAGGCGTTCTCTAGTTGCGGTGACCAGAGGCTATTTTTCATTGCGGTGTGCAGGCTTCTCATTGCAGTTGCTTCTCTTGTTGCAGAGCATGGGTTCTAGGCACTCAGGCTTCAGTAGTTGTGGCTCACGGGCTCTAGAGCGCAGGCTCAGTAGTTGTGGTGCATGGGCTTAGCTGCTCCACGACATGTGGGATCTTCCCATACCAGGGCTTGAACCCGTGTTCCCTGCATTGGCAGGCGGATTCTTAACCACTGTGCCACCAGGGAAGCCCAACACTGATTCATGTTTAAATCATAAAATTTAAATGAATAGATACGTCTTTAACATGATTTTACATAAATATATATTAAAATTTTTTTTCATCGCTTTTTTTTCATGCAACTAAAATAGTTGATTATGAAGTTCATTTGGATGAAGAAAACAGAAAATTAGCCTTGGCAATCAAGAAAAGAAAAATGAGGGAAGACTAGCTCTACCAGATAGTAGAACGTTATAGTTCCTATAATGAAAGCAGTATGATGTTGGTGCACGAATAGAGAGAACAGTGAAACAAAAACAGAAGATTCAGGAGTAGACCAAACTGATCACACTATATTCATTTATATTCAATTCAATTATATCATGTTATATTTATATTCAATAAGGCAGCATCTCACATCAATGGGAAAAAAGATGGACTAATAAGCAACACTGAGATAACAATACAGAAAAAGATAAAACTGCATCCACTTCCTGATGCCATTCAAATTCCAAATAGATTAGAAATTTAAATGTAAAAAAAATCCATATGATAATAGAAGAAACATGGATAAATCTTTGTAACCTGGGGGTGGGGAAAATATTTCTAAGATTTGAAATTGAGTAAGGAAAAAGACTCCTAAATTTGATTACATAAAAATCAAAAAGATAATGTGAGGCAAACAAACAAATAAACAATCCATACACAAATTAAAACACAAATGTCAAACTAGGGGAAAATTCTTTTTTCCAACTTCTATAAAAGAGGGGCAAGGGGCAATTTTCCTTTTACACAAAGAATATCTATACAGATGGCCAACAACCACATGAAAAGATGCTCAGCATCACTAAACATTGAAGAAATGCAAATCAAAGCTACAATGATGTATCACCTCAGAGCAGTCAGAATGGCCATGATCAAAAAGTCTACAAACAATAAATGCTGGAGAAAATGTGGAGAGAAGGGGACCTTCCCACACTGCTGGTAGGAATGTAATTTGGTGCAGCCGCTATGGAGAACAGTATGGGGGATCCACAAAAAACTAAAAATAGAGTCACCAGAGGATCCAGCAATCCCACTCCTGGGCACATATCTGGACAAAACTCTGATTTGAAAAGATACATGCGCCCCTATGTTCTCAGCAGCACCATTTACAATAGCCAAGACATGGAAACAACCTAAATGTCCACTGACAGATGAATGGATAAAGAAGATGTGGTACATATATACAATGGAATATTACTCAGCCATAAATAAAATGAAATAATGCCATTTGCAGCTACATGGATGGGCCTAGAGATTATCATATTGAGAGAAGTAAGTCACACAAGGAAAGACAAATATCATATGGTATCACTTACATGTGGCATCTAAAAAAAATACAAATAAACTTATTTACAAAACAGAAACAGACTCACACACATAGAAAACAAACTTCTGATTACCAAAGGGGAAAGTGGAGGAAGAGGGATAAATTAGGAGTATGGGATTTATGGATACATACCACTATATATAAAATACAAAAGCAACAAGGATTTACTGTATAGCACAGGGAACTATATTCAATATCTTTAATAACCTATAATGCAAGAGAATCAGAAAAACAAAATATGTAACTGAATTACTTTGCTGTACACCTAAAACTAACACAGTATTGTAAATCAACTATACTTGAATTACAAAATTAAAAAATAAACAAAGAATATCTAAAAGTAGAGAAACAAAAGACCAGCAACTCGATAAAAAATGGAGAAAGATATAAATAAACAGTTCAAAGAAAAAAATGTAAATATCCTTTGAATATATAAAAAGAGATTAACATTCACTCGTAATAGAGAAAAATATATCAAAACATAGAAAAATTAAATTAATTATTTAATATTACACTAAGATACTATTTCTCACCTACAGGTTTGGCAAAAATCCAAAAGTTTGCTGGCATAATATATTGGTAAAAGGTGTAGGGGAAACAGGTGCTCTCCCACATGGCTAGTGCGAATGGAAAAGCAGTCTAAAACATCTAGAGGAGAAGTTAGCAATATCTTGCAAAAGTACATGTGCATTTACCCTTTGATTATCAACCTCAATTTTGCGATTTATCCCAAAGGTACACTGACAAAAATACAGAAACAAATTATGCAGAAGGCTGTTTACTGCACCGCTATTTGAAATAGCAGAAGACCAAAAACCTATCAAATGCCCATCAGTATGGGCCTGGTTGAATAAACTAAGGTATATTCACGCAGTGCAGTACTAGCCAACTGTAAAACGGAATGAGATATATCTTTATATCCAGGTATGGAGACATCTCCAGGATATATCATTAAGCAAAAAAAGCCAAGTGAAAAAAATAATGTAGAGTTTACTATCATTTCTCTAACAAGGAGGACTGGGGCCTACATATATAAAATGTAATATGTATATTTTTTCATTCATACGTAAAAATAATGGCAGGATAATCGGAAAAGAAAGCAGACAAAAAAGTTACTTATATGGGGATGGAAGAAACAGGGTGGAGGGAAGCTGGGGATAGAAGCTGGGAACTAGACTACTTTGGATATACTTAGATTTCATAGATTTGATCTTGAAAGCATATATTATACAGCAAAAATTATATTTCAAAATACTAGTAAAAATCCAAAGCAAATGAAACAAACTAGCCAGATTGTATTTTGTGTGGTGGATGAACCACAAAAAAATTGGTCCTAGAGACTTGACAATGCAGTAATTTCTTTGTCCATCCCCAGTAGGATATAGTTAAGCGCCACCACCCCCCCCAAAAAAACCTGCAAAAAATTGTTTTTGGGAATCCTATTCTTAGTTGTGTGTATGTGCGTGTGTGTGTTTCTATAGTTTTGAAATCCATTGAAAAGGCATAAAAACAATGATGAGCTCAGTAACAGTGAGGACCCTTCGTGCAGATTGTAACCTTCAAATGCCATTTCCCGCCAGAAATTCAGGGCTCTGAGGAGAAAGCATGGATTCCAGGTCTGCGCCAGGCAACGTACGAGTTGAGCATAGACCGTCTTGTCATACTAGACAGCAAGGATGCTATGAAAAAAATTACTAGGATCGCATCAAAAGGACTTAAGAGCCAACTTGAAGACGACCCCCCACGGGACAAAGATGAGACAGTTTGAGCATCAATAAGAATAATGATCCCAAGGGATTGAAATATATCAAATAAGTTAAAATCTATGTGTTCATAGCAATGCCATCTTCTTAGAAGAAGTCAGTTGTTCGCTTTGGAGTATGTTAGGAGTATGTCATTCTGAACGTTGACAAAGGGAAAGAACAAAGCATTTATCTTGTCTTTCTTATATAACTGTGCTTCGTGGAAATGAAAGAATTGTTGAGGGGAAGTTTCTTTTTATAGGATTATTCCATCTAATAAATGAAGAAAGAATGATAGAATTAGAATATCATAATTTGTGACCCTTAAGGAAACGTACACTCAAGGTAATCATTAATATCTGAGACAACCAAACATTAAGTGCCTTCTGATTGACGTTAACAACTGCACCTGTGAAGTACTCCCACCAAAACACCAGCCAAGCTTTAATCTGACCAAGCTTCTCCCTAAACAGAATGCACACAAAACACTGGAACTAGAAGAGCATGACAAGTGACATTTTGGGGTGTAATCAACAAAGTGTACACTTCCAATTCTGTTGGACAAAAGACTTCCCCTTTCTTAAAGAAATTTTACAGCAAGAAACAAGGAAGGTAGAAACCTATGTGTTAAGTTAAATTTAAGAGATATCAATGAATTGCAATTTATGGACCTCATTTGGGCGCAACTTCAAACAATTTTTAAAATTATGAGACAATCAGGGCAATGTGAATATAACTGGTAATTTTCTAGAAATTCTCATTGCTTTTTGAAGTCTGATTATGGTAATTTTTTAAAATGGTCTTTATCTTTCAGACATACATACTCAAATATTTACTGATAAAGTGACACAAGGTCTGACATTTGCTTCAGAGAAATCTGGGGTACTCAATATTCTGTAATAACCTATATGGGAAAAGAATCTGAAAAAGAATGGATATACGTATACGTATAACAGAATCACTGAGCTGTATACCTGAAAGTTACACAACATTGCAAATCAACTCTACTCCAATATAAAATAAAAATTAAACTAAAAACAAGAAACAGGGGTTTAGACTGGGTGGCCTCTGAATTGCCTTCCAGCTCTAAAGAGCTGCCTTGCGGACACTCATTTCCTATTAAGGGAAAACTCTGGGTTATCAAGTGGTACTCAATGTCCATCACAACAGCAACTAGACAGACGGTGCAGTTTTCAGCTAAGGTTTGTCCTGTTGAATATGAGGTGTATGGACATTATGCTCATAAACGTCTTTCCTCCCCTCTCTCCCCTCCACCACCAGCACTCTGGCAGCATCCTCCTTCCTGCGTTGCCTGCACACCACCTGGTCCCTTCTCGGGCCACAGTCCACCCCCGCGCGGACTCCCTGTATCCTACTGCCCCTCGCAGCTCTATCCTCTGGGCCCTCTTCTCAGCCAGGCTCACCTTTTGAAGGAGTTGATGAGTTGTCAAGTTTTCTCCAAAGAAGCTGTTTGAGCCCGTGCTTTTGCTTTAACTATGAGGGGAAAATGTTTGCACCCTCTGACACCTCTGAGCCAGGAAGCAGATTGGGTGGAGCCAGTGAAGGAACTGTTTGCCTTTAAAGAGACAGAAATATTGCCCCATAATTTGGTGGGTGCTTCAGCTTTGACAAGTTGAAAGCTTTTTCTCCGTGTGCCTGTTATCACACCAACATTGCCAAAGTTATACTTGTTGTTTGTGGTTATTGTGGTGGATCCAAAAGGCCCTTAGTAAATGACCTAAATCTTGCCCAGAAAGCCAGTCACAGTGTCTGATCATCATTCCTGGGTGCACTGGGAGACTGCAGGGCTCTTCGGGGAAGAAAGAAGTCAGACACGTGGCTTGGTGTATCCTAGGGATAGCGCCAGTCTATTGCTGGGTGGAGAGTAGAACTTGTAAGTGATGAACTTGAATATTTAGCTGAAGAGATTTCTAAGTACAGTGTGGAAGGTGCAGTCTGCTTTCTCCTTGCTGCTTATAGTAAAATGCAAGAGGAAAGAGACTGGAGTGATGCAGCTACAAGCCAAGGAACGCCGAGGATTGCCAGCAACCACCAGCAGCTGGGAAAACACAAGGGAGGATGCCCCCCTGGAGCCTTCAGAGAGCATGGCTTTGCCAGCATTTTGAGTGTGAACTCCCGGAACTCTGCAGCAATAAATGTCTCTGCTTTGAAGCTTCATAGTTTGTAATAATCTGTTAGAGCAGCTCTAGGAATCTAGTCTATCACCTTTCTCTTTTCCTCTACCTTTTCCCCTGCCTGCTTTCTGTTCCTCCTAACGGCCTAAAGACTCCTCTCCTGCATTACATGGTCTGAGCGGTGCAAATTGACTAGAATGTGCTCTTCCGCATTCCCTGCCCACACGTCTGGCCCAGGTGGACCATGAAAGTCTCAGTGATGAGAGAAGTTGTGGCTTTCTCAGGAGTTTAGCTTTGAAATTGTCTGGAGACTCTAGCTTTTGTCAACAATTTACACAACACTGTCAACTGAAAAAAGTGCACAACCGAAAAGTTGAGAATTCTCTTTTATTCAGCAGACTTTCTGAGGACTTGAGGCCCCGGAGGCAGCCCCTCAGCTAGCTCTGAGGGACCACTCCCAAGACATAAGAGAGGAGCCTGGTACTGGCATCTTTACAATCGACACGGCGCTTTTCTCCAGCACAATCCAGTGTCAGTCGATCGGCTTCACTCTGTGCGGGTGAGCGGACCCAAGTTTGCTTCAGTAATAGAAATCATCTGTCACGTAAATGCTATTAAAAATGCATTTGCCTAACTGTATTTTCTTTAATTTGCTTTTCTATATCAGTGAGAAGATTTTCAACGAAACTGAAATTTAAGAGTTCTGTGTTTTAGAACTTTAGGGTTTAATTTATCATGCCTTCAAAAGCTTGCCTACGGTAGGTACTCAATAAAGACCCTCTTTTAAGTGCACAGGTTAGACCAAGAGCAAATCTCTATTGTCACTGTTATTAGCCCCCGAATATTAGTTCTTAGTTTTCCTTTATGTTGTACAGTCCCAGGTAACACTATCAGTTTCCTTTAGTTGGTTTAATAAATATTTCCTGAGGGGCCGGTCCCTAAGCCCTGTCTTATAATGCCACACAAGGGAAGTGATCCCCTGTGAAACATGTCTATCCTACAATATAACTAAACAAAAGAGATGTAACCATCTTATATAAAGCCTATTTACATATACCAATTTTTATTAACTTTCATCTCAATGTTATCATTTTATACCTTTACCTTTAGTTTCCATTAGGAGCCAATCAACAGGTCTTCTCCTCTCTGGGCTCAGACCTAGGTGGTGGCGACATGGCTAAATGCACCAAGAAGGTCAGAATGGTGGGTAAATACGGGACCCATTATGGTGCCTCCCTCCGGAAAATGGTGAAGACAATTGAAATCAGCCAGCACGCCAAGTACTCTTGCTCCTTCTGCTCAAAATCGAGATGAAGAGACGAGCTGTGGGCATTTCGCACTGTGGTTCCCGCATGAAAACCGTAGCTGGTGGTGCCTGGACCTACGACACCACTTCTGCCGTCACAGTCAAGTCAGCCATCAGAAGACGGAAGGAATTGAAGGACCAGTAGAAGCGCCACCATTTGAAACATTGCTAGCCTACAATAAATGGGTTCATTTACGTAACAACAACAACAAAAACAAAAAACAAGGCTTGTTCTTACAAGGACTCCTAGAAGTTTTTTTTTCTTTTTATCCCCAACCATTTAATCTATTTTGTATAAAAGACTCTGGGTCCCCAGGGACTTCCCTGGTGGTGCAGTGGTTAAGAATCTGCCTGCCAACGCAGGGGCACAGGTTCGAGCCCCGGTCCGGGAAGATCCCACATGCCACGGAGCAACTAAGCCCCTGCGCCACAACTACTGCCCCGCGTGCGCCTAGGGCCCGCGCTCCGCAACAAGAGAAGCCGCCGCAATGAGAAGCCTGCGCACTGCAACGAAGAGTAGCCCCCGCTCACCACAACTAGAGAAAGCCCGCGCACAGCAATGAAGAACCAATGCAACCAAAAATTAATTAATTAAAAATAAAAAGACTCTGGGTCCCCAGAGAGGAGTTGAGCCAAGGGACCCAGGCCCTGTTGTCAATCTTTAAACTTGACTAACTGGCCTAACTGCTGCCTCAGGTAATCGTTGTTCAGGTATCTCAGTGTAAGTTTCCTTCTGCCCTTTATATAGAGAGATATAGTATAGATATACATATTTATTTATTTTAAACTGGGGTAAATAGAGTGGATTTGATTGGGGCCTTTTAATGTTGGGGACCAGTTGGGGGGGGTCCTTTTGGACCATCCAACCGTAGGTCATGTTCTATCAAAACCTTTTCCTTTAATCTTATTAACATTCATTTTATTTACCCATTTTTAAATACCAGTGATAGGGATAGAGTAGGATAGTTACACAGGTAGTTTTAGAAATGCCACTAGGGGATTTTAGATGGAGAGGGAACTTTAGGCAACTTTGGGAGACCACTCTAAGTTAATGATCACTCAGGAAAGCTATTGGAACATCATGAAACAAAGCAGGCTTGCTTAACAATAAAGCCATATATAAAAGCACAAGATATTCAAGGTCAGCAAGATACTGATCCTTAGGACCAAGTGGAACAGAGCAGAACGCAGAACCCTGAAGTGCCCCCACCCCCAACCAGACTGTAGCCATGACATAAGCTGCTCCATCTTGAGCAGTACTGAATCTAGGACCAGCACAATTCCAGGAACTGCCCTCAAGAGAATGCGATTAACATTATTGCTCATAATAATCTATATCTTTGTGGGCAGACAAAGAATTGTAGCTTTTCTGCTCATATATGTAAACAGGCAACTAAAATTGTCAGCAAAGAGGTGCTACAGACCCATCATGTCAACATCTTCCACTCTGAGAAGATGGCACCCTATGTCAGCATGAAGTTATAGAAGATGAATCTTTGCCCCTAACCCCATAGAAATGGAGTGATCTTTAACAGTGGGGAATTGAAAGCAGCTCTTTTGCCGCTTTCTTGTTTGCCCATTTCTATTCCCCTCTAACCTTAAAATAACCTAATTATAGGAATGAGATCACTAGGCAATTTAACCTAACTCCTGACTTGAGCTCTCCTGAATGCACGCTGTGCCTCGTCTAACCTGTTGATCCTTTTCCTAGATTAAATGAAGAATGAAGAATTAAGTAGTTAAGGAATGACCAGCTCTCTGCCCCCAGTAGCCCCCTAGGCAATCCTGCAGGCAGATCACAGAGGCAAGATAATATCTAAAGAGAGAGCCAGCCAGCCTGCACACAATGGAGAAGGATGCAGAACCCAACTTCTTGCTTTGATGATTCACTGAGATTCTTGTCTCCCATTTTTCCCTTTAAAAACTGTCATGGCTGAGCAGAGTCTTCGGAATTGGTTTCTGGACATGAGTCCACCTTCTCTCCAGACTGCCAGTTTTTCTGATTAAAACACTTTTCCTTTCTACTGACACTTGCCTTTTACATTATTGGCTCCTGAGCGGCTAGCAGCTGAACCTGGGTTTGGTAACACAAGGACAGGAATATAAGGGAAAGGTGACATTCCAAAGCAGAAGACCCTCATTATACTGAAACCTGAGATGACTTAACATATTTGAGTATATGTTACCACACTTCTGCTGATCTGAATAGCGCCATGACATTCCTAGTTTGATCGTATGGGGTCAAAAACACCCCCGCCCAACGTGAAAGAGGAGCTAATGATGTAAGCATGACATCTACTCAAAGAATGAGGAAGAAGGTGGTCTTCTCTCCCTCCTCACTTTTCCTTTGGTTATAAAAATGTAGCCCATTTAGTTCTCAGGGCAGAGCCCTCTTGCTTGCCCACTTGTATCCTTCACGAGGGTCCTATATTAATAAATTTAGTTCTTACCTGTCACATTGTTTCTTGCTGAATTCCTGCTGCACCGAGACATGAAGAACCTGAGCTTCATTAAGTCCTGAGATGAGTTGTGCAGTTTCAGTTGGAAGATTGTGGGTTCGAGTCCCAATTGAGGTGTGCGGTTTCACCAAGAAAACATCTGTTTATAATGAGAGCTTTCTAAAAATTTACCGATTTAGAAGTTTTTCCAGTTTCAAGGATCCATCATCTGGCCATTAATGAGATACAATATTAATAGTGATTCAGACCAATAAGATGCAAGAGGCTTCCCCACAAGAGGGTGCAAAGGATGCACCTAAAAAAGATTCAGAGGGTTTATTCCCCAAAATAGTCTAAGAAAGTACAGGCTGATGCAACAAAGGTTACGATGGGAAAAAAAAAAAACAACCCTGAAAGTTGACACAGGCAAAAGACTGCTCAGAATCCAAGTCTATTTGATTGGCTGCTAAATGTGCACCTATGGGTACCTTTTGGATGGCAGAGACCATAACAGGAAAGAGCCAGTTCTGACTCCATGTTGGATCTGTTTCTTTGCCTTTAGCCTTTGCTTTTCGTTGCTTTTGTGATTATAATCATACATAATGGGCTGCTTCAGGGAATCCTACCCACCTGCGAAGGGCTGCAAGACAGAAGAAATTAATACATCCCCTCCCCGAAGCTGGCCATTCCAGGAGATGTTTTGCAAGACTGACGGCCTTTTTTCTTTATTTCCTCCCCACCTCTCCCTCTCTATTCTGCCTTTTTATTTACTTCCCTCCCTGATTCTAGAAAAGAAGATGGCATCCAGACCCCGATAAGATGCTTATTTTGAGACACTAGCCTGCCGTCTTCTCAGTCTGCCGGCTTTCCGAATAAAGCCATATTCCTGGCCTCAACACCTCGTCTCAGATTTATTGGCCTGTCATGCAGCGAGCAGAGCGGGCTTGGACTCCGTAACAAGACCAAGTCTTCAACACACAGGTGCACACACCGAAACGCCCAAAGATCAGGTAGAACATTGACATTTCAAAGGCACAGGAAGAGAAGTGCCAGTCCCCCCTTGAAGGGCTTTTGTTTCTTTAAGGTCAGAATACTGAAAAGATGTTTTTATTAAGCCGGCTTTTCTAATTTAACTTCGTAGGCAATAAAAGAGCCCCATCTTAGCCATTTTAAGGGTGAGAGTTCCTTTAATTTCCAATTCAGTAGGTACTTATAAGTATGAGCTCTGTACATACATGAATCTGGCTGGAGTTTTAGTCGGAGGCTGGTTTTCTGATGCCCCTCATTTTTGTCTGAGAGAATCTATTTCCCATTTTAAAGTTGAGCTTGTTGGGGATAAAATTTACTAGTGTGCTTTTATCCTGACAAATTCTTGTGAAGATAGCCAATTTGAGGAAAGATGTCAGGTCAGCCTCTTACCTAACCATTCGTCCTAGACCACTCAGTATCCTTCCAACTGAGCAAATCCCAGTGTTTTTCAACCGGCTGCCCTAGTATCTTTCATCCAGAAGGGGTCACTCCCCAATATCTTTGAACTGGGGAGCCAGGTAAAGACACTACCAAATAAAACTCAAGATCATCAGTCAATAATTGGGAGATCCGAGAACCAGGAGAGACTCACGCAAATTCATCCGGACCTTCCGAGGAGGCAGATGGGCACAAGAGACCTCTGCTGGTACCAAGGCTGTGGTTCCTCGTAGAGTTCAGATGGAGAGAAATTTGCTCTGGGGCGCTTTGCGATTGGTTACCAAAACTGTCAACTGAAAAAAAGAAGCACAACCTAAAAGCTGAGAATTCTGTTTTATTCGGTTGACTTTCTGAGCACTTCAAGCCCAGGAGGCAGCCTCTTGGCTGTGAGGGACTGCTCCTGTTGAGGATGGAGTAGGAGGATGGAGTTACACAGGGAGTCTTAGAAATTCCGCTAGGGGATTAAGGATAGAGAGGGAACGTTGGGAGACAACTGTAAGTTAACTATCACTCAAGAAAGCAATGAGAACATCATGAAACAAAGCAGGCTTGCTTAACAATAAAGCCATAAATAAAAGCATGAGAGAGATATGCCCCAAGCCATTAAGTGAAAAAATGAGGCCTGCATCCTGCTGGTCGACATCAGCAAGATAATGATCCTTAGGACATGCACCTCCGCACACACCAAGGACAGAAATATACGGGAAAGGTGACATTCCAAAGGGGAAGACCCTCACCATATTGAAATCTGAGATGATTTAACATATTTGAGTATATGTTACCACCCTTCTGCTGATTTGAATAGTGCCGTGACAGTCCCAGTTGGACCATATAGGGTCAAAAACTCCCCCACCTGGTGCGAAGGAGGAGCTAATGATGTAAGCCTGCCATCTACTCAAAGAATGAGGAGGAAGGTGGTCTTCTCCCCCTCCCCACTTATCCATTGATGAGAAAAATGTAGCCCATTTAGTTCTCAGGGCAGGCCCCTCTTGCCTGACCCTTGTATCCTTCACAAGCATCCTATACTAATAAATCCACTTCTCACCCATCACTTTGTCCCTCACTGAATTATTTCTGTGCCAAGACATAAAGAACCTGAGCTTCATCAAGTTCTGAGATGAGTTGTGTGGTTTGACTCCCAACAGGTAAGAGAGGAGCCAGGATGTATAGGAATTTTGCAAAAAAGAACAGGTAGTCAGAACTTGAAAAGATTACTGTTAACTCAAAAAAAAAAAAAAATCAAGACAACAAGTCAATGAATTTAGTGCTTTTCTCTATCTGGGAAGATGCAAGAGTCTGGGCTCATGGAAGTCATTCCTTTGATATGCACCTTAGCTGTCTAGGGCCAGTATCCTGCTGTCTGCCATCCTGAATCCCCTCAGGGCACACGGTTGGGGGTCTGCAGTGGCTGGGGGCGTGGCAGCAGGCGGCCTGTTTGTCTCCATCCTGAGTTCCCTCAGGGCTCACCATGGGGGTGGGGAGGGCGGTGGTAGGGGCTGCTCGCCTGATGGCCGTGGCATCCTTTGTTTGCTGATATGGCAAGCAACATTTTTCATTCACAACACCAAAATAAAAACCAAAAAACTGTTGTTTTTTTTTTTTAAAGAGAAGCTGAAGGAATCAAGGCCTGGGAGTGCCATTTAAGGTCTCCTAAACTCTTAAGGGGAACAGGCTGACTGCCAGGCTATTATGAGCTCAGTGAGTTATAAGACCACCTGCCTTACATCATGTCCCAGTCCCACCACCAAGAGCCCAGCCCACACTTTTACAGAATACCAAATTCACACAAAAGAATCGTTTTATCTAAAAAAATAAGAAGAGGAGGACATTATCCTTTAAAATAAGACAAAGCAAGCTTTAATGCATTGAAAGGTGTGGAGGACTTCTCCCGAGGCTTCCCTGGCGGTGCAGGATTTCTGTCTCTGTCTGAGTGGCTTAGCGGCATTTAGCAGCCTCCTGTGAGCCCATGACACTTGTCTCGTTCCATGAGACTCAGTCGTACACTCTCATATTAGCATATGGGCACCAGGTCTCTCAGTTAACATACGAAATGCAGACAGTGAAAACGTAGGTGGGTCTTGATTCTGTCACTAGCAAGATCTATGGTTTGGGGGAGAAAAATATTACCCCTCTGAGCTCATTATCTTTACAGATGGGAAGATAAGGAAGTATTATTGAAGTCAGATGCCTATTGTGGAATCGTATCATACTCTAATATCTGGGCCTTGCCCAACGAGAACAAATCCCCAGACTCTCCCACTGGCACGAATCATGAACCCTGGCCTGCTTACCCACACTGCTTCTCAGATATCGGTTGGTTATAGTTATAAACTTCCAGCAGTGGCGCAGAAAACAGTGCTCCTAAAAGGGAGACCACCATGTGGGGGGGAACATTCCTGAGGCTCTTGGCTTCAGGGCTTTGGGGTGAGGGACCAATATTAGTACCGGCCCTCGCCTCCCAGTGTTCTTGAGTTCTGAGGGTCATCAGCGCAATGGGTGGTTACAGACAGTTACATATATCAGCTTTGTTTACCGCTTGGCTCCAACAGCCAAAAAAGCAGTCAGCAAGGAAATGGGTTTTTCACCCACAGTTTTCTATTTCTCTCAGGAAACCCACAGTTCCCTTTCTCCTTTGCCTACCTAGATTTCTTAGTCCCACACCTCCAAAGCCCACAATGTCTGCTTAGAAATCCCCTGGATTCTTAGCCATTCCATGATCCTAATGGTGGAAGAGGCTGATTAAGAGAACAAGAACTGGGAAAGAATTTACAGGCTGCCATAGTCACCCGATAGCATTCAATAACTTGCTTTCTTTCTGCGGTTTGTAATTTGGTTTGCATAATCTCTGCTATGATTTTCATTTCTTCCTTTTGGTTTCAATTTGACTGCTTTTGTTGCTTCACTTCAATCCTCTTGTAAAGACAATGTTCTTCAGTGCTTTCTTACTAATGATGGGTGCTATAAATAAAACTTTAACAAGGGGTAAAGGAACAACTGCAATGTACACCTCAGCATATCACAGCAGAAACTTCTTTTTGTTTCCCATAAACCCCTAGATTTTCAAGAAGTGGGCAAGAGGATGTTCTATTGTACATTCACTTGTGCAGAGAAAAACCCACATCCTGCCTCAGCTGCAGCCATTTCCTGCTTGCGCCTCCTCACTACTCTGTCTTATCCATCACTTGAAATTGTGGTCATAGCACAGGCTAGAAAGGCTAGGTTACGGGGTCCAGGTCCCCCTCTTGGTACCTGCTGAAGTGTTCAGAAGGGATGAGAGGAGAAAGGCTAGGCCAAGGAGAAATCTCACCATGCAAATTGCACTGAACTCTCCTTAGGATCCTTTTCAGACCCCTCCTCAGGCTGCCCTGGCCTGAGGATGAAGTGAAATGGTTTTCCTGTGAGTCTCCAAACCCACAGCAGGGCCTCATTGAAAGCAGGTCCAGCAGTCAGCACTTTTGACTTCAACATGAACGAAACAAAATAAGCTCTGCTCTAAACTGGAATAGGTGTTTATGGAGGTTGCTATCTTTCAAAATCCTGGCAATGAAGTTCTCAAAGCCTAAGTAGCTAATAAACAGCTGAGTAGCCTCATTGCTTTTGACTGTTGCTTATCATGAAAAAAATATAACTTGAAAATGGTACTTAAATGACTCATTTCTAAGCTTTGAGAGGCCGCACGTGACTATTTGGAAATATAAGGAGACACTAACATTTTTCTTATCCTCTGTCAGTATAACATGTTTGCCTTTAGTGGAAAACCAAGGATTCCAGATAAAATAGCAATCTGGAAGACAATGGCAGCTGCCACTTAGGACCCTGTTAGCTATATTTCATTCAACTACAATAAAGAACAACAAGAAGGGGAAACTAAACTCTACAAAACCCATGCCCTCACGGGTCCTGGCAGCCCCCATGCCACCCCTGACAAAGCCTCCTCTGGCTGCTCCAGTCTCTTGGGACAAACCTGTGGAAGCCTGTGCCCCAGCTGGCCTGCGTGGGCATGTGTGCTCTGGGCCAGCTTCAGGAGCAGACACTGGTAAAAGGAACACATGCAGAGGTGGGGCTGACAGAGTGGGTTCAGAGTCCTACCTAGAGCACTTGGAGGGCATCCTGGGGAGGCAGGGGTTAGATGTAGCTCACCATGGGGGCAAGGACACTGATAGAAGAGACACCAGGGAACTTTAATTTTTATTTTATTTATTTATTTATTTCATTTATTTTATTTTCATTTTTATTTTTTCTGTTGTTTTGTTGTTTCATTTTCATTTTTATTTTTTCTAATATATTTTTTATTTTTCTAATTTTATTTTATTTTTTATTCTTTGTTATTATTCTGCTCTTTTTTGTTTGTTTTTGTTGTTGTTGGTTTGTTCTTTTGATATTTTTGTGTTGTTTTGTTTTTATCTTCTTGTTCAATTCTTTGTTTTATTTTTGTTTTTGTTTGTGTAATTTTTGTGTGTTTGTCTTTTCTTTTTTTATAAATTTATTTATTTAATTTATTTATTTTTGGCTGTGTTGGGTCTTCGTTGCTGCATTCAGGCTTTCTCTAGTTGCAGTGAGCGGGGGCTACTCTTTGTTGTGGTGCACGGGCTTCTCATGGCGGTGGCTTCTCTTTGTTGCGGAGCATGGGCTCTAGGTACACAGGCTTCAGTAGTTGTGGCACGCGGGCTCTAGAGTGCAGGCTCAGTAGTTGTGG
The DNA here is from genome assembly GCF_965194825.1 of Balaenoptera physalus. NCBI lineage: Eukaryota > Metazoa > Chordata > Mammalia > Artiodactyla > Balaenopteridae > Balaenoptera > Balaenoptera physalus. The sequence continues at coordinate 118,268,057 of NC_138887.1, read as the reverse complement.
TGCACGGGCTTAGTTGCTCTGCCGCGTGTGGGATCTTCCCAGACCAGGGCTTGAACCTGTGTCCCCCGCATTGGCAGGTGGATTCTTAACCACTGCACCACCAGGGAAGCCTTGTTTGTCTTTTATTTTCTTAGCTTTTCTTTTAGTTCATTTTCTTTGATTTTATTTTTTGTTTTTTGTTTAGGTTAGTTTTGTTTTTATTACTTGTTTTGGTCTTGGGCTCTGTTGTTTATTTGGGTGTCTTGTTTTTTTGCTTTCCTTGTTCTTTTGTTGCTGTTGTTCGCTTGTTTTTTTTTTGGCTTGGATTTGTTTTTGTTATTTGTCTTGGGTTTTATTCTTCTGTTTACTTTTGTGAGTGTGTGTTTTTTTGTTTTGTTTTATTTTTGTATGTTTGGTTCTGTTTTTATTACTTGCCTTGGGCTTTCTTTGTCTGTTGTTGTATTTGTCTTTTTTGCGTTGCCACGTGGCTTTTGGGGTCTTGGTTCCCAGGCTGGGGTTCTGGCCTGAGTCCCTGTGGTGGGAGCACCAAGTCCAAGCTGCTGGACTACCAGGTAACTTCAATCCCCAGGGAATATTAATCAGTGTGAGCTCTCCCAGAGGTCCTCATCTGGGCACCAAGAGCTGGCTCCATCCAACTGCCTGCAAACTCCAGTGCTGGATGGCTCAGGCCAAACAAGCAGCAAGACAGGAACACAGCCCCAGCCATCAACAAAAATGAGATGACAGAGAAATATGTTACAGACGAAGGAGCAAGGGAAAAACCTACAGGACAAAATAAATGAAGAGAAAATAGGCTATCTACCTGAAGAAGAATTCAGAGTAATGGTAGTAAAGATGATCCAAAATCTCGGAAATAGGATGGAGGCATGGAGTGAGAAAATACAAGAAATCTTCAACAAGGATGTAGAAGAACTAAAGAACAAACAAACAGTGATGAACAGCTCAGTAACTGAAATGAAAAATACCCTAGAAGGAATCAATAGCCGAATAACTGAAGCATAAGAACGAATAAGTGAGCTGGAAGATAGAATGGTGGAAATAACTGCCAAGGAGCAGAACAGAGAAAAAAGAATGAAAAGAAATGAGGACAGTCTCAGAGACCTCTGGGACAACATTAAACACATGAACATTTGAATTATAGTGGTCCCAAAAGAAGAAGAGAAAGAGAAAGGGTCTGAGAAAATATTTGAAGAGATTATAGTTGAAAACTTCCCTAACATGGGAAAGGAAATAGCCACCCAACTCCAGGAAGCGCAGAGTCCTATACAGGATAAACCCAAGGAGAAACATGCCAAGACATATATTAATGAAACTAACAAAAATTAAATTCAAAGTAAAAATATTAACAGCAGCAAGGGAAAAGCAAAATAAACACACAAGGGAATCCCTGTATGGTTATTAGCTGATTTTTCAGCAGAAACTCTGCAGGCCAGAAGAGAGTGGCATGATATACTTAAAGTGATGAAAGGGGGAAAACCTACAACCAAGATTATCCTACACAGCAAGGATATCATTCAGACTTGACACAGAAATCAAAAGCTTTACAGACAAGCAAAAGCTAAGAGAATTCAGCACCACCAAACCAGCTTTACAACAAATGCTAAAGGAACGTCTCTAAGTGGGAAACACAAGAGAAGAAAAGGATCTACGAAAACAAACACAAAACAATTAAAAACATGGTAATAGGAACACACATATTGATAATTACCTTAACTGTGAATGGATTAAATGCTCCAACCAAAAGACACAGACTGGCTGAACGGATACAAAAACAAGACCCTTATATATGCTGTCTACAAGAGAACGACATCAGACCTAGGGACACATACAGACTGAAAGTGAGGGGGTGGAAAAAGATATTCCATGCAAATGGAAATCAAAAGAAAGCTGGAGTAGTAATACTCATATCAGATAAAATAGACTTTGAAATAAAGACTGTTACAGGAGACAAGGAAGGACACTACACAATGATCAAGGGATCAATCCAAGAAGAAGATATAACAATTATAAATATTTATGCACCCAACATAGGAACATCTCAATACATAAGGCAAATACTAACAGGTATAAAAGGGGAAATAAACAGTAACAAAATAATAGTGGGGGACTTTAACACCTCACTTACACTAATGGACAGATCATCCAGACAGAAAATTAATAAGGAAACACAAGCCTTAAATGACACATTAGACCATATAGACTTAACTGATATTTATAGGACATTCCATCCAAAAGCAGCAGAATACACTTTCTTCTCAAGTGCACACAGAAGATTCTCCAGGATAGATCACATCTTGGGTCACAAATCAAGCCTCAGTAAATTTAAGAAAATTGAAATCATATGAAGCATCTTTTCTGACCACAATGCTATGATACTAGAAATCAGTTACAGAAAAAAAAATGTAAAAAACAAAAACACATGGAGGCTAAACAATATGCTACTAAATAACCAAGAGATCACTGAAGAAATAAAAGAGGAAATCAAAAAATACCTGGAAACAAATGACAATGAAAACACGACAACCCAAAACCTGTGGGATGCAGCAAAATCAGTCTAAGAGGGAAGTTTATAGCAATACAATCCCACCTCAAGAAACAAGAAAAACCTCACATATACAACCTAACCTTACACATAAAGCAACTAGAGAAAGAACAAACAAACCCCAAAGTTGGTAGAAGGAAAGAAATCATACAGATCAGAGCAGAAATAAATGAAATTGAAATGAAGAAAAGAATAACAAAGATCAATGAAACTAAAAGCTGGTTCTTTGAGAAGATAAACAAAATTGATAAACCTTTAGTCAGACTCATCAAGAAAAAAAGGGAGAGGACTCAAATCAATAAAATTAGAAATGAAAAAGGAGAGGTTACAACTGACACCGCAGAAATACAAAGGATCATAAGAGACTACTACAAGCAACCTATGCCAATAAAATGGACAACCTGGAAGAAATGGACAAATGCTTAGAAAGGTACAACCTTCCAAGACTGAACCAGCAGGAAATAGAAAATATGAACAGACCAATCACAAGTAATGAAATTGAAACTGTGATTAAAAATCTTCCAGCAAACAAAAGTCCAGGACCAGATGGCTTCACAGAATTCTATCAAACATTTAGAGAAGAGCTAACACCTAGCTTTCTCAAACACTTCCAAAAAATTGCTGAGGGAGGAACACTCCCAAGCTCATTCTACAAGGCCACCATCACCCTGATACCAAAAGCAGACAAAGATATCACAAAAAAAGAAAAATACAGGCCAATATCACTGATGAACCTTGACACAAAAATCCTCAACAAAATACTAGCAAACCAAATCCAACAACAAATTAAAAGGATCATACACCATGATCAAGTGGGAATTATTTCAGGGATACAAGGATCCTTCAATTTATGCAAATCAATCAATGTGATACACCATATTAACAAATTAAAGAATAAAAACCATATGATCGTCTCAATAGATGCAGAAGAAGCTTTTGACAAAATTCAACATCCATTTATGACAAAAACTCTCCAGAAAGTGGGCATACAGGGAACCTACCTCAACATAATAAAGGCCATATATGACAAACCCACAGCAAACATCTTTCTCAATGGTGAAAAACTGAAAGCATTTCCTCTAAGATCAGGAACAAGACAAGGATGCCCACCCTCACCACTTTTATTCAACATAGTTTTTGAAGTCCTAGCCACAGCAATCAGAGAAGAAAAAGAAATAAACGGAATATGAATTGGAAAAGAAATAAAACTGTCACTGTTTGCTGATGACATGATACTATACATAGAAAATCTTAAAGATGGCACCAGCAAACTACTAGAGCTAATCAATGAATTTGGTAAAGTTGCAGGATACAAAATTAATACACAGAAATCTCTTGCATTCCTATACACTAACAGCAAAATATCAGAAAAACAAATGAAAGATACAATCCCATTTACCATTGCAACAAAAAGAATAAAATACCTAAGAATAGGCAAAGACCTGTACTAATGAGGCAAAAGTCCTGTACTCAGAAAACTATAAGATACTGATGAAAGAAATCAAAGATGACACAAACAGATGGAGAGATATACCATGTTCTTGGATTGGAAGAATCGATATTGTGAAAATGACTATACTACCCAAAGCAATCTACAGATTCAATGCAATCCCTATCAAATTACCAAGGGCATTTTTCACAGAATTAGAACAAAAAACGTTTACAGTTTGTATGGAAACACAAAAGACCCCAAATAGCCAACACAATCTTGAGAAAGAAAAACAGAGCTGGAGGAGTCAGGCTCCCTGACTTCAGATTATACTACAAAGCTACAGTAATCAAGACAGTATGGTACTGGCACAAAAAAAGAAATATAGATCAATGGAACAGGATAGAAAGCCCAGGGATAAACCCACACACCTATGGTCAACTAATCTATGAAAAAGGAGGCAGGAATATACAACAGAGAAAAGACAGTCTCTTCAATAAGTGGTGCTGGGAAAACTGGACAGCTACATGTGAAAGAATGAAATTAGAACACTCCCTAACACCCCACTTGCTGCAACTAGAGAAAGCCCATGTGCAGCAATGAAGACCCAACAGAGCCAAAAATAAATATATAAAATAAATAAATTTGTTTTAAAAATCTATAAACAATAAATGCTGGAGAGGGTGTGGAGAAAAGGGAACCCTCTTACACTGTTGGTGGGAATGTAAATTGATACAGCCACTATGGAGAACAGTATGGAGTTTCCTTAAAAAACTAAATATAGATCTACCATATGACCCAGCAATCCCACTCCTGGGCATATTCTCAGAGAAAACCATAATTCAAAAAGATACATGCACCCCAATGTTCATTGCAGCACTATTTACAATAGTCAGGACATGGAAGCAACCTAAATGTCCATCAAAGATGAATGGATAAAGAGGATTTGGTACATATATACTATAGAATATTACTCAGCCATTAAAAGGAGCAAAATTATGACACTTGCAGAGAGGTGTAGAGACCTAGAGACTGTCATACAGACTGAAGTAAGTCAGAAAGAAAAACAAATATCATATAATATCACTTATATGTGGAATCTAGAAAAATGATACAGATGAACTTATCTGCAAATCAGAAATAGAGACACAGATGTAAAGAACAGACATGGATACCAGGGGGAAAGGGAGGTGGGATGAACCGGGAGATTGGGATTGACATATATACACTAATGTGTATAAAATAGGTAACTGATGAGAATCTACTGCATAACACAGGGAACTCTACTCAATGCTCTGTGTTGACCTAAATGGGAAGGAAGCCTAAAAAAAGAGGAGATACATGTATACGTATAGCTGATTCACTTTGCTGTACAGCAGTAACTAACACAACATTGTAAAGCAACTATACTCCAATAAAAACTAATTAAAAAAAAAGAACTTCCAGTATATGTGAAGTGATAGTGATATAACATTCTCTGAAGTTAGGATGTGAGAAGTTAAAGGTGCATTATTATAAATTGTGGAGCAACCATTAAGTAAATAAAATGAGGTATAGTTAATAAAGCAATAGCGGGAAAAAAAATGAAAATTTAAAAATTCACCAGAAAAGAAGCAATAGATGGGACAAATAGGAACAAATAGCAAGATGATGAATTTAAACACAACCATATCAATAATCATATCAGTTATAAATTATCTGAATTCTTCAAGTATATGATAGTTGGGATAAAAAAACAAGTCCTACCTGCATGCTGTCTAAAGGAAATCCAACCCTAAATATAAAGACACAGATAGGTTAAAGTAGAGGGTTGAAAAAGATATATCATGCATAGATTAAGCACATGAAACCTACAGTGGCTATAATATCAGACAACGTGGCTTCAGAACAATACCATTCTGTATCAGGGATAAAGGCGTACCCTTCATCATGGTAAATAGGTTAATTCATCAACAAGACACAATAATGCTGAGCGTGATGTTCCTCATAAGTAACTGAGCTTCAAAAAACTCCAGAGAACTTCAAAATTCAAGAAGTAAAAACTGACAGAAATAAATGGAAAAATAGACAAATCCACAGTTAGAGTTTGAGATTTCAACACTCCTTTATCAATAATGTTTATTATTTCCTTTTTTTCCTTAAGATTGAGCACAGACAAGGGAAGAGAAATTGTGTTTCATAATTCAGATTTCTTCCCATGAAACTCTGACTTGTGGTTTCGTTTCCCCATTTCCCATAATATTATCTTTCAGCGGGTGGGGTGGGGTTGAAGAGGTGCATGAAGGAACAGAAGGATGATGAATTCAAACACTTAGATTATGGTTCCAGATCCTGCACAGCGGGTGGCTTGGTATATGCCATCTAAGATTTCTGGGCCTCAGTTTCCTCTTTTTTCAAAAAAAGATAGGTTTCTCTCTTCTGCCTGAAAGTAAAGCCACATCCCCTGAGATCACTATGAGAAGACAGAGGTGGATGCTGTTCACGGTGCCTCAGAAATATGACCCGTGGTGTTTGCAGTGTTCTGTGAAGCCGATTCTTGGCATAGCCTAGATGTGTACCTCCGACCAGGCAGCTGCTCTCAGAATTTTCACCAACATTAGTTGCAGATGATGATGCCCATAGGGTTAGCTATGCTGTAAGTGGTGGGCAGAGGCTGGTGAGTAGAGACTGATTTTGCTCATTCTTGATCAAAGTCACCTGCACTCAAAGTAGAAAAGGAATCGGTGAGTGGTGGGGCCAGGAGACAGATGTAGGGTAGAGAAAATCTTATCCTCTCTTCTCTTTTTTTTTTTTTTTTTTTCACACACACACACTGTATTTTATTTTTACAAGAGATAGACTGACACCAAGCATTGTACATGGATGACCACAACAAAAGCAACAATGATTGCAATTACCAAACATGAAACACACTCATACTATGTCCTAATATTGACATTCAGTCCAGTAATCCTCCACTGTAACAGCTCCTTTACTTTGCAGTGAAAATTGATTTGTATATTCTTTGCCTCTGAGTCCTTGTGGGATTTTTTTTTTTTTTAAATTCAGACAGAAAGTCACAAAAATTATACTCATCCTCATCAGTTCACTCAGTCCCATGTAATTAATTGTTTTTTTTCATCTTGATCTTTTGTTAGCACTTTTATGAGTTCATCAGTTTTTCATCAGAGTTCTGAAAATGCTTATTCATTCAGTTCAGCAGTACAGTCAGTTACCAGAAACCTGTACTTGTCAGAGTCTTTTCCATGAATTTCTTGAAGATGAAACCCTTTTATAGGAACATATTTGCAAAATCATCAGAGTACACCCAGAACTGTCTGTAAATGACAAAAGACTTAAAAATGACCACGGTAAAAGATTTGATGAAAGTTCATAATAATGCAGTTGACAAGAAAATTAGTTATTTCTGAGATATACATTTTAAAGTAATAACTAGGATTGTTACTTATAACATTATACCAGAACATATAAGATTTTTAGAAATTTCATGTAATGTCTGAAACATTTATATTAACATATTTCCATACAAATAACCCAATGAAAGTTTAGTATTAGTTGTTTAGTTTGCTTTTTTATACTGCAGGTTCTTATTAGGCATCGATTTTATACACATCAGTGTATACATGCCAATCCCAATCGCCCAATTCAGCACACCACCATCCCCACCTCACCGCAGTTTTCCCCCCTTGGTGTCCATATGTCCATTCTCTACATCTGTGTCTCAACTTCTGCCCTGCAAACTGGCTCATCTGTACCATTTTTCTAGGTTCCACATACATGCATTAATATACAGTATTTGTTTTTCTCTTTCTGACTTACTTCACTCTGTATGACAGTCTCTAGATCCATCCACGTCTCAACAAATGACTCAATTTCGTTCCTTTTTATGGCTGAGTAATATTCCATTGTATATATGTACCACAGCTTCTTTATCCATTCGTCTGTTGATGGGCATTTAGGTTGCTTCCATGACCTGGCTATTGTAAATAGTGCTGCAATGAACATTCGGGTGCATGTGTCTTTTTGAATTACGGTTTTCTCTGGGTATATGCCCAGTAGTGGGATTGCTGGGTCATATGGTAATTCTATTTTTAGTTGTTTAAGGAACCTCCATATTGTTCTCCATAGTGGCTGTATCAATTTACATTCCCACCAACAGTGCAAGAGGGTTCCCTTTTCTCCACACCCTCTCCAGCATTTGTTGTTTGTAGATTTTCTGATGATGCCCATTCTAACAGGAGTGAGGTGATACCTCATTGTAGTTTTGATTTGCATTTCTCTAATAATTAGTGATGTTGAGCATCTTTTCATGTGCTTCGTGGCCGTCTGTATGTCTTCTTTGGAGAAATGTCTATTTAGGTCTTCTGCCCATTTTTGGATTGGGGTGTTTGTTTCTTTGATATTGAGCTGAATGAGCTGTTTATATATTTTGGAGATTAATCCTTTGTCCGTTGATTCGTTTGCAAATATTTTCTCCCATTCTGAGGGTTGTCTTTTCGTCTTGTTTATGGTTTCCTTTGCTGTGCAAAAGCTTTGAAGTTTCATTAGGTCCCACTTGTTTATTTTTGTTTTTATTTCCATTACTCTAGGAGGTGGATCAAAAAACATCTTGCTGTGATTTATGTCAAAGAGTGTTCTTCCTATGTTTTCCTCTAAGAGTTTTATAGTGTCCAGTCTTATATTTAGGTCTCTAATCCATTTTGAGTTTATTTTTGTGTATGGTGTTAGGGAGTATTCTAATTTCATTCTTTTACATGTAGCTGCCCAGTTTTCCCAGCACCACTTATTGAAGAGGCTGTCTTTTCTCCATTGTATATCTTTGCCTCCTTTGTCATAGATTAGTTGACCATAGGTGCGTGGGTTAATCTCTGGGCTTTCTATCTTGTTCCATTGATCTATGTTTCTGTTTTTGTGCCAGTACCATATTGTCTTGATTACTGTAGCTTTGTAGTATAGTCTGAAGTCAGGGAGTCTGATTCCTCCAGCTCCATTTTTTTGTCTCAAGACTGCTTTGGCTATTCGGGGTCTTTTGTGTCTCCATACAAATTTTAAGATGATTTGTTCTAGCTCCGTAAAAAATGCCATTGGTAATTTGATAGGGATTGCATTGAATTTGTAGATTGCTTTGGGTAGTATACTCATTTTCACAATGTTGATTCTTCCAATCCAAGAACATGGTATATCTCTCCATCTGTTGGTATCATCTTTAATTTCTTTCATCAGTGTCTTATAGTTTTCTGCATACAGGTCTTTTGTCTCCCTAGGTAGGTTTATTCCTAGGTATTTTATTCTTTTTGTTGCAATGGTAAATGGGAGTGTTTCCATAATTTCTCTTTCAGATTTTTCATCATTAGTGTATAGGAATGCAAGAGATTTCTGTGCATTAATTTTGTATCCTGAAACTTTACCATATTCATTAATTAGCTCTAGCAGTTCCTCTCTTCTCTTCAACAGCAAAGGAGATTGGCTTCAGCAACAGGTAGAAAAAAGGGGAGGGGCTTCCCTGGTGGCGCAGGGGTTGAGAATCTGCCTGCCAATGCAGGGGACACGGGTTCGAGCACTGGTCTGGGAGGATCCCACATGCCACGGAACAACTAGACCCGTGAGCCACAACTACTGAGCCTGCGCATCTGGAGCCTGTGCTCCGCAACAAGAGAGGCCGTGATAGTGAGAGGCCCGCGCACCGCGATGAAGAGTGGCCCCTGCTTGCCACAACTAGAGAAAGCCCTCGCACAGAAACGAAGACCCAACACAGCTATAAATAAATAAATTAATTAATTAATTAAAATAAGGTACTGCTTACTTTAAAAAAAAAAAGGAGGGGGGGAAATGGCCATTTACCCCTTACTTTCCCATCCTTCACTGACAGTGTCATGAGTGTTTTCCAAGCCCAGAAAAGTCCCTTTTCAGACTTAGAGTTTGATGTTGTAGGGCCATCAGCAAGGTCTTTTCTCAGGTTCTGATGATCCTTTAGGGAGTCATGATGCTGCTGATAGGGCAGTGAAGAAGACACTACTGTTATCGTTTTCTAGCTTGATTCCACTGTGGTCAGAGAACCACAGTGGTTTTAAGTTTGCTGGGTTTTGTTTTATAGCGCAGAATATGGTCTATCTTGGTGCACGTTCCATGTGCACTTGAAAAGAGTGCAGTAGAGTGTTCTCTAAATATCCGTTCGATCCTGTTGATTGATGGTGTCATTGAACTCTTCTATATCCTTGCTCATTTTCTATGTAGTTGTTCTATCAATTGTTGAGAGAGAGAGGAGTGGGAAGTCTCTAACGGTAATTCTGGATTTGTCTGTTTCTCCTTTCAGTTCTGTCAGTTTCTGCTTCACAAATTTTGCATCTCTATTTTTTGGGAGTACACATTTAGGATTGCTTTGTCTTCTTGGTGGATTGACATTTTTTAATCACTATATAATGTCTCTCTGTATCTAGTAATTTTCTTTGATCTAAATTCTATTTTATTTGATATTAATTTAGCCATTTCTTCTTTCCTCTGCATGATTAATATTTGCAGGATTTACCTTTTTCCATCCTTTTATTTTCAACCTGTTTCTACCATAATATTTGAAATGATTTTCTTGTAAGCAGTTGGATCATGTATTTTAATATACTCTGCCAATCTCTGCTTTTAATTGGTGTATTTAGAGCTCTTACACTTAATATAATTATTGAGGTGTTAGGGCATAAGTCTGCCATTTTACTTTGTTTTTTTTCCTTTGTTCTGTTTTTCATTTCTCTATTACCCCTGTTACATTCCTGTGGGTTACTCAATTTTTAGTATTCTATTTTGATTTATAGATAGTGTTTTTAAAATTTACCTTTCTGTATAACTTTTAAAATGGCTGTTTTAGGGATTGTAATATGTGTATATAACTTATCACCATCCACCAGTATTATTATTTTACCAGTTGGAGAGAAATATACAGATTTTACTTCCCCTTACATCCCTTTAACCTCCCCTGTTTACAATATAATTTTCTAAAATTTATTTCCTCTACATAAATTTAGAACCGCATAAGTCAGTGTTATAATATTTTCTTCAACCATTGAACATAATTTAGAAAACTCAAGAGGAGAAGGACAGTCTACTTACCCATATTTTTGCTACTTTCTTCCTTCCTGGTACTTTTATTCTTTCCTTTCTGTTTCAGAACTCCTGTTGGTCATTCTTTTAGAGTAGATATGCTGGAGGCAAATTCCCTTAAGTAACATTCCTTCATCTGAGAATGCCTTGATTGTCCTTTCATTCTTGAAGGATATTTTCTCTGGCTATAGAATTCTGGGTTGACAGCACTTTTTTTTTCAACACTTGAAAAATATTGTGTCCCTTCCTTCTGACCTCCATGATTTCTGATGAAAAGTCTGGAGGCAGAGCATGATGTGCCTCTCAAGAGTCTGCCACTTCTGTCTCCCTTGTCTAAAGAATAGCAGGATCTAGGCACCTCACTCCCTATCCAACTATGTATTTAGGTTTAGGGAATAAAAGTCTCCTGGTGTTTCTGAGTTTGTCCTTGCATATCAGCTACTTCATAATCACCCTTCGCTTGAATGTCACTCAGCTCTACAGTGAACCTCAGCTTGATTTGGTTTTGGTCAGCAGCTGACCTCCAGGATCAACGTCCTCCCTAGGTCATTACTGCTACCACCATGCCATCCTTGGAGGAAACTGACGTGAGCGCAGCCTGCATTCCCCTTCACTGCTCTGCTTCCCCACACCTATGTAAGATCTGACATTTCATCTCCCTGAATGGCAGCAACATGTAATTATTGTGTGTTGACCAAGGCTAACTAGAGAGAATCACAACATGGAAGACCTATTCGTTTCCCAGGACTGCTGTAATAAAATACCACAAACGAAGTGGCTTATAATTAACGGAAATTTATTCTCTCACTGTTCTGGAGGCCAGAAGTCCAAAATAAAGGTGTTGGCAGGGCCATGCTCCTTTTGAAGGCTGTAGAGGAAGATCCTTCATTGCCTCTTCTAGCTTCTAGTGACCCCAGGCAGCATTACTCCAACCTCTGCCTCTGTTTTCACATGACTGTCTTCCCGATGCATGTCCAATTTCCCTCTTCCAATAAGGATACCAGTTGTATGGATTAAGGCTCATCCTAATGGCCTTACCTTAACAATCAAATCTACAAAGATCTTATTTCCAAATAAGGTAAGATTCGTAGGGTTAGGGTTTCAACATCTTTTTGCCCCCAATTCAAGCCATAAGAGGGGAGAAAGGCTTAAAAAGTGAAGCTGAATATAAATATTAATAGAGTACAAGGAACTAAAACTAAAACCCTCTTAAGGACACTCTCATGAGCCCACTCTCGTTTCTGGACATTTCATCTAAATATTATCATATCTTTATGTGATCTTTTTCCTGGCTTCTTTCACTTAGCATAATGCTTTCAAGGCTCATTCACATTGTAGCATGTAACTGCACTCCATTCCTTTTTATGTACATTTGGGTTGTTTCCACTTTTTTTTTGACTATTATGAACAATGCTGCTTTACCAGTTATGTAGAATTTTTTGTATGAACATGTGTTGTCAATCTTCTTGGATATATACCTAGGAAGTGGAATTACTGTATCATATGGTAATCTATGTTTAACTTTTTGAGGAAGTGCCAAACTGTTTTCCACAGCAGCTGTGCCATTTTACATGCTCACCAGCAGTGTATAAGGGTTAAATTTATCCACATACTCATCGGTATTTGTTATTTTTTCTTTTTAAAAAAATTATAATCATCCCAGTGCGTATGAAGTGGTATCTTATTTGGTTTTGATTTATATTTCCCTAATGACTCATGATGTTCATCATCTTTTCATGTGTTAATTGGCCATTTGTGTGAAATTTGTTTTCAAATCTTTTGCCAATTTAAAAATTGGGTTGTCTTTTTATTATGGAATTGTAAGAGTTCGTTATATATATTATATTATATATTCTGGATATTAAATCTTTATCAGATATATGTTGGCAAATATTTTCTCCCATTCCGTGGGTTGTCTTTTCACTTTTTTGATAGTGTTCTCTGATGGAGAAAATGTTCTAAATTTTGATTAAATGTAATTTATCTGTTTTTCTTTGGTGCTTTTGGTGTCATATATTAGAAACTATTGCCTAATCCATGGTCATGGAGATTTACACTTGGGTTTAAGAGTTTTATAGTTTTAACTCTTACATTTAGGTCTTTGATCCATTTTGAGTTAATAGTTTTATATTGTGCAAGATAAGGATCAAAATTCATTAGTTTGCTTGTGAATATCCAGTTTTCCCAGCACTATATGGTGTTTTTATCCATTAATCTGTTTCAGATATTCTTCATGGCATTCTTTATCCTTTTGTGTATATCCTGCATATATACAGACAGCCCGCAACACACTGCCTGCAGATACACTCTCTTCCCCTGTGTGTACTGACTGACAGCCTTAGCGGGGTGTGGGTTGAACTAGGCGATTGCCTGCCCTCTGGGATCCCTGGCATGTTCCTCCCCATATGCCCATCAACTCAATCACAGTCACTTAGGAACTCCCTGGGCTTCATTCTTCCCCAAAGCAAGAGCAAGAATCAAATGTTTCTCATTATTTGGGTCATGGATTGAAACTTTCCGTTGCTCACACTGGGCACTTTGTCATTCTATTGTCATTCTTTTTCCACATTCATTTTCACCAGTGACCATCCCTTTTCTCAGTGGAGTGACAATGGCAGGATTTTTCTCTGTTTATTCATTCCAAGAGTATATTGAAAAGTGAACAAGACCAAAATCAAGATCCTCTATCAGGACCTCTGCTGAGATCTGCACACAACCCCTTAAACCAAAATGACCTTTCTGGCTGAGGAAATTTCAAGCCTCAGCATTTGGCACTGGTGTTCCTGTTAACGTTTGCAATGGTGTCCATGTAGAGGTTGTGGGCCCCGCTTTCCAGGATGTGCTCAGCTGTTGCAGATTATTTTCCCTTTTTACATGTCTCTTTAGTGATCTGAGGTCATCAGTAACCTGAGAATCTCTGGCTGTGAAGGCAATGGGCAGAGGATACTGTAGGGGAGAGATCTGGAATTTCATAGCTGTATCAGAGATGAGCTTGTGTTGGTGTGTGAAGACGGTGGTGTCGGGGACAAAGCAAGTGTGGGTGAAGAGAGAAGGAGGCACAGTTAGGACTGACCACACAGGCTAACCTGTCTCACTTACCTGCACCAGAGAGCTGATTCTGCCAGATACTCATGGGACAGAGATGACTCTCTACCCCACCATCATGTCACCAGTTCTCAGCCCACAAAGACCTGTTTGCCTTTTATTTTGAGATTCATATAAAAGAAAAATCACCAAACTGCTTAAAATTTTTAATTTATCTCTGAATTGAAAAATCATATCCTTGCTTACCCTGTGAGTGTGTAAGCCAGGGAGAAAACTCGTCCTTGGAAGGAGACTTTCTGCAGGACCTCAATGGCCCCTAGGGAATCAAGTCTCCAGTGATAGTCTCCTTGCACTTGCACAAGCATCTGCATTCAAGCTGCTGAGGTACAGAGGGGCAGGCGTGCACCAATGTCTTCTCTCCTTACGATCACACACCTGAGTGTGTGTGGGTGCAAGGTTTTTGTACGTGGCGTCAGGAATGAGAGAGTTGGATCTTTGCTCAGTGGGCATATAAAAAGGCAGATGAACAAACATCTACAAATATTGATTTCATTTAGCACAATGTGATTGTCCAGTACATTTATTTCTTTCATTCAGTTCAATTCAAGCAAATGAGTATGTACTCAGACTCTGCTCTGTGGTGGTTCTAACCTTGGTCCTGCCGGGAGTCCAGGGGGTGAGAGGGCAAAGGCTCCTCATCTGCTTTCAGGGGTGAAGACAGTTCAATGACAGGAGAGAGTCAAAGGCAGTCTGAGGTCAGTAGAAAATAGGCAAAACTAACTGTGGTTGTTTGGCTTTGGGAAAGGGGGAGCTCATAGGAAGGTTTCAGGTGGGAGATGGGACCTGGCAGGACTCTGAAATTGGTAGAATAGGCGAGGTGAGGGAGGAAAGGAGAGATGTGGGCACTGAAGGTGCAGAGCACCAAGGATGAAGGTAATTATCAGTGGACGGGTCAAAGTGTTATTTACAGTCTGTCAGGACTGATCTCACCAAAGGCGTCAGGCTGGTGCCTGGAGATCTGCATGTATAGCAGGACCAGGGCGCCCAGCAGGGTGCACACGCCCAGCTTACACCAGGTCCCCGGCGCCTTGGGCCACCGCCACAGCCAGGCCAGTGGCCAGCGCTCCCGCCGCCTCTGCGCGCAGACGGCCACTCGCTCCGCCACCCTGCGCAGCCTCTCCGCGGGGTCCGCGCCGCCCAGGGCCTGCGCCAGGCTGTACACGTCGTTGGTGTAGGCGGCGCCGCCGTGGTCCCTCACCAGCTCCTCCACCAGCCCCATCAGCGCCATCACCTGCGCCTCTCGCTTCCCGCTGGCGGCTCGGTTGTCGAAGGCGCAGAATCGGTCCCCGCACTCGGCCACCAGCTCCCTGAGCGCGCGGTTCCCGGTGTCGCGCACGTAATGCTGCAGCGAGCCCCCGGCCAGGTCCTCCTCGCGGGTGAAGACCACGATGGTGCGCGTCACGATGCCGTCCCCGAACAGCGCCTTCACCCCCCTCCAGGCCTGCTGGTCCTGGGCCGTGAAGCGGCCCAGCTGGGTCACCAGGAGCAGGGCGTGGGGCCCCGGCGCCGAGAGCAGGTAGCAGCGGCCTCTCTCCGTGCAGCCCGGGTCTGTCTGGGAGACTTCGGAGCTGAACAGGTCCGGGGTGTCAATGATTTCCACCACCCACTTGGCCCACCTGCAGCTGCCCGCGGCGCAGGTCCGGGTCACCGACGTCGCCCCGAGCCTGGAGAGGAAGCGCTTCTGGCCCAGGATGCTGTTTCCCGTGGCGCTCTTCCCAGTCCCTGACCTCCCAGCCAGGAGGAGCCGCAGCCTGGGCTCCTGCAGGGCAGACTCGTCGGCTTCTGCACCTGTGAGCACCAATGATGTGTAAGCTCCCGAACCTGAAAGCACCTATCCTGGTGCCCGGGTCCCCTGGACGCCTTTGGACAAAGGAGAACAGAGTGCTTCGACTTTTGCTTGTCGGACCAAACCTTTACTGAGTGCCCTGGTCGGAGATTTGTGAGCTCCGGGGGGATCTCTACCCGTCTATTTCTTCCCTCTTTGACGTCACCCGTGCACCTGTAGGTGCTCCAGCACCTGGTGAACGTTTCTGTAGAGGACACCCCTGTATAATACAGGCCATTACTTCGTGTGACATGACCTGTCATGCACACTGCGCAGAGCTGCTCCCTATTTGACAGCTTCAGTGGCCTCTGCCATACATTCCCAGATACGCTGCCACTGAAGATAGGCAGGAGGGGCCGTGGGCCTGGCCGTGAGGGCTGCCTGGTGTCCCACAGCCTGGGTGTGAATCACAGCCCAACCCCTGCCAGCCTTGTAACCCTGGGAAGCTGCTTAACCTAAGTGCTAAACCTCTTCTGCACAAATGGGATCAATAATGTAGCGCTGTCCTCATAGGGCTGCTGGGAGGATAAGATGAGACCATCTCTTCTTCCCTCCCTCTTGCCCTCCTCTTCCTCTCCTCTCTCTTAAACCTGCTGCCTAGTAAGATACCTGGTTAACCCTCCACCCTTGCTCCCTAACACCTTCTACCTGGTGGAGCACGTTCCCTCTAGTGCACAGTTGGATTCCCTCTACATCCCCTTCTGTGGCGATCAGAGGAGGTTTATTCATTTTACCTTGGGGATGGAGGTGCAGGTTAGTCAAAGAACTCAATATCTCACAGCAGGTCAGGGGCAGAGATCTAGGTCAAATGCCAGTCCCAGGGCTCTTTGCTGTTTCATCCCAGCATCGAGAAACCTCTGGGGCTTCTCCCTGTTCAGTGTTGAGATAGCCCGTCCCCCTTACTACCCGGAGCTCATACCTGGGGGCAAACACGCGTTGTGAGGCATGTTCTTACCATAGGCATTTTCTTCATCTCTTGCTGTCTTCTGTCCTCTCATGATTCCCTGAAAGTGTCCCCAACACAATTTATTTAGTCTTTCATTCGTTCACTCATTCATTCATTCATTCATAGGTAAAACTACCTACTATGTGTCAGGCAAAGTTCAAAATGCTGGTGACACCACAGTTAAAATGTCATAGTTCCTGCCCTCTCTGAGCATCAGAATTTAGGGAAGACAGTGGAAGAGCTTGGTCTGTGGTTGGGACGATACTGTGAGAACACTTGGTGAGCTTGTGCTGTCTTTTCAGGGCCTCGAAATGCACAGAGTGGAAGGGAGATGACAACACTTATTCTATGTCAATGAGTAAGCTTTTGATGTTCATTTTCCCAGGTAATTCTATGTCAGTGACGTAAGTTGTAGAAAATAAGTTTTCCCTGGAGATTCAGCAGCTGGGGGTGGGGTGGGGGGCTTTGGAAAACCCTGAGAACAAGAAAGTTTGCTCACTGACTTAGGACCTACCTTAGGGTTGTTGGCCTGGGAAACAAGAAGAAAATTGGAATTTTGTTTTTGGAAATCAGAAAACAGACATCTTTCCCAAGCTGCTCTGGAAAGCTCCTGACTCTGTGCTCAGAAAACCAAAAGATTTGGCTCGTCCTATTATGTCTAGGAGGTGGGATCCAGAAGGTGGAGGAAGGAGACCCTGAGCTCACCTGCCCCCATGAACACATCCAAGCTACAACTATGTATAGAGAAACTCTCCCTGAGAATGACCTGAAGACTAGCAAAATGGCTCTTCTACGATCAAGGCTGTAAAGAAAGAACCACATGGAGTCTGGTACAGGGGGAGGAGAAGCAATCTAGTTGGGACCTGAATCCCTAGTGGGGACCTGGCAGTGGAGGGGGCTATCCCAGGCTTGGGGATCCTCCCTGGGGAGTGGGGGGTTTGAGCCACATATTAGGCACTGCAGGCCTGGGCTTGACACTGGGTAGGTGAGCCCCCTTAGCTGGTTTGAAAATCAGTAGGGCTCGCTGGAGGGCTGTAAGACACTGAGACTCTGGTCTTGACGAGCACAGACATGCTTGCTCGCAGCCCCAGTGCAGAGGCAGTACACTGAAGACTGCCTGGTGCTCCGGCCAGCCTGCCGGGACTGCCCCAGAGCACCTCCCAGCCCTCTCCAGGCTCCCATTCAAGCCCCTACTGCTCCAGCACTGCCCCCAACAAAGGCCGAGGCCGCCATTGCCAGTGGGCATGTGTGCACCCGGGAAGGAGCAGAGAGGGCTCCGGAGTGCGGCTCCAACCCCTCTGGCTCTCTATCCTGCCTCTAACCAAGGGGTACACACTGCGGAAAAAGTAGAAGCAGCTCAGAAGTGCAGCCCCAAGCTCTCAGGCCCTGGCCATGCCCCCAACCAAGGTGAAGACTGTCATCACATCTGGGGGAAGCCCAACTCCCTTAGGACTCCTGCCCAGCCCCTTGGTCCTTGACTCCTCCCACAATAGGCTAACAACTAGCCCTGAGCCGAGGAGAAGCCCTGTCTGGCACCTGGCTCTGGCTCTAGCCCTCTGGCTCCAGCCTTGCTTCCCACCAAGGCGGTGGCCGCCAGCACACTGTGGGAGGAGAAGCAGTCCCCGCTCACTTCACGTCCAGCTCTCCCACCAAAGCCACTGGTGACAGGCACACTGCAAAGGGTAGCTCCCCACAAGGACATGCCTTTGAGACCTGGACAGGTAACCGTTTCACCTAATTTCATAGAGACAAACAGAGAAAGTCAAACAACATGAGAAAACAAAGGGATATGTTTTAAATGAAAGAACAAGATAAAACCCCAGGAAAAAAAACCCTAATGAAACAGAGATAATAATTTACCTGCTAAAGAGTCCAAAGCAATAGTAATAAAAATGCTAACTGAACTTGGGTAAACAACAGATGAACACAGTGGGAACTTCAGCAGAGAATTAGAAAATACAAAAACCAGTCAGAGCTGAAGAATACGATAACTGAAATGAAAACTTTGCTAGAAGGAATTAAGAGCCGATTAGGCGACGTAGAAGAGCACATAAGACAGACTAGTGGAAATCATCCAATCAGTACAGCAAAAACAAAAACACATTTACAAAAATGAGGCTAGTTTATGGGACCTCTGGGACAAAGTCAAGTGTGCTAACATTCACATGATAGAGGTCCCAGAAAGAGAAGAGAGAGAAAGGGGTAGAAAATGTATTTGGTGAAATTGTAATTGAAAACTTTCCTAACCTGAAAAGGGAAACAGATATCCAGGTACAGGAAGCACGGAGCACCCCGTCAGAATGGCTGCCACCAGAAAACAAGAAACAACCGGTGATGACGAGGATGTGGAGAAAGGGGACCCTGGTACACTGATAGCAGGAATGTCCATTGGTACAGCCACGGTGGAAAACAGTATGAAGGTTCCTCAAAAAATTAAAAATAGAACTACCATATGATCCAGCAATTCATTCCTGGGTATATACCCAAAGAAAATGAAAACACTAATTCGAAAAGATGTGTGCACGCCAATGTTCATAGCAGCATTATTCATAATAACCAAGATATGGAAGCAACCTAAGGGTCCATCAACAGATGGATGAAGAAGATGTCATATATATACAGATAGATAGATAGATATAATGGAATATTACTCATAAAAAAAGGATAAAAAAGAATGAAATCTTTCCATCTGCAACAACACAGATGGACCTGGAGGGTATTATGCTTAGTGAAATAAGTCAGACAGAGAAAGACAAATGCTGTATGTTTCCACTTATATGTGGAATTTTAAAAATAAAGCAAACAGACGAATGTAACAAAACAGAAACAGACTCACTAATACAGAGAATAAACTAGTGGTTACCAGTGGGGAGAGGGGCGGGGGAAGGGGCAAGATGGGGAAGGGGATTAAGAGGTACAAACTACTAGGTATGAAATAACTAAGATACACCACTGTAACGCACAGCACAGGGAATATAGTTAATTAATATTTTATATTAACTGTATATGGAGCATAATCTATAAAAATGTAGAATCACTATGTTGTATACCGAAAGTAATATAATATTGTAAGCCAGTTATACTTCAGTAAAAAATAAGTAAATAAATAAGTCTAAATATGATCTGTGTGCTGGAGAGACGGGGATACTCCCCTCTAACTCCTGGTGTCCTTGCCCTCAAACCTGAGGCTTTTTGAAGTAAAATACCCACTCAAACATTATTTAATACAATTAAACATTCTGTGGTCAAGTTTGCCTGATCACACGAGCGCCTGAACACGAGAGCACAGTCTCTCCTCCGTCTACTCCAGCCTCATTTCCACCTAATCCCCTCCCCAGTCAGCCCCTCCACAGACAGCAGATTTCAGGGCCTTTGCCAACCCACCTCGTGCGTTCATTCCTAGGACCATTCATCCCACCACACATTTCTGCCGGAGTCCTGTCCTCTGCTTCAACGTCCATTTCAAATTCTACCTCTTCATGTCGCCCACCTGGTTCCTACAGGTAACTGTGTTCTCCCCTTACTGACACCAACAACGAAGCAAAAGCAAAGGGAGAGGTTGGCTGAATAACCTGTCTCTGGCCAAAGGACTCAGATGGCAGGTTTGCCTAGAACTCAAGCCAAAGCTGTCGGTGTTTCTGCAGTAACTCTTCTGCCGCTGCCTCCCGTTACACCCCGCCCAAAGCTTTCTGTAAAGTTTACCCCAGGGGTAAATCACATAATGTGATTCGTTATTTTGTGTCTAGAAATCAACAAACTCCCTTAATTGACACCGGAGCAGTCCACAGAGCCGAGTTTGGGGTGGGTAGCAGATGTTCAAGTGATCATGTAGAGCAAGGGGTGAGGACCAAGTTCATAACCTTAGCTGTCGCTTGCACTGTTGTGGATAGTGCTAAGGAGAGTGGAGGTTTTTAGGAGGGGTCAGCTCAGATATATACAGAATTTTCACTTTGTAACTTGTTCTGAGGTTGGCTTCCCTTATATGTCCCCAGGAGTATCTTTTGCATTTGCTGCATATGCATTTGGGGAGTGTTCATTGCCTTCTGCAGTAGTCCTAGCAAATACCTTTCTTATTTGTTAATAAGGGAGTAGGGAAGGAGAGAGAATTTAGCCCCAAAGAAGAGTGTGTGCACTCCAGAGCGGGAGAAGATGCTTAGCGGTTCTTCTGAACTTACTGTATTTGACACTCAGAGCATCCTTACAAACCTCGGCACGTGGAGTTACCGTCTCTAGAGCCTGCTCTCCTTTCTCGTACTCACTAGAATGCAGCCGCTCACTCAGCCAGCTTCGCCCAGGCAGAGCTCTTTCTGATCCCCACAGGTCCTCTTCCGGGCTGGCTCCTTTTCCCTTGTGCTCACCGTTCCTGCAGAACTGGTCACAGGCTCTAACGCTGGCTCCAAGAAGCTCCTGACCTACCAACCTGCCCTTGGACTGTGGGTGCAGTGGGCCGTTTCCTCCCCACACATGGAGGAAGTCTCTGTGCCTCTCAGACCTCAGAGCTCAGGAAGCTCAGGGAGGGAGGGCCCAGTGGTGATGACTTAAAGAGACAGAAACATTGGCCAGTGAGGTGGTGGGTATGCAATGTTGTCACTGCGAATCCCACCCCCTGCTTTGGGCTATGGTACTGTTTTCCAGAGGTTCCTGTGACACCAGCATCTTGTCCCTGGCAGGGTCTATAACCTCAGTGGGGAAGAGCATTTTAGGTTTCTGAAGCCTCGTTTTGTTTCTGACCTTTGACCAACAATCTTATCTCCAGTTGTCTTTTGTTTTTAGGCATTTTTTTTTTTCACACACACACACTGTATTTTATTTTTACAAGAGATAAATAGACTGACACCAAGCATTGTACATGGATGACCACAACAAAAGCAACAATGATTGCAATTACCAAACATGAAACACACTCATACTATGTCATAATATTGACATTCAGTCCAGTAATCCTCCACTGTAACAGCTCCTTTACTTTGCAGTGAAAATTGATTTGTATATTCTTTGCCTCTGAGTCCTTGTGGGATTTTTTTTTTTTAATTTCAGACAGAAAGTCACAAAAATTATACTCATCCTCATCAGTTCACTCAGTCCCATGTAATTAATTGTTTTTTTTCATCTTGATCTTTTGTTAGCACTTTTATGAGTTCATCAGTTTTTCATCAGAGTTCTGAAAATGCTTATTCATTCAGTTCAGCAGTACAGTCAGTTACCAGAAACCTGTACTTGTCAGAGTCTTTTCCATGAATTTCTTGAAGATGAAACCCTTTTATAGGAACATATTTGCAAAATCATCAGAGTACACCCAGAACCAAGGGCTAATGGGCTGGGGTCTGATGTTCATCCATTCTTGCCAGCTCTTTAGTGAAGAACCCAACTCCCACTGAACTCCACCTGGTCTCCCCCCAACTCTGCCCCCTGCCCATATCCTCCAGCTTTATTGAGATATAATTGACATATAACATTGTATGTGTTTAAAGTGCATGATGTATTGATTTGATACACTTTTATATTTCAAAATGATTACTGCGATAACATTAGCTAACACCTGCATCACAACACATAATTACCATTTCTTTTTGGTGGTGAGAACATTTAAGATCTACTCGCTTAGCAATTCTCAAGTAGATAATACAGAATTATACTATAATCACTGTGCTGTGCATTGGATCCCCAGACCTACTCATCTTCTACGTGGAAGTTTGTACTCTTTGACCAACATCTCCCCATTTCTCCCATTTCCCAGCCCCTGGTAATCACGATTCTACTCTCAATTTCTATGAATTTGGCTTTTTAAAATTCCACATAAAAAAGTGATATCATACAGTATTTGTCATTCTCTGACTGCTTGGGCTATTTGAAATATTTTGTGTTTCCATACAAATTTTAGGATTGATTTTTCTGTTTCTGAAAAACACCATTGGAATTTTGATAGGAACTGCATTGAATCTGTAGATACCTTTGGGTAGTATGGACATTTTAACAATATTAATTCTTTCAATCCATGAGCATGGAATACATTTTCATTTATTTGTGTCTTTTAATTTCTTTTATCAGTGTCATAATTTTCATGTACAGGTCTTTGACCTCCTTTCTTAAATTTATTCCTAGGTGTTTTATTCTTTCTGATGCTATTGTAAATGGGATTATTTTCTTAATTTATCTTTCTGATAAATCATGATTAGTGTTTAGAAATGCAACTGATTTTTGTATATGATTTTGTATCCCACAACTTCATTGAATTTGCCTATTACTTATCACATTTTTTGAGTGGAGTCTTTAAAATTTTCTATATATAAGATCATGTCATCTGAAAATAGAGACAATTTTACTTCTTCCTTTCTGATGTAGATGTCTTTTATTTCTTTCTCTTGCCTAATTGCTCTGCAGGGGACTTCCAGTACCATATTGAATAGATGTGGTGAGAGTGGGCATTCTTGTATTTTTCCTGATCTTATAGGAAAAGCTTCTAGCTTTTCACTGTTGATTATGATAGCTCTGGGCTTATTGTATATGACCTTTATTATTAGAGGTTTGTTACCTTTGTATCCAGTTTGCTGAGAGATTTTATCATGAAAAGATGTTGAATTTTGTCAAATGCTTTTTCTGTATCTATTGAGATGATCATATGGGGGTTTTTTTGGGTTTTTTTTTTAAACATCTTTATTGGAGTATAATTGCTTTACAATGGTGTGTTAGTTTCTGCTTTATAACAAAGTGAATCAGTTATACATATACATATGTCCCCATATCTCTTCCCTCTTGCGTCTCCCTCCCTCCCACCCTCCCTATCCCACCCCTCTAGGTGGTCACAAAGCACCTAGCTGATCTCCCTATGCTATGCGGCTGCTTCCCACTAGCTATCTATTTTACGTTTGGTAGTGTATATATGTCCATGCCACTCTCTCACTTTGTCACAGCTTACCCTTCCCCCTCCCCATATCCTCAAGTCCATTCTCTAGTAGGTCTGTGTCTTTATTCCCGTCTTGCCCCTAGGTTCTTCATGACCTTTTTTTTTTTTTTCTTAGATTCCATATATATGTGTTAGCATACTGTATTTGTTTTTCTCTTTCTGACTTACTTCACTCTGTATGACCAACTCTAGGTCCCTCCACCTCACTACAAATAACTCAATTTCGTTTCTTTTTATGACTGAGTAATATTCCATTGTATATATGTGCCACATCTTCTTTATCCATTCATCTGTTGATGGGCACTAGGTTGCTTCCATGTCCTGGCTATTGTAAATAGAGCTGCAATGAACATTTTGGTACATGACTCTTTTTGAATTATGGTTTTCTCAGGGTATATGCCCAGTAGTGGGATTGCTGGGTCGTATGGTAGTTCTATTTTTAGTTTTTTAAGGAACCTCCATACTGTTCTCCATAGTGGCTGTATCAATTTACATTCCCACCAACAGTGCAAGAGGGTTCCCTTTTCTCCACACCCTCTCCAGCATTTATTGTTTCTAGATTTTTTGATGATGGCCATTCTGACCGGTGTGAGATGATATCTCATTGTAGTTTTGATTTGCATTTCTCTAATGATTAGTGATGTTGAGCATTCTTTCATGTGTTTGTTGGCAATCTGTATATCTTCTTTGGAGAAATGTTTATTTAGGTCTTCTGCCCATTTTTGGATTGGGTTGTTTGTTTTTTTGACATTGAGCTGCATGAGCTGCTTGTAAATTTTGGAGGTTAATCCTTTTTCAGTTGCTTCATTTGCAAATATTTTCTCCCATTCTGAGGGTTGTTTTTTGGTTTTGTTTATGGTTTCCTTTGCTGTGCAAAAGCTTTTAAGTTTCATTAGGTCCCATTTGTTTATTTTTGTTTTTATTTCCATTTCTCTAGGAGGTGGGTCAAAAAGGATCTTTCTGTGATTTATGTCATAGAGTGTTCTGCCTATGTTTTCCTCTAAGAGTTTTATAGTGTCTGGCCTTACATTTAGGTCTTTAATCCATTTTGAGTTTATTTTTTGTGTATGGTGTTAGGGAGTGTTCTAATTTCATACTTTTACATGTACCTGTCCAGTTTTCCCAGCACCACTTATTGAAGAGGCTGTCTTTTCTCCACTGTATATTCTTGCCTCCTTTATCAAAGATAAGGTGACCATATGTGCGTGGGTTTATCCCTGGGCTTTCTATCCTGTTCCAATCATATGGTTTTTATTCTCCATTTTGTTAATGTGGTGTGTCACATTGATTGATTTGTGGATGTTGAACCATCTTTGCATCCCTCTTCACCTCGTTTTTGAACAGTGTCTTTTCTTACCTAATTGCTCTAGTTAGAACCTCTGGTACCAAGTTGAAATGAAGTGACAAGAGCAGATATCCTTGTCTTATATCTAATCTTAGCAGGAAAGCTTTCAGTGTCCCATTATTAAGTACGGTACTAGCTGTAGAATTTTCACAGATGTCTTTTACAAGGTTGTCGAATTTTCTTTCTCTTCATAGTTTGTTGAGTGCTTTTACTATGAACCTGTGTTCAATTTTCTCAAATGCTTTTTCTAAATCTACTGAAATGATCATTTTTTCCTTATACTATTGATATGGCTTACTACATTAATTGATCTTAAACCAATATTGAATTTCTGGGATAAATTCCACTTGTTCATGGTGTACACGCGTTTTTATATATTGCTGGATTCTCTTTGCTTGTATTTTGTTGGGATTTTTGCATCTATATTCATAAGACATATTGGTATATAGTTTCTTTTACTGTGATGTCTTTTTCCGGTTTGATATCAGTATAATACTGGCATCATGGAGTGAGTTGAGAAGTGTTCGTCCTCTTCTATTTTTTTGGAAGAGATTGTGAAGAATTGGTATTAATTCTTCCTAGATGTTTGGTAGAGTTAATCAGTAAAGCCATTTGGGCCTGGGTGTTTTGTTTGTTTGTTTTAAATTTATTTATTTATTTATTTACTTACTTACTTACTTATTTACTTTTTGGCTGTGTTGGGTCTTCGTTTCTGTGCGACGGCTTTCTCTAGTTGCGGCGAGCGGGGGCCACTCTTCATTGCGGTGCACGGGCCTCTCACTGTCGCGGCCTCTCTTGTTGTGGAGCACAGGCTCCAGACATGCAGGCTCAGTAGTTGTGGCTCACGGGCTCAGTTGCTCCGCGGCATGTGGGATCTTCCCAGACCAGGGCTCGAACCCGTGTCCCCTGCATTGGCAGGCAGATTCTCAACCACTGCGCCACCAGGGAAGCCCTGTTTGTTTGTTTTTTGTAGTAATATTTTTTATTAGTAATTGAATCTCTTTATGTGTTATAGGTCTATTCAGGCTTTCTATTTCTTCTTGATTCAGTTGTGATAGCTTATGAATTTGTCCATTTATCTAAGTTACCTAATCTGGGGGGCATAAAATTGTTCATAATATTTCCTTGTAATTGTTTTATTTCTGTAAGCTCAGTACCAGTGTTTCCTCTTTCATTCAGGATGTTAGTAATTTAATTTTCCTCCATATTTTTTTGGCCAGACTACCTAGAGATTTGTCAATTTGTTGATCTTTTCAAAGAAGCAAGTTTTGGAGTCCTGTGCCAGCTGAAGTCCCGTCCCAGCTGCCGCGCCCGTTGCCGCGCTACGCCCGCCGCCGGCTCCGAGCTGCCGCGCCTGACGTCGCCGCCCGCCGCGCAGGAGCAGGGCGCCGAGTCGCGGCCGCCGCCGCCGCACGGGGAGCTGCAGTACTTGGGGCAGATCGAGCACATCCTCCGCTGCGGCTTTCGGAAGGATGACCGCACGGGCACCGGCACCCTGTCGGTGTTCGGCATGCAGGCGCGCTACAGCCTGAGAGATGAATTTCCTCTGCTGACAACCAAACGTGTTTTCTGCAAGCGTGTTTTGGAGGAGTTGCTGTGGTTTATCAAGGGATCCACAAACGCTAAGGAGCTGTCTTCCAAGGGAGTGAAAATCTGGGATGCCAATGGGTCCCGAGACTTCTTGGACAGCCTGGGATTCTCCACCAGAGCAGAAGGGGATTTAGGCCCAGTTTATGGCTTTCAGTGGAGGCATTTTGGGGCCGAATACAAAGATATGGATTCAGATAATTCAGATCAAGGAGTAGATCAACTGCAAAAAGTGATTGACACAATCAAAACCAACCCTGACGACAGAAGAATCATCCTGTGTGCTTGGAATCCAAAAGATCTCCCTCTCATGGCCCTACCCCCGTGCCACGCCCTTTGCCAGTTCTACGTGGTGAACGGTGAGCTGCCCTGCCAGCTGTACCAGAGGTCAGGAGACATGGGCCTGGGTGTGCCCTTCAACATCGCCAGCTACGCCCTGCTACATGATCGCACACATCACGGGCCTGAAGCCAGGTGACTTTGTACACACTTTGGGAGATGCACACATTTACCTGAATCACATTGAGCCGCTGAAAATTCAGCTTCAGTGAGAACCAAGGCCTTTCCCCAAGCTCAGAATCCTTCGAAAAGTTGAGAAAATTGATGACTTCAAGGCTGAAGACTTTCAGATTGAAGGCTACAATCCTCACCCGACTATTAAAATGGAAATGGCTGTTTAGAGTGCTTTTGAAGGAGTTGTTTGAAGGATATTTACACCTAGGTGAAAGTTCATTTTGCTCTAAAGGAGAAGGAACTAGGTCAAAACCTGTTGGTGATCTATCAATCAGTTATTCATTAACTTTTAAGGATGTTGCCACTGGCAAATAGAACTGTGCTGGTTCTCTTAGTAATAAAAAGACCTGGAGTTAGGGTAACTCACTGAGGATGTATGTAAATGTAGAGATTGTGAATAAAGACAGGAAAGAGAAAATTTATATACTCTTAATTCAAACTTCATAATGTTTTTATGAAAATGATCAGTGAATTTCAAGAATTATGTATAACTATTGCCCCAAATTAGAGCAAGCTGGATAACACCACCAGTCATGATAATGCCTAGTGTGGTTATGAACATATAAAGTTATATTTGTTTTATAAAAAAAAAAAAAAAAAAGAATCAAGTTTTGGTTTTGTTGATTTTCTATATTGTTTTATATTGTTTTTATATTCTCTAGTTCATTAATTTCCACTCTAACTTTTATTATATCCCTCTTCTGGCTGCTTTACATTTAGTTTGTTCTTAATTTCTTACTGCTTTATTATGAAATATTAGATTATTGTTTTGAGATCTTCTTTGTTTAATGTAGGTATTTCCAACTATAAAATTTCCTCTAAGCATTGTTTTAGCTCTGTAAATTTTGCTATGTTGTCTCTTCATTTTCATTCATCTCAAAGTATTTATAATGTCCCATTTGATTTTTTCTTTGCCTCATTGGTTATTTAAGATAGTGTTGTTTAATATCCACATATTACTGAATTTCTCAATTTTTTTATTGATTTCTAATTTTACTCCATTTTGGTTGGAGAAAACACTATGTATGATTTAAAGCCTCTTAAATTTATTGAGGCTTGTTTTATGGCCTTGTAAATGATCTATTTAGGAGAATATTCCTTGTGCACTTGAAAAGAATGTGTGTTCTGCTGTGGCTGGGTGGAGTATCTTGTGTTAGATCTAGTTGATTTATAGTGTTGGCCATATCTTCTATTTCTTTCTTGACTTTCTGATTAGTTGATCTATGCATTATTCTTAGTCAGGTATTGGACTCTACAGCTATTACTGTTGAATAGTCTATTTTGCCTTGATTGCTGTCATTTTCTGCTTCATGTGTTTCAGGGTTCAGTTGCTAAGTTCATATGTTTATAATTGTTATATTTTCAAATTCATCGATTCTTTCTACTGTCAGTTCAAATCTGTCATTAAGCCCTTGTGGTAAATTTTAAAATTTCAGTCCTACTTTTGAACTTCAGAATTTCTATTTTGTTCTTTTATAAAAAATAATTTCTCTTTATTGACATTCTCTATTTGATGAGATATTGTCATCATAGCTTCCTTTATTTCTGTAAGTGTGATTCCTTCAGCTCTTTAAATATATGTATAATTGCTGCTTTGAAGCTCTGTCTTCAAATCGAACATCTGGGCCCTCTCACAGGCAATTCTTGTTGCCTGACTTTTTCCAGTACATGGATCATACTTTTCTGTTTCTTTGTATGTCTTGTAGTTTTTGTTAAAAAACTGGGCATTTTAGGTAATATAGTGTAGCAACTCTGGATATTGATTCACCTCCTGCTTTTCTGGGGCTTGATTTGCTGTTGTTCCCTATTTGTTTAGTGACTCAGCTAGACTCTTCTGGTGAAGACTATTTCCCCTGCAGTGTGGAATCTCTGATGTTGCTCCTCAGAGGGTACAGACTTTGGCATTCACACAGTCACCTGGGATGAAAAGTTTTGGCAGTGCTCTCTCTGAATGTCTGTTTCCCTAATCTCTTTGCTAATCTGTGTGTCTCTGTTGGTATTACACCCAGCTGTTAGGCTTACTAACTGCCATTTGATTGCACTCTAGTTTTTGACGAGGTTCATGAGCATAAATTGCTCCACAGTCTGGTCTAATTAAATTTGGTTTCCTTTGCAGGGGTAGTTTTCATGGCCAGTTTTTCAGGTTTTCTCTGGCCCTAGAAGGACTCTTCTTACCTGTCTATTTTTCTGGTTCTTGCTGGTAAAAATGTTGGCCTATGGTTTCTCTTATGACTCTCACAGTGTTACCAGTCTCCTTTAAATTGCTTACCATTAAAATCTTTATCGTTTTCAAAACTACCCTTTTACTTGAACTTCCTACACTCTATTTCAAATAATTGCTTCCTTTGGGGAGGGCTTTAGAGTTTTCTGTTATTATGAACTTCTTTTCATCCTGAACAAAATCTTTGAGCCACAGCTCCAAACCCAGAGCAGGGGATGGTAGCCTCTGGACTTCTCAACTTGCCTCTCCTAGCATGAAACCTCTATCTTAAGAGGGAGCTGGAGTGTGGGCAGTTGTGGCCTGTCATGCTTAGGGTAGAGTGTCTGCCCTATGAATAGAGGAGCAATAGGGTACTGCTGGCTGCACTCACCAGAACTTTAGTCTCTGCAGCTCAGTGTTGGAGGGGATGGGAAATGTGGCCAGCCTGGCCCTGTTGGTACTGTACTATATTCTTGCTGGGTAGCTGAGGGGAGAGGGGGCCCCATCGTCTTGGCTACCCCTGCCTAGAATGGAGTTTCCTTCAAGCTGAGCAGAGGATGGGTTGGGAATGGAAAAAGTGGGTCATGGCTCAAGCACGACTCTCACTGTTCTTACTCAGATTCAGTAGACTTTTTTAAAATAAATGTCTATTCACTTGTTATATGATCTTAGGACAACGTCTAGAGACTTTGCTTTCTTTAAAAAGAATTTCCACTGGTTATGGTTTTTCACCAGTAAAAAGCTTGCAGGGCTTCCCAGAATGCTTTCTGGAGTTGGACACCTTGTCATTAGTTTAAATTAAACTTTGGCCACGTTGCTAGCTCCCCTCTTCTTCCTTCCTGCTGAGTGCATGGGTTTTGTAGAGTTTAGTTTCCCCTTCTTGTTGTTCTTTATTGTAGTTGAATGAAATATAGCTAACAGGGTCCTAAGTGGCAGCTGCCATTGTCTTCCAGATTGCTATTTTATCTGGAATCCTTGGTTTTCCACTAAAGGCAAACATGTTATACTGACAGAGGATAAGAAAAATGTTAGTGTCTCCTTATATTTCCAAATAGTCACGTGCGGCCTCTCAAAGCTTAGAAATGAGTCATTTAAGTACCATTTTCAAGTTATATTTTTTTCATGATAAGCAACAGTCAAAAGCAATGAGGCTGCTCAGCTGTTTATTAGCTACTTAGGCTTTGAGAACTTCATTGCCAGGATTTTGAAAGATAGCAACCTCCATACACACCTATTCCAGTTTAGAGCAGAGCTTATTTTGTTTCGTTCATGTTGAAGTCAAAAGTGCTGACTGCTGGACCTGCTTTCAATGAGGCCCTGCTGTGGGTTTGGAGACTCACAGGAAAACCATTTCACTTCATCCTCAGGCCAGGGCAGCCTGAGGAGGGGTCTGAAAAGGATCCTAAGGAGAGTTCAGTGCAATTTGCATGGTGAGATTTCTCCTTGGCCTAGCCTTTCTCCTCTCATCCCTTCTGAACACTTCAGCAGGTACCAAGAGGGGGACCTGGACCCCGTAACCTAGCCTTCCTAGCCTATGCTATGACCACAATTTCAAGTGATGGATAAGACAGAGTAGTGAGGAGGCGCAAGCAGGAAATGGCTGCAGCTGAGGCAGGATGTGGGTTTTTCTCTGCACAAGTGAATGTACAATAGAACATCCTCTTGCCCACTTCTTGAAAATCTAGGGGTTTATGGGAAACAAAAAGAAGTTTCTGCTGTGATATGCTGAGGTGTACATTGCAGTTGTTCCTTTACCCCTTGTTAAAGTTTTATTTATAGCACCCATCATTAGTAAGAAAGCACTGAAGAACATTGTCTTTACAAGAGGATTGAAGTGAAGCAACAAAAGCAGTCAAATTGAAACCAAAAGGAAGAAAGGAAAATCATAGCAGAAATTATGCAAACCAAATTACAAACCGCAGAAAGAAAGCAAGTTATTGAATGCTATCGGGTGACTATGGCAGCCTCTAAATTCTTTCCCAGTTCTTGTTCTCTTAATCGGGCTCTTCCACCATTAGGATCATGGAATGGCTAAGAATCCAGGGGATTTCTAAGCAGAAACTGTGGGCTTTGGAGGTGTGGGACTAAGAAATCTAGGTAGGCAAAGAAGAAAGGGAACTGTGGGTTTCCTGAGAGAAATAGAAAACTGTGGGTGAAAAACCCATTTCCTTGCTGACTGCTTTTTTGGCTGTTGGAGCCAAGCGGTAAATAAAGCTGATATATGTAACTGTCTTTAACCATCCATTGCTCTGATGAACCTCGGAACTCAAGAACACTGGGAGGCGAGGGCCGGTACTCATATTGGTCCCTCACCCCAAAGCCCTGAAGCCAAGAGCCTCAGGAATGTTCCCCCCCACATGGTGGTCTCCCTTTTAGGAGCACTGTTTTCTGCGCCACCGCTGGAAGTTTATAACTATAACCAACCGATATCTGAGAAGCAGTGTGGGTAAGCAGGCCAGGGTTCATGATTCGTGCCAGTGGGAGAGTCTGGGGATTTGTTCTCGTTGGGCAAGGCCCAGATATTAGAGTATGATACGATTCCACAATAGGCATCTGACTTCAATAATACTTCCTTATCTTCCCATCTGTAAAGATAATGAGCTCAGAGGGGTAATATTTTTCTCCCCCAAACCATAGATCTTGCTAGTGACAGAATCAAGACCCACCTACGTTTTCACTGTCTGCATTTCGTATGTTAACTGAGAGACCTGGTGCCCATATGCTAATATGAGAGTGTACGACTGAGTCTCATGGAACGAGACAAGTGTCATGGGCTCACAGGAGGCTGCGAAATGCCGCTAAGCCACTCAGACAGAGACAGAAATCCTGCACCGCCAGTGTAGCCTCGGGAGAAGTCCTCCACACCTTTCAATGCATTAAAGCTTGCTTTGTCTTATTTTAAAGGATAATGTCCTCCTCTTCTTATTTTTTTAGATAAAACGATTCTTTTGTGTGAATTTGGTATTCTGTAAAAGTGTGGGCTGGGCTCTTGGTGGTGGGACTGGGACATGATGTAAGGCAGGTGGTCTTATAACTCATTGAGCTCAAAATAGCTTGGCAGTCAGCCTGTTCCCCTTAAGAGTTTAGGAGACCTTAAATGGCACTCCCAGGCCTTGACTCCTTCAGCTTCTCTTTAAAAAAAAAACAACAGTTTTTTGGTTTTTATTTTGGTGCTGTGAATGAAAAATGTTGCTTGCCATATCAGCAAACAAAGGATGCCACGGCCATCAGGCGAGCAGCCCCTACCACCGCCCTCCCCACCCCCATGGTGAGCCCTGAGGGAACTCAGGATGGAGACAAACAGGCCGCCTGCTGCCACGCCCCCAGCCACTGCAGACCCCCAACCGTGTCCCCTGAGGGGACTCAGGATGGCAGAGAGCAGGATACTGGCCCTAGACAGCTAAGGTGCATATCAAAGGAATGACTTCCATGAGCCCAGACTCTTGCATCTTCCCAGATAGAGAAAAGCACTAAATTCATTGACTTGTTGTCTTGATTTTTTTTTTTTTTTGAGTTAACAGTAATCTTTTCAAGTTCTGACTACCTGTTCTTTTTTGCATAATTCCTATACATCCTGGCTACTCTCTTACCTGTTGGGAGTCAAACCACACAACTCATCTCAGAACTTAATGAAGCTCAGGTTCTTTATGTCTTGGCACAGAAATAACTCGGTGAGGGACAAAGTGATGAGTAAGAAGTGGATTTATTAGTATAGGATGCTTGTGAAGGATACAAGGGTCAGGCAAGAGGGGCCTGCCCCGAGAACTAAATGGGCTACATTTTTCTCATCAATGGATAAGTGGGGAGGGGGAGAAGACCACCTTCCTCCTCATTCTTTGAGTAGATGGCAGGCTTACATCATTAGCTCCTCCTTCGCACCAGGTGGGGGAGTTTTTGACCGTATATGGTCCAACTGGGACTGTCACGGCGCTATTCAAATCAGCAGAAGGGTGGTAACATATACTCAAATACGTTAAATCATCTCAGATTTCAATATGGTGAGGGTCTTCCCCTTTGGAATGTCACCTTTCCCGTATATTTCTGTCCTTGGTGTGTGCGGAGGTGCATGTCCTAAGGATCATTATCTTGCTGATGTCGACCAGCAGGATGCAGGCCTCATTTTTTCACTTAACGGCCTGGGGCATATCTCTCTCATGCTTTTATTTATGGCTTTATTGTTAAGCAAGCCTGCTTTGTTTCATGATGTTCTCATTGCTTTCTTGAGTGATAGTTAACTTACAGTTGTCTCCCAACGTTCCCTCTCTATCCTTAATCCCCTAGCGGAATTTCTAAGACTCCCTGTGTAACTATCCTACTCCATCCTCAACAGGAGCAGTCCCTCACAGCCAAGAGGCTGCCTCCTGGGCTTGAAGTGCTCAGAAAGTCAACCGAATAAAACAGAATTCTCAGCTTTTAGGTTGTGCTTTTTTTTTTTCAGTTGACAGTTTTGGTAACCAATCACAAAGCGCCCCAGAGCAAATTTCTCTCCATCTGAACTCTACGAGGAACCACAGCCTTGGTACCAGCAGAGGTCTCTTGTGCCCATCTGCCTCCTCGGAAGGTCCAGATGAATTTGCGTGAGTCTCTCCTGGTTCTCAGATCTCCCAATTATTGACTGATGATCTTGAGTTTTATTTGGTAGTGTCTTTACCTGGCTCCCCAGTTCAAAGATATTGGGGAGTGACCCCTTCTGGATGAAAGATACTAGGGCAGCCGGTTGAAAAACACTGGGATTTGCTCAGTTGGAAGGATACTGAGTGGTCTAGGACGAATGGTTAGGTAAGAGGCTGACCTGACATCTTTCCTCAAATTGGCTATCTTCACAAGAATTTGTCAGGATAAAAGCACACTAGTAAATTTTATCCCCAACAAGCTCAACTTTAAAATGGGAAATAGATTCTCTCAGACAAAAATGAGGGGCATCAGAAAACCAGCCTCCGACTAAAACTCCAGCCAGATTCATGTATGTACAGAGCTCATACTTATAAGTACCTACTGAATTGGAAATTAAAGGAACTCTCACCCTTAAAATGGCTAAGATGGGGCTCTTTTATTGCCTACGAAGTTAAATTAGAAAAGCCGGCTTAATAAAAACATCTTTTCAGTATTCTGACCTTAAAGAAACAAAAGCCCTTCAAGGGGGGACTGGCACTTCTCTTCCTGTGCCTTTGAAATGTCAATGTTCTACCTGATCTTTGGGCGTTTCGGTGTGTGCACCTGTGTGTTGAAGACTTGGTCTTGTTACGGAGTCCAAGCCCGCTCTGCTCGCTGCATGACAGGCCAATAAATCTGAGACGAGGTGTTGAGGCCAGGAATATGGCTTTATTCGGAAAGCCGGCAGACTGAGAAGACGGCAGGCTAGTGTCTCAAAATAAGCATCTTATCGGGGTCTGGATGCCATCTTCTTTTCTAGAATCAGGGAGGGAAGTAAATAAAAAGGCAGAATAGAGAGGGAGAGGTGGGGAGGAAATAAAGAAAAAAGGCCGTCAGTCTTGCAAAACATCTCCTGGAATGGCCAGCTTCGGGGAGGGGATGTAATAATTTCTTCTGTCTTGCAGCCCTTCACAGGTGGGTAGGATTCCCTGAAGCAGCCCATTATGTATGATTATAATCACAAAAGCAACGAAAAGCAAAGGCTAAAGGCAAAGAAACAGATCCAACATGGAGTCAGAACTGGCTCTTTCCTGTTATGGTCTCTGCCATCCAAAAGGTACCCATAGGTGCACATTTAGCAGCCAATCAAATAGACTTGGATTCTGAGCAGTCTTTTGCCTGTGTCAACTTTCAGGGTTGTTTTTTTTTTTTTCCATCGTAACCTTTGTTGCATCAGCCTGTACTTTCTTAGACTATTTTGGGGAATAAACCCTCTGGATCTTTTTTAGGTGCATCCTTTGCACCCTCTTGTGGGGAAGCCTCTTGCATCTTATTGGTCTGAATCACTATTAATATTGTATCTCATTAATGGCCAGATGATGGATCCTTGAAACTGGAAAAACTTCTAAATCGGTAAATTTTTAGAAAGCTCTCATTATAAACAGATGTTTTCTTGGTGAAACCGCACACCTCAATTGGGACTCGAACCCACAATCTTCCAACTGAAACTGCACAACTCATCTCAGGACTTAATGAAGCTCAGGTTCTTCATGTCTCGGTGCAGCAGGAATTCAGCAAGAAACAATGTGACAGGTAAGAACTAAATTTATTAATATAGGACCCTCGTGAAGGATACAAGTGGGCAAGCAAGAGGGCTCTGCCCCGAGAACTAAATGGGCTACATTTTTATAACCAAAGGAAAAGTGAGGAGGGAGAGAAGACCACCTTCTTCCTCATTCTTTGAGTAGATGTCATGCTTACATCATTAGCTCCTCTTTCACGTTGGGCAGGGGTGTTTTTGACCCTATACGATCAAACTAGGAATGTCATGGCGCTATTCAGATCAGCAGAAGTGTGACAACATATACTCAAATATGTTAAGTCATCTCAGGTTTCAGTATAATGAGGGTCTTCTGCTTTGGAATGTCACCTTTCCCTTATATTCCTGTCCTTGTGTTACCAAACCCAGGTTCAGCTGCTAGCCGCTCAGGAGCCAATAATGTAAAAGGCAAGTGTCAGTAGAAAGGAAAAGTGTTTTAATCAGAAAAACTGGCAATCTGGAGAGAAGGTGGACTCATGTCCAGAAACCAATTCCGAAGACTCTGCTCAGCCATGACAGTTTTTAAAGGGAAAAATGGGGGACAAGAATCTCAGTGAATCATCAAAGCAAGAAGTTGGGTTCTGCATCCTTCTCCATTGTGTGCAGGCTGGCTGGCTCTCTCTTTAGATATTATCTTGCCTCTGTGATCTGCCTGCAGGATTGCCTAGGGGGCTACTGGGGGCAGAGAGCTGGTCATTCCTTAACTACTTAATTCTTCATTCTTCATTTAATCTAGGAAAAGGATCAACAGGTTAGACGAGGCACAGCGTGCATTCAGGAGAGCTCAAGTCAGGAGTTAGGTTAAATTGCCTAGTGATCTCATTCCTATAATTAGGTTATTTTAAGGTTAGAGGGGAATAGAAATGGGCAAACAAGAAAGCGGCAAAAGAGCTGCTTTCAATTCCCCACTGTTAAAGATCACTCCATTTCTATGGGGTTAGGGGCAAAGATTCATCTTCTATAACTTCATGCTGACATAGGGTGCCATCTTCTCAGAGTGGAAGATGTTGACATGATGGGTCTGTAGCACCTCTTTGCTGACAATTTTAGTTGCCTGTTTACATATATGAGCAGAAAAGCTACAATTCTTTGTCTGCCCACAAAGATATAGATTATTATGAGCAATAATGTTAATCGCATTCTCTTGAGGGCAGTTCCTGGAATTGTGCTGGTCCTAGATTCAGTACTGCTCAAGATGGAGCAGCTTATGTCATGGCTACAGTCTGGTTGGGGTGGGGGCACTTCAGGGTTCTGCGTTCTGCTCTGTTCCACTTGGTCCTAAGGATCAGTATCTTGCTGACCTTGAATATCTTGTGCTTTTATATATGGCTTTATTGTTAAGCAAGCCTGCTTTGTTTCATGATGTTCCAATAGCTTTCCTGAGTGATCATTAACTTAGAGTGGTCTCCCAAAGTTGCCTAAAGTTCCTTCTCCATCTAAAATCCCCTAGTGGCATTTCTAAAACTACCTGTGTAACTATCCTACTCTATCCCTATCACTGGTATTTAAAAATGGGTAAGTAAAATGAATGTTAATAAGATTAAAGGAAAAGGTTTTGATAGAACATGACCTACGGTTGGATGGTCCAAAAGGACCCCCCCCAACTGGTCCCCAACATTAAAAGGCCCCAATCAAATCCACTCTATTTACCCCAGTTTAAAATAAATAAATATGTATATCTATACTATATCTCTCTATATAAAGGGCAGAAGGAAACTTACACTGAGATACCTGAACAACGATTACCTGAGGCAGCAGTTAGGCCAGTTAGTCAAGTTTAAAGATTGACAACAGGGCCTGGGTCCCTTGGCTCAACTCCTCTCTGGGGACCCAGAGTCTTTTTATTTTTAATTAATTAATTTTTGGTTGCATTGGTTCTTCATTGCTGTGCGCGGGCTTTCTCTAGTTGTGGTGAGCGGGGGCTACTCTTCGTTGCAGTGCGCAGGCTTCTCATTGCGGCGGCTTCTCTTGTTGCGGAGCGCGGGCCCTAGGCGCACGCGGGGCAGTAGTTGTGGCGCAGGGGCTTAGTTGCTCCGTGGCATGTGGGATCTTCCCGGACCGGGGCTCGAACCTGTGCCCCTGCGTTGGCAGGCAGATTCTTAACCACTGCACCACCAGGGAAGTCCCTGGGGACCCAGAGTCTTTTATACAAAATAGATTAAATGGTTGGGGATAAAAAGAAAAAAAAACTTCTAGGAGTCCTTGTAAGAACAAGCCTTGTTTTTTGTTTTTGTTGTTGTTGTTACGTAAATGAACCCATTTATTGTAGGCTAGCAATGTTTCAAATGGTGGCGCTTCTACTGGTCCTTCAATTCCTTCCGTCTTCTGATGGCTGACTTGACTGTGACGGCAGAAGTGGTGTCGTAGGTCCAGGCACCACCAGCTACGGTTTTCATGCGGGAACCACAGTGCGAAATGCCCACAGCTCGTCTCTTCATCTCGATTTTGAGCAGAAGGAGCAAGAGTACTTGGCGTGCTGGCTGATTTCAATTGTCTTCACCATTTTCCGGAGGGAGGCACCATAATGGGTCCCGTATTTACCCACCATTCTGACCTTCTTGGTGCATTTAGCCATGTCGCCACCACCTAGGTCTGAGCCCAGAGAGGAGAAGACCTGTTGATTGGCTCCTAATGGAAACTAAAGGTAAAGGTATAAAATGATAACATTGAGATGAAAGTTAATAAAAATTGGTATATGTAAATAGGCTTTATATAAGATGGTTACATCTCTTTTGTTTAGTTATATTGTAGGATAGACATGTTTCACAGGGGATCACTTCCCTTGTGTGGCATTATAAGACAGGGCTTAGGGACCTGCCCCTCAGGAAATATTTATTAAACCAACTAAAGGAAACTGATAGTGTTACCTGGGACTGTACAACATAAAGGAAAACTAAGAACTAATATTCGGGGGCTAATAACAGTGACAATAGAGATTTGCTCTTGGTCTAACCTGTGCACTTAAAAGAGGGTCTTTATTGAGTACCTACCGTAGGCAAGCTTTTGAAGGCATGATAAATTAAACCCTAAAGTTCTAAAACACAGAACTCTTAAATTTCAGTTTCGTTGAAAATCTTCTCACTGATATAGAAAAGCAAATTAAAGAAAATACAGTTAGGCAAATGCATTTTTAATAGCATTTACGTGACAGATGATTTCTATTACTGAAGCAAACTTGGGTCCGCTCACGCGCACAGAGTGAAGCCGATCGACTGACACTGGATTGTGCTGGAGAAAAGCGCCGTGTCGATTGTAAAGATGCCAGTACCAGGCTCCTCTCTTATGTCTTGGGAGTGGTCCCTCAGAGCTAGCTGAGGGGCTGCCTCCGGGGCCTCAAGTCCTCAGAAAGTCTGCTGAATAAAAGAGAATTCTCAACTTTTCGGTTGTGCACTTTTTTCAGTTGACAGTGTTGTGTAAATTGTTGACAAAAGCTAGAGTCTCCAGACAATTTCAAAGCTAAACTCCTGAGAAAGCCACAACTTCTCTCATCACTGAGACTTTCATGGTCCACCTGGGCCAGACGTGTGGGCAGGGAATGCGGAAGAGCACATTCTAGTCAATTTGCACCGCTCAGACCATGTAATGCAGGAGGGGAGTCTTTAGGCCGTTAGGAGGAACAGAAAGCAGGCAGGGGAAAAGGTAGAGGAAAAGAGAAAGGTGATAGACTAGATTCCTAGAGCTGCTCTAACAGATTATTACAAACTATGAAGCTTCAAAGCAGAGACATTTATTGCTGCAGAGTTCCGGGAGTTCACACTCAAAATGCTGGCAAAGCCATGCTCTCTGAAGGCTCCAGGGGGGCATCCTCCCTTGTGTTTTCCCAGCTGCTGGTGGTTGCTGGCAATCCTCGGCGTTCCTTGGCTTGTAGCTGCATCACTCCAGTCTCTTTCCTCTTGCATTTTACTATAAGCAGCAAGGAGAAAGCAGGCTGCACCTTCCACACTGTACTTAGAAATCTCTTCAGCTGAATATTCAAGTTCATCACTTACAAGTTCTACTCTCCACCCAGCAATAGACTGGCGCTATCCCTAGGATACACCAAGCCACGTGTCTGACTTCTTTCTTCCCCGAAGAGCCCTGCAGTCTCCCAGTGCACCCAGGAATGATGATCAGACACTGTGACTGGCTTTCTGGGCAAGATTTAGGTCATTTACTAAGGGCCTTTTGGATCCACCACAATAACCGCAAACAACAAGTATAACTTTGGCAATGTTGGTGTGATAACAGGCACACGGAGAAAAAGCTTTCAACTTGTCAAAGCTGAAGCACCCACCAAATTATGGGGCAATATTTCTGTCTCTTTAAAGGCAAACAGTTCCTTCACTGGCTCCACCCAATCTGCTTCCTGGCTCAGAGGTGTCAGAGGGTGCAAACATTTTCCCCTCATAGTTAAAGCAAAAGCACGGGCTCAAACAGCTTCTTTGGAGAAAACTTGACAACTCATCAACTCCTTCAAAAGGTGAGCCTGGCTGAGAAGAGGCCCCAGAGGATAGAGCTGCGAGGGGCAGTAGGATACAGGGAGTCCGCGCGGGGGTGGAGTGTGGCCCGAGAGGGGACCAGGTGGTGTGCAGGCAACGCAGGAAGGAGGATGCTGCCAGAGTGCTGGTGGTGGAGGGGAGAGAGGGGAGGAAAGACGTTTATGAGCATAATGTCCATACACCTCATATTCAACAGGACAAACCGTAGCTGAAAACTGCACCGTCTGTCTAGTTGCTGTTGTGATGGACATTGAGTACCACTTGATAACCCAGAGTTTTCCCTTAATAGGAAATGAGTGTCCGCAAGGCAGCTCTTTAGAGCTGGAAGGCAATTCAGAGGCCACCCAGTCTAAACCCCTGTTTCTTGTTTTTAGTTTAATTTTTATTTTATATTGGAGTAGAGTTGATTTGCAATGTTGTGTAACTTTCAGGTATACAGCTCAGTGATTCTGTTATACGTATACGTATATCCATTCTTTTTCAGATTCTTTTCCCATATAGGTTATTACAGAATATTGAGTAGAGTTCCCTGTGCTATACAGTAGGCCCTTGTTGATTTTCCTGAAAGAGGATCAGAACCCCTGAGAGCATGGTGACTCTCCAGGGATTACCCAGGTCACTAATGACACAGGAAATCTAGAATTCACTTTGAATTCTTTCCGACACTTCACAGAGAGAAGCTGTGTCCCTAATAGGGTGACATATGAGTTGCGGAGCAAGTGCTATGCAGAGAGGATTAGCTATTCTAAAAAAAACATGTATGTGAGACCCCCCTCCTTGCCTTCCCTAATTATAGGCTTGCTAACCAGTTCACCATTCGGGAAAGAGTGTGAACTGTCTTCCCCTCATCTGCCTCTGACCTGATGTAGACTACAGAACGACGGGTCCGAGAAGGAACAAGAAGAGGCCTTAGTGTGCAGTGCTTAAGAGTGAGCGTGGTAGTCAGACAGCCTTTGAATTGGACCCCTCTCTGTTCAACACCTATTAGCACAATGACCTTGGGCAAGTGTCTCAGAATTCTTGAGCCACATCAGTCTCCTCATTTAAAAAACTCAGGTAATAAAGTTAGCTTCCTTGCAGGTTAGTTTTGTGAGTAAGTGAGAGACAACTGATCATTGAACAACACAGATTTGAATTGTGCGGGTCCACTTATATGTGGATTTTTTTCAATAAATGCCCATTCAACTCTCCATATCCCTGGTTGTACATTGGCAGATTGAACCAAACAGGATGGAAATTTCCATCCAAGGTAGGTTGAATCTGCCAATATGAAAACCCGATATGGAGGGCCAACTGTACTAGCCATTTTACATGAGATATTTGAGCATCTGCAGATTTTGGAACATGTTGGGGTCTTGGAATCAATCCCCCCTCCATATTGATATGGAGGGATGACTGTAATATACAAAACATATTTATTAGTGTGCTTGGTATACAGTATACATTCAGTAGCGGTTACACTACACCCAGGTTATTTTTTTTATTGTGGAATTTTTTTTAACTTATTGAAAGATAAAGGGAATAATATAAGGAACTTCCGTGTACCTATACCAAGCTTCAACAATTATCAGTTTATGCCAGTCCTGTTTCATTTATATACTCACCACTCCCCAGCCACCCCAGATTACTTTGAAGCAAATGTCAGACCTTGTGTCACTTTATCAGTAAATATTTGAGTATGTATGTCTGAAAGATAAAGACCATTTTAAAAAATTACCATAATCAGACTTCAAAAAGCAATGAGAATTTCTAGAAAATTACCAGTTATATTCACATTGCCCTGATTGTCTCATAATTTTAAAAATTGTTTGAAGTTGCACCCAAATGAGGTCCATAAATTGCAATTCATTGATATCTCTTAAATTTAACTTAACACATAGGTTTCTACCTTCCTTGTTTCTTGCTGTAAAATTTCTTTAAGAAAGGGGAAGTCTTTTGTCCAACAGAATTGGAAGTGTACACTTTGTTGATTACACCCCAAAATGTCACTTGTCATGCTCTTCTAGTTCCAGTGTTTTGTGTGCACTCTGTTTAGGGAGAAGCTTGGTCAGATTAAAGCTTGGCTGGTGTTTTGGTGGGAGTACTTCACAGGTGCAGTTGTTAACGTCAATCAGAAGGCACTTAATGTTTGGTTGTCTCAGATATTAATGATTACCTTGAGTGTACGTTTCCTTAAGGGTCACAAATTATGATATTCTAATTCTATCATTCTTTCTTCATTTATTAGATGGAATAATCCTATAAAAAGAAACTTCCCCTCAACAATTCTTTCATTTCCACGAGGCACAGTTATATAAGAAAGACAAGATAAATGCTTCGTTCTTTCCCTTTGTCAACGTTCAGAATGACATACTCCTAACATACTCCAAAGCGAACAACTGACTTCTTCTAAGAAGATGGCATTGCTATGAACACATAGATTTTAACTTATTTGATATATTTCAATCCCTTGGGATCATTATTCTTATTGATGCTCAAACTGTCTCATCTTTGTCCCGTGGGGGATCATCTTCAAGTTGGCTCTTAAGTCCTTTTGATGCGATCCTAGTAATTTTTTTCATAGCATCCTTGCTGTCTAGTATGACAAGATGGTCTATGCTCAACTCGTACGTTGCCTGGCGCAGACCTGGAATCCATGCTTTCTCCTGAGAGCCCTGAATTTCTGGCGGGAAATGGCATTTGAAGGTTACAATCTGCACGAAGGGTCCTCACTGTTACTGAGCTCATCATTGTTTTTATGCCTTTTCAATGGATTTCAAAACTATAGAAACACACACACGCACATACACACAACTAAGAATAGGATTCCCAAAAACAATTTTTTGCAGGGTTTTTTGGGGGGGGTGGTGCTTAACTATATCCTACTGGGGATGGACAAAGAAATTACTGCATTGTCAAGTCTCTAGGACCAATTTTTTTGTGGTTTATCCACCACACAAAATACAATCTGGCTAGTTTGTTTCATTTGCTTTGGATTTTTACTAGTATTTTGAAATATAATTTTTGCTGTATAACATATGCTTTCAAGATCAAGTCTATGAAATCTAAGTATATCCAAAGTAGTCTAGTTCCCAGCTTCTATCCCCAGCTTCCCTCCACCCTGTTTCTTCCATCCCCATATACGTAACTTTTTTGTCTGCTTTCTTTTCCGATTATCCTGCCATTGTTTTTACGTATGAATGAAAAAATATACATATTACATTTTATATATGTAGGCCCCAGTCCTCCTTGTTAGAGAAATGATAGTAAACTCTACATTATTTTTTTCACTTGGCTTTTTTTGCTTAATGATATATCCTGGAGATGTCTCCATACCTGGATATAAAGATATATCTCATTCCGTTTTACAGTTGGCTAGTACTGCACTGCGTGAATATACCTTAGTTTATTCAACCAGGCCCATACTGATGGGCATTTGATAGGTTTTTGGTCTTCTGCTATTTCAAATAGCGGTGCAGTAAACAGCCTTCTGCATAATTTGTTTCTGTATTTTTGTCAGTGTACCTTTGGGATAAATCGCAAAATTGAGGTTGATAATCAAAGGGTAAATGCACATGTACTTTTGCAAGATATTGCTAACTTCTCCTCTAGATGTTTTAGACTGCTTTTCCATTCGCACTAGCCATGTGGGAGAGCACCTGTTTCCCCTACACCTTTTACCAATATATTATGCCAGCAAACTTTTGGATTTTTGCCAAACCTGTAGGTGAGAAATAGTA
The DNA here is from genome assembly GCF_965194825.1 of Balaenoptera physalus. Lineage (NCBI taxonomy): Eukaryota > Metazoa > Chordata > Mammalia > Artiodactyla > Balaenopteridae > Balaenoptera > Balaenoptera physalus. The sequence goes on along the minus strand of NC_138887.1, from coordinate 118,224,182 downwards.
TCTTAGTGTAATATTAAATAATTAATTTAATTTTTCTATGTTTTGATATATTTTTCTCTATTACGAGTGAATGTTAATCTCTTTTTATATATTCAAAGGATATTTACATTTTTTTCTTTGAACTGTTTATTTATATCTTTCTCCATTTTTTATCGAGTTGCTGGTCTTTTGTTTCTCTACTTTTAGATATTCTTTGTTTATTTTTTAATTTTGTAATTCAAGTATAGTTGATTTACAATACTGTGTTAGTTTTAGGTGTACAGCAAAGTAATTCAGTTACATATTTTGTTTTTCTGATTCTCTTGCATTATAGGTTATTAAAGATATTGAATATAGTTCCCTGTGCTATACAGTAAATCCTTGTTGCTTTTGTATTTTATATATAGTGGTATGTATCCATAAATCCCATACTCCTAATTTATCCCTCTTCCTCCACTTTCCCCTTTGGTAATCAGAAGTTTGTTTTCTATGTGTGTGAGTCTGTTTCTGTTTTGTAAATAAGTTTATTTGTATTTTTTTTAGATGCCACATGTAAGTGATACCATATGATATTTGTCTTTCCTTGTGTGACTTACTTCTCTCAATATGATAATCTCTAGGCCCATCCATGTAGCTGCAAATGGCATTATTTCATTTTATTTATGGCTGAGTAATATTCCATTGTATATATGTACCACATCTTCTTTATCCATTCATCTGTCAGTGGACATTTAGGTTGTTTCCATGTCTTGGCTATTGTAAATGGTGCTGCTGAGAACATAGGGGCGCATGTATCTTTTCAAATCAGAGTTTTGTCCAGATATGTGCCCAGGAGTGGGATTGCTGGATCCTCTGGTGACTCTATTTTTAGTTTTTTGTGGATCCCCCATACTGTTCTCCATAGCGGCTGCACCAAATTACATTCCTACCAGCAGTGTGGGAAGGTCCCCTTCTCTCCACATTTTCTCCAGCATTTATTGTTTGTAGACTTTTTGATCATGGCCATTCTGACTGCTCTGAGGTGATACATCATTGTAGCTTTGATTTGCATTTCTTCAATGTTTAGTGATGCTGAGCATCTTTTCATGTGGTTGTTGGCCATCTGTATAGATATTCTTTGTGTAAAAGGAAAATTGCCCCTTGCCCCTCTTTTATAGAAGTTGGAAAAAAGAATTTTCCCCTAGTTTGACATTTGTGTTTTAATTTGTGTATGGATTGTTTATTTGTTTGTTTGCCTCACATTATCTTTTTGATTTTTATGTAATCAAATTTAGGAGTCTTTTTCCTTACTCAATTTCAAATCTTAGAAATATTTTCCCCACCCCCAGGTTACAAAGATTTATCCATGTTTCTTCTATTATCATATGGATTTTTTTTACATTTAAATTTCTAATCTATTTGGAATTTGAATGGCATCAGGAAGTGGATGCAGTTTTATCTTTTTCTGTATTGTTATCTCAGTGTTGCTTATTAGTCCATCTTTTTTCCCATTGATGTGAGATGCTGCCTTATTGAATATAAATATAACATGATATAATTGAATTGAATATAAATGAATATAGTGTGATCAGTTTGGTCTACTCCTGAATCTTCTGTTTTTGTTTCACTGTTCTCTCTATTCGTGCACCAACATCATACTGCTTTCATTATAGGAACTATAATGTTCTACTATCTGGTAGAGCTAGTCTTCCCTCATTTTTCTTTTCTTGATTGCCAAGGCTAATTTTCTGTTTTCTTCATCCAAATGAACTTCATAATCAACTATTTTAGTTGCATGAAAAAAAAGCGATGAAAAAAAATTTTAATATATATTTATGTAAAATCATGTTAAAGAAGTATCTATTCATTTAAATTTTATGATTTAAACATGAATCAGTGTTGGGCTTCCCTGGTGGCACAGTGGTTAAGAATCCGCCTGCCAATGCAGGGAACACGGGTTCAAGCCCTGGTATGGGAAGATCGCACATGTCGTGGAGCAGCTAAGCCCATGCACCACAACTACTGAGCCTGCGCTCTAGAGCCCGTGAGCCACAACTACTGAAGCCTGAGTGCCTAGAACCCATGCTCTGCAACAAGAGAAGCAACTGCAATGAGAAGCCTGCACACCGCAATGAAAAATAGCCTCTGGTCACCGCAACTAGAGAACGCCTGTGTGCAGCAAGGAAGACCCAATGCAGGCAAAAATAAATACATACATAAATAAATTTATAAAAAAAAAAGAACATGAATCAGTGTTGAATTTGGCCAAATGTCTTTTTTGCACCTAGTTCCTTTTCTTCTTAACCTATTAATGGGATGTGTTACAACAATTTCCTCATGTTGAACCACCCTAGTATTTCTGAAACAGTAATACTTAATCAAGGTGTATTGCTTTTTAGTGTCTAATAATTTATTTAGGATTTTTGAATCAATATTCACACATGAGACATGTGTATCGCTTTATTTGTTGGTGAAATCGTGGTTAGCTTTTAGGATCAACATTACACTTGCTTCATAGAAAGAACTGAACGTTTTCCTCTCCTTTTATGTGATCAGGAATTGTTTAAGTAGCACAGAGATTATCAGATCTTCAAAGGTTTCAATTAATTCCATGTGAAATCATCTGGACATGACTCTTGTGGGGATACTCTTTAAGTACTTTGTTATTTCTTCCACAGCAATTGAGCTGTTTATGCATAATAGAATATTACACATTTTCAGGGAGGAAGAGAAAGAAAAAAAAAGAGAGTTGGGAATGGTTCTCACTTGCCCAAATTGACCCTTTTTCCCTCTCCTTCCTTTTCTTAAGATCTTGTGGGTACCTAAGCCCCAAGGCCTCTTGATATAAACATGGCTGATGCCCAGGACAACGCTCTGAGGGTCGTGCTGGTCGGGAAGACCGGAAGTGGGAAAAGTGCCACAGGAAACACCATCCTCGGGGGAAACGTATTCAAGTCTAGGCTTGCTGCCCAGGCTGTTACCAAAACTTGTCAGAAAGCATCCCGGAAATGGGAGGGGAGAGACCTTCTCGTTGTTGACACCCCAGGGCTCTTCGACACCAAGGAGAGCCTGAGCACCACCTGCATGGAAATCAGCCACTGTGTCCTCGCCTCCTGCCCCGGCCCTCACGCCATCATCTTGGTCATGCAGCTGGGCCGCTACACGGAGGAAGAGCAGAAAACCGTGGCGTTGATCAAGGCTGTGTTTGGGGAAGCAGCCATGAAGCACATGATCATCTTGTTCACCCGCAAAGAGGAGTTGGAGGACCACAGCCTAAGCGACTTTGTGCGGGGTGCGGATGTAAAGCTACGAAGCATCCTCGAGGAGTGTGGAGACCGCTGCTGCGCCTTCAGTAACAGGAGTACAGACCAGGCTGAGAAGGAAGCTCAGGTGCGGGAGCTGGTGGAGCTGATAGACAAGATGGTGCAGAACAACCAGGGGGCTTACTTTTCCGACGCCATATACAAGGACACGGAGGAAAAGCTGAGAAAGCGGGAGGAAGTCTTGAAGAAAATCTACGCTGATCAGTTAGAAAAGGAAATTAAACTACTTCACAAGGACTATGCCCATAGACCACAGGAAGAAAAGGAGGAACAAATAAAATTGCTAATGAAGAAGCATGATGAACGAATGAAAAACATAAGGGAAGAAGCCAAGGAGAATTTATTTCAAATTGTTTTCAATGGGATTAGAAATATGCTTTCAAAAGTATGGCAAATGTTTTGGAACTAGTGTAAATTGTGTTTTTACTTCTCAATTTACTATAACTTGTTAATATGGTAGTTTGCATTTTCCAAAGAGGGCTAAAACCATATCTTCTTTCTGACTTCTTCTTACAATCTGACCTTGTTACTCTTTCCATTGAGTTATGGGTCTATGTCCCCTGCCTTGAAATCGGATGGACTTTGTGACTGCTTCGATAAATTCTGGGTGTTTGAAGCAACACCATGTGACTTCCAAGGTTAGAAAAGGAAAATGCCTCCTTGCTGTCTCGGGCTGCTTGCCCTTGGAATTTGGCCACCATGTTGTGAGGAAGCCCAAGTCACCCGCATGAAGAGGACTTGAAGTCACTGGCCCACTCCCCTGGCTGATATTTCAGCTGCCCGCCAAAAGCAGCTTGCCAGCCATGAAAGCGAGGCAACACCAAAGTGCATTCTCCAGTTGCCTACTGATGAAGCTGCAAAGAGCAAACGTGAGCCATCCCCACGGGGTCCTGCCCAAATTGCAGATTCATGAGAAAAATAAATGATTGTTGTTGTTTTAAACCACTAAGTTTTGGGATGGTTTGTTATGCAGTGAGAGCTAACCAGAATGAAATATCTTCCCAGCACATTCCCCACGACTCCCAGCTCCCCGCTGTCCTTCTACACGATGCCAGTGAATGTAAGAGGTTATGAAATTGACATAAGCAGGCAATGATCTATTTCAGAGAGTTCAAAGAGTCAATTTAGGAAACTTCAAAGAAGAAACCCTGCATACGTTAAGTGTCAGCACCACTGATAATGTGTCTTATTTCAATCCACATCTATGAGTACTTTGTTAGTGAAGCATCAGGCTTCTCTGGCACCATTACTCGGTGGTTCATGGAGATGTGGAGGTTGATAAATCCTCTTATTGTTATTTTCTCTCTCTCTTTTTTTTAAAGGTACCATCCTAACTTAAAATGTCCCTGCTGTACCTTAGAAATCTCTTCTGTGCCAAATATTTTTCTTGCCTCTGCAGATCCACAGTTCACCCTTCTTTCACTCTAGTTTTTGCCTGGGAGGCTGATCTATATGGACTACATCAGTGGGATCTCTTGCTCTCTGACTTCTGCTTGGTTCCTGCCAATGGGAAATCCAAGCAGGAGAGCTCCTGACGGTAGAAAAGCAAGGTCAGGGTATCTGTTTTCCTGCCTCTCTCCCTGCAGGGGCATCTCCCACTAGCTGCAACCCTAAGCCGAAGCTCATAACTCCTCCCCTGGAGGCTCTCTACCCAGCTCTCCTTCTGGGTTCCAGGTTTTGTTCACCCCTTAGGGTAAGGATGTAATTTCCTCGCTGTTCCTAGCCCTCTCCCTTGTCATTTCCAACCCCTGTATCCACAGCTTGTAGGAAGCCCCTTCACTAGGCTCTCCTCCAACTACTTCATTATACTAAGCCATCTGTTTTCTGCTGGAATCCTGATTGATACATCTTATGATACCTACTTCTTTTTCTCTTTCAGAGCATTCCCTGACTTTTGTTGTTGTTGTTGTTGTTTTTCAATTCGCTCTAGTGTTTTCTGCCAGCAGAAAAATCTCTCCTGACTGTTGAAATCTCTGGGACAAGTTTACCCCCATGGACTGTGACATTGGCAGTGAGCAGATAAAAGGTTCCGTCCGGCTAAAATAATTGCAAAACTTCAAAGTTAGAGGGATGACTTTATATCATTTATAATGATGGCAGATAACCCAAACTCAAACTGTTGGAATTTTTCCAGCTGTCCTTTGCTTTGCCTGTGAATGTGACTGAGAGTATTTACTGCACTGGTGAAATTTAGGGAGGCAGGGATTCGAGATCAAATCTGGAGAAAATAGGATCCCAAATACCTGCTCATGCTAAGGGTCGTCACAAATATCACGAGTAGAGTAAAGACAGCATGGAAGAAAAGCCCATTGTGAGAAAACAGTCACAATATATGTTGTGACATAACACCGCTAGTCCAAACTGCTATTCCCGATAACACAATTCTTACATTTAGAGGTACTTCCTTGTGAGTGATTCATCAGTGCACTATTGTCTCTAGAGAGCGAACTATTCATGCACTGTCCTGACACCTTTCATTTAAGGACCATTTAAATGATATTTTCTCTCAGCAACTTGCAGAAGCATTATGAATTCAATTAACTTGTGTGTATCTAGGCATATGTTAGGGCCTATGGAAGGTGCAACTTATATTCCACTTTGGAAGGTAAGTCATGCCCAGAGGAGAAATGAGTAAATCAAATAAAAATCATCGACATTATCTTCTCCCGCGTCGAAGGAATTCTTTCCCGCTCGATTATCTTCACAATCCTTACATCCCAGTTTTCTCTGAAGGTGGTTCTGAGTTCTGAGGTCTCTGGAAATTCCAGCATTTATTGTGTGCATTATTCCTATTGTTGAAATATGTGAGAGCCATGACCCATAATTGGGGAATGAAAGTAGGATTCATAGGAGAAGACTTGAGGGAGAATTCAGGGCTCGAAATCTCCTATGAAGGGTGTATAGGATGTGTCCATGTGGGTGCCTGGAATGATTAATCACGCTTCTCTTCAGAAACAGGAAAGTTAGGGTCTGCAGATAAGATCATCGGGGTAGACTCAGGAGTGACAGCACTCAATTAGGTCTGTGACAAGCTGAGTAGCAGACGTCAAAGGGCAGGTCCCATGTCAACGTCCTACATTGAAATTCTGGACTGAAGATTATGTGAGAGGCCTGGGGTGAATGTGGCAGGATATGAACATAAATGTGAATTTCAGCTGAGTCCTCAGTATTGCCAACACCCCCACATTCCAAACTCATACACTAGAAGATCTGGGCAGGACCTGCCAAGGAAGGAGCTAGAAACCAGTTAGGTGAGGTTTAGCTCTTCAACTAATTCGGTAGGTGTTTGAAGAGGTCAAGAGGAAAGGGCTTTTTAAAAGAGGACATTCAGATCATAAGGACAACAAGCTTCAGGACTGGCACATTCTTGGGCTTCATCTCGAGAGTAATTGGCTCCCTGGTGAAGAGGGGGATCTCTGTGAGGATTAACCAAGATGGCGGAGTAGAAGGACGTGCTCTCACTCCCTCTTGCGAGAGCACCAGAATCAAAACTGGCTGCTGGACAATCATTGACAGGAAGACCCTGGACTTCACCAAGGAGGATACCCCATGTCCAAGGACAGAGGAGAAGCCTCAGTGAGACGGTAGGAGGGGCGCAATCAGAGTAAAATCAAATCCCATAACTGCTGGGTGGGTGACTCACAGACTGGCGAACACTTATACCACAGAAGTCCACCCACTGGAGTGAAGGTTCTGAGCCCCACGTCAGGCTTCCCAACCTGGAGGTCCGGCAACGGGAGGAGGAATTCCTAGAGAATCAGACTTTGAAGCCTAGTGGGAATTGATTGCAGGACTTTGACAGGGCTGGGGGAAACAGAGACCCCACTCTTGGAGGGCACACACAAAGTAATGTGTGCATCGGGACCCAGGGGAAGGAGCAGTGACCCTGGGGGAGACTGAACCAGACCTACCTGCTAGTGTTGGAGGGTCTCCTGCAGAGGCGGGTGGTGGCTCTGTTTCACCGTGGGGACAAGGACACTGGCAGCGGGGGTTCTGGGAAGTGCTCCTTGGCGTGAGCCCTCCCAGAGTCTGCCATTAACCCCACCAAAGAGCACGGGTAGGCTCCAGTGTTGGGTTGCCTCAGGCAAAACAACCAACAGGGAGGGAACCCAGCCCCACCCATCAACAGTCAAGTGGATTAAAGTTTTACTGAGCTCTGTCCACCAGAGCAACAGGGAGGGAACCCAGCCCCACCCATCAACAATCAAGTGGATTAAGGTTTTACTGAGCTCTGACCGCCACAGCAACAGTCAGCTCTACCCACCACCAGAGCCTCCCATCAAGCCTCTTAGATAGCCTCAACCACCAGAGGGCAGACAACAGAAGCAAGAAAAACTACAATCCTGCAGCCTGTGGACCAAAAACCACAGTTACAGAAAGATAGAGAAGATGAAAAGGCAGAGGGCTATGTACCAGATGAAGGAACAAGAAAAAACCCCAGAAAAACAACTAAATGAAGTGGAGATAGGCAACCTTCCAGAGAAAGAATTCAGAATAATGATAGTGAAGATGATCCAGGACCTCGGAATAAGAATGGAGGCAAAGATTGAGAAGATGCAAGAAATGATTAACAAAGACCTAGAAGAATTAAAGAACAAACAAACAGAGATGACCAATACAATAACTGAAATGAAAACTACACTAGAAGGAATCAATAGCAGAATAACTGAGGCAGAAGAACGGATAAGTGACCTGGAAGACAGAATGGTGGAATTCACTGCTGCGGAACAGACTAAAGAAAAAAGAATGAAAAGAAATGAAGACAGCCTAAGAGACCTCTGGGACAACATTAAACGCAACAACATTCGCATTATAGGGGTCCCAGAAGGAGAAGAGAGAGAGAAAGGACCAGAGAAAATATTTGAAGAGATTATAGTCGAAAACTTCCCTAACATGGGAAAGGAAATAGCCACCCAAGTCCAGGAAGCACAGCGAGTCCCATACAGAATAAACCCAAGGAGAAACACGCCGAGACACATAGTAATCAAAGTGGCAAAAATTAAAGACAAAGAAAAATTATTGAAAGCAGCAAGGGAAAAACGACAAATAACATACAAGGGAACTCCCATAAGGTTAACAGCTGATTTCTCAGCAGAAACTCTGCAAGCCAGAAGGGAGTGGCATGATATACTTAAAGTGATGAAAGGGAAGAACCTACAACCAAGATTACTCTACCCGGCAAGGATCTCATTTAGATTTGATGGAGAAATCAAAAGCTTTACAGACAAGCAAAAGCTATGAGAATTCAGCACCACCAAACCAGCTCTACAACAAATGCTAAAGGAACTTCTCTAAGTGGGAAACACAAGAGAAGAAAAGGACCTACAAAAACAAACCCAAAACAATTAAGAAAATGGTCATAGGAACATACATATCAATAATTACCTTAAACGTGAATGGATTAAACGCCCCAACCAAAAGACATAGACTGGCTGAATGGATACAAAAACAAGACCCATATATATGCTGTCTCAAGAGACCCACTTTAGACCTAGGGACACATACAGACTGAAAGTGAGGGGATGGAAAAAGATATTCCATGCAAATGGAAATCAAAAGAAAGCTGGAGTAGCTATACTCATATGAGATAAAATAGACTTTAAAATAAAGAATGTTACAAGAGACAAGGAAGGACACTACATAATGATCCAGGGATCAATCCAAGAAGAAGATATAACAATTACAAATATATATGCACCCAACATAGGAGCACCTCAATACATAAGGCAACTGCTAACAGCTATAAAAGAGGAAATCGACAGTAACACAATAATAGTGGGGGACTTTAACACTTCACTTACACCAATGGACAGATCATCCAAAATGAAAATAAATAAGGAAACAGAAGCTTTAAATGACACAATAGACCAGATAGATTTAATTGATATATATAGGACATTCCATCCAAAAACAGCAGATTACACGTTCTTCTCAAGTGCGCACGGAACATTCTCCAGGATAGATCACATCTTGGGTCACAAATCAAGCCTCAGTAAATTTAAGAAAATTGAAATCATACCAAGCATCTTTTCTGACCACAACGCTATGAGATTAGAAATGAATTACAGGGAAAAAAACGTAAAAAAGACAAACACATGGAGGCTAAACAATACGTTACTAAATAACCAAGAGATCACTGAAGAAATCAAAGAGGAAATAAAAAAATACCTAGAGACAAATGACAATGAAAACACGACGACCCAAAACCTATGGGATGCAGCAAAAGTGGTTCTAAGAGGGAAGTTTATAGCTATACAAGCCTACCTAAAGAAACAAGAAAAATCTCAAGTAAACAATCTCAGCTTACACCTAAAGAAACTAGAGAAAGAAGAACAAACAAAACCCAAAGTTAGCAGAAGGAAAGAAATCATAAAGGTCAGAGCAGAAATAAATGAAATAGAAACAAAGAAAACAATAGCAAAGATCAATAAAACTAAAAGTTGGTTCTTTGAGAAGATAAACAAAATTGATAAGCCATTAGCCAGACTCATCAAGAAAAAGAGGGAGAGGACTCAAATCAATAAAATCAGAAATGAAAAAGGAGAAGTTACAACAGACACCGCAGAAATACAAAACATCCTAAGAGACTACTATAAGCAACTATATGCCAATAAAATGGACAACCTGGAAGAAATGGACAAATTCTTAGAAAGGTATAACCTTCCAAGACTGAATCAGGAAGAAACAGAAAATATGAACAGACCAATCACAAGTAATGAAATTGAAACTGTGATTAAAAATCTTCCAACAAACAAAAGTCCAGGACCAGATGGCTTCACAGGTGAATTCTATCAAACATTTAGAGAAGAGCTAACACCCATCCTTCTCAAACTCTTCCAAAAAATTGCAGAGGAAGGAACACTCCCAAACTCATTCTATGAGGCCACCATCACCCTGATACCAAAACCAGACAAAAACACTACAAAAAAAGAAAATTACAGACCAATATCACTGATGAATATAGATGCAAAAATCCTCAACAAAATACTAGCAAACAGAATCCAACAACACATTAAAAGGATCATACACCACGATCAAGTGGGATTTATCCCAGGGATGCAAGGATTCTTCAATATACGCAAATCAATCAATGTGATACACCATATTAACAAATTGAAGAATAAAAACCATATGATCATCTCAATAGATGCAGAAAAAGCTTTTGACAAAATTCAACACCCATTCCTGTTAAAAACTCTCCAGAAAGTGGGCATAGAGGGAACCTACCTCAACATAATAAAGGCCATATATGACAAACCCACAGCAAACATCATTCTCAATGGTGAAAAACTGAAAGCATTTCCTCTAAGATCAGGAACGAGACAAGGATGTCCACTCTCACCACTATTATTCAACATAGTTCTGGAAGTCCTAGCCACGGCAATCAGAGAAGAAAAAGAAATAAAAGGAATACAAATTGGAAAAGAGGAAGTAAAACTGTCACTGTTTGCGGATGACATGATACTATACATAGAGAATCCTAAAACTGCCACCAGAAAACTGCTAGAGCTAATTAATGAATATGGTAAAGTTGCAGGATACAAAATTAATGCACAGAAATCTCTTGCATTCCTATACACTAATGATGAAAAATCTGAAAGAGAAATTATGGAAACACTCCCATTTACCATTGCAACAAAAAGAATAAAATACCTAGGAATAAACCTACCTAGGGAGACAAAAGACCTGTATGCAGAAAACTATAAGACACTGATGAAAGAAATTAAAGATGATACCAACAGATGGAGAGATATACCATGTTCTTGGATTGGAAGAATCAACATTGTGAAAATGAGTATACTACCCAAAGCAATCTACAGATTCAATGCAATCCCTATCAAATTACCAATGGCATTTTTTACGGAGCTAGAACAAATCATCTTAAAATTTGTATGGAGACACAAAAGACCCCGAATAGCCAAAGCAGTCTTGAGACAAAAAAATGGAGCTGGAGGAATCAGACTCCCTGACTTCAGACTATACTACAAAGCTACAGTAATCAAGACAATATGGTACTGGCACAAAAACAGAAACATAGATCAATGGAACAAGATAGAAAGCCCAGAGATTAACCCACGCACCTATGGTCAACTAATCTATGACAAAGGAGGCAAAGATATACAATGGAGAAAAGACAGTCTCTTCAATAAGTGGTGCTGGGAAAACTGGGCAGCTACATGTAAAAGAATGAAATTAGAATACTCCCTAACACCATACACAAAAATAAACTCAAAATGGATTAGAGACCTAAATATAAGACTGGACACTATAAAACTCTTAGAGGAAAACATAGGAAGAACACTCTTTGACATAAATCACAGCAAGATCTTTTTTGATCCACCTCCTAGAGTAATGGAAATAAAAACAAAAATAAACAAGTGGGACCTAATGAAACTTCAAAGCTTTTGCACAGCAAAGGAAACCATAAACAAGACGAAAAGACAACCCTCAGAATGGGAGAAAATATTTGCAAACGAATCAACGGACAAAGGATTAATCTCCAAAATATATAAACAGCTCATTCAGCTCAATATCAAAGAAACAAACACCCCAATCCAAAAATGGGCAGAAGACCTAAATAGACATTTCTCCAAAGAAGACATACAGACGGCCACGAAGCACATGAAAAGATGCTCAACATCACTAATTATTAGAGAAATGCAAATCAAAACTACAATGAGGTATCACCTCACTCCTGTTAGAATGGGTATCATCAGAAAATCTACAAACAACAAATGCTGGAGAGGGTGTGGAGAAAAGGGAACCCTCTTGCACTGTTGGTGGGAATGTAAATCGATACAGCCACTATGGAGAACAATATGGAGGTTCCTTAAAAAACTAAAAATAGAATTACCATATGACCCAGCAATCCCACTACTGGGCATATACCCAGAGAAAACCGTAATTCAAAAAGACACATGCACCCGAATGTTCATTGCAGCACTATTTACAATAGCCAGGTCATGGAAGCAACCTAAATGCCCATCAACAGACGAATGGATAAAGAAGCTGTGGTACATATATACAATGGAATATTACTCAGCCATAAAAAGGAACGAAATTGAGTCATTTGTTGAGACGTGGATGGATCTAGAGACTGTCATACAGAGTGAAGTAAGTCAGAAAGAGAAAAACAAATATCATATATTAATGCATGTATGTGGAACCTAGAAAAATGGTACAGATGAGCCAGTTTGCAGGGCAGAAGTTGAGACACAGATGTAGAGAATGGACATATGGACACCAAGGGGGGAAAACCGCGGTGAGGTGGGGATGGTGGTGTGCTGAATTGGGCGATTGGGATTGACATGTATACACTGATGTGTATAAAAGTGATTCCTAATAAGAACCTGCAGTATAAAAAAACAAACAAAACAACTAATACTAAACTTTCATTGGGTTATTTGTATGGAAAAATGTTAATATAAATGTTTCAGACATTACATGAAATTTCTAAAAATCTTATATTTGTATTTGTATGGAAATATGTATGGAAATATGTTAATATAAATGTTTCAGACATTAAAAAAAAAAAAAAGAGGGGGATCTCTGTGTAACCATGTGATGTAATAAGGGAGGCTCCACCGGGGCTCCACTTGTGTGCCCTGCCCAATAGGACGACGGTTCCCTCTCACCTCACAGCAAGTAAGGCGGCCCCTTGGGCTTTGATGCTGCCAGAGGACATGAGTGGTGTATGGTGAGCGATTCCTGGGAGGACATGACCTGTGTCCTCTGGAGTTTAGCTTTGGAGCTGGGTGCTCCTGTGGGAAATATAATACGAAAGGACGTTGCTATGCGCCAGGGGGTAAAGACTGAGGAGGCTGATTGGAAGCAGCCAGAACTGTCACTGACTGTGTGGCAAAAGTATGCGCTCCCCATAAACCAAACGCGGGCCACACAGGAGGGAGCCAGCCGAAGCCAGCTTGAAGGGGACTTGCCCGGAAGCCCACCAGGGATCGCAACTGTGCCCGGAATTGGAGTCGAAGTGACCAGCTGGAGGGGAGATAGTGGCCATCAGCTGGACTTGTAATTGCAGATTTCCAGGGAGACTCTCTGAACAGTCATTAATGGGACCCCGTGAGGAAAAGAGCCACGAAGTGTGCCTCCATCCCCCAAAGCCAGATTACACCTGACTTGTCTTCAATTGTTTTTCCTCTTCTCCTCCAACCCACGAGGAGTCACAACCAAGGCGAGTGATGGGAGGAGGAGGAGGCGAAGGGCAGGGTGGGGAGAGATGGAAGAAGCCCTGTGCACACTGCTGGTCCTTCGGCGAAAGCAGGCACAAGGCAGGGGAAGGAAAGGCTTTACCCTGCAATGGAATTCCGAGTTTGATTATTGGGTTGGATGTTGTAATTACACATATGGGACTCACAGAGACTGGAGAGGGTTTGCGCTTAAGGCAGAAGCTATCCAAGATTTCCTTCATGAGGCACTAATGGGCCCAGTTTGATGGACCAGTAGGAGACAAGAATAAATGTCTTCCTTCTTTGCCCTCCCTTCTTTGTGAAGCCTGTCTTATTTAATCACAGGCTTAGCCATAGATCACCTTCTTTGCTATGGAGGAGATCACTCTAGAGAAGAACGCCAAGATCTTGCCAACCCTCTTCCTGTAAGAGTGGCGCTGCGTGCTTCCCGTGAGTGGTGTAGCAGGAGTCCAGGGAAGCGCTCTGCTCGTGCAGATTATGGGAAGAAATTTGACATGACCACATTCCCAGAGGGGTATTTATGTGTACATCCCACAGAGTCAAAAGATTCAAAGGGGTGGAGTAGGGCCTGCAACATCTGAAGGGGGGGAAGCGTCCCTAAGAGCCCTGAGCCTTATTTTCTCACGGTCAATCAGAGCGGAGCCTCGACCAGCTAAAAGTCTGTGCCATGGAGTCTCCCCATCCTTGTGGCCAAGGAGAGGACAGGCAGTAAAGCTCACTGCTATGAATAGGAGACTGTCACAGCAAGTTAATGGTATGACTGTGGCCAAAGTTCTGACCATTCTTAGAGATCACAACTTGACCTGTGGAGAATGGATTTACTGTGTGCCAGATTCTCAATCTGGTGAACAGGGTCAATGATCAAACTTGAAACCATGCTTCTGTTTGAAAAGAAAAGGAAGCTACAAATCAGAGACTTGTTTTCCACTGTGGCTTTTAAGTTCAAAGATGACTCCAGCAGAAGGGGTTCCAGAGATGTTGAGAAATGAGCCCCAAGGTCAAAGGAGGCATGTTTGAGACACAGCAATCATTTGTAAAGTGCTGCGTATATAATCCACGAACAACCAAAAGTTCATTGGAATGGTAATTTGTTGAATATAGAGGCAAAATTGCATCCTTTCTGGAAGGTATACAGACATAGAAGCCCTTGATAAGTTCACCCAGCAAGTCTTGAATGGTAGCCAACAAAGCCTGTCCTTACTGAACGCTGACATTTCTCTAAAGAGAAAAGCTGCCCTCCAAACTAGAATGGCCTTGGACATGATCCCTGCCTGGCAAGGAAGCACCCGTGCCATTGTCCAAACAGAATGCAGTGTGTTCCTACTGCTGAGACTGTTCATGTGTCGTCTTTATTGAGTCACATGAGGGCACAAGTGAACACCCTGAGGGATCTGACCCCTCTACCTGGGGACCTAGTAAATCAGTGGCTCGGATCATAGGGTTCTTGGTAGAAAAAGTTGGTCATTGATTTCGGGAATCATTGTCTTAACCTGCGTTTTCTCTTGCATGTGACTGTATTGTTGCTGTGACATCTGCCACCAGTGCAGCCAGGGAGCTACCAAAGGAGCCACCTCCGCGCTAGCGAAAGCCCTTGCTGACCACCAGGGCGCGGTGCGCGAGACGAGAGCCTGTGAGATCGCGAGAGCGGGTCACGGGGCTTGAGAGTTGGACCTAAGAACTGGACCCACGCAGTTGGGGGCTCCCCACCTACTCCGCTGTCCTTGGAATGTGCATTCTGCCTGGCCTCCCCACTCCCAGAAGCCTCCACAAGGATACAGCCTTGAGTAGAAATTGACACTATCTGGATGCTATACGGGACCGAACCCACTGAAGGCCTCTGGATAAAGGTTGACGATTCTGGCAGACACGGGTGGAAAGCTATTCTCCTCGTGGCCGCTCAGGACAAGCTTTGTAAGTTCCTTGCTTATTAAACCTGCCAGCTGCCCACCCGGAGTGGTCTGCCTCACCGTCGGGTTTCAGATGACACCTGGGAAGATCCCGAGGACGTTGCAAACCAACTTATATTTTTAAACATCAGTCTCATCTATATTTATAAACAAATATAAAAAATGGAATACCCAAGGCAATTGTTCTCAAAGTTCTTTCTTCTTGTTAAAAAGCGTCTCAATTATCTAAAACTCTTCCTATGTTGGGTTGCATTCTCTAGGATTTGCAGTCAACAAGTTGCCATGTTGCGGGATAGGACTTTGTAGGTATTCCCTTTCCACACTGTTGAAGTTTAACCTGCCTTCTCACTCTTGGTCCTCTTTACCACGCTCCCTGATTTTTTTTTTCTTACGTAAGTGAACATCTCCTATAATTATTCTATAATTCACACACTATTCCTTTTTTGTTTCTTTTCTGTCCCTTCAAGGAACACTGAAAGATCCGGAGGGCAAGGATCTTTACCTGCTATCATTTGCTAATATACCCAATTGCCTAAAACAGTGCTTGGCATATAATAGGCTCGCAAGAAACACTGAATGAAAATTCTATTTTATTCGATATTTTGTTCTTGTTTGTTTAGAATTGGATTGCTGTATTTGCCTCTACTTCTGCTTTCAACCTATCTCAAGTTTCATGTTTTAGATTTGGATTTCCTTTGCAATCCACTCCAAACAATACTTATTTTTTATCGGAAATCTTTGGTGTACTTATCATAGTTGTAATTTATGATCTATTTGGATGCATTTGTATTATTTTATTTTTTGCTTTCTACTTGTCCAACCAGTTTCATAGTTTGTTTTTCTTTCTTCTTTGTGCCTTAATTTGGATTATTTGGTTCTTCTTTTCACATTCTATTTTTTTTTCTACTCAGTTGGAAATTATATACACTCTTCCTAATTTTCTTAGTGGCCACAGCACATATTCCTTTTTCAAAATTTTTAAATTTTTTATACCATTTTTAAAGGTTACATGCCATTTACAGTTAATACAAAATATTGGCTATATTCCTCATACAACACATATTCTTAACAAAGTCTAAAGGGAATCTATATTTTAATCTTCCTCTTATACAACAAATTACTATAGAACATTTAAACTCCATTCCCACCTTCCACCCCATCTATGCATTATTGTTGTGTATTTTTATTTTCTTATTTTTTTCCTTTTTAAGCCCTGGAAGTTATTACCATTATCTTCTCTCCCTTTCTTTGTCTTTCCTTCCTTCTTTCTTCCTTTCTATTTTTTCTTTCCTTCTTTCTTTCTTTTGTTCTTTCTTTCCTTCTTTCTTTCTCTCCTTCCTTCCTTCCTTCTTCCTTTCTTTTCTTTCTTCCTTTCTTTTCTTTCTTTCCCTTTCTTTCTTTCTTTCTTTCTTTCTTTCTTTCTTTCTTTCTTTCCTTATTCTTTCTTTCTTTTCAACCTCTGATTTACTATCTGTGATTACTTTCCTCTTGCCTCAAGTACATTCTTTACAAATTCTCTTAGTGAGGTTGTGCTGGTAGCAAAAACTCTCAGTCTTTTTGTCAATGTGGTTTTGAGAAGCAGACTTTAAATTCTCCAGGGCTGGTGAAATATCCTCAGGGTGACAGCTAGCTGCTGTACTCCACTTGCCCACTTTCACTTAGTTCCGTGTCTGAGAAAGGTTATCTTCTTGCCTGCTCACCTACGCTTTTAAGAAAATGTATGTAATATTTTTCAGTATTTTTAGTTGATTTCAGTGGGAGGATTAATAATCTAGATATCTGAAAGAGAAGTTTATTTTTATGTTTGGTTAGTCTTTTCCTGGTTTTGTTTCCTGCGTGTATGGCTCCCGTTGGGGTTATTTTTGCTGTTTATCTTTGTCTCTTTCATCTGTCTTTCATATTGCAGTTTTTCGTCAAACAGCAGCTCTCCCTGACTGCCTTTTCGTAGTTTGGAATAAATCATTAGAAAACCTGGAAGTTCCACGTCTGAGTGAGGGTGCCGACTGCAGGCTTCACCTGAGGTGACCGCAGGACAGGCTGTTATGTAGAGGGAACCCAAAATGCCAGAATGCAGAGGTTTTTCTCTGGAGATGCTCTAATCTTTAGGGGAGATTCCTTCAATTACCCACTCGGGAAGAGAGACCTTGAAGTGTGAGGTTCCGAATGAGGGGGAAGTGAGGAGATGACTGGATCATGTGTCTCATACTCACTTCTTCCATGAATCCCCTGCTTTCAGCCCTACAGCCGCATCCCCTTGGAGCTGAAATTTCTGAAGCCCACCTCCCCGAGGTGCTCTGTCATCATCCGCGGCCACCTCAGCCACAGCCTCTCTGGGGCCATGTTGGCTGTGGATGTCTGCTCCAATGCACCCTTCCGGAAATCTGTTGAAACCTCTTGTCTCTGATGCTTATACTCCTAATTGTCTATGGCACCCTGGTTTTTATTAGGGTTTGCAGAAAGAGAACGTCTGTGGTCTATAATTGATGTCAGTCCATTTTCCAGAATGGTTGGCATATGGCCGGTTTGCTATCTGGGCACTGAAATCCCTGATTTCCCGTTAAATAGAAGTAAAATGTAATGAGAGAGAATGTGTGATATTTACATATTTATATTTACACAGAATTACTTGTGACCATTTACAACTTGGAAATAGAGAAATTCTAATACAAATTTCAAGTTGCTATTACTTCAAAACAGGCAATGATAAAAAATTGACTTGTTAAGTTTTCTATATAAAGTTTAGGCTTTTAAAGCACCACTGTCAGGATTCTAAAAGGCATAGAAAAGCAGAACAACCTGCGTCCACTGATTGCACTGGTTCTTTTTCTCAGCTCAAGACCGAGCCGTGAGGGTCCTTAATCAGGCCTCCTCTCCAGGTCTGAGTCCATTGTGAGAGCATCACGCCACGTAGAGGAGGAGAAGTGGACCTTGCATCCTAACCTTTCTGTCCTGTGAAGCGACCACAGCTATGTGTGACAGGTAAGACCAAAGGTGAAGGTGATGAGGCAGGAAAGGGTTGTGGCTGAGGCAGGGAGGAAGTGCTGTGCACAGATGAATTTGTAACAGCCTTTCCTGTTATTGTGAGAAGATTCTGAGAAATGGGTGAACCACAGACTTCCCTGGGTTGTGCTGTGATGTGTGTGAAAATCATCCCCTGGTCTCTTTACCATAGAATTTCTAGTAAAGTGGTACAGATATTTTACATGCGTAAGAAGGGAGTGCATGGGTTGAAAAAGGGCGTCAAATTATGAAGCAAAACAAGGAAATGCATAAAAGAGCAGAAACTGTTGAAAATAAATCTGCAAAGCCTTAGAGGTTTTGAGCTTCAGGAGGTGCAAAAATAGGTTCCAACTCTGCATGGGAAGAGAACCAAATTCATAGTGTTAAAGGGCCTGGAGACAAGGTAGTGTGACAACTTGGGGCCAGTTTTACAATCAGTCTACCACAACTGGCTCTCCTACTCGCATCCAATTTTACCTAAATGGCAGGAGTTTTCAGCTTTATTGAATTTTAAGTTGCATAAAATAAAATTCATGCATTTTTTTCAGTAGATTCAATAATCAATTAAACAGTATTTCTAAGCTTAGTATTGACTTATATATGTGAGCTTACATATGAGTCTGTAATGAGCTTATATATGTATATACATGTTGCAACGAGTATTCATTTAATTAATTTATTTATTTACTTATTGACTTATTTATTTATTTTTACCTTTTGATCCCTTTCACCCATTTCTCCCACTTCTACCCTCAGCCCCCGCCTCTCGCAACCACCATGCTGTTCTCTGTATCTATGAGCCTGGCTTTTGTTTTGTCTAGATTCCACATATAACTGAGTTTGTACAGTATTTGTCTTTCTGTCTGATTAATTTCACTTAGCATAATGCCCTGAGATCTATCCATGTTGTCACAAATGGCATGATTTCCTTCTTTCTTATGGCTGAATACTATTTGTGTGTGTGTGTGTATCTCCTTTATCCTTCCATTCATCAGTGGACACCTAGGTTGTCTCCATATCTTGACTATTGTAAATAATGCTGCAATGAACATGGGGTGCAGATATCTCTATTAGTTAGTATTTTTATTTTCTTTGGATAAATACCCAGATGTGAGATGGCTAGATCATATGAAGTTCTATTTTTAATTTTTTTGAGGAAACTCCGTTCGGTTTTCCACAGTGGCTGCACCAATTTATATTCCTACCGACATGCATGAGGTTCCCTTTTCTCCACATCCTCACAACACTTGTTATTTCTTGGTTTTTTGATGTAGTCAACCTAACAGGTGTGAGTTCATATCTCATTGTGTTTTCTTTTAATTGAAGTATAGTTAGTGGACACTATTATATAAGTTACAGGTGTACAATATAGTGATTCCCAATATGTAACGGTTATACTCCATTTATAGTTATTATAAAATATTGGCTACAGTCCCTGTTTTGTACAATATATCCTTGTAGCTCATTTTATACCTACTAGTTTGTACCTTTTAGTCCCCTACCTCTATATTGCCCCTCTCCCTTCCCTCTCCCCACTGGTAACCACTAGTTTGTTCTCTGTATCTGTGAGTCTGCTTCTTTTTTGTTCTATTCACTAGTTTGTTGTATTTTTTAGAGTCCACATATAAGTGATATTACACAGTATTTGTCTTTCTCTCTCTGACTTATTTCACTTGCATAATACCCTCCAAGTCCATCCATGTTCTTGCAAATGGCAAATTTTCTTTCTTTGTATGGCTCAGTACTATTGCATTGTGTATATATATATATACCACATTTTCTTAATCAATTCATCTGTCGATGGACACTTAGATAGCTTTCATGTCTCGACAATTGTAGATAATGCTGCCATGAACATCGGGGTGCATGCATCTTTTCGAATTAGTGTTTTTGTTTTTGTTTTGTTTTTTCAGCTATATACCCAGGAGTGGAATTGTGGGGTCACATGGTACTTCTATTTTTAGTGTTGAGGAGCCTCCATACTGTTTTCCACAATGGCTGCACCGAGTTACATTGCCACCAGCAGTGCAGGAAGGGTCCCTTTTCGCCACATCTTCACCAACTTTTGTAATTTGTGTTCTTTTTGATGACAGCCATTCTGACAGATATGAGGTGATATCTCATTGTGGTTTTGATTCGCATTTCCCTGATGATTAACGATGTTGAGCATCTTCTCATGTGCCTGTTGGCTATCTGTTTGTCTGCTTTGGGAAACTGTGTATTCAGGTCTTCTGCCTATTTTTAAATCAAGTTGTTTGTTTTTGATGTTGAGTTGTATGAGCTGCTTCTATATTTTGAATATTAACCCCTTATGTGTCATATCATTTGCAAATATTTTCTCCCATTCTCTAGGTTGTGTTTTTGTTTTGTTGATGGTTTCCTTTGCTGTGCAAAAGCTTTGAAGTTTAATTAGGTCCCATCTGCTTATTTTTGCTTTTATACTATTTCCTCTGCTTTAGGAGACAGATGCAAGAAAAATATAGCTGCGATTTCTGTCAAGAGTGTTCTGCTTATGTCTTCCTCTAGGGGTTATATGGTATCCAGTCTTACATTTAGGTCTTTAACCCAATTTGAGTTTCTTTTTGGATATGGTGTTAGAAAATGTCCTAATGTCACTCTTTTACATGTAGCTGTTTAAGTTTCCTAGCACCACTTATTGAAGAGAACGTCTTTTCCCCATTGTATATTCTTGCCTCCTTTGACCATATGTGCATGGGTTTATTTCTGGGCTCTCTGTTCTGCTTCATTAATCTATGTGTCTGTTTTAGTGCCAGTACCATATTGTTTTCATTACTGTAGCTTTTTAAATAGTATAGTTTGAAGTCAAGGAGTGTAATTCCTCCAGAACTGTCCGTCTTTCTCAAGATTGTTTTGGCTGGACTTCCCTGGTGGCGCAGTGGTTAAGAATCCGCCTGCCAAGGCAGGGGACATGGGGCGTAGACCCCGCTCGCTGCAACTAGAGAAAGCCCGCACACAGCAACAAAGACCCAACGCAGCCAAAAATAAATAAAGAGAAATAAATAAAGGAATTTTTAAAAAAGATTGTTTTCACTTCTCTGGGTGTTTTGTGTTTCCATACAGATTTTAAAATTATTTGTTCTAGTTCTGTAAAAAATGCCGTTGACATTTTGATAGGGATTGCATTGAATCTGTAGATTGCCTTGGGTAGTATGGTCATTTTAACAATCTTAATTCTTCCAATCCAAGAACACAGTATTATCTTTCATTCTGTTTGCGTCATCTTTAATTTCTTTCATCAGTGTCTTATAGTTTTCAGAGTACAGGTATTTTCCCTCCTTAGGTAGATTTATTCCTAGGTATTTCATTCTTTTTGATGCAACGGTAAATGGGATTGTGTTCTCAATTTCTCTCTTTTTTTTTTTAAACATCTTTATTGAAGTAAATTGCCTTACAATGGTGTGTTAGCTTCTGCTTTATAACAAAGTGAATCAGTTATACATATACTGAATTTCTCTTTTTGATAGTTCATTGTTAGTGTATAGAAATGCAACAGATTTCTGTGTATTAATTTTGTATCCTGAAATTTTACTGAATTCACTGATGAGCTCTAATAGTTTTCTGGTGGCGTCTTTAAGATTTTCTATGTATGGTATCATGTCATCTTCAAACAGTGACAGTTTTACTTCTTCCTGTCTGATTTGGATTCCTTTTATTTCTTTTTCTTCTCTGATTCCTGTGGCTAGGACTTCCAAAATTATGTTGAATAAAAGTGGTGAAGGTGGGCATCTTTGTCTTGTTCCTGATCATAGAGGAAAGGCTTTCAGCTTTTCACTGTTGAGTATGATGTTAGCTGTGGGTTTGTCATATATGGCCTTTATTATGTTGAAGTATGTTCCCTCTATGTCCACTTCCTGGAGAGTTTTTATTACGAATGGATGTTGAATTTTATTGAAAGCTTTTTCTGCATCTATTGAAATGATCATATGATTTGTATTCTTCCGTTTGTTAATGTGGTATATCACACTGATTGATTTGCAGATGTTGAAAAATTCTCGCATCCTTGGATAAATCCCACTTGATCATGGTGTATGATCCTTTTAATGTATTGTTAGATTTGGTTTGCTAATATTTTGTTGAGGATTTTTGCATCTATTTTCATCAGTGATATTGGCCTGTAGTTTTCTGTTTTGTGATATCTTTGTCTGGTTTTGGTATCAGAGTGATGCTGGCCTCATAGAATGAGTTTGGGGGTGTTCCTCCCTCTGCAGTTTTTTGAAACAGTTGAAAAGGAGAGCTGATAACTCTTTCATAAACGTTTGGTAGAATTCACTTGTGAAGCTGTCTGGTCCTGGACTTTTGTTTGTTGGGAGTCGTTTAATAACTCATTCAGTTCCATTACTAGTTATTGGTCTGTTCATATTTTCTATTTCTT
Source organism: Balaenoptera physalus (assembly GCF_965194825.1). NCBI lineage: Eukaryota > Metazoa > Chordata > Mammalia > Artiodactyla > Balaenopteridae > Balaenoptera > Balaenoptera physalus. The sequence goes on along the minus strand of NC_138887.1, from coordinate 118,201,396 downwards.
CCTGGTTCAGTCTTTGGAGATTGTACCTTTCTAGGAATTTTTCCATTTCTTGTCTGTTGTTCATTTTATTGGCATATATTGTTGTTCATAGTAGTCTCTTATAATCCTTCGTAATCTTTTGTATTTCTGCGGTGTCTGTTGTAACTTCTCCTTTTTCATTTCTAATTTTATTGATTGAGTCCCCTCCCTCTTTTTCTTGATGAGTCCGGCTAAAGGTTTATAAATTTTGTTTATCTTCTCAAAGACCAGGTTTTAGTTTCATTGATCTTTGCTACTGTTTTCTTTCTTTCTGTTTCATTTATTTCTGCTCTGATCTTTATGATTTCCTTCCTTCTACTAACTTTGGGTTTTGTTTGTTCTTCTTTCTGTAGTTCCTTTAGGTGTAAGGTTAGATTGTTTATTTGATATTTTTCTTGTTTCTTGAAGTAGGACTGTATTGCTAGAAACTTCCCTCTTAGAACTGTTTTTGCTGAATCCCATAGGTTTTGGATTGTCATGTTTGCATTGTCATTTGTCTCTAGGTATTTTTTCATTTCCTCTTTGTTTTCTTCAGTGATCCCTTGGTTATTTAGTAGCATACTGTTTAGTCTCCATGTGTTTGGAGACTTTAACGTTTCTTTTTTTCCTGTAATTTATTTCTACTTTCATAGTGTTGTGGTCGGAAAAGATGCTTGACACAATTTCAGTTTTCTTAAATTTACTGAGACTTCATATGTGACCCAAGATGTGATCTATCCTGGAGAAGTTTCCATGTGCACTTGAGAAGAGAGTGTAATCTGCTGTTTTCGGATGGAATGTCCTAGAAATGTCAATTAAATCTATCTGGTCTATTTTGTCATTTAAAGCTTGTGTTTCCTTATTAATTTTCTGTTTGGGTCATCTGTCCATTGGTGTAAGTGGGGTGTTAAAGTCCCCCACTATTATTGTGTTACTGTCAATTATCTCTTTTATAGCTGTTAGCATTTGCCTTATGTATTGAGGTGCTCGTATATTGGGTGCATACATATTTGTAATTGTTATATCTTCTTGGATTGATGCCTTGATCATTGTGTAGTGTCCTTCCTTGTCTCTTGTAACATACTTTATTTCAAAGTCTATTTTATCTGATATGAGTATTGCTACTCCAGCTTTCTTTTGATTTCCATTCGCATGGAGTATCTTTCTCCATCCCCTCACTTTCTGTCTGTATGTGTCCCTAGGTCTGAAGTGGGTCTCTTGTAGACAGCATATATAGGGGTCTTGTTTTGTATCCATTTATCCAGTCTGTGTCTTTTGGTTGGAGCATTTAATCCATTCACATTTAAGGTAATTATCAATACGTATGTTCCTATTACCGTTTTCTTAATTGTTTTTGGTTTGTTTTTGTAGGTCCTTTTCTTCTCTTGTGTTTCCCACTTAGAGAAGTTCCTTTAGCATTTGCTGTAGAGCTGCTTTGGTGGTGCTGAATTCTCTTAGCTTTTGCTTGTCTGTAAACTTTCTGATTTCTCCTTCAAATCTGAATGAGATCCTCGCTGGGTAGAGTATTCTTGGTTGTAGTTTCTTCCCATTCATCACTTTAAATATATGGTGGCACTCCTTTCTGGCTTGCAGAGTTTCTGCTGAGAAATCAGCTGTTAACCTTATGGGAGTTCCCTTGTATGTTATATGTCATTTTTCCCTTGTTGCTTTTAATAATTTTTCTTTGTCTTTAATTTTTGTCAGTTTGGTGACTATGTGTATCTGCATGTTTCTCCTTGTGTTCATCCTGCCTGGGACTCTCTGTGCTTCCTGGATTTGGCTGGCTATTTCCTTTCCCAGGTTACGGAACTTTTCCATTATAATCTCTTCAAATGTGTTCTCGGATCCTTTCTCTGTGTCTTCTCCTTCTGGGGCCCCAGTAATGCGAATGTTGGCACATTTAATATTATTCCAGAGGTCTCTTAGGCCGTCTTCATTTCTTTTCTTTCTTTTTTCTTTATTTTGTTCTGCAGCAATGATTTCCACCATTTTATCTTCCAGGTCATTTATCCGTTGTGCCTCATTTATTCTGCTATTGATTCCTTCTAGTGTATTTTTCATTTCAGTTATTGTATTATTCATCTCTGTTTGTTTGTTCTTTAGTTCTTGTAAGTCTTTGTTAAACATTTCTTGCATCTTCTCAATCCTTGCCTCCATTCTTTTTCTGAGGTCCTTGATCATCTTCACTATCATTATTCTGAATTCTTTTTCTGGAAAGTTGCCAATCTCCACTTCATTTAATTGTTTTTCTGGGGTTTTATCTTGTTCCTTCATCTGGGACATAGTCCTCTGCCTTTTCATTTTATCTGTCTTTCTGTGATTGTGGTTTTCGTTCCCAGGCTGCAGGATTATAGTTCTTCTTGCTTCTGTTGTCTGGCCTTTGGTGGATGAGGCTATCTAAGAGGCTTGTGCAAGCTTCCTGATGGGAGGGACTCCATCCCCTCACTTTCAGCTGGTGTGTGTCCTTTGATCTGACATGAGTCTCTTGTAGACAGTATATATATGGGTCTTGTTTTTGTATCCATTCAGCCACTCTGTGTCTTTTGATGGGAGCATTGAGTCCATTTACGTTTAAGGTAATTATTGATATGTATGTTCTGATTGCCATTTGGTTAATTGTTTGTGGGTTGTTTTTGTAGGTGTTTTTATAAATTTCTTTTTCTTTTGTCTCTTCTCTTGTGATTTGATTACTATCTTCAGTGTTATGTTTGGATTCCTTTTTCTTTTTTCTCTTTTCCTTTTTCCTTGTGTGTGTGTGTGTGTGTGTGTGTGTGTCTGTGTATCTATAATAGATATTTGGTTTGTGGTTGCCATGAGGTGTATATATATATGATTGTTTTAAGTTGCTGATCTCTTAATTTCAAATGCATTTTTAAATCCGTGCTTTTGTACTCTCCTCCTCTCATTACCGTTTTTGATATCATATTTTACATCTAATTGCTTTGTGTGTCCCTTAAGTGCTTATTGTGGATATAAATTATTTTACTGCTCTTCTCTTTTAACCTTCCTACTAGCTTTGTACGTAGATGATTTCTCACCTTTATGTTTGCCTTTACCAATGAGCTTTTTCTGTTTTGTAATTTTCTGGTTTCCACTGGTGGCTTTTTCTTGTTCTCCTAGAGAAGTTCCTTTAACATTTGTTATAAAGCTGGTTTGGTGGTGCTGAACTCTTTTACCTTTTACTTGTCTGTAAAGCTTTTGATCTCTCCATGAAATCTGAACGAGAGCCTTGCTGGGTAGAGTATTCTTTGTAGGTTTTTCTGGCCCAGTTGGCTGCCAGGCCCTGGCTTGTGCTCTGGCTGCTGGCCTGCTGCTGGGTGGGGCTGGGATTCGGTGCAGCTGGCTGTGGGACCTGTGGTGTTCCAGGGCTGGTGCTGGCCCACTGGTGGGTGGGTCCAGGTTTGGGGTGGCTGCCTGCAGGGTCCAGAGTGTGCAGGGCTGGTGCCAGTTTCCTGGTGAGTGGCATTGAGTGCTCTCATGGCTGGCTGTTTGGCTTGGGAGGCTCTGGGACTGGTGCCAATTGGCTGGTGAGCAGGTAAGCCCCTGGCAGGAATAGGCTAGAGGGAAGTCTCCAAGAATGGAGAAGACTCCATTCTATGACAGGTGTCCTGGTCATACAATGAACTCCCCAAAACAGCTGCTGCCAGAGTCTATGTCACTAGGCGGGTCCTCCTTGCCTCCTGCCTCTCTGGGAGGCTCTCCAGGATCAGCCAGTGAGTCTGCCCCAGGCTCCTTTCAAATCACTGCTTTTATGCTGGGTCTCAGAGCATGGAGATTTTGTCCGTGCCCTTTAAAAATGGGGTCTCTGTTTCCCAGAGCCTTCTTGCTCTCCCATGTGCAAGCCCCTCTGGCCATAAAAGTCAGATATTTTGGTGGCTTGTCTTTCTGGTGCAGGATCCCCCAGGCTGGGGAGCCTGAAGTGGGGCCCAGACCCCTTGCTCCTTGGGGAGAACCTTTGTAATTGCAATTATCTTCCCATTTATGTGTCACCTACCTAGTGGTGTGGGCCTTGACTATACCCCTTCCTATCTGTCTTGTGGTTCCTTCTTTATATCTATAGTTGTGGGGAATCTTTTCTAGTAGTTGTCAGGTCATAATTGCTTTCTAAATAGCTGTAATTTTGGTGTGCCCATAGGAAGAGGTGAGCCCAGGGTTTTCCTACTCCACCATCTTGGCCACACTCTGAGCGGCAATTCCCTGGTTTTGACCCAGTAGTTTTTTCTCAAACTTCACGGCATGACCCACATTTCGTCCCTCCCAATAGAGTCTTTGCGTGGTCTGATATGGTAGCAACTATGCAGATGTGACTATTTAACTTTAAATTAATCAAAATGGAATAAAATTAAAAATTCAGTTCTTCAATCACACTCATCACATTTCATGAGCTCAGTAGCCCTTGTGGCTCAGGGCTACCATACTGAACCACACAAAACAATCTCATCATTGCAGAAAGTTCTGGCACTGCTAGGTGATAAGGTGGGCAGGTCTCTTCCATAAGCATGTTTGGACAGCTCCTCCCCTCACTTCCTCTCTCCTCTTCCTTCTTGATAGCTTAGTGTCGCCTCCTGCTTTAGCATTGCTTTCAAAGTTAGAGAAAGGAGCAGGACCCAGATTTTTTTTAGGTAAGGGAATAGGGGTGTCTGTGGGAGTGGGAAGAGAGGGAGGGAAATGTGTGATTTGGTGGAGGGGGGACTTCTCTTCTGGATCTATATCTTAAAACTCCCTGCAAACGTGCTCTCAGAATATATTTCTCATTGGTTCCTGTTTCCTGTCTTTGCTGATTTTAGGCAGTATTCTGTTTTGAAGGTTCAGCCCTACAAATTGATAACTCTTTCAGCAGTCACTGCTCAGAGGATACTTGTAGGAATAAATGATTGTTTTCCCCATTGATAGAATTTATAAGTGAAGTTGAAGCTTTCAGGGTTTGTGTTGGCTGAACAGAATTAGAATTAGAATTAGAAGACAGAATTAGCTGTGTGGGGAGCTGGTGGTGAAAAGAGCACTAGGAGATGTAAGAGGCGCAGGTCAGCAGCCCCGTGTCACAAAGCCAGCACGCAGTCAGGATCAGAGACTCTGTTACCCAGTTAACGATCTGCTCAGAGCTGCCCCTTTGAACCTGCCTCCTCAGGAACAGTCCCGTCGTGGGCTTCACCCAGAGATGGGGAAGGGGAACTTTTAGGAGATAGGAGGAGGGAGATGCCAACCCATGTTACTGTCTACAGTTCAGGAGAAGCTGGGGATCAATGGATGCTTCTTTCTTAGGCAGTAGGAGGAGAACTCAGCCATCCAGTGTCAGTATGGAGAGAAGTTCAGTCCTCTGGTTTTACATCAGAATTAGGAGAAAGAGAACAGCATTAAAGAATGCTGAAGAGAAAGTCCACAGACTGAATGGAAACACCGTTCTTAAGAATGGTGTTTAAGAAACACCCCAAACCTTTTATTTTCCTGTTTCTGGTATCTTACTCCTTCTCCTAAAATCAATCACCAAAATCATCTTTGTGACCAACGCTGATTTTTAAAACTTCTGTGATTTCTCCTCCCAGTTTACAAGAAGCTGTTTTCTACTCCTTATTCCTAATCCACTTTCAAAAGAAGTGCCTGTCTTTCTAACAGTGTTTGAAATTTGTATTTGTTGGCTTCCTATCAGATACCCTTTCTTTAACAACTAGCATTTCAGCCTGTCCTACTTAAAATCTGATCTGCTAAGAGTTCTTCAAATGGCTTTCTCCATTGCCCAACGTTAGTAGGTAGCAATGAAAGAAAACCTTTAAAACGTATTACCGTGTTTCAAGGATGCTAGGTGTTGTTAATAAGGAAAGGATAGGGGACTTCCCTGGTGGCACAGTGGTTAAGAATCTTCCTGCCAATGCAGGGGACACAGGTTCAATCCCTGGTCCGAGAAGATCCCACAGGCCATGGGGCAACTAAATCCGTGTGCCACCACTACAAAGCCTGAGCTCTAGAGCCCATGAGCCACAACTACTGAGCCCACGTGCCACAACTACTGAAGCACACGTGCCTAGAGCCTGTGCTCTGCAACAAGCGAAGCCCCTGCAATGAGAAGCCCGCACACTGCAGTGAAGAGTAGCCCCCACTCGCCGCAACTAGAGAAAGCCCGCGCACAGCAATGAAGACCCAATGCAGCCAAAAAATAAATTAATTAATTAAAAAAAAAATAAGGAAATGATCATCTTTTTCACAAGACAGATTGGGCTGGACATAAAGCTCAATCAGAGAGGAGGCAAGAATCAGGGAGATTTTTTAAAATCAATTCATTTATTTAATAAATATTTATTGAGATCCATGCTTTGTCCAATATTGTGCTTGTCCCTAGGGAATAACGTGGCACACAAGACACAGACGGTTCACCATCACAAAGCTTACAGTCTACGAGGAGACAGTAAAAAAATCAGACGCACAACTTCCTATTGTGGTACGTATTCTATAGAAACCCTTCGAGTGTGGCTAGCACAAACTCCACACCAGAGCTAACTTGTTGGTTGGTGATGGGGGTGGAGAAGCCCTCTCTGGAGAAATAACAGAATACTGAAGCCTCAGGGCTGAGAAGAAATGAGTTGGGCATTGGAAGGGTGTGGGAGTGCTCCAGGGAGGGGGAAATATTCCCCAAGGGTCTAGGAGCTGGAGGGAGCTTAGAGGATTCAGGGGACATTGAGGAGGCCAGTATGGTTCAAGCCTTTTGAAAGAGAGAGAGAGAGTAATTGAGCATGGAGGGCCTTTTGGACCATTCCAAGGGTTTTCAACTATTTGAACAATAAAAAGCAAAAGGAATCCATTAAAGAATTTAAACAAGGGAAAAAAGTCAAATTTCAGTTTTAAAAAGGCATCTGATTATTGAGTGGAGAAGGGATTGAAGATGCAATATCAGTTGGGAGCCTATTACATTGCAATCAAATGACAGTGGGTTGGATGAACATGGAGATGGGGAGAAATGGAGAATTTTGCATTTTTTGGAAGTAAAATCAACAGGATTTGGTGCCAGACTGATGAGCAAGTGAGGAAAGAAGCGTTGTGGAGGACCCCAAGATTCTGCGTGAGCCATTTGGTGGTGCCCTTTACTGAAATGGGAACCAGGGGGGGATGGAGGTCAAGGGTTCCATTTTGTCTGAGTTCTCTGTGAGATGCCCATAAAATTGCCAACTGGAGAAGTTGAATGGGATTTAAAAGTTTGGACCTCTGAGAAGGGTCTAGGCTGCAGGCTACATATAAATGGCATTCAAAGCAATCATTCACTGAATAGAGTGGGGAAGGGCACCCAGAACCAGTGCCAAGGAAGACCCTGAAGCACTTACATTTGTGTAAAGAAAAATGAACAATCCGAAAATGAGACTGAAAACAGAGAATGGAGAAGTATTGGGAAATAGAGGAAGAGAAACTGAGTAGCAAGCAAGTTTATGAAAAAAAAAGAAACTGTTGGTTACATGAGGATAACATTTCCAGTTTCCAGTTACTCTCCACTTCCCTGAAATGACATAGTTATTTTTCTTTATTTCCAGGAATTCAAAGTACAATGGCGGCCCATTACCCCAGCAACTCCAGGACCAGCCACGGTGAGAGGCTGCTCGGGGCTAGGCAGGCCAGGTTTGGGGGAGGAGGGCCGGGGCTCTCCTGTCCTGTCAGTCAGTCCCCATCTGCGCAAGAGCAAAACATTTTCAACCACATTTCTTATTTTCCCTTCATTTACTCTGCTCTCTCATTTCTCTCGACCCTCTACGGCTTCTCCTTGTGATGTAGCTTAACAGCTAACAGGAAGAGAATTAGAATCTCCTGATTGATATGGGCTTGATGAGGTTTCTTGTGTGCTACTTCCTACAGCGTGGACACACCAGAACAGCGGGTTGTAGCCTCTCTGGTTGTTTCTCTGCCCCTCTCTTCAGCCCAAGAGAGGATTGGGAAGGAGGAACATGGGCATAATTAATTCCTCATTCAGGTCCCTAATTTCCCTGTTGCTGGTGGCCTCACTATAACCAACAAATTCAACAGACTGATCACTCCGTTCCTCACATAACCCTCCCTCTACTCCCTTATCCATAGAAATTGATTCTATCGTTCGAGCTTTTGCTGGTTAAGCAAACCACCACACAATTTAGGAGCCTAAAACAACAACCGTTTAGTTGGCTCTTGGTTTTGTGGGTTAGTTGGGCAGTCTTTGGGTCTGGATCAACTTGGCTAATCTCAGCCAGACTCACTCATGCATGTGTGGTAGGCTGGTGGTTCAGGATGCAACTGGATAATCTCGGCTAGCCTCATAGACATGTCTGGCAGTCAGCAAGCTCTTGGGCAGACCAGGGGGACAGGGATAACCGGCCCTTGTGTCTCTCATCCAGTAGGCTAGTCCAGGGCAGTTGTAAGGTTCCGAAAAGCAGAAAGAGAAGGCAAACTACAATAAGTCAGCACTTCTGGAGTCTCTGCTTGATCATGTTTTCACGACCTTACTGTCCAAAGCAAGTCACATGGCCCAGTCAGATTCAAGGGTTGGAGAAACGGACTCAGCAGCTTGATGAGAGTAGCTGCAAATCCACATTCCCAAGAGGCATGAGTACAGAGAGGGAATAATTCATGGCTGTGTTTGCCATCTATCATAGATTGCCATCCATTTGCTGTCAACATTGGCCAATTCTTGCAGTGTTGGCACTGGCCTTTGGTGCCTTTTTATCTCGCCAGCCATGATTTTCCTACTCCCTGTCTCTAAGGTCAACCAATGCCCTCAGAATATCCTATAGTTGGCATCTTCCTTTGTGATGCTAACTAAATAATAGTCTGAACTCCCATCCACATTTTTCCTTAGGTAATCTTAGCCATCCTGTATCCAGTGTTCTCAGCTTCGGGAAATTTACTTCTTTCACCCCAGGATTCTGGTTATCAAATGTGAGAAACTCTGCCTTAGGGATCCAGAGATGAGCAAAAGCTTCACCATAAAGTGTGTGCGAGATGGGGATGAACTACAGATTTTGTGGAAGCCAGAGTGGGAGGTTCTGCAATTTCCCTCTTCTGTTTGATTGCTATTTTTAAAAGATTATTCCACTTTACAGAATAGACTGAAAGGGCCAAAGCGGAAGTAGAGAGACCAGTTAGGAGACTACTGAAGCATGGATGGGGATATAACTTGGGCTAGTATGATGATCTTCAAAATAGAGAGAAGCGAACAGATTTGGAGCCAAGAGAACCAGCTGATGGGTTGGATATGGAAAGAAGGGGAGAGAGAGGAGTCAAGGGTGACGCCTAGATTTTTAGCCTGAGAAACTAAAACATCAACCGTTTAGTTGGCTCTTGGCTTTGGGGATGATAGCCCTGAAAACTAATTGGGGTTTGTAACAGTGTCTATGAGGTTGTAAGTGGGATAATGTATGCATTGTCTCAAAGCAGAAATAGGTAGTTATAACACAGGATTCCTCATGCAGGAATCAGTCTTACATTCAAGGGCCGGCTGGCAGGGTCTGTCTTCTCGGGACAACAGCCTCTCAAACGTGATTGCCAGTTGTCTTCCCACCGGTCCCGGGTCTATGCCTAACAAATCGGGCAGACTTTGACCTTATAGGCACATTAAAGAGATACGCAGAGACTCGCTGAATACAAACACAGGAAGAGAGCTATTAGATGATTTGGTTTGTAACTTAAGGTTTCAGTTGCTGTGCTCTGCTGCTCTGATATTAACTTTGAACTTTCCTGGGAAGTAAAATATGCAACGTCAATTTTGTGTTACTTCCTATGTTATCTTATGAGGACCAGCTACCAGTAGCAGCTCAGAGTTCTCTTCTTAAGCATTTTGTTTCCTCCTCTGTGGTCTACTTACCTACGCAAGGTCACAGTAAGAAGCGCAAGGGGATGCTGAAAATTACCTGGGTGGTCCTCAAATACTGCAAGAGGAGCACGAGCCCAGAGGGCTCTCTAGAGACATCCCTTGAGTGCAGAGGACCCTAGCAGGCAACAGAGCAAGGCACCGGTGGGCGGGGGACTTGCAGGGGAGACAGTTGACGTTCCTTCTAACGCTACGACTTTTATTTCCTGTTGTGCCAGGGCTTGGAAACCAAGAGCCCAGAGAGTCACAACTGAGACTCGTCTTAGTGGGTAAGACTGGGGCAGGAAAAAGTGCAACAGGAAACAGCATCCTCGGAAAGAAAATGTTTCCTTCTGGCTTTTCCGCAGTATCCATCACCAGGTCCTGTAAGAAAGGAAACAGCACCTGGAAGGGGAGGGAAGTTGTCGTGGTGGATACACCTGGCATCTTTGACACAGAGGTACAGGATGCTGACACTAGCAAGGAGATTGCTCGCTGCATGGCCCTGACCTCGCCAGGGCCTCATGCTCTGCTCCTCGTCATCCCGCTGGGCCGTTACACGCCGGAAGACCACAGAGCCACGGAAAAGATCCTGAAAATGTTTGGAGAGAGAGCTAGGAGACACATGATCCTCTTATTCACCCGGAAAGATGACTTGGAAGGCATCGATTTCCGTGACTACTTAAAGGAAGCTCCAAAAGGCATTCAAGAGCTGATGGGCATGTTCGGAGATCGCTACTGTGTGTTCAACAACAGGGCGGCAGGAGCTGCGCAGGAGGACCAGAGGGAGCAGCTGCTGGTCCTGGTCCAGCGCGTGGTCGCAGAGTGCAAAGGCAGATGCTTCACGAACAACATGTACCAAAAGGCTGAGGAGGAGATTCAGAAACAAATCCGAGTGATGCAAGAAAATTACAGAGCAGAGCTAGAGAGACAGAAAGCGCAGATAAGACAGGAGTATGAAGAGAAAATCAGAATGCTGGAGGATGAACTAGAACAGCAAAAGCAAGTGATGCACATGAGGAGGGAATTGGCAGAAAGGGAGGCTCTCTGTGCTACAAGGCAGCAAAATGCCAGAGACGAAGTTGAGAATCAGAGCGGGATAGTTGAATTCATCTTAGGCTTGTTGAAGATTGTTTCCTTTGTTTTCTCTCTGTTTGAGGATTAGACATTAAGATTAAACTTCAGGAAAATGTGTCTATACTTCCTGCATATGTTCAGCTGGCCCTGCCCCATGTAAGTCAGAGCATTCTCATCTTTCTGTCTCTCAGACTCTCAGGACTCAGGAGAGTAAAGTTCACTGTTGGCAATTGGTATATGTTTGACTGATTTAACAGGGAGGGACAAGTTCTCAATCTGTGAAACTCCAAAGCACAATGTATTGATGCTCCCTAACTGGTGAATTCTTTCTCAGAGACACAGAGAGAAGGAATGCAGGAGACCAAAGAAGATGACCCCGAGCTTTCTCTGTTTATCCCTAGTAAATGTTTCTCCTCTAGATTCTTTCTAGATTGGTAGGTAATCTCCCCCTGTGGCTTCCTCTCACTTATTTTACCCTCAGGACCACAGTGCTCATCTTAACCTTATAGTTTATGAGAAAGATCAATTCTTTGCATTAGTTAAGTTTATAGATGGAGATGTTTATAGAATTCTTTGTAGATGATTGGAAATTTGTTTACTTACAATTTTACGGAAGGACTCAAATTGTTCCTTATCTTCTGCCCTTTGACGAACAAAGAGTTGTCTGGAAGACAGATCTTTCAGAACTCAACTATGTGAAATGCGAGAAAGAGTGAAAGATAGAGATTCAACAGATAAGAGAACAATGTTTGTTTGGTATATTCAGATGTATCTGTAGAAACTCTTTGACCAACACCAACCAATTTGCTGAATAACAAGTTCTCTCCTTTTCTTGTGAAACTAACTGCTATCCCACCCAATTGAATTGTTTGCTTATTGTCATTGTAATAAAACTGTTCTGTTCTCTCATATTTGTACAAAATGGAATCTGTTTTTTTTTGTTTTTGCTTTTGTTTTTTGGAAAATACTACCACTACTTCTTCTAAGAGCACAGGGATGAATTATAGTCTTTTGTAAAAGTTCAAGATGATTTTGGAGGTAGTCTTGGTCTACCCTCTAGACTTCTCCCCTTCTCCTTTTCCCTGGAAGGTTTGAGCCACATTCTCAACACCTCTGACAGTCAAAGACTACATTGCCCTTGGATTCATTCATTATGTGTTGACAGAAATTACACGTGACCTACGTTTCTGAGACCTTTGTGGCTTTCCTGCTGCAACAATTCTTTTTAATACATGGATAAAAATAGCTAAGTCCCTATCCCTTTTATACTATTCTACTGAGTACTCTTCACCTAATAATTTCTAGCCTTCCCCAAAGCACTTTTCCATGTTCTACCAACGTGTTCTGGTGGTCATATGTGACCTATGCCAACTCTCCTTGTTCTGTCACCTTAAAATCGTCTTCTCCATGCCCTAACCCATTTTGCTCAAACTAGGGCATATGTCTCCCCATGATTTCCCCCAAACACAAAGGAGTTTAGACTGTACATTTAATAAAAGTTAACAAAGGCTCAAGGATATGAGAAGCCCCGTGCAAAGAAGCACATGACTCCTTTAGAGGTAATCACTCTGAGTAGAGAGATTTGGTTTCACTCTGCAGAAGGTGGGCGATCTCTGTCTCTACTGTTTTCATCATTGGCGATATGAATTTAACGTGCTATTGTATTACAATCTTCTATTAACAAATATTTAACCAAAGAACCATATACACCTCCCAAGAAAAAGTAAATACGGAATTAATACAAAGAAAATTCTAACGCCAGTGGTTATTTTCTGTGTAAATGCATTCAATTATTCTTACCCTTGCCTCCGGGTTAATGCTGTAGATGAGACAAAGAAAATGGTTTTGCTCTTGAGTAGCAGTTAGGAAATGAGAAGCCCATGTGACATATCCTGAGAGCAGTTTTGCCTCTTTGCCTCCCAGGGCAGAAGGCAGACAGATTAATGATACTATGCATTGTGATTAATACAACAGAAGAATGAAGCATGTTCTCTTCTCTCACAACTTTTGGGAGTTCATACCTATTCATCTATTTATTATCATTCATTGGTTGTTTGTACTTGGTGGCAGGTTTTATAGGAGACACTGAGAATCTAGAGATAAGTAAAACAAAGTCCCTTTTGAGACTGGCTTCATTCACTTAGCATAATGATTTTGAGAATCATTCAAGTTGTGTGTACCCAGAGCTTGTTCTCCTTTATTGCTGACAAGTATTCCATCTTATGGATGTACCACAGTGTATCACTTCTCCTTGACTTATTCTTAGGCCCCTCATTGATTGCTCTTGTCAAATTGCATTTGCTAAAACCTCCACTATAATGTTGATTGGTAGTGGGTGGGTATGCTTGCTTTCTTCCTGGATATGCCTTCAGTGTTTCCCAATTAGGTAAGTGAGATAGCTGCTGAACTACAGGAGTACATGTATTTGTGTGTGTGCGTGTGCGCGCATGTGTGTGTGTAATCATGTTAAGCAAGTATCCCCCAATCACTATTTTCTTGAGGGTTTTTATCGTGAATGGCTGTTGAATTTCATTGAAGGCTTTTAAAAAATCATCCATGAGAATTTTCATGGTGAATGATATGAATAGATTTCCCAATATTGAACCAATTTTTCATTTCTGTTTTCTATCCCTCTTGGCCATAATGTATCACATTCTTAATGTGGTGTTGGCACCTATTTGCTAATATTTTATTTAGTATTTTTGTGTTGAAGTCACAAGAGATATTGCTCTACAGTTTTATCTTTTTGTACCATCATTATCAGACTTAAGTATCTATGTTATGTTTGTTTTCAAAAAGCAATTAGGAAATGTCTCTTCATTTTCGATGCTCTGCAACAATTTAAAGAGCACTGAAACTATCTGGACTTTGAAGGTTTGCAAGAATTTCCATGCAAAACAATCTGTCCCTGGTGCTTACTTTGTGGTGTGGTTCCTTAATAGCTTTCTCTAATTCTTCCATGTACATTGGTCTGTTTATTTTCTCTTTCTAAGGACTTCCCTTGTGGTCCAGTGGTTGAGATTTCACCTTCCGATGCAAAGGGTGCAGGTTTGATCCCTGGTTGAGGAGCAAAGATCCCACATGCCTTGGGGCCAAAAAACCAAAACATAAAGCAAAAGCAATATTGTAACAAATTCAGTAAAGACTTTTAAAATGGTCCACATCAAAAAACCTTTTAAAAATATTTTAAAAAATAAATTTTGTCTCTCTAATGGAGATAAGTTTGGTAATCTCCATTGCCCTAGGAAATTATCCATTTCTTCTAGGTTTTCAAATTTATTTGCAAAAAGGTTTTAAATTTTAAACTTGTCTTCAATTTCAATGGTTGTTCCTCTTGTCAATTTGGAAGTTTTATTTGTGCCCTTTCCTCTTTTTCTCCTGAACAAGTTAATGAGTAGTTTGTTAATTTTAAATTTTTTCAATAAACCAAGATTTTGATTTATTAATTAGGTGTATTTTCTTCTCCACTACATTAATTTTTGTCTTTCATACTTGTACTTTCTTTTGGTTTACCTTATTGTACTTTTTCTAGTTTTTTGGAAGTGAGAATTTAATTCATTTTCTTCTTTTTTTTGTTGAAGAAGGTTTTGGTGCAATGCTTTTAACTCTGATCACTTCTTTCAGTGAAGCCTATAGCTTCTGACATTTAGTATTTTCATTAGTATGATCTGTAAGAAATTCTAAAGCCTCAGTTTGTATTTTTCTTCTCAACAAGAGTTGTTTCATACAAGGTGTTTCCATTTCCCGATGGAAGGACTTTTTTCCAAATGTAATTTCTGGTTTTATCTCATCGTGATCAGAAAGTGTTGTTTTTAATATTTCTACTTCATGGAACTCACTGAGGTTTGCTAACATATATTAATATATGATCAATATTTGTGAATGTTCCATGTGCATTTGAAAAAGGGTGTATTCTCCGTTATTACGCAAAAAGAATGTATTTTCTATAAATCCAAGAGAGCTACTTTCTTCATTATGTTTATTCTTCTGTTTACTTATTTTTTGTCTACTTGATTTGTCTTTTCTGACAAGTTTATATTAAAGTCGTATTATTAGGGCCTGTTAATCCATATCGCCTTGCATTTTCTGTAGTTTTTGCTTCATATACACAATGGCTATGTTATGTAGTGCCTACATTTTCTTAAGCATTATATCTCTGATATAGGATTTGTGAGAAAAGATAATGAGATATGGAAATTATAACTCTATTTTTAATTCCTCTTGAGATAATAGTTGCCTTTGCAGAAAAAATGCTTTGAACAAGCTTGTGGAAATGAGTCCTCTGAGAATATAAGTCAGTCGCTTCTTGTGGAACAATTTGAAATTCACTGGAAACAGTCTACGAGGCAAAATTAAACATATACTACATTTAGGACACAAATAGAAAATGTACATGTTTAATTTGTCTATAATTTTATACTCTTTCCTAGATCCCATCCATTACTTCTAGGGAAAATATATAACTAAATGTTGACTCTTGTCTAAAAAGCAGTCCAATCGGATCTGCTAAAGAGCCACTTTAGACGGTGTTCAGTCTCCATTTAGGTGACTTAGAGACTCCCTGCAACCATCGTATTTCTTTCCTTCAGTGGGGGATGGGTTTATTCCATGACATTGTGATCTGCGGAGAAAGATGGGGTCTCCAAGTCTCAGTCCCTGTCTCCTCTACTTGTTGGGTGACATCCCATGTCTGTCAAGCCTCTGAAGCCCTGCTGGTCCCCAACAAGAAAGTCCACAAGCTGGTGTAAAGTCACCCAGTGAATTAATTTCTCACTCCAGGCAGTGCCCTTTGAGGGTCTCCTGGCTGACTTCACCACAGCCCCTGATGGTCTAAAATCTCTGTGGCTGGTCCGACAGTGACGCTCATTCAGCCCTGGAATATAAGCTGGAGGGTATGTCTGGTTGCATGGAAGAGAACTTCACCAAAGTAGCTTAACAAAGGGTTCAGTTGTGATACAACAAGGAGTTTATGGCTGGTAAGTCCAGAGCCCATGGAACTACCCAAAGAACTTGATTTTTTTCTCCACCATTACTTGCAAGTAACTTTTGTCCTCAAAGTGGTAAGACGGCTGCTTCACCTTCAGCCTCATGTCTGAATTGCAGGTGGAAAGAACACAGACACAAGAAGGAAGACAGAATGGCACTTGTATTACAAAAGCAAAGGCAACCCAGAAATGTCCACAGGGCTTCTGCTACTACCTCTTGGTCATATGGTTACCCCAGCTGCAAGAAACACTGTGCAATTCAGTATCTCACATGGGTACGTCGCAGTTATAAGCAAAATTGTAGTTTTGTTAGTGAACAGGAGGGGCAAAATGCTAGTAAGCAGACGACTAGCAGCACGTGCCAGATGCAGCTGGGGCGAGTTTGCTCTACACCTGGCTCTAGAGCGACCTCACTCCCACCCCCATGGTGAATTCCTTTGCCAATTCCCAACCACACTTTCCTATAATCCTAAACTCTTGTTCATTCTACACACAAACCAAGGAAAGGACAAGAAAGTACAACCTCAGAACTTGAGTCTGGTTCCAAAAGGACAGAGGTTTGTAACATACTAAATATCCTGCAGATAAACTTTGGATAAATTATGAAGAATTAAGTGCTAGAAAGTACTGGGGAGCAGCCAAACCAGATAGAAACGGAAAGTGTTTCCATCCTTGAGACGAGGACCACATAGGGTGACGTCCATGTTTAAAAGGCTTTTCTCAGAGGGTGTTCCCCAGATCCTAGCTCAAGAAGCGACCAGAAGTTAACTAGCCAATATACTTCTTGTTTCCTGAACTTGGAGACACAACAGTGAGGACACGTGTCTGACTGCTTGATTCCTCTGCCTTCCTGCTTCCTTCCCCTGTAAGAAGCGGAGCTGTCCTCATCTCTTACCAGCCGGACTTCTACCGTGTAACGTGCTATCACTTAGTGCCTGAACCTTTTTATGCAAATTGGAGGCATGATAGAATATAGACCATCCATTCTAGAGAAAACACCCAGGTTGACAAGGTGGTCGTCTTTCAACAAAACTGTATTAATATTTTCTAAAATATTAAAATCTGATTATTCAGGTTTTTTCTGTATTTTGTGGAGCATTAGCATGCATCAGAGTTGCCTGGAAGACTTGTTAACGTACAAAGTTTCTGAGTCAGTAGACCTGAGAATCTGCATTCCTAACAAGTTCCCTGGCATTGCCGATCCCGCTGGTCCAGGACCATACTTTGAGAGTGATTACACTGGAGCAAATATCCTGTGCTTGAAAAACAAAGGGAAAGTCACTTCAATGATGTTCAAGGCATTTCCCCTGCTCCAAATGTTACCAGCTAGAACCAGGGAGCCAGAGACCCTTCTCCCCTCCAGGATTCTGCAGGAAAACTATCCACACAAAGAACTGAATCAAAGAAAACTAAGCACCGTGGTGTTGCCAGAATCCTAGGACTCCCTAGTAACGATGAAGTGGAGACCAGAGCAGGGACGAAAAACCAAAGTTAGGAGTCTTCCTTCTTTTCCCTGAAATGGAAGAGAGCTAGTTTCACATAATGGGGCCACCTGACAACCAAAGAGTCATAGTCTGAGAAGGTGAAACCCGAAAAGTAAGACTCCTCTGGACCACCAGAAAGAGGACATTTTTGGTCTGCTTATAGGATGAAACAAGGAACCAAAAGTGTTGGTCATATCTGATCACAGCAGGTCAAAAGGGAGAGAGGGCCATTTGTTTCCTGTTTTTGAAAAGTAAAACTCATAGCAGGAAGTGGTCTAATGGGTCTAATGGCTCTCCTAACATTTTAACATCCCCAAACAGATCAATCCCTCTGCCTTTCGTGAGAGGGAGGTCATTTATGAAGTGTCACTCCGGAGTTTCTCCCTCCTGGGTTCTGGAGGGACTAGCACTTCCTCTTTCCAAGCTAGAGGGAGGGCAGTCGACTTGATGTAATAATGCCCACTGCTGCCTGTGGGACCCTCCCCCTGAGTTTCAAAATCGCTAGGAAAGACGCCAAAGCGCATAAAATGCTTAGTATACGTGGTTATTGTGGAAACCAGCTAAAGAAGTGAATTCTGAGTCTTCATGAAATTGGGTCAAATAGAGAACAGTGGTACACGACTGAGAAAGTACAGGGAAGCATAAAGAAGTGAGCTCAGGAAATTCCCAGAAAGAACAAGAAAGATTTTGGACTCTCCATGCTGTGGAAATGTAGCTTGAGCCAAGTTTCACCAACTCTCCAAGGGGGAGGGTGAAAAAATATTTAGTGAGGGCCTCATGTGTGCCAGCAAGTTGGTGCACAGGAGTGAACAGGAAGAGTCAGCTGCCACCCACTACTGAGGCAGTACGTGTTGAAATGAAAATTCAAGATAATATTTTAATACTTGTCCCAGGCATACCAAGCATCAAATAGGTGTAACTCCTATTTGATGTCGTGGATGAGACAGGAAAGTTTTCCATAAGGTCAGATATAAGGTGACTCCTTCCATCTGAATTATTCAGCTGTGCTGAATGCTGTAAACGTGGCACCATTGATTCTTCCTGGGTTCTCTGCATCTCAGGGAAGGAGCCTGGGCCAACATTCCTTATCACCCCTTTCCCTACAGGTCCGGGTCAGAGTCTGCCAATGAGAAGCACTCCCACAAGATTTGGAACTTGCTGGAGAAGGAGTACCATGGCAACCATTGCAAATAGACTATGGGGAGACAGAGGTGTGTTTCACAGCTCATGGCTGCTGAAAATCACCCAGTTCAGCACACCACCTCGCTCCCCAGGCCTGGGCAAGCCTTTCATTCCTTGGATTCAAAGTTCATCCAACTTTTAGCATTGACACATATACACTACCAAATGTAAAATAGATAGCTAGTGGGAAGCTGCTGCATAGCACAGGGAGATCAGCTCGGTGCTTTGTGACAACCGAGAGGGGTGGAATAGGGAGGGTGGGAAGGAATCTCAAGAGGGTGGGGATATGGGGATATATGTACACATGTAGCTGATTCACCTTGTTGTACAGCAGAAACTAACCCAACATTGTAAAACAGTTATACTCCAATAAAGATGAAAAAAAGAAAAAGAAAAAGAAAGATATGGATGAAAGCCATACACTCACCAATCTAATGTATCTAAAGGCAACTTAAATTTTTTTTTTTTTTTTTTTACCATTTTAGAAGGAAAAACAAAGAGTTCATCCTACTTTTAATACCTAGATTGGCTTCAGTTTTCCTAATCGAATACTCTGCATACGTGGAGAGAGATGAAATGTTACTGGAAACAGTCGAGGCAAAATAAAGGCAGGATCCAGAAGCAGAGAAGAGCATGGTCCAGGAATTCTGGGGCACAGAGCACGAGCGTGAGACTGGAGATTATTGCATGTGCTTCCATCATGAGGAATTTGTGCCAAGTATCTATTAAAATTCTCCTCTGAAAGGTTTGAAAGATTTAAAAATATCTATACCCCTAATTTGATTTTTTTTTTTTTTTTTGCCCTGAGTTTACATCTTTTCCTACATGTGGGACGACTTTAAGACATACTCAAAGTATCATTCGGATCATGTCTTAAGCCACACTTCTCATATGGCTCTAAAAAAAGAGACTTGCAATTTTTCAAACCTTAAATCAATTCATCTTTAATATTATTTTAAAAGTCTTGCCTTCTCTGGGTAATTGTTTGGAGCCTTGATGGAAGGTCTTTCGTGTTTTGCATACTTTAGAATTTTTAGTCTTTTCTTTAAAAATTTGCAATAACACTTTCCATAACCAAAGTAATAAGTTTTTTTCACCATCTCTCCAATTAAAAGTGTTTTTCTTTTTCATGCAGTAATCCAAACTGTTTTATACCTGGCCCAAGTTACAAGCTCAGAGCCTATTAAAAGTTCTCTAGAGTTTTTTTGTTGGACATTTAATTCTGGCTTCAGTTACTAGTTTTGTCAAGTCTCTTTTTGATGGTTGAGAGGAAACATTTTATCAAATCCTGTATGTGTTTGCTGAAAAGGTCTCCAACAGCTTTTTTTTTTTTTTTGGTTTTGCTACACCGCAGCAAATTGCAATTGCCATTGTGAATGTTATAACACATCTTCCAGTCTCTTTTTCTCTCTCCTGTTCCAGTTTTATTACCTGCTTAGTCATCTCCATTCATTCTGCATCAATATCATGCCTTCATTTTAAAGTTTAAATATTGTCCATATTTCTTTTTAAATTAAAAGATTTAACTTAACCCTATTATAAATAAAATAATAAACCGTATTTAAATTTAATGACCAACTACAATGTAGATAGGTATCACTATAACTCATGCTGTCTACACAAAGTATTTAAATAAAAGTATTACGTCACTGCATTAGGAAGATCGTTCAAAGGGAATCAATATTCTGACATTATCTAGATCAATGATGTACATATGTTCTCATACTAGAAACAATAAACGTGGCCAAAATTTACATTGCAATACAGCAATAATATGTGCTACAACAGTTAGAGTGAAGTGTATTTCTACCCAAACAACAAAGCTGTGTTTCATGGTAAAATATTTTACAGTGCTTCAGTGTTTAAATTAAAACAAATTATCATGAAATAAAAGTTAAAATTCAATTTCTCAGTTACACCAGCTACATTTCAAGTGCTCAATAACCACATATGGCTGGTGGCTACCATATTGGATATTGCAATTTCTAGAAAAATACTCAAATATTTGGAAATTAAACACATACTGTTAAATAATCCATGAGTGAAAAAAGCTATCACAAAGAATATGCAAAATATTATAAACTGAGTGATAGTGAAAACAGAATACACAAAAATGTGTGAGATGTAGATAAACATGTGTAGAGGGAAATTTTATAGCTTTCTATCCTTATGTTAGAAAAGAAGAATTTTTAATAGTTTCCAGGATATTGTCGATAGTATGTTGTAGGGACTCTGGATATTATTGTGCTCTTCTGAAGAGTGCTGTGTCTGCTCTAGCAGGCACTTAAATTACTGGCACATCCCTTTGAACCTGGGAAGGCTTGGCTGTCGACGTCATTAGCAAGGGGCTATTCCAATTTTGCTCTTTTAGGGCAAGTCCCTTAGTCCTGATGTGATTTTACTCCCGTTGGTATTTCAGTGGAATACTTGGTGGACCGGAATCTCAAATTTTGTCTTTGCTGCTGAGGGCAACTGCTGAAATCACTAACTAGCTCTTTCAGCCTTCCAAAAAGTTTCCCCTGGACCCTTTAGAGACGGCCGTCCATGGGTCAGGCAAAGATCTGAAGGGAGTTCATACGAAGACTTTCTAACGTTCCCACCCAACCCCCTGTGTGCCTCCTTTGGGCAGTTCTCCATCAACTTCTACCCTCTCTGGCTGCCCCCAAACTCAGTCCTCTTCCTCTCAGGTCACTGTGAATTTCTGCTTGAGCCATATCCCTGGGTCAGCAGGATGCGAAAGTGCTCTCGGGGGAAAGCCACATAAAAGTGGTAGCTGCATGGCCCCTTATGGTAAGTGTCAAGTTCCTTATAGTGTCTCCCTGTCTTTGGTCACTTCTCAGTATCTTCTAACAGTTGTTTAGAAATTCTCTTATTTTGAATTTTCTACATCGTGTATGAATGTCCTTATGGGAGGATTGGGAGCTGGAAACCTTCCCTGGGATTTTTAGCTGCTGCTTTGATCCCCCCAAGGAGAAAGCAGCCTATGCGCTCACTGGGCACTTCGGATTCTCCAGATCTGTGTTTTTCAGGCTTTGCTCCAGTGTAGAGATATTTTTTGAGAATCATGAATTCCAAAGTTCACTATTTTCACAGCCTTGGCCAAGACAACCCTCTCTGCTCCCCCGCCCCCTCCCTCACCCACACCACTTCTTTCCTATTGGTACACAGACCATGGAGTTTCCAGAACATACCGACACATGCTTTCCCCGTTCTCTGATGCTGAGGGAGTGATGGCATGAAGCAACATCTATCCCTCCTTCTGAAAAGTCGTGGGAGGTATTTTCCCTGATTTTTAGTAATAAAGGAGAGAAAACCCCGTATTCGATATAATTTTAAACAATTCCTTTAGAATTTTTAATGAATGACATGTTTTGAGTGACGCGCCATTTAGAGTCACTGGATGGGTGTCATTTGGTCAAGTGCTTGTTTTTTACATTATGAAATCAATCAAGCCAGCAGAGTTCAAACAAAAGTAACTAAATTAAAGAAATTTATCTTCTTCTCCTAAAGGAAACGCAAATGATTTTAGCTTTGACTTCAATAGTTCTGAAGTCATGAGTCTATTCACTTAGAAACAAGATGGCCTTAATTCACTTACCCTGGGGGCATTTACCAATTCTCCCAATTTTTTAATGTTTTAGGTTTTTAATGTAACTTAAAGATTTTCTTTTAACATTGTGTAAATTTAAGGTGTGCAGGGTGTTACTTTGGTACATTTATATATTGTAGCATGACTGCTGTTGTAACAATATTCATCACATCATGTACTTAGAGTACCATGTTACTGTCTACATTCATTATACTGGACCTTAGATCTTTATGGCTTATTTAGTGCTTGTTACACGTTTGTACCCTTAAATACCACCAGTCTTATCCCCTGTGCCCCTACCTCCTGGTAACCACCGTTCTACTCTTTCTTTAAACAGGTTTGACATTTTAGATTCCACATATAAGTGATATATATTACACAGTACTTGTCTTTCTCTGACTTATCTTACTTCCAATCCTCCCAAATTTAATACATAAAAGTAAGACAATTCCAACTGGAATCCCAACAAGATTCTTTTATGAAAATTAAACACAGCGATTTTAATTTTCACACAGAAGAATAAATGCCTGAAAATAACAAAGGAAATACAAAAATGGAGACTGGGGAGGAAATCGGTGTGTCACATATAATCAAAGCCACTCTAATCAAATCCATGTTTTATTCATGCAGGAGTAGAAAAGTCAGAAGACAAGAACAGAATCGAAAATCCTGACAGAGATCTTAGGGAATATGAAAATTTAACATATGATAAATGTTGCATTCCAGTTCAGCGGGACACGGATCACCTACTTAATAAATGGTCTGGCACAAAGGCTATCTTAAGCATACACCAAAACAAGTCTCTGTTCTGCCTCGAGACACTTGTCTGAATCTTTTAGCAAAAGAAATGCTTAAGCTTTCTTAGGAGTCCGCTGTGCCTGGAGAAGATGACAGCCGCGTGTTGCAGGGCTCTCCCCATCAGCCCGGCAGGCTGCTCCCTAGGACGTTTTACATCATTCACCTGCTTCCTTTCTTTGCAGCTTCCCTTTCTTCTCTGCCTCCCCCCATTCTATGCACCAAAATACCTTGCTGGGGACCCACCTACACACCAAGACACACCCCAACCACACTTTCTCCCCACTCTCAAGGGAGAAGGGAAGCGGCTGCAGGTGAAGCAGAGGCGGGGCTGAACATCGCCTCTGTCCTCTACGGCCGGACGGCAGGCATCACGAGGGGCAGCAACAGGTGTGTGACCTCCCTAGTCCGAGTCTGCCTCAGGGAAGTGCTCCTCTCTGCCCAGGCCCGCTCGGCACCTCCGGGGGCCTCCACGTCCTACAGCCAGGTCTAGGCTCCACTTCCTGACCAGACCTGCCCCCTGGATACCCCTGCCCCGCTGTGCCCATCATCCCACCAAGAGGTTCCCACGGGGCTCCTTGGCTGGATTGGGTGGCCTCTTTCAAGAGTGACTAAAAGGGCTGCGCCTTCTCCCCCTCCCGCTTCTACTTGGCTTTCTACTCCCCAGCCCAGTGTCTGCCCTGCCCCACACGGCACAGGGCCTCAAAAGTCATCATGCCTGCCCCCTTAGCGGGCAAGGACACAGCCCAAGAGATGCAGAGGCACCTGGTCGACATCCCACACTCATCTGCTACATCGACGTTTAAGCGGCGACTCCAGTGGCCAGGATGCTGTGGGAGTTACACGGACGAATGAGGCTCGGGCCTGCCCGCAGGAAGCTGTGCTTCTATCGGTGTTCTACTGCAGACTCGGAACGCCAAGGAGACGTGAGGATGGAGGGGCACGGAGGAGGGAGGGCCCGCGGGTTCTGGAAGGTGTGATGAAGGACCTGGCAACTCAGGAGCCCGCGCACCGCTCGCCGCCCCAGACCCTGCCCTGGACACTGGGAGGGGCGGTGACCTGTGGGACGGAGAGAGCCAGTGAGGGGCTGGAAGCCAGACTCCGGGGCCGAGGGAGGCCGGCAGGAAGCAGCTGTGGCTGCGTGAGATGCAGCGCGAGTCAGGTGGGCGGCCTCTCCCGGCGCTGGCCGTGAGTGCGCTCAGATGCCTTCGGGACGCGCCGCAGTCCCTGCCGGCTCGGCTCCTCGCTGAGCCCTTCCCTGGCCCTGGGGGCCCCGGCCCTCCCGCCCTCGCTGGCGCAGAACGTGCCGCTGGGGGGGGCGGTAAGCCTGGCGGCTGTAGTAACGGCCTTCGTGCTCCCACAGGACGCCTTCGATGTGTCGCATGAGCTCCTGCAGCTGCGCCTCCTGCTCCGGCCCCTGCGCCTTGTTGTTGAAGCCGCAGTGTCGCCGCTCGCAGAGGACGTCCAGCTTGGCGAGCTCCCGGTTGTCGGTGTCTCGCAGGTACTCCTCCAGCGAGCCGCCGTCCAGGTCCTCCTTGCGCGTGAACACCAGGATGGTGCGGGCCAGGATGGCGGCCCCGAAGAGCTCCTGGAGGCGCCCGACCGCCTCCCGATCCTCCTCGGTGAAGCGGCCCAGCGGCGTCACCAGGAGCACCGCGTGCGGCCCCGGCGACGAGAAGGCGATGGCTTCGCAGCCGCCCCGAGCGCGCCCTGGCGGCGCCGCCCCCGGGGACAGGAGGCCGGGGGTGTCGATGACCTCGAGCTCCTTCCCCGCCCACGCTCGGCGCCCCCGCTGGAAGGCCTTGGTCACGGGCCTAGCGCTGACCTTGGACTCGAACGCTCTCCGGCCGAGGATGCTGTTTCCTGTTGCGCTTTTCCCGCTTCCGGGTTTTCCCACCAGGATGAGCCTCAGCCTCTGCGGGGTCCCTTCATCCTCCCGCAGCCCTGGAAGCATCCAGAGAGGGTGGGGGGCCGGGGTTAGAGCCCATCACCCACTTCAGGCTCACCAGGGGCAGAATGATCGGTGGGGTGGGGGTGGGGGCGCCAGGAGAAGGAAAGACCGGCGTCAGCATCTGAGACGTGCCCTAGGCTCGCGTTCTTTCCTTCCCTCTCTCTTTTTGTAACTTTTAGAAAAAAATTATGGTAGAATATACATAACAGGAAATTTACCATTTTAACCATTTTTAGGTGTAGCATTAAGTACCTTCATATGGTTGTGCAATCATCACCACTGTGCAGCTCAAGAATTTTCCATCTTCCCAGACTGAAACCTGTCCCCGTTAAACGCTAACGCCCCGTTCCTCCCTCCCCCTAACGCCTGATAACCACTATTCTTTCTGTCTCTATGGGTTTGACTATTCTAGGGACCTCATATAAGTGGAATCAGGCAATATTTGCCCTATTGTGTCTGGCTTATTTCACTCAGCATAATGTTTTCAAGGTTCATCGACGTTGTAGCTTGTGTCAGAATTTCTCTCCTTTTTAAGGCTGAATAATATTCCACTGTGGGTGTAGACCACATTGTGTTTATTCATATATATATATATATATATATATATATATATACATATAGACTTTGGGGTTGTTTCCACCTTTTTGCTATTGTGAATAATGCTGCTATGAACCTTAGCGCACATATGTTCAATATCTGTTTCAATTCTTTGGGCTATATTCCCAGAAGTGGAATTGCTGGATCATATGGTAGAAAGCTACATTTTATATTTAGGTTTTGAAACTTCTTCTCAGGGTCACCTATGTGGGAATCATCCCGTCATGAATTGGGACCCTGAGCTTCCTCGAGTACCTCTGATTGGAGACCCTTCTCAGGAAGAGTGGTGAAATTGAAAGCACACAGCCTCTGTGTCGGTCCTCTCCCTGACGGGATTGACCACGTCACATTACCTTTAGTTTTCCCAGCGAGGAGTGTTGTGAGGGTGGGTTGTTTTCAGCCCGACCCCCAGCTCCACAGCACAGCTGCACCCTGGGGTCACAATCTTAAGCTACATCCTTGGAGCTGGGGCTGTACATTCTCACCCAGCAGAACGTCAGAGCCATCAGCTGAGAGAAGCTGTGTCATGCCAATCTAATACTTGGAAACCCAATGTCCAGATTTTTTAGAAATGACCGGAGCTGGAGGGCAGGAAGGCAATTCCCTTCTCCTGGCCTTGCAGGTCCCAGGAGCCAGAGCACATAGAGAAGAGCCAAACCTCAGCCGGTTTCCAAGTCTGCTCCACATTGAAGACATCGATGTGTCTCAGTGACAGAGCTCCGGCCTCCTGAAAGTAGGATTGGCACCACCTTCTTCCAAATCTCCCAGCAATGCGTTTCTGCTGCCTTTCTCCCTTGGCTGGCTGACCCACTGACCAGTTCTGACTGGATGATATTGGCTCCCTCCAGCTTCCCTCAGGTGGCTTGAAAGGAATTTGAGTGGATGGGTGGGAGTTTCACAGAAGCAGGGAGGGTGCAGTGTTCATCTCCACCCTCCAATGCAAAGCTGGAGGGAGACAAGGGTGTCCCGTCTGGGCAAGCCTGGAGGCGCCCACGCCATTCGACTTTAAAGCCAGATTTTTAAAGTAATGCTTAATCTCGATTGCTGCAAAAAAAGGGGGAAATCAGGTGTCGGCACTTGTAATTTTCCTATGCAGCTTATTAATATGGCTTTCTCTCAATGGCTCAGGTCACTGAAGTTCATAAAGTAAAAAACATCAGTCGTGTTGAAATGCATGATGAATCACAAATCAATTCTTCTGGCCAGGAAAGTGGATGGATTTCCCACATTCCTATATTCCTAAATTCTGTTCCCTCAGGCTAGATGGCGAAGTTGAGCCCATGAAAGTTAAGCCCCTGACCCTGATGCAACCGCTTTTGTGGGGAGGGAGCCCCTTGGGAAGACGGAGCCCGGTCCTGGGGGCACCTGAGTGCATCCTGCTTGTTCACTAGTAC
The DNA here is from genome assembly GCF_965194825.1 of Balaenoptera physalus. Taxonomy (NCBI): domain Eukaryota; kingdom Metazoa; phylum Chordata; class Mammalia; order Artiodactyla; family Balaenopteridae; genus Balaenoptera; species Balaenoptera physalus. The sequence goes on along the minus strand of NC_138887.1, from coordinate 118,174,549 downwards.
TTTGCGGCCCTCGTGACCCTGAGAGCTCTCACACTTGAGCCAGCAAGATGCCCACACGGAGGCCTGGGGCGAGTCATTTTTCACACCCACTCAGCACATCCTTCCTGAGACTCAGTGAAGGGGCAGTTGGTGCTGTCCCTCACCCCTTCGGCCCACTGAGCCCATCAGGGACCTTTCGCTCCTATCTGGCCAGGTTGAAGAGAGGCCCAACCCAAACGCCCTTCGATGGCCGCCGGGTGGGCAAATCTCTGACAGGTGGAACTCCTGCTGCCTCTCCCAGCGTACCCCCTGCACCTCACAGGTCCCCCGACCATGTCTCTCTCAAGTTTAGGTCTGCTGGAAAGATGTTTTACCTCCTGACCCATCTTGTGTAGGATCCTGAGACAGGCCTTCCTCGCAATTCTCCGGGAAAATGAGTTCATCATATTCTTCTTCCTCCGACTAGAAAAAAATAATCATATGTCTTACTGATTTTTCCACCGAGTTTTAAGAGGCACCTGACTTTTGCCTTTCTCTTGCCGAAAGGAAGTTGTTTGCATTGGTTTTGGGGGGAGAGAAGGAGTTGGGGGGGGAGTCTAAGATACCCTCTACATCCTTTAGGGCCCCTGTTTCCTCCTTTCTCCCCCTGCACTGTGGTCTCCATTTTGGGGTGATTCTGTGATGGAGAGAAAAGATTAGGGATGCATCCTGACAGATACTGCCCTGGGAGCAGTGGCCAGCGTGCCCGGGGGACGTGAGCAGGCAGTTGCTGGAGGGGCTGGTGAGGGGCTCTTGGGGCCAGAATGATCTGTGGGGAGAGCGTGGCAGCAAGGGCCGCAGAGGCCAAGAGCTGGGCGGTGAGGAGGACGGCGGACTCGGACAGGCTCCCTCTCCACCTGGGGCCCCGTCCCGGTCCTGCTGGGGGCCCGGGGGCCTCGGCGCTCCTCCCCAGGCCAGCAACTAGGTGGTCGCACTGCCTGGGCCTCAGCGTCCCTGGAGGTGTGAATGCTGGGCCACAACTACATGTTCGTGACATCTCTTCCCTGTAGAAGATTCCAACACATTTTTTGACCTTCTGTAGAGCGATTCCTAGTCCTCTTTGCGAAGGAGGGCCGTGTCACCCACCCAGGAACTCCCGTCATCCTGAGGAGAGAGCAGCGTATCCTGCCTTCCATCCGTGCCACCCTGCAGACCAACACGGTTCCCTGTTTCAGGAGCCCATCGTGTTGTATCTGCTTGGTACTCTCTGTGGGATGGGGAGGGAACCGTGTGGCCCCATGACTTTTTCTGGAATGTGTAGGCCACTCAGAGACAATCACAGTCAGATGGCACTCTCCAGATGGAGGCTCTGAGTTGAAGGGGATGGTAGCCCCGGGGGATTGTCCATAGATACAGCTTTCCCGTCACCACAGCATCCCCGGGGGGCTAAGGCTCTCTGCTCACCTGGCCCACCACCTCAGTCCTCGCCAGACCCCAGGGGCTGGCCGGGGAACTGCGGGGCTGTGGCCGCAGGACTGGGGGTTCAGTGATGTCAGCTCTAACGTGCCAGCTGAGAGCGGACCCAGCCCCGGAGGTTTGGTGACCTTCTGGGGAGAGTGACCAGGCCAGGTGAGCATGTTCGCCCAGGCCTGTTCAGCCGCGTTCTCGTGAGGACGCAGGCTTCTACCACTCAAGGGGCCCCGGCTTTGCAAAGTGGAGATCCCTCAATCTCTTTGTCCTTGGTGCTCTTACATCATTGGTAGAGACGGAGGCAGCACTTCACCCAGGAAACCTCCTTCCTCCTCTAGAGAGAAGGGTGGTGAGAAGAAGATACAGGCTGGGCCGGGACCAGGGCAGGTGGGTGAGGCAGACCCTGCGCTCCACCCTCGCGCCCAGACAGCGCGTCTGCCCGGCCCCTGGCCGCCTCAGCCTACACCCTGCCCGACAGGGCATCACACGTGTGCCACGTGCCACAGGGTTTGTCTCCAACACGGAGCAGATACGTCACCTTTGTGAGGTTTCTCAGGAAAACAGTGAAACTCACAGAAGCGTCTTGCCCAGGAGCAAGCAGTGAGTTCCAGGCAGAGCACAAAGGGTTCAAGGTCCTCCTGACTTCTTAGCCCCGGCTCCTCTTGTTGTACCTCAGACACGCGTGCACACACACACACAAACACACACACACACTACTTACACACATACACTCACAAAAGTACGAACACACACAAACATAGCACACAGATACCTACACAACACACATGAACATATATATTCACAAACACAACACACAAGCACATACATACACAAACATGAACATGAGACACACACAGCACTCACACACATATGCTCACAAATGTGTAAACATACCTACAACACACACACACATAACACACACAGAAAACCCGCATACACTCACCTACACCCAAAGAGACATACACAACACACACATACACACACACACACACACTACCCACACCATCCCCACTACACACTCTCAAACATGACACACACACAAACACAAATACACATCACACACAGACAGTGCCCACACACTCGGACTTACCGCCCCGCTGCCCCCTGGGCAGAAGGAATGGCCGTGTCCTGTGTCTCCCGGGGTCGCAGGCACTCGTGTATTCTTTGTTTCCCCTTTTAGAGCTGCCACATTGCAGGCTGAATGGAGAAGGTAAAAGAAAGTGTCCCAGGCATATGAATAGATAGAGAACATAGCTTATAGTTTTTCAGCAAAATGTGATCTGAAAGCTCAGCTCAAGAACTGCCCTTGAAAGCGCAGCCGTGAGCTGTGAGCTGAGGGAAGAGGAAGTGGTAGGAACAACAAGGCCGGGCCCTCCTGACTCAGAAAACTCTGCCGCTGCCCTTCCTCTGCAGCCGTGATAACAGCCACAGGAAAAACAACAGCCACAGGAAAAACAAGAACACGCGTATTGTTATTATTTTTATTCTGAACTAGCACAGCTAGAACCCAGAGGCCTAAAGCAAAGCAGCAGATCTCTCAGAAAATGTTGCGCCGGGGGAATTACTTTTTACTGATTTCCTCCCTTTTTTGAGAATTCCCCACTTCCTGCAGGCATCCTCTGCCTTCCGGGTCGTGGCGGATATTCACTGTCTCTCTTCCTCCCCCAGGCTCCTCCTTCAGCCCTTCACTGGCTGTCCAGGGCCTCCAGCTTGCTGACCCTACATCTTGGGACTCATCAGCTCCATAATCCCGTGGACCACAGGAGCCACACGAGCCAATTCTTTATAATAAGTCTCTCTACATGCGTGTGTGTACACACACACACACACACACACACATTCTGTGTCTGAAAATTCCAAAATCTGTGTCACATCTGAGTCTGGTTCTAATGTTTGCTTTGTGTGTTTTCTCCTGCCTTTCAGCACGCGCTGTAATGTTGTTGAAAGCCAGACATGATATGTCAGATATTAGGAACTGAGGTGAATAGGCCTATGGTGTGAGATTTGATGTTGATCTGGCTACGAGCTGTGTTTAATGTTTGTTGTAGCTGTAGGTGCTAGAGGCTTCAGTTTCCTCTAGTGCCCTTGTTTTGTCTCCCCCATTGTCTGTGGGTTTCCCTAAAACCACTTCCTAAATAGAGCTTGTGCCTTGCTGTTCTCTCAGCTTTCATTCACTGTTTTCATACTGGAGTCCTGCTGATGTGGGGTAGGGAGTGAAGGAGCGGAAGCATCCTGTTGGGATTGAATCTCGCTCTTACAGTGGGTCTGTGTTCCTGGGCTGTGAGCATCACAATTTTTTTTTTTTAAGCTTTTCCTCCTCTTCTCCCCCTTTAGGTGATTCAGGCCAAGGATGGTCCCTTCCCACCTTTCCCACTTCATTTTATCACAGGATTTTTCTTTCCTTCTATGCTCTGGCCGTGAAGAACTTTTTCTAGTTACCTGAATACTTCATTCCCACCTTTCTTTCCTGGAACTACTGTAAAGAGCTGGAACCAAAAGCTTTCTCAGGGAGTGTATTCTATTGACAAAAAGATTTTGATAAAGATTTTGGAGGTTTAATGGTGGTTTGGAGGATTAAAATGTTCACTAACACTATTTTAAACTTTTTCTAGTATATATACTGAAACCATAAGAGACAAAGTAGCTGTATGTATAAAAAATGTAAAGGTGGATGTGAAATTATCATTATTTGTAGATGCTATGATTATATATGTGGGAAGAATCAAGAGAATAAACTGATAAACTACTATAAACAATAGGAGAATTTAGTAAATTGATGGATGCAAAATTAAATAAAAACCATAAAAACTGTCTAACATACAAACAATAGCCAATTAGGTATAACTTATGACCTTTAAAACAACAACAACAAAATAAAAAGCCTGAGAATAAACTTTAAAATTGTGTAAAAAAATCTAATAAAGAAAACTTTGAGAAATTTCTGAGGGTATGAAGCAAACAGAAATCTCCCACGTTTAGTGAAAATGTATATTAGTAGAACCACTTTGGAAAACTCTGTGGAGTATCTCAGAAACCTGAATATCACATACACGTAGTCAACCTTCACCATTCTACCCCAAGGTGCGTATCCAACAGTAAAGTGTGTGTGTGCCAACAAAAGGTAATGTCTACAATATTTATAGCAGGATACATAGAATAGCAAAAACTGGAAACAGTGTAAATGCCCTCAACACAAAAAAGAAAGAAAGAAAGGAATATGGTAACTACGTGAAGTGGTGGATATGTTAATTAGTTTGATTGTGGTGACTGTTTCACAATGTATATATCAAATCATCAAGTTGTATACCTTCAATACATATAATTATAATTTGTCAATTTGTCATACTATATGATCCAGCAATTCTACTTCTGGGCATTGATCCAAAAAGTTGAAATCAGGATCTTGAAGCAATATTAGCACTTCCATGTTTATTGCAGCACTCTTCCCAATAGCCAAGATGTGGAAACAACCTGAATGTCCATCAACAGATGAGTGTGTAAAAAAATGTGGTATCTACCTACAGTGGAATATTATTCAGCCTTAGAAAAGAGGAAAATCATATGCCATATGAGACACTATGGATGAAATGTGAGGACATTATGCTAAGTGGAGTGAGCCAGTCACAGAAAGACAAATACTGTATGATTCCATGTATATACAAAATAGTCAAAGTCATAGACTCAGTGAGTGGAATGGTGGTTGCCAGAGGCTGGGGGATGGGTAATGTATTGCACACTTACAATTTTGTTAGGAGTGGCTGACCTTGTCTTAATAGTGCACTCTCTCAGACTCACAGACTTAGAGAACAAACTTATGGTTACCGGGGGGAAGGGTGGGGGGAAAGGGATATTCAGGGAGTTTGGGATCAACATGTCCACACTGCTGTATTTAAAATGGATAACCAACAAGGACCTACTGTATAGCACAGGGAACTCTGCTCAATGTTCTGTGGCAGCCTGGATGGGAGGGAAGTTAGGGGGAGAATGGATACATGTATATAGACGGCTGAGTCCCTTTACTGTGCACCTGCAACTATCACAACATTGTTAATCGGCTATACTCCAATATAAAATAAAAAGTTAAAAAAAATAGTGCACTTTTTAGTCAGTGGCTGTTGTGATAGTTTTACCTGGAAACCTGTCATGTTCCTTTAATAGGTAGTTAGTGTCCCCAAGGCAGACCTTCAGACCTGGAAGGCAATTTACAGACCATTCCATTAAATCTACTCTAACTCCCTTTACTCACTGAAAAGAATCAAATTCCAGAGAACTGGTGACTCTCCAAAAGATTCAAATTCCAGAGAACTGGTGGCTCTCCAGGGCTCGTAGAGGTGGACAAGGAAAGATTAGAACCTTGCCCACTGAACTCTCATCTGGATTCATCCCACACTTCACAAGAAGGAGGCTGTGTCCCTCCAGGTGCAAGGTATGGGGTGCAGGAGGCGGTGCTATAGGGAGAGGATTAGCTACTCGGAAGAAAGAATATAACCTGTAAATCCAGCTGAATCTCTAAGTTGCAATGTGTCTCTCAGTCACTCAGTTATGTTTCTTTCCCGGGTTTCCCTATATTTCAATGCACTTTGTAGCACTACCTTTTTATTGAGTGGCTGCCATGCTCTAGGCAACATAAGAGATCTTTATAGAGATTTCTATCCTACGAAAGCCTCATGGCAAGCCTGCAAGATTGGTTTTATTGTCCCTTTTCATAGCAGAGGGAACTGAACCTCAGGGAGCTGAAGGAATTTTCTAGAAGTGGTGGGTCTGGACTCACAGTGTAAGTTGGTTCTTTTCTGAAGCACATGCCTTTTTCACTTCGCAGCCTTTCTTTCACCTGGAGGTCCTCTAGGTCTTCCGAGAACCACTGGAGAAACATTTTTAAATGTTTTTTTTTTTTCCCCTGACCATGACTCCCACCTTTGGCTTCCCAAGATGGAAGAGAGAGAAAAACGATCTGTGAAATGTGAACCCTCCTCCTTGCCTTCCCTAATGACAGGCTTGCTAACAGGTCACCATTTGGGAAAGAGTGTGGACTATTTTCCCCTGATCCGCCTCTGACCTGATGTAAAGTATAGAACGATGGGTCCGAGAAGGAACAAGAAGAGGCCGTAGTGCGCAGTGGTTAAGAGTGAGCACGGTAGTCAGACAGTCTTTGACTCAAATCCTTGTTCAGCCCAGTACCTTTTAGCACCATGACCTTGGGCAAGTTTCTCAGTACTTTTGAACCACAGTTTCCTTACCTATAACATTAGAATAATAATACTACCTTCACCCTAGAGTATTTATAAGGAGTAAATATTCCTATGAAACATGCATATCAGAGTGTCCGGAATATAGTATATACTCAGTAGTGGTTGCAAAGGCATACATACATCTTAAACCTTTTGCTATAGAACATTTCAGACATTTACAGAAGAATAGTATAATAAACACCCATATATCCATCACCAAGCTTTGACAAATATCAACTCCTGACCGTTCATGTTTCCTGTATACCCCAACCTACTTCCCATCCCAACCCTGGATTATTTTGAAGCAAATACTAGACATTGTATCATTTTACCTATAAATATTTTAGTATGCATATCTGAAACAGAAAGATGATTTTTAAAAAACATAACCACAGTATCAAAGGTACTATAAATCTTCAATTTTATCAAATATCCTCTCATTAGAGTTTAGATTTCAAGGATTATCTCATAATTTATTTACAGTTTAGTTTGTTTGAATCAGGTTGGAAAAAAAAAAAGGTCCTATAAGATGATCCCAGGTCATTTCATGCCTTTCCTGCCTCAGACTTTGAATCAGTCATTTCTCCAAGAATCCCTGGTTTCTTTGAGTAGAAACTGGTCCTGAAGACTATAATCTGGTTGGTCTAAGTAGCCCATCACAGGCATTCTTCATTTCTGTTACATCGCTTTTGATCTCAAGCATTATACTTTTGGTTCTTTCTTTGGATTTCCATGTCTCTGCTTACATGGCTCACCTGTTCTTACATTAGAGCCCGCGCATATTCATCTTAGTTGTTTTAAATTCCTGGTTTAATAATACCAAGATTCCTGTGTGGACAAAACAATCTTGCCTGCCTTTTCAGTAAACATGAATGTTTCCCACCATCAAGCCATCAGCATTGCAGCCCCCTGACAGTGGGCCCTGAGGGGAATTCAGAATAGAGGAAAGCAGGATACTGGCCCTAGATAGCTAAGATGCATATCAAAGGAATGGTTTCAGTGAGCCCAGACTCTTGCATCTTCCCAGACATAGAATGGCACTACATCATTAACTTGAGATGTCTGGTTTTTGTGTGACTAGCAGTAACCTTTTGATGTTTGACTACATATTTGTTTTGTTTTGTTTTCAACAAAAACTCCTATATCTCCTGGCTCCTCCACTACCTCTTTGGAACAGTTTCTCAGAACTATCTGACAGGCTGTCTCCCGAGCTATAGTCCTCAGTAATTCCTCAAATGAAACAGAATTCTCAACTTTTAGGTTGTGCATTTTTGTTCGGTCGACACCTACCATGTCTGGTTCTGATGCTTGCTCTGTCTCTTCAAATTATGTTTTTTGCTCTTTAGTATGCCTTGTAATTTTTCTTGTTAGCTGGACATGAACAAGAACTGCTGTAAAGAAGCCTTTAGTAATGGGGTGATGGGCTGGGGGAGGAGAAGTATTCTATAGTCCTATGATTGTATCTCAGTTCTAGTGAGCCTTTGCCTCTGGACTGTGAACCTCACCAGTGTTTTTCAGTCTTTTTCTCCCCACTTGGGTGGGACAGTAGGGTTCCAGTGGTCTGGAGGTGGGTATTTCCCTTTTCCTACATGAGAGGCTTAGCGCTGACTGTAGTTGTAGATTTTTCTTCCTCCAGGTTAGGTAGGCTCCGATAAAACCCCTGCAGGTTAGGCTCTGGTTAACTGGTTTCCCTTGAGGGCAAGCCTTGTTGAGGAGAAAAAGATGCTCTGCTCTATTTTAAGATGGTTCCTTTGCCCCTCCCCCTGCAGGAAGCAACAGGGGATTTTTCTTCCCGATATTTACTGTGAGAACCTGGTGGAGCAATTAGAAGTGAAACTCACAAAAGTGTGGAGACGCCCCCCATGACTGGGTCCCCCTGGAGCTTTAACTCCACGCTGACCATCGAGCAATCTGTCAATCACAGCAGGGCTCCCTGCCCAGCACTGCTGCCCGTGGCGAGTCTCTGCTCTGCAAAGCCAGGACTCCCTGCATTTGCCTGTCTGTTCTCCAGTCTTGGGGGCAGCACTTTGCCCTGTGTCCTCAAAGGGATCTCTTAAGGATTTAAGAAGAGTTGCTTTTTCACTCTGTTCAGCTTATCACTTATTCTTAGGATGGAGTAGTGACTTCCAAGCTCCTGACATGTAACTGGAATCTGGAAGTCAAATTTATCAAATGGATTCCATATTGCATCTGTATTTTGTTGTTGTTGTTGTTTTAAACTACAAAGAATTAACTTATTTTCCTGGTAATTGTGAAATCGCTGAGTAAACATAATAAGGAACCAAATATATTAGTCCAGTGACAAAGCTTGAAGTGAAAAGAGAAAATTGTTACAAAGTAACCTGTACTTGGAGTCCTAAGGCCTTATTACTACCTTTTAATGCAATACATTAAAAATAATTCTAAGTTGCACTCAATATATTGGATATGCAGGTACAAATCTTATCATTTTTGATAATGATTTAATTTGCCTTAGTTAATTATTTCTAGCTGATAAATATGAGCAGAGGCAAAATGCTTTATACTGATCTGTTTAGAATATTTTATTATTACATTGATCATTGAAAAAAACTGATTGCTATGAACGTGTTTACAGAGCAGATATGCATCTGTATTTTGAGTTCAATTTAGAAAAGTTTTCCTCACTCTCAGGTTTTGAAAGAATTTGTCTGCTGTAATAGTTCATAGTTTAATATTTTAACAAATATCTGATGCATTTGGAATACTTCCTGGGTTGGTATGAGGAATGAATCCAATTTTAACACTTTTTCAAATGATTATTCAGTTATTTCAATACTTCTCATTATAATGTCCATCTGCTCTCCCCTGATATGGGATGTTGCCTTTATTATACACTAAATTTTCTTATGCAAATGAGTGTTTCTCTAGATTTTCTGATTTTCCCACTGGTCTTTCTATTCATGCATCAATACTCTAAGGGGCTTTACAATATTGTGTACTATCTGGCCTTCCCTGTTGTTCTTTTTCTAATTCTCATTCCTGTAATTACTTTTTCTTCTCTTTGCATTGACTGATTTCTCAAATACCACGGGAAAGTGAGTTGAAGATGGTTTTAGTTTTAGTGAGAAAGTATTTCCCCATTAAGTAAGTTGCTGGCTTTCAGGATGAGTAGAGAAATAGATAAGAAAATATGTGTCAATTCATATTTTACAGAATGTTTTTACTGAGAATGGCTATTGGTGAGTTATGTTAATAATTTTCCTCTTAATGAACATCCCCCCTCTCTCTAGTTTTCTAGAGTAAATCCCACTTGGTTATACTGTAACCCTTTTTAAAATGCTTCAGATTCTGTTTTTGCTAATATTTTATTAGGATTTTATATTGATATTCATAAATGTGATTCATCTGTAGTTTTCTGGTAGAATCTTTGTCAGATTTGCAGCTCAAAGTTACATTTACTTCTTAGAAAGAATTTGAAGGTTTACCTTATTTCCCTATATTCTGGGATAATTTAAGTAAAATTGGGATTCTCTGATCGCTGCAGGTTTAATAGAATTCTCCTGTGAAGCCATCTGGGACTGATGATGTTTTGTGGGGAGCACTTCGACTGCTTTCTCTGTCCATTCTTCCATGATCACTGGTCTACTTCAACTTTATGTCTCTAATGGAGTCAATATTTATAAGCTCTATTTACCTACAATAGATGTACGTAATTTAAAATTTAGACATTAGCCAATCTATTTTCTCAGCCGATGCAGGATTATCGTCTAAAATATCAAGCCAGATAACCATCAACCCACTTGAAACACTTTATGTTACTATAGATCATAAGGGACCCATTATTGGTTCTAAACATTAGAGTATTTTTAGAATAAGAACATCAAATTTATCTTCCTTTCTCTGTGCAGTGTAAGAATATCAGATTAATTTAGCTCTGTGTGGCATACACAAATTTCAGGACAGTTTTCACATGTCTCACCAAACGGTTGTTTTCCTTCCGTGTTGAGAGTCCCTGTAGTGGGACTGTTTTGCTGGCTCCGCCATCCACACTTTCTTTCTGTTTGTGTCCAGATTGTTAGTGCTTTTTTTTAAAAATATTTATTTATTTGTTTGTTTTATTTTTGGCTGTGTCAGGCCTTCGTTGTGGCACGAGGGATCTTCGCTGCGGCGTGCGGGCTTCTCTCTAGTTGTGGAGAGCGCATGGGATCAGTAGTTGTGGCACGCAGGCTTAGTTGCCCCTCGGCATGTGGGATCTTTGTTCCCAGACCAGGGATCGAACCCGTGTCCCCTGCATTGGAAGGCGGATTCTTAACAACTGGACAACCAGGGAAGTCCCTGTTAGTGCTCTTTAATGAGCATTCTTGCATAGGATAAGTTGCTAACTGCTTCCACCAGGATCCCTCAAATTCGATCTTAAACAAACTTGGACCTGTTCTACAACAAACTGTATATTATTTTATTAAATGGAGAAAAGCAGTTTAAAAACAACCCAGATTTTAACATGGCAAACGCTGGTTTCATCACAGCAACACAAGAGGGGGATGTAACGGGAACTCAAATAGTAAGTAGAAGATATCAGGGAGAGTATCCTACGTAAAATACAACTTCCCCTGACTTAGAAAACTTGGAATGATTTATATATACAGGAGAGTAAGAAATAAGGAAGGGTTGGGAATGGTTTCAACTTTATCTAAATACATTTTTTCGTTCCTTTGTGAACCATAGCTGAGTTGCCTACACTCCACAGCCTCTGATGTGGACACAGCTGATGTGGACACAGCCTCTGATGTGGACGTGGCACAATCCCAGGACAACGCTCTGAGGGTCCTGCTTGTCGGGAAGACTGGAAGTGGGAAAAGTGCGACGGCAAACACCATCTTCGGGGGAAAAATTGTTCGACTCTAGGATTTCTGCCAAAGCTGTTACCAAAACTTGTCAGAAAGCATCCCGGAAATGGAAGGGGAGAGACCTTCTCGGTGTTGACACCCCAGGGATCTTCGACAACGAAGAGAGCCTGAGCACCATGTGCAAGGAAATCAGCTGCTGTGTCCTCGCCTCCTGCCCCGGCCCTCACGCCACCGTCTTGTTCGTGCAGCTGGGCCGCTACAAGGAGGAAGAGCAGAAAACCGTGGCGTTGATCAAGGCTGTGTTTGGGGAACCAGCCATGAAGCACATGATCATCTTGTTCACTCGCAAAGATGAACTGGAGGACCACAGCCTAAGCGACTTTGTGCAGGGTGCAGATGTAAACCTGCGAAGCATCCTCGAGGAGTGTGGAGACCGCTGCTGCGCCTTCAGTAACAGGAGTACAGACCAGGCTGAGAAGGAAGCTCAGGTGCGGGAGCTGGTGGAGCTGATAGAGAAGATGGTGCAGAACAACCAGGGGGCTTACTTTTCCGACGCCATATACAAGGACACGGAGGAAAGCCTGAGAAGGCGGGAGGAAGTCTTAAAGAAAATCTACGCTGATCAGTTAGAAATAGAAATCCAAAAAGTGAAAGAGAAGTGTGCTCGGGCATGCAAGAATAGTATGCAGGAGAAAGAGAGAAAAATTAAATTACTAAAGATGGCATACGAAGAAAACTAAGAAATGTTAGGGAGGAGGCCCAAAACAATATTTTTAGCCATACACATCATGGAGATATGAATTTGCTTTTAAAAGTATTTCATTTGTTCAAGAAATAACTATTTTTTCGCAATTTACTATGGTTAGTGAAGCATCTCTCCAGCTCACTCCCGACCACTCTCCATGTCTGCCCCTCCCCACAAACACCAACAAATTTAAGAAATTACAAAATTGCTAAGTTTGAACCCTTGTTCACTGGGCATGGTTTTAAGACTCAAATGGAAGGAATTTGAAGGCCAAAATGCATCCTGTATTCAGTGTTGACACTACCTGTGAAGCACATTACACGGGCCCCTTGTGAGCATTTTGTAACTGTCAGTAAATTATCCAGTTACCCCAGCAGCATTGTTCTCTGGTTTCTGAGACATGAGTTGATAAATGTTTGTTGTTTCAAGCCACTAAGTTTTGGGGTAATTTGTTACACAGCAGTGGATAACTAGTACAAGATGTATGTTTGTGTATGCATATATACAAAATAAGTCTTTAAATACTGGCCACTGCACTTGCCGCTGGGGAAAGGAACTTCAGATTCTGGGGATCAGGGTGGGAGGAAACTTACTTTTTACTATAGATCCTTTGATCTATTTCAGTATATTGTTCATTCAACAAATGAACAAAGAGACAAATAACAACATTTGTAATATCCTCCAATAAACAATAATTCCAAAGGCCCATTTCAAAAAACAATTGCCCAAGTCTCTTATTTTTCTCCGCTTTCCTTTTCTAGGTGCCAACTTAAAATTCTCCTGCCTATAAATTCAAATAGCTCTGTGTCAGAAACTTTCCAGTGTCCCCTGCAGATCCACTCTCTTCCCTTTTCGGTCCTTCTTTGGCCCTGCCGGGGACCACATCAGTGGACTCCATTGTTCTCTGTCTCTCTCTCAGGCCCCACCAGTGGGGCGGGCAGCAGAGGATCTGTGGGAGCTAGAGAACTAGATGAGGGAATTTGGCTCCTGGTTCCCTCTCTGCCTGGCCCGATCTGAGCAGCTGCCACCTCCAACCAAAAGTCCAGCCACAGGTATCAGGGGCTCTCAGATCTGACCAGTAAAATATACCTGTGTAGGAGTCTTGTCATGCCAAGCCTGTGGTGTGTCTGCAGCAAAACTTTTGACTGCTTTCTGGGATCACAGCTTGACCTGGGAATGAATTTTAGGTTTCAAAAATGCCCCAGTCTGGTGATTAGGGTCAATGGTAAAGCTGTAAGAGGTAGCCATAAAATAAACAGACTGATTCTCTTTTGGCATCCCTCACTCTAAGGTGCGTGCTACCGGAAGAGTTCCAGATGTATTGTGAGAAGGGGAAAGAGGGTTAGGTCGCATGCCTTAGCTCAAAGGGGACAGATTTGAGTGTTGGTAATAATCTGACAAAACAAAACAAAACTGTGTTAAAATAAAGTAATTGTTGAATATGGATGCATAGTCTCTGGTATGTTTCTTAACACATTGGTCTTGTTTAGAGTAGGTCTATATTCCTAAAACATTTTAAAGGAATCAAATATTTAAAGGATACAGTTTGGGAAATAGCAAGAAAGTATTTCTTCCCATGGGATTAATAATGCCATTGTTTTCTTTGTTACCTGAAATTCTATAGTTTATTTATTTATCTTTTTTTATTATCCATTCATCTATATTTTCAAATTTATTGGCATAAATTTATTCATTGAATTCTCTTAAAATTTTTAAAATCTCCTTTGAATATATAGTTACATTCTTTTTTTTAATGCTTAGTATTTTTATTGTGTTCACTCTCTTTTTGATTTTGATCCGTATTAGCAGAACTTTATTAGTCAGTCCAAAGAATCAGCTTTAGTTTTTAAATTTTGATATGCTCATTTGTGCTCTTTTATATCTCAATAATTTCTGTTCCTTTCTTTATTATCTCCTTTCTTCTCTGTTCTTTGGTTTTACTCTGCTCTCCTTTTTAATTTTTTTGCTTTTTATTTTCAAGTATACATATGTAAGATTATGAATTTCCCTCTAAATACTGCTGTAGCTTAATCCAAAAGTTTTTATTTTTTTGTTGTTATTCAGTTCTCAATATAGTTTCATTCATTAGGGGAATTACAAACTACTCTGCTCTGATTTCTGATAAAACATGAATTCCCTGAATTCAGATGTATCTTTAAAATTTCAGTGAGAAGTTTATAAATTGGAAGAAGACCTAAATGTAGTTCAAGGACATATGCAGTGTGGGAAGGGGTGGAGGCCCTGGTTTAGTCACACAACACTGACTTGAACTTCACAGCTCTTCTAATTGAGGTGCTTTCCCTTCAGCCCCTCCTGCAGGGCCAGGGCAGGGTGATGTGCAGAAAGGAAGGGAAGGGGGATTCAAGTCTCAGATTCTCAGAGCCGCCAGCAGGGCCCTGCTCCCTGAAGAACTATCAGCTGCCTTTTCACCTCGCCCGCCCGTCCCCTATAATCCAGGCCAGCTTCCTGCTGTTCTCCTCCCCTAGCCCTTGAGTTCTGTTCCATGCATTCTGGGTCCTTACGTGTGTTGCCGCTTTACTTTATCCTGTGTTTATGCCCTGTACATGAGACTCATCCACCCCCTAGACTGAGGTCTTCTCTTACAAACACCACTGCACAGAGCTGAACACACAGAAGGTGCCTGGTGAAGAGCTGTATAAGGAATGCGATAAAATGGGATGAAATAGAAAGGGGAGGGATAGGGTGACATGGACAGAGCCGGTCCTGTCTGTGAGCAGAGGCATGACTTTACACTGACTACTGTAGGAAGCACCTTGCTCATGAGGACTCTTTTGTGTTGACATCATGGCCTCAGTGTCCCTTGTGAGATATGAACTTGCCGACAAAGAGTAGCCACGGGCAAAAAGTTGTAAGGTGAGAAATGCTGGTCTTGAGCGTGGATCCTGTTCTCTGGGCTGCCCCCACTGCACCCACGCCCCATCCCTCCCACCTTACAGTCTAACCAGGACCCCTTGCCCGCCACACAGTCCCCCGGGCCTCCTCTCCTCTCACGGCGCCAGGTCCCCAGGACTTCCTGAACTGAGGTTCCAATAATGTATTAAGGTCCGTTCTTGGCCTCAACATCCAAGTTTTTCTGATCAAAGCCTCAGGACATCCAGACCAGGCTCCCTCTCTCTTCCAGAGCCATCTCGTTCTAGAAAGGCTACCTCAGGTGCCCTAACAATGGTTTCCACGCCCTCTCTCTTTGGGAACCAGGACACCAAAAGAGAGCTTGTGAGCTCTGGGTTTTCAGGGGTGAAGATTGGGAGATGAGGTGTTGCCATCAGGAAAAGAAGTGCAGAAAGGAGGATGAGAAGATAAGCCAGATGTTCTAGAGAGTTCTCCCACGGCTGGTCCTGGTCACAAGCCAAGGTATGGGAGTTCTCATCACAGAGCCGTGGAACACATTCTACAATGTCCCATTCCATGATCAGTGGTATTCTATCTATTTCCTAAAAATTTCTTCTAATTTGGATTGCTTTCTCCAGGCTTTGGGATCCCCAAATTACCATGTTGCAGAAGATGGTGATGAAGGCAAAGAATATCAACAGTGTCACCATCATCATCTTTACCACTTTTCTAGTTATCCTTCTCCATGAAGCAATTCATATTTTGGAAAATTCTCTTACCTCCATTGTTTTAATTGTTCTTCCACGATCCCTGTGATACGGTCTAATTAGATATTACAATTTCTGTTAAAATATTAGGAACCTGAGGTTCGAAGGATGTATTAAGGTCACACAGTTGGTTATGGAGTCGATGTCTAGTCCAGGCTTCTATTTTACATATGTTCTCCTTAACTGTCCAGAAAACAACTAGTATTCTAAATAATATTGGCAACAAGGCATTATGGGCAGGAACCAAAGTGATATTGACAAGCTAGAATCCTGCCCTAAAACCAGCTGAATAATTATTTTAAAAATTCTTAAATGATAGCTCTTCCAAAAATAAATTTAGAAGAACAGACTGGAGGTGTTGAAAAAACAGGATATTTTCACTGTATATTAACCTGGAAATTTTCTGTGAGCTAACACTGAAGACGAACCAATGATGCAAAAAATCTTTCATCAAAAATAAGCCCCTTAGAGAAATGGAAATAAGAACACAAATAAACAAATGGGACCTAATGAAACTTAAAAGCTTTTGCACAGCAAAGGAAACCATAAACAAGACCAAAAGACAACCATCAGAATGGGAGAAAATATTTGCAAATGAAGCAACTGACAAAGGATTAATCTCCAAGATTTACAAGCAGCTCATGCAGCTCAATAACAAAAAAACGAACAACCCAATCCAAAAATGGGCCGAAGACCTAAATAGACATTTCTCCAAAGAAGATATACAGATGGCCTACAGACACATGAAAGAATGCTCAACATCATTAATCATTAGAGAAATGCAAATCAAAACTACAATGAGATATCATCTCACTCCGGTCAGAATGGCCATCATCAAAAAATCTAGAAACAATAAATGCTGGAGAGGGTGTGGAGGAAAGGGAACACTCTTGCACTGTTGGTGGGAATGTAAATTGATACAGCCACTATGGAGAACAGTATGGAGGTTCCTTAAAAAACTACAAATAGAACTACCATACGACCCAGCAATCCCACTACTGGGCATATACCCTGAGAAAACCATAGGTCAAAAAGAGTCATGTACCAAAATGTTCATTGCAGCTCTATTTACAATAGCCAGGACATGGAAGCAATCTAAATGTCCATCGACAGATGAATGGATAAAGAAGATGTGGCACATATATACAATGGAATATTACTCAGCCATAAAAAGAAATGAAATGGAGGTATTTGTAATGAGGTGGATGGAGTTAGAGTCTGTCATACAGAGTGAAGTAAGTCAGAAAGAGAAAAACAAATACAGTATGCTAACACATATATACGGAATCTAAGGGGAAAAAAAAAAAAAAAGAGGAAAAAAAAAAAAAAAAAAAAAAAGGCCATGAAGAACCTAGTGGCAAGACGGGAATAAAGACACAGACCTACTAGAGAATGGACTTGAGGATATGGGGAGGGGGTGGGGTGAGATGTGACAGGGTAAGAGAGTGTCATGGACATATATACACTACCAAATGTAAAATAGATAACTAGTGGGAAGCAGCCGCATAGCACAGGGAGATCAGCTCGGTGCTTTGTGACCATCTAGAGGGATGGGATGGGGAGGGTGGGAGGGAGGGAGATGCAAGAGGGAAGAGAAATGGGAACATATTGTATATGTATAACTGATTCACTTTGTTATAAAGCAGAAGCTAACACACCATTGTAAGGCAATTATACTTCAATAAAGATGTTAAAAAAAAAAAAAAAAAAAGAAATGGAAATAAGTAAATATATCAATCAGGTATATATTATATCTAAGATGTGTGCATACATATGTGTTTATATGCACACATCTTAGATATAGATATAACATGTGAATTTTAAAGTTTGGGAGAAATTACACCAATATGTTATTAACTCTAGGTCATATTATAACTAGGATGTGGATGCTATAGGTTATTGATTCTTTTCTTCATAGTTTTTTGTATTGTCTGAATATTTTAAAATAAAAATGTATAAATGTTAAAAAAAAAAAAAAAAAAAAAAAAAAAAATAAGCCCCTTTAACCCAGACTTTATTATCAGAAGTCCAGATCCGACAGGAAATAATACTGCCAACTGTTTGTGTTGAGCAGACAACACATAGAAACACATAGCCAATTCAGGGACTAGATCTTGGATGGTATTGACAATTTGGAGTATTCAGGGGAGTGTAGCAAAGAATATTTTTAAAGTGTATAAAATAACTATACAGAAAATAATGAAGGACCTGAATAAGAGTTTCAAGAAGAAGATACTTGGCAAGTAGGCATATCTGAAGAAATTTGCTGGCTATGGATGTGTAAAGCAGAAAACAGACAAAACGGCACATATTTCAGGATTTCTCCACCAAAAGGAGAATCTAAATAAGGTGTTCAAAAATGGAAGAGGGTACCATCAGCAAGAGAAGGTTACAGTTGAACAGAGACCTTGTAAAGTTTGATGATTTTAACCATGTGTAAAACGAGGTTAGGTCTTGCGTAAGAGAGTAATGTAAATGAATGTTAATGTGTTTCTCATTTTATAGTTGATAATTCTGATTTCAGTCTAACAACAAGTCATCTATAGCATTAAGACAATATAGGATTATTGCAGGATTTGAGAGCCAAACTTTTTGATCTGCCCCCTTCACCCTCAAAAGTAACTCTTCTGCAAATATGCTCCAGTGCTTACATTTTTAACTCTTAGGAATCACTTGCTTAGGGTTTTATTAATTATGACTCCACAAACCCCTGGTTTAGCACATGTGAAATATTTACTAATACAAGATACATGGTTGTAGGGAACGGAGCACGGGGTGTGAGGGGGAGAAAGGAATGCTTGAGAAATGAATGCACACGAGGAGGTCAGGTTTGGATCTCTGTTCCGAGTGATAGGAGAGCCATCTCACCCACATGACCCTAAGGAGACCTTATGAAGGCATTACCCTCTCCAGTCAAACTTGACATGCAGGCTTGAAGGTTGAGTGGTGAGGTGCTGAATGGGGAAAATTGCACCCCATAGCCCCACCTGGCTATGAAGGATTCTGTTGTCTGGTCTTCCGGGGATATTTGCCCATTTTTGCACTGTGTTATTTCATGAGGCTCAAGTGAGAAATGGAAAGGACCATTAACATTTTTAAATGGTTAAACAAGGACAAGAATAAAAACAAACACATACCAAAGAAATGGTTATTGCCCAAAGTGCCAGTAAGCAATATCACCCAGAAACAAGGCTGACAGATTCCATCACTAACTCCTAACTTGAACAGCTGATGGTGAACATTTACCAAACTATGCCCACCTGTTCAGGGATCGCTTGTCTCTGAACCAGCCCTGCAGAGTGACAACTGCATTCCGACCGGCTCTCTGAGGATCGAGTCAGCTTTGATGGGTTTGTGAGCTGGGGACCGTGCTCCTCAGTGAGCCGGGGTCTCAGGCTCCCTGGATATGGTCAGAAGTATTGGGGAGCTTTAATGTCACAGTAGGAAGAGGCCTTAGATCATTGGCCCCAACCCTAATTTTAACCATAAACAAGTGATGTTCAGAGGCCTTATGAGTCTTGCCCATAAACCACAGTGGCAGCCTGACGCCCACAGTCTTCATCTTCTGCCCTCAACCCGTGTTCTTTCCACTCTACTTGTGTATTAACAGGAGGCACAAGTACTGAGGTGACAGTGGGAAAGTCCAACACTGAGGGGGCTCAGAGGGGAAAACCAGCAACGCTGAGCTGATGGGAAAGCCCTAAAGCAACTCACAGGCATAATGAGTACTGTGGTGACACTCAGAGAGGGAAGATCTAATGTATTAGTAGGAAGAGGGGGAGACGATTTTAGGGAAAGTCTAGAAAAAAGCCCTTATATATCTTAATGCAGTAGAACAAGGGCTTTTGGAGTTAATACACTCCCCTTTGTTAACCCCAGTATAGTTCTCCAGGTAGGAATTCAAGTTCCTGTCATTGTGTGAGTGTGTCTCACTGCCAGTGGGTCATGTTTATAGGAAAGGGGGCCTTGCAACCATCTCTAACCACCCTAGCTTAACAGTCTGCCTGCTCCCTGAAATGTCTTCCATCTCTTGGAAAAGGAAATCATGGCCCAGTGTCCAGAATAAATTTACCTCTGAAGCAAATTCCTCCACAGAGGTGATAATCCTCAGAAAGGGTAAGACCTGAAAGCAGAAGAGGCTGGGAACAGGCTGGGGGCTGAGCACCACAGTAGGTGTGTTTGTGTATGTATGTATGTGTGTGTGTGTGTACTTCGGTTGCAGCAGTCTCTAAGGAGCAGCCTGGGAAGAGTCTAGAATGGCCTTTCCAGAAAAGTTAGTGCCTCTGCTCTACTCTTTGTGACCCTCAGACTCATCAATTCTGGAATCTGTCAAGACCAGAAACCAGGATTGAAGGGAAGTGTGTTCTCCTAAGATTGGGTACTTCAGACTCCCTGATGTAGTGGGGCAAGGAACTGCGGTCAAGAGTGTTAAAAAAGACATTGTGAACCTAAATGTCCATCAACAGATGAATGGATAAAGAAGATGTGGTACATATATACAATGGAATTCCACGTAGCCATAAAATAAAGAATGAAATAATGCCATTTGCAGCAACATGGATGGACCCAGAGATTATCATACTAAGTGAGGTAAACCAGACAGAGAAAGACAAATATCATACGATATCATGTATATGTAGAATCTAAAAGAAAATACAAATAAGCTTATTTACAAAACAGATTCAGACTCACAGACATGGAAAACAAACATGGTTACCAAAGGGGAAAGGGGGGAGGGATAAATTGGGAATTTGGAATGAACAGATAGACACTACTATATATAAAAAAGATAACCAAGAAGGACCTACTGTATAGCACAGGAGACTATATTCAGTAGCTTGTAATAACCCATAACAGAAAAGAATCTGAAAAAAGAATATATATGTATGTATATAACTGAATCACTTTGCTGTACACCTGAAACTAAGACAACATTGTAAATCAACTATACTTCAGTTAAAAAAAAAAAAGACATTGTGCGAGAAAGAAGGGAGGAAGTGAAAGAGACTGATACTGGGTAACACAGGATTGGGCGGAGTAAGAAAAAAAGAGGAAGGGAGAGGAAAATGGGAGTTCACGTAGATAGATGGTAACTTCCCTCTTGTCCCAGTTTCACTTCCTTAATTTAATCTCCATGTACCAAATCAAGATTATGCAACTCAGCTTTCTCATGTGTCTGTTGCTCAAGAGACCCCCCCACTATAGGTCACAGTTCATACTTCTTGGCCTGGAATTGACAGATTTACATCAGGCTGCAAACTTTATTCGCAGCCCCATCTCTTTCTATTTTGCTACCTTATAAAGGACACAGCGATAGGTTTGGGGTCCTGAAAGTTCCGTTCCCCGCTCCGGCCCCAAACACATTCTCTAAGCAACATTGTTCAAGTTATTCAATTTTCTGAATCTTATTTTTACTTCTTTAGATATGGAGATAATAATCTTTACTTCCCAGTGTGGCTGTTAAGTATTAAATGAGAAGAAGATATGAAACGCAGTGTTCAGCCAGAAGTAATTACATGGTAGCGTAGTTCATGCCACCACGTAGCGTAGTTCACCTGTGCACTTTTTCCCACCCATGCAATGCTTACTTCTACCTTCAAACCATCGTTCATGCCATTTCCTCCCACCTGTCTGTCCCCAAAGCTCTCCATGTACCCCATCCTCCCATCCTTCAGAGAAAACCTCCTACGCGGCAACTGGAGATCACTGATCATCCTCCTCCCCTGTCAATCAGACACTCCCTCCTTGGCCGCCTCTTCTCCACAGGTGTCAGTCCTTGTCTTCTCATCAATACATGAGGACACCTGTAGAGATGAAGCCACGTTGGTGTCTTCATTTTTCCCTTACATCATCCTCTGACGCACGACAGGCACATCAGAGACATCTGAGTCTACTTACTGTTTATGTATATGGCCACCTACTCTGATCCCCAGAGTCACGGAAACTACCCCGATGAGCTACTTTGCAGACTTACTGTGTACTGGGCCAGCGCTGCTCAAAGTGTGGGCCACGGACCAGCAACAGCAGCATGACCTGGAAACTCGTTAGAAATGCAAAGACCTGGGCTCCCTCCCAAACTTACCGAACCAGAAACTCCGGGAGTCCAGCAATCTGTGTTTTTACGAACACTCCAAGTGAGTCTGATGCAAGGTAAAATCCCAGAACCACTGGGCTAAGGCATATTCTGTAGAAGGTCTTTCACCTCGGATTAAATCAGCTAATGGGAGACCATAAACGGGATAGACAAAGCACATCTGAAATGTAAAGGTTTTGGGTGAGAAAGTCAGCATTGGACCCTCTCATCTGAGATGAACCTAAAAGAAAGAAAACGTAGAAGTGCTTTGGGCAATCAGGAAATGTCCTAGATGTCCTATGTAGGGAGAAAGCCAGAAAGTTAAGGTGCCTCAGAGATAAAGCCCCTACTTCTGTTTATAGTTGGGTAGAGGGCACATGATGGTAACCCAACTTCAACAACACAAATGATGACAGTGCCCTAGGGCAGCACTCCTCAAAGTGAGGTCCTTGGGCCAGTAGCATTAGTATCACCTGGGAACTTGCTAGAACTCCCACTTTTCAGGCTCCACCCAAATTCTACTAATTCAGAAACTCCAGGGATGTTGCCTAGCCCTATGTGTTTTCCCAAGTTCTTCAGGCGATTCTGATGCAGGCTAAGGCTTGGAAACCACGGTGTTAGGTGCTGGGGCTACATGCTTTACATATATTTTTCCATTTAATGCTGACAATCCTATCAGTAGTTTAAGTTTTTTCCCATTTGAAGATGAAGGAAATTAGGGTCAGATTTGCCTAAGGACACATAGCTGATTAATGTCCCAACAGGAATTGAAACGGTCAGATTCCAAAATCCCATTGAGTATACGGAGGATGTCTTTTGGTCATCGGTGGTCACTGATGGGCCCTGGGTAACTAAAAATGACGGAGCAGTTTGGGGGGACAGGTGGAAGACAGGAAGTTAGAACTAGAGCAAATAGAACAATCTCTACAATTTCAGTGGATAATATTCAAATCCAGGACCTGGTAGCAAGTTAGATCTGAGGTGTCCATCTCTTTTAAAATATCCTGCACAGCTGAGAGCAATGGGTCATAGGCTACACTAACCGAACCTTCCAGCCTATACCTGGTGTTTGAGGACTTGAAGCTTTAACTCTTCGCTTGAACTACTTCAAGCCCCTTTGACATCCTTCTAAGTCTCTCCCTGTGTGTTGTTTTCTTTGCCTAAGCACCCTCCTGGTGCAAGAGTTTTACTCAGAAGAGAGCAGTGACAGTTCAAGGATAGTGGGCTGCAGCTGATGTTTGGCGGAGGGGATTTCAGTCCCTTCAGATCATACCAGATAAATAGGCTTTCTGCCCTCTGGCAGGGTGGAGCTTGCCTCAGGAGCAGCTCGGGGTCTTGTGGTTTCCTTTCACAGACAGAATCGCAAACAGTTATTTTTCACTCTTGGTTAAAAAGAAACACCCAGACACCAAGTTCTTCTCAAGACATAGTTGAACTTAGAACGAGAAGTGAAAAATGAAAGTCTTATGCAGGAAGTGGTTGGAAAGGAAATGAAGGGCTGACAGGGTGCTGAGCACTGGGGAGGGTGTTAGGAAATAGATTGGGGCAGAGAGTTCAGTGGGCTCACCTCAAGGCTCACAGCCACGGTCCTTCTCCAGCTCACTTGAACCACAATAGTTCTGTTTCCGTGCACTGAGGGGGTGGGGTGGGTGGGGAGGCAGAGGATGTGAGAGAGGACTTTGAGGAGGACCCCAAAAAAGATACCCAAATGCAGATGGTGTAAAGCAGGGTAGGGGACAAGGCCTTCGAATCCATTCTTCACATAACTCACAATCGGGGCCATGGCACTATGACCCCAAGTCAATCTCAGAGTGAGTTTCCATCGTTTTGCAAGAAAACATTCAGGATCCAGACTTGACAAATGCCTGCCTCAATCTCCAGCCTCATTTCTACACAATCTGACTTCCTGCCTCTAGGTTCTAGCCATCCTTGCCTTCCTTAATACCTGAGAGTTCCATGCTGTCACTTGCCTTGGAATATGCTGCTACTTATTCCTGGAAACACCTCCAGTCCCTTTCCTCACTCACTCTTCAAGTTCAGCTCAAACAATTTTACTTTTTCTCAGAAGTCTTTCCCGGCTACCCCCCTCCCATTAGATTAGTTTATCCTTTATACATACCCAATGGCACCCTGGCATTTTCCTTCATAACATTCACTATGCTATAGTCTTTGTTCAACGTCAGGCTTGCCGAAGAAAGGAAGAGGTGATGGTGAAAGGTAGTGATGGTAAAAATCTTGTTTTCTTAAAAGATAGAACCAGAATTCTTCTGGAGTGCAAGTATCTATTCGAGAAAAACACCATGGTTGATACGTTTGGAAGGAAAATGAGACCCCAAACCAGATACAGCTAGGACCAGGGAAATCAACGGAAAAAGAATTTCTTTGTTTTAGAAATGAATAAGATCATTCATGAAGAAATGCAAAAATTCTAAATTAACTGTTATCAAATAGAAGCCAGCAATAACTTAGATGAGAAAGATTAGTCCCAAATATGCAAAGAAGGTTCAATATCAGGAAATATTTTCATATAATTTAATGTATTATAAAGCTGTGGAGCAACATAATCCAATTATCACCTTAGTGTTGGAAGGTAATTTGGTAAAATTCAGCATCTAGTAACTGCTTACTTTTTAAAAATAATAAAAATTTCCATCTCAAGCTCAAAGCCCACACCTTATTTAACTGGAAGCATTGAGGTATTGCCACAAAAGTGAGAAACAAGTTACGGAGGCCTACTATATTGGGATTGTTGAACATTCTTCTGGATACTAGCCACAATAAACTAACAGTGGACAAAATTGGATGGTTTTTTTCAAAACTCCAAGAGGAAGAGGTAAAAATGATCATTTTCGGCCACATAAAGAACTTCTACAAATCAATGTCAGAATGATTAGCAACAGAATTTAAACATGAGTAACATATGAGAAATAATAAAAAAAGACATAGTTCTTTAACATACGAAAAATAACTCGACCACATTCATGTTGAGTAATGCATATAAAAAAATCACATGAATACAAGTTTTCATTGATCAGATTGGCAGAGAAAATTATAAACAAGGATATAGGGAAATTAACAAAATGCTGGTGTAACTAGTTTGGTTAAAATTTTTATTGTGGACAATTCATTAATATCTATCAAAATTACAAATGCATCTACCAATTGTCTAGCAATTCCAACAATTAAACAATTAAAAACATAGCTAAGCAACATGGGCAGGAGACAGGATACTGTCAGGAAGCAGCTGAGATAGGACCGCAGTTCACTCTACATCCTCTTTCCCAGCCTCACATGCAATGTGATCATTTTTACTAGTATGCACAGTCGGATTTGCTGTAATGGATTTGCAATTCAGATAATGAATTTGGGGTAAAGCTGTTTATAGCAAATGTTCAAATTGTGGGAGTTTGGACTGTGAGGGATACCTATCAGTACCTGCAACTGAGTCTAGGATAAACCCAGACACCCACGGTAATCAAAGGGAAATGAAAAACTATTTTTAGAAATACTGAAAAAAGTAAATTGTCTGGCTATAAAATGAATTCTTTAAAATTTATTTTATTCCTCCATACAAAATAGAAGCCCTTTAGAAAACAGGGTGAAAGGGGAAATTATGACAGAATAGCAACACAAAAACTTAAGTTCTAAGGAATAAACTTGGTAAGAAACATGTGTGCTCTACATAAAGGGAGACATAATATTCTAGTGAAAGACATAGAAACTGCCAGACATTTTCCCACAATGTTGTAACACTTTACACTCTCACCAACAATGCAGATTTCTGATTGTTCCACATCCTCCTCTGCTATCTTTATTTTTTATTTTTAAAATGTTTATTTTTTTCCTCCAGCTTTATTGAGATACAGTTGACAATAAAACTGTAGAAATTTGAAGTGTACAACTTCATGATTTGACATAGGTACATTTTGTGAAATGATGATCACAATCGGGTTAATTGCCACATCTATCATCTCCCATAGTTACCTTATTTGTGTATGAGGTGAGAATGGTTAAGATCTGCTGTCTTAGCAAATTTCAAATAGACACGGCAGCATTATAGTCACCATGCTGTACGTTAAATCCCCACAACTTATTTATCTCATAACTGAAGGCTTTTACCCTTTGACCAGCATCTTCCCAAACCTCTAACACCTAGTAATCAATCACCATTATACTCTCCTTTTCCATGAGTTCCACTTTTTCTTTTTAGATTCCACTTATAAGTGAGTTTATAGAGCATTTGTCTTTCTCTCAGTTAATTCACGTAGCATATGCCTTAAGTTTCATCCATGTCTTTGCAAATAACAGGATTTCCTTCTTTCTCATGGCTGAAAAATATCCCATTACATACAGCTTAGACATATTTATCCATTCATCCATTAATGGACACAGATTTTTTCCCCATATCTTGACTAGTGAATAATGCTGCAGTGAACATGGGAGTGCAGGTATCACCTCAAGATTCTGATTTTGTTTTCTTTGGATGCATACCCAGAAGACGGATTGCTGGACCATGCAGTAGTTCTATTTTTAATTTTTTTAGGAATCTCCATACTGTTCTCCATAGTAGCTATACCGATTTACATTCCCACCACCATGTGAATTCTCCACATCCTCACAAACACTTCTCTCCTGTCTTTGTGATGATAGCCATCCTAACAGGTGTGGGGTGATATCTCATCGTGGTTTTGATTTGCATTCCCCTGATAATTAGTGATGTTGAGCACCTTTTCATGTACTTGTTGGCTATTTGTATGTCTTCTTAGAAACGATATCTATTCAGGTGCTTGGCCCATTTTTTAATTGAGTTATTTGTCAGGATACTTATCCAATAACTTTCTTTTATAAACCAAAAATATTTTGGGTATTCAAAAGAGCAATATTTTAAGCTTTTGTTCTAAAAAAATGTTTTTATATAAGTACTTTAGTGAATTTTACATGTGATTTAGAAAATTGATGGGTTTTGAATTTGATATTGCATTATATCTGTTTTCATATAAAACAATAAGAAATAGGTCCCTGTTAGTATTTTGACACAGAATGGTTTGTTTTTAGGAAGAGATTACTGATATTAAGTAGAAGACTGCATAGCAAAGGATGTGGAAGAATGCAAAACAGTGATAATAGTTAGTGTGTGACAAAGCAGTGGTGTCCACCCGTGTCCCGGGACTCCACTGCGTTTCCCAACCTCTCTTATAATGAGGTCGGGACCTGTGATTTTTTCTCATCAGTGGTTGGGAGAGAAAGCAAAGTGCATCACTACTAATCTGAGATATTTAAAGGCTATCTAAGTCCCACATTTTCTCTGCCCCTGCTGTGGTGAACGTCATATAAATAAGGGAATAAAAGCATTTGAGTGATTTCAGCTTTAACCCCTTGGGTCATTCTTCCTGAATGTAGAGACTCAGATTATTATTGTAGACACTGCCTAGATCATTGCTTCCCAAGGGTGCCTCCCTGACATTGCAGAGCTGGGCAGGAAGGAAAAGCAGGGAAACCATGAGTGAGTTATTTCCAAATGCGCTGATGGACATGACTGTTACAGTCAGACAGACATGGGCTTCTCCCGGGTTCCCCTTTCTGTACCCTCCCCGCTCTGCATAGTGCCCTGTCCTGTGCCCCTCACACCCACGCTCTTTCTGCCCCCCAGCCCAGCGGCACTTGCCTTTAGGACAGTCACTGCTGCGGTGTGGATGAGGTGTCATTCCTCCTGGGGGGAGTTGAGGGGTGTTCATTCAGGCAAACCTGTAACTGCGGGGACGCAGCCCGGGTGGGAAGCAAGCAAATCTACCAGCATCCCTGGCGCCCCTTTTTTTCCTGTCCAGTTTAAATGATTCAAACATTGGTTTTTTCACTATTGAGAAAAAACAGTCCACGTGACAACAAATTATTCATTAAATTTTGCCATTTTAACTATTTTTAAAAAGAGAATCACAGGCATGTGCTGGGGCTCACTTGCAGTGGGGAAACTCAGTGGAGATTCAAGAGAGGAAGAAGCAGACTAGGTTTCCAGTTTTCTGGGTTTTTTTTTTTTTTTTTTTTTTCTCTTCAAGCTGAACGGGCAAGTCACAGATTTCACTGGGGAGGCTTCTGTTTCTTTCAACAATAACTCAGGTAAGCCCACACTCAAGAAAGTTCTGCAGTGTTGATTTCTAGCTCCCAGGCTAAAGAAAAAAATTTTAAACAAATTTGCCCTATTTTCAGGGAAACAATTTAGAGTGATGGCATTTGGCTTAAGTGAAGCCAGTTTACAGGACCTGTAAACTTCATGGAATTTAGATTACCCATTACTGGCAAAGAGAGCTTCCTCTGCATAGAGCCAATAAAAAGTGCTAACTGGGAAGAATTAGGTCATTAACTCATGCATTTTCTCTGCCTTGTCGCTTGGTACAGGCTGCCAGTTTTAAGTTACTTCTCTCTGTATAGGAAAAGGAACTAAATGGCAAGGCTTCTTCATGGAAAGAGGAAAATTCAAGTAATTAACGGATCAAATGAAGTGTATTTCTGGTTTAAAGGACAGTGTACTTTTCTGGAGTCGTGTTCTTAATTCATTGAGCCTCTCAGCAAGGACTCAGCGTGGAGGGAGGGGTTGGGTGAGGTGGGGAAGGAGCGAAGGAAAGAGCAGTCTGAACCTGGGACCCAAGGCAGACCTAGAAAGGAGGCAGAAGGAAGGGAAGGTGTGTGGCCACGGAAAGCAAGAGTGGGCAGGGAGGTCCTGCAGGGAGGAGGGAAAGTAGAGGAGAGGTGGGCATGGAGATAAGAAGAAGTAGGTGGGGCGACAAGCGAAACCCATTTTCTGACTCACTGGGTTGACTCTGAGCAAGTGACTAAATTTCTCTGTAAAATAGAGATGGTACTTCTTTCCACCCACCTCCTCAGCTTTTTGTAGACAAATGAGGCATGGTTGTGAACGTGCTCTAGAAATATAAGGTTCTCTCATGAGTCGTAGCTCAAAAATGATAGTTTTTTAATTGGTCTCTGGTCTCTCTGTCCCTCAGGAACTGCCATGGGCCAAAAGGAATGCAGTCACTCTGGTAAGAAAGTGACTTCCTGTGTGTGCCTGTTTTACCCATTCTGTGCTTATTTTGCATAAAAGTCATGCTATCCTCTTGAAGCAAAGTATAAGCGAGCAGCAGTTTCTTCACTGGAGAGAATCATTTCACAATGCTCATTTCAGTATTTTCCTGGTCCAACCATTTCACTGGTGGTCGGGACCACACTTCTGCCCAGCCACGGTCAGAGGAGCCATCTCTGGCCCTGGAACAGTCAGGTTACTTTCCCCACCTGGAGATGGAACCCACAGTCTTGGCTACACGTCTCTCATCTCCAGAAAATTTGCCTTTTACAGGGCCAGAACTGGGTGATATAGGCAAGCTTTGAATGACAAGGTATGTTTTTAATTCTAACTCATCCTCCAAATATGTTTTTCTAGGAGCCAACATGGCAATGCCCTGCAGACCTAGAGAAATCTAGAGTTTTAAAAATCATTATTTTATTTGATAATAGAGTTAGCTTCTATTTCATAAATACCATACATTGTGAGAGTGTCTTTTCCCAGACTTTTCCTTATCATTAAAAATATTCCATTGGCATGATCAGTGTGGTAATAACAAAGCAAGCTTGCTCTATTTTTTTTCACCTTTGCTTTTTTTTAATTGAAATATAGCTGATTTACAATGCTGTGTTACTTTCAGTTTTACAACAAAATGATTCAGTTATACACACACACGCACACACACGCACATACATATGAATAGGTTTTTAGATTCTTTTCCATTGTAGGTTATTACAAGATATTGAGTATAGTTCCCTGTGCTGTACAGTAGGTCCTTGTCGGTTATCTATTTTATATATAGTAGTGTGTATATTTTAATCCCAAACTCCTAATTTATCACTCCCCTGCCCGTTTCCCTTTTGGTAGCTGTAAGTTTGTTTTCTATGGCTGTGAATCTATACCTGTTTTGTAAATGAGTTCATTTGTATCATTTTTTTTAGATTCCACATATAAGCGATATCATATGGTATTTGTCTTTTTTCTTCTAAGTAAACTTGCTCTTAGCAGGACCATATACAAAGAGCCAACAAGCTCAACATGCCAGAGGATCGGAGCTGAGAGTCATTCTGGTGGGCAAAACCGGAACCGGCAAAAGTGCTGCAGGGAACTGCATCCTGGGGACGCAAGCATTTGAGTCCAGGCTGAGTGCCCAGCCCTTGACGAAGACCTGCAGTAAAAGTCGGGGAAGCTGGGGAGACAGAGAGATGGTTGTTATTGACACACCAGACATGTTTTCTGGGAAGGACCCCTCTGATTCCCTGTACAAAGAGGTACACAGGTGCTACTTACTCTCCGCACCAGGACCCCACGTGCTGCTCCTGGTGACACAGCTGGGCCGATTCACCACCGAGGACCAGCGGGCTGTGCAGAGGGTGAAGGAGATCTTTGGAGAGGATGCCATGAGGCACACAATTGTCCTCTTCACCCGCAAGGAAGACCTCAAGGGAGGCTCCCTGATGGATTACATCCATGGCTCAGATAACAAAGCCCTAAGCGAGCTGGTGGCTGCGTGTGGGGGGCGAGTGTGTGCCTTTAATAACCGTGCTAAGGGGAGCAGTCGGGATGACCAAGTGAAGGAGCTAATGGCCTTGACTGAGAGCCTAGTGATGGCGAAAAGGGGTGACCACTACAGCAATAGGTTGTACAGCCTAGTAACAGGGTCTGAATGTGGAACTGTGCAGTCAGAGGAGAGATTACAGGATTTCAAAGAGAGCTTTATAAAGTACATGGAAATTCAGAGACGTTCAACCATGGTCAAAGCCCTAATCCTAATAGTGATGTGTATTTTATTGTGTATTCAGGTGTTTGTCAGATTGCTAACTCTGTTATTTTGTGTATGGCACGGAATGTGCAATTTCTTTTACTGCTTACTGTTTAGCATGTGCAATTTATTCTGTAGCTTACTGTTAATTATACCCCAAAATTTAATGATAATTTTTAGAAAGACCGTTAGACTGGAATGCAAGACTCCTATATTATAGTTACAATCAGTGGTTCTTTACCCACTGTCATTTAGTGGGTGAATCACACACTGTGCCTCCCCTGTAAAATACAGTGCCTGACAGCACTAAACGTTTGAGATTCTGTGAAGTGCTTAAGTCTTAACATCATTCTATTTGTTAGGGAACCAAATGATTTTAAAAGTTACTGTTTGTTTTGAAATATACCTTTTGAAAGTTGTAAACATAAAATTCCTCTCATTTGCAAATCTCTAAAGTCAGTTTTATGTTCCTAAAAACTCCTGTTCTTCATTATACTATTACTATTTCTACTGAATATAACAAAAATAACAATAAAATTTCTACTGGGTGCAGTAAAATAACAAGTAAGCTGTAAAGTTCCTGAGATCACATGTCTTTAAGTCTGTGCTATGGTTTTACCCTCAGAAGATGGTAAGTGAACACGTGTCTCATTTGTGTAACACAACCAACGCATGCTCAACAATCACACACGGACACACTCACACATCAGTAGTCTGTTTTATGTGCATCAAATTTGCTTAACATTGAAAGAGGCTCAGCCAGATTTTATCCCTGGTACCCATTCCCAGTTAGCATTGAAACACACACAGAGGCTTACGCTTCACACAAGATGATGGACTGAATATTTTTGGGCATCATCCTGTTAAATGCAACTAGAATTTTTTAAAATAAACACAAGCTTTATGACTGATGAGCTCACTAGAAAATTAGGAAAACTCCAAGAAGGAAGCAGACAATACACATGAAAAGGATGTGGAGCTAAAAGGGGAGTTGAGAGCCATGAGGACAGGCAAACCCAGAAGGCAGGGTTGACCTACAGACAAACGCCTGCATCAATCCCGAGATGAAGAAACTCAGCCTTGGGTTGTTGGTAAAGTTAGAGAGCTGATTCTGAGGTCTCCGATCCCCAGACCCAAACCTATATTAAACCTTCCCTAATATTATAAATTCTAATGTTATAAATTAATATTTAAAGTCTTTTTTAACCAAATGTGCTGTTTTTTTATTTCCTCTTATGCTCATTTTTGTATGCTGTGCTTTTCAAGGAATTTTTCCATTATACTTAAGTAGTTGAATTTATTTGCAGAAACATAAAATATTTTATCATCCCTTTAATATGTACAAGAACTAAATTATTGGGTTGGCCAAAAAGTTCGTTTGGGAATCCAAAAGAACTTTTTGGCCAACCCAATACTTGTTCCTCTTCGAATTCTGATATTGGCAATTTATGATTATTTCTTTTTGTTTGATCAGCCTGGCTAGAAGTTTAATTTTATAAATTTTACAAAAATCTAACTTTGATTTTCTCCTTTATATTTTCTCTGTTCCATTTCATTGCGCGGTTTTAAAAATGTCTTTTGCCCAGAATTTTTTAATTTCAAAGAAGTTCAACTCATCAATTTTTTCTTTCATAAATCATGCTTTTAGTGTTTTATCTAAAAAGTCATCACCAAACCCAAGATCTCCTAGATTTTCTCCAGTGTTATCTTCTAGGAATTTTATAGCTTTACATTTTACATTTATATCCATGATCTCTTTTGAATTGATTCTTGTGAAAGGTATAAGGTCTGTGACTAGATTCGTTTTTTTTTTTTTTTTTTTTGCATGTGGATGTCCAGCATCATTTATTGAAAAGTCTGTGCTTTTTCAACCTAAGTGTCCACTGACAGATGAATGGATAAAGAAGATGTGGCACATATATACAATGGAATATTACTCAGCCACAAAAAGAAACGAAATTGAGTTATTTGTAGTGAGGTGGATGGACCTAGAGTCTGTCATACAGAGTGAAGTAAGTCAGAAAGAGAAACACGAATACCGTATGCTAACACATATATATGGAATCTAAAAAAAAAAAAATGGTCATGAAGAACCTAGGGGCAAGACGGGAATAAAGACACAGACCTACTAGAGAATGGACTTGAGGATACAGGGAGGGGGAAGGGTAAGCTGGGACAAAGTGAAAGAGTGTCATGGACATATATACACTACCAAATGTAAAATAGATAGCTAGTGGGAAGCAGCCGCATAGCACAGGGAGATCAGCTCGGTGCTTTGTCTTTTCGTTTTGTTTATGGTTTCCTTTCCTGTGCAAAAGCTTTTAAGTTTAATTAGGTCCCATTTATTTATTTTGTTTTTATTTTCATTACTCTAGGAGGTGGGTCAAAAAGGATGTTGCTGTGATTTATGTCAAAGAGTGTTCTGCCTATGTTTTCTTCTAAGAGTTTTATAGTGTCTGGCCTTACATTTAGGTCTTTAAGCCATTTTGAGTTTACTTTTGTGTATGGTGTTAAGAAGTGTTCTAATTTCATTCTTTTACATGTAGCTGTCCAGTTTTCCCAGCATCTGTTATTGAAGAGGCTGTCTTTTCTCCATTGCATATTCTTACCTCCTTTGTCAAAGATAAGGTAACCGTAGGTGCAGGGGTTTACCTCTGGGCTTTCTGTCCTGTTCCATTGATCTATATTTCTGTTTTTGTGCCAGTACCATACTGTCTTTATTACTGTACTTTTGTAGTATAGTCTGAAGTCAGGGAGCCTGATTCCTCTAGCTTCGTTTTTCTTTCTCAAAATTGCTTTGGCTATTTGGGGTCTTTTGTGTTTCCATAAAAATTGTAAAATTTTTTGTTCTAGTTCTGTGAAAAATGCCATTGGTAATTTGATAGGGGTTGCATTGAATCTGTAGATTGCTTTGTTGCCCCATATTTTCATTGTTCCTCTTTTTTTCATTTTTGTGTGTTGATTTTTTTCAAAATTATTCCATTTCCTCTCCTCTTTTGCCCTTTTGTTTTTTAAGTGGTTGCTCTAGAAACTAAAGTATTTATCCCTAACATATTATCCTCTACCTTGAATTAAGAGTGGACCACTTCAAAGAAGATATTAATAAAAGAACCTTATGAAAGTGTACTTGCATCTAATCTCTACCCTTCCTTTGTGATATTGTCATTTTTTGCTTCTTCATATGTTAGAAACTCACAATAGGTTATTAATATTTTGCTTTAGTCAATTTCATTTTTAAGAAACTAAGCAATAATCATACAGTGATGTGTATAAAATTGATGACTGATTTAAAAAAGAAAAAAGAAAAAAAGAAACAGTAAAAAACAAAAATAAATAAATAAATATAGACAGTTGTTATTTGTCAAAGATAGATGAAAGTAAAAAGAACTTTGTCTTGCAAGGCAAAATGAAGTCACGAGCACAAGTTTATTTTCACTTCGATTTTGATATCCCAGCTTATAACTGGGACTGTACACTGAATTTTAGAATAAAAAACAAATTAAAAAAATAAAAAAATTAAAAAAAAGAAACTAAGCAATAATCAAAATAGCAGTCTTTTCATATTTCCCACATATTTAAATTTTCCAGAAAACTTTATTCTCTCCTGTTGATCCAAGTTTCTATCTGGTATCTTTCTCCTTCAGCCTGAAGAATTGTGGGACAAATTCTTTTTGCTTTTCTATCTTAAAATGTCTTTTTTCAATCTTCATATTTGGAGGGTAGTTTTGCCGGGCTGATCTTTCATTTTCCTTCAGCATTTTAAATATATTGATATTCCAATGTTTTCTGGTTTGCATTATTTCTGATAGGAAATTATTATTCTTATATTGTTTCCCTGTGTGTAATGTGTCTTTTTTTCCTCCCCTAGTTAATTTTAAATTATTCTCTCTCTCTCTTTCTTTTTTTTTTTTGGTTTTTGTTTTTAGCAGTTTGACTGTAAAGTGCCTGGATTTTGGTTTTCTTTGTATTTCCCACATAAAGTTAAAATTTTTGGATTTATGGGTTGAAGTTTTTCACCAAAATTTAAAAATTTTGGTCATTATATATTCAAATATTTTTTCCTACCAGTTATTATATATTCAAATATTTTTTCCTACCAGTTCAGTCTTTTCTTCTCCTTCTTGGATTCTAATTACATTAGACTGTTTGATACTATCCCAGTGATCACTAGTGCTGTGTTTGTTTATTTTTTATATTTTCCTTTTATGCTTTAGTCTCAATAAATTCTCATGGCCTGTCTTCAAGTTCATAGGTCCTTTCTTCAATGTTCAATATGTTATGAGGTCCAGCCAATAAATGTTTTGTTTTCCAAATATTTTATGTTCTATTTCCAGAATTAATGCTTTTGATTTTATATGTCTCTCATGAAATTCTTCAACTCTTAACCCATTATATTTATTTTTCTATAACTTCTTTAACACTTTTATGATAGCTATTTTAAAGTCCTAAGTTCCAATGAATGAGTCATCTGTGGTTCTGCTTCTAATGTTTAATCTTTTGATTATGAGCTGTATTTTCCTGACTCTTCATATGTCACATAAATTTATATTGCAGACAATAAAACTGAAGTCTAAAGCTTATGTTTCCCCAGGTTTGGTTTATTTTATGGATAGTGCAAGTTCATTTATCTGTCTAGTGATTACACTGATCACATCATTGGCTCCAATGCTTGAGTTGAAATGAGAATGAGCCACCATTAAATCAATTAAGTTCACTTCAGATTCATACTACACATAACAATCTCTTATCTAAGCAACATTTTATCTAATCAACATTTGAACTGAGAAAGGTGTAAGGCTCTAATTTGAAATGGCTTTACCTCACTAGCAGGGCCTAATGGGATAGAATAATTTCTCATTATTTTCTTGACCCTTCCCCATTGCTGCTTTCTTAGGAAAAAATATTGTGATGAGAACAGGAGGAGTTTTCCAGATAGACAATTTAGCATTGCCTTTAGGATCATACAGATTCCGACCTATTTAGATAACCCACATTGTTGTCAAATGATCATCTGACTTCTCCTCCAATCTGCAAAATCTGTCTGTGACAAGCCAATACCTCCAAATGTTTATATCCACACCAAGTACTTACCCCAGGTATAGAAGGCTCCCCAGCTCTCTCCTCATCTATAAAGGGCTCTTTTATATCTAGAATTCAGTTCCTGAGTGCTTCCTTGCTTCCACCATCCTTTGACATAGAGAAGTATATTTTCATTCTGTCCAATTCTTGTTGTCAGTGTGGAAGCTGAGGGCTTTTGAATCTTTCTCCAGCTTAACCAGAAGCAAAAAATCCCACATTTTAATGGATTCTTTTTCTTTTTCATATTTTCTGCAGCTTGTCTTTAATAACAACACACTTTTCAGCTAGCATTCCACTTTTCAAACATTTGTACTGTTTTCCTCTTAATGGTTCCAGAACTGTAAGGTCTCTGGTGTTCTATTCTCAGTCCTTTTTTCTTCATATCCTACACATTTTCTCTGAGTGTTTTTTGCCCATTCATTTGTTTTCTGGCACGCTGGTATTGCTTCAAATATACCCCCTCCCAGTCCTTTCTCCTGGTCTTTTATTAACTGAAACTCATCCTAAGTTCTTGCACAAGTCTCAGTTTGTGTTAACATTTGCATCTCTCTCACTTGGAACTTTTATTTTCTATCTTGGACTCCAGTGTCCCATTGTACATAACATTGGAATATGAAACACACAGCGTTTTACTTCTGATTTGGCTTATAAACTTCCATCTCCTTTTATGTTATGCTATCAAACTAGGAAGCTTGCCCTGGTGCTTGTCCTATGAAACTGAATCCTGGATGACACCTACTTCACTGGTACTTCTAACAAGTAAAGCTTGGTGGCCACAACCTCTCTCTCTCCCACAAAAAGAAAGTAGGATCTACATGACACTAAAATAGTCCTTCTAAATGCTGGTGCATAGTGGGGCCAATGTCTTTCAGATAGTCAATATTTGATTGAAGATATATTTCCCTATAATCTCCTCTCCTGAGATGATATTTGGATAGTTCTTATTCCTTTCTAGCCCTGGGGATGCTGATAGTTGAGATCTTGCCATATCTAGAAAAGGCAGGGAGACATCAGGGATGAAGAATGATCCCAGAAAATTTGAACTTCTTATTATTCTGTTCTGAAGGTCTGTTCAGGAAGGATGTTTTTCTTCTGTGTCATTTTTACTGGATTTATAAGGATAGAGAAGAAAACGATATACATGCAAGTCTGAAAGGAGAAGAAGGAAGAATGGAAATAGGGAGGAGAGGAAGCAGGAGCCCTGGATGGTTCTGAGACCCAGTAGTCTCAGGGCTTTGGCCTTGGATAGGTTTCCACAACCGATGGCAAATTGGTGAATAACAGGGGACCAAGCCCAGAGACAATGGCAAATAACCAAAAGCTAATCAGAATGCAGAGGAAAATGGAGACAGACAGCTACTTTGGAGTAGGAAGGCGATCCCAGAAAGCACTAGTAGGGCTGTGGGAATGTGAGACAGGGAAGGGAAAGGAGCCGCCCCAGGTTGTGTTCATGAGCCTGTTACCACTGTAGACAATGGTGAGGGAGTTCCCACCACAGACAACTGGGTCTCCATCCTGCCGGGGACCACAGCAGTTGGTCCAGAATATACCTCAGAGTTATCCCACTTGGTGGGCAGTGCACAATTTAGTAAGCAAGGAAACTGGGGTATTTATCCCCTAACTTCTCACTGTCACAGATTGAGGTCTGCTCCTGGGGACCTTAGCTCTCTGATGACTTCAGGCTGCTCCGTGCACTAGCCAAGCATCCTCTCGTAACCAGGTAAATCCTCAGGCAGAGAGTCACAACTGGTTGAAGGAAGACACCACATGCGTGCATGAGAACCCTGAATGGCAAGGAGATGTCAAAGAGGCACTGAAAGCATCTTCATGAAAGGTACATGTTGGGTGTCAAAGACTTAGTCAAGACTGGTCTATGTGGCCTGGACTAGGGTGCAGCCAGTGAGGAGCCATGTGCACCTCAGTCCTAAGGAAGTCCTCACTCCCAGGGCCCTTCACCTGTAGGGTTGGCACTTGAGAGACCTTGGCAGTGAGTGCCTCCTTCAACTTTGTGCCCTGGACACCAAACTTGCCTCACACTAGTCCTGGCCCTGCTGATCTAGTGGGAGAATGAGAGACTCCTGGCTTCAACGATGCTGAATGGAAACAACGGGAGCGTCAGTCATTCGAGAGATTCTGTACCTGAAATAAAGAATGGAAAATAGTGGAAGTTGGGTCTCTTTCCTACCTGAAAAAATGGGCTGGAAAGAAAGAGATGAAAAAGCAGGCCCCAGTCAGTAGAATAGGGCTCAGGACAGCCCTCCTTCCCACACACAGGGACAGTCAACTCCAGAAAGTTTGAGTTAGGTTGGTGACCTGACCAGTCCTAGGGCCAGTCCTTTTGTAGCCTGTTCACCACACCATTGGCTCTTTTGCTGACCTCACTCTCACGGCCCTCTTGAGAGAAGACAGAATAACTAGAATTGCTGATACCAACACAGATGACCAGACTAAGCCTCCTCATAAGGCTAATTTAGGAATTGTGTAAAGCTATCCATCCTCAACATACCGGCTAGCTTCAAGTCCTTCAGTAGCTGAGACTTCCTTTCTCAGATAAAACTCTGCTTCTGGATTTTTCTGACAGACTGGACGCCAGAGGAGCACTGGGCACATGGGTGTCCAGTCAATGGACAGCTGTTGAGAAAAGCTACCATGTTCTTTGTTCTGGGGCAGGAGGCTCTCTGGACTTATTTGATATGGGGAAAAAATGCTACAGGGTAAAAAGTCATTGAAGATTAGATCACTAAACAGTTCTAGAAGGAGAGTCAGGCCTCGGGGTCCTATAACACCCTTCCCTTCCTCAGGTATGACAAGATATTTGGTATCGAGGGGCCCTGCTGGAGACACACACCACATTAGTCACAACAGGAGGGAGGTTTTGTAAGAGAAATGCTTTAAGCCCACAATGAATGTTCCTGTCTCTTTAAGTCGTCACCACCACCTAACCCTCCCTCTGCGCTTTCCAGAGCTCTGAGTCTCAAAGGTCTGAGACTTCCTCTGTGCACACTGGGAGAAAACAGCCTGCCGAACTCACAACCGAAGGGAAAGCAGAGATCAGGGCTTTCTCAGATCACCTGTCAGAGTCTGTCACCAGGAAGGGCGAGCCCCGGCAGGGGACAGGAGCTGCGACCAAGCAGAAGGAACATGGCTCTGAGAGCATTTACTGTCTGAGCACCTGGGTTCCAGCAGGCACCATGCGGGTAAGTAAGAGCCGGAGCCATTAAGATGGGGCGTCCAGATCTGTAAAGATGTCACAAGTTTCCAGTAGAGGAAGTTCAAAAGAAGGTTTATGAGCCTCTTCTCCAGTCTGGAGGACACACATTCCTGTCTCCTTCCACACTCCCTCCATACAGTAAGAGAAGTGTGTGCTGGAACCACATCTAGGAATAAAATACATTTTAAAAGGCATTCAACATTGCCCAAATGGCATTTTCAGCACAGGCAGAAGATATTTCTGTGGCCCCCAAAGCAGTCTAACTTCAGAGCAAGTTACAATGTGGTGAGTCAGGATACCATCAGAATTCACCCCCCAGATTCTCCCTCTCCCCTCTGTCCACAGGAGGGGACCCTCAAGGAATTTAAGAGGTCCAGAACTAGGTCTTCAACCCCTCTCCCTGCATGACCCCTTACATGTCTGCTCCCTAATTCAGGTCTCTCCCACGCCAGCTGCAGGGACACCTCAATTTCATCATCTGTACAGTGAAGGGGTCTGAATAAATAGCTCGTTTCCAAACTCTGATTTGTGGACTGATTACATCAGATACATCAGGTTCATAAATCGGAATTTCTGAGCGTGGTCCCTCCAGAATGGACATTTTTAAAGAACACTCAAGTAATTCTGAAAAACAGCAAGTCTGAGAGGCACTGAACTACACGAACTTTGAATTTTCAGAGTATTCCGAATACAGGACTCTACATGTTTTACGTAGTTCAATAACTAAGAACCATTTGTCATCCCAGATTTCAGTGGGAGCTCACCTCCTTCCTGAAAATTATCTTAAATGATTTTAACCCCCATTTCAAACTATATGGAAAGTCCAGTCACCTACTCAAGAGTTCTGTGGATTCCCTGTAACTCACTTCCTCATTTCCAGCTTTGACGAGGACATCTTGCTTTAGCTAAATTCTTCTTCTTGGCTCTGAACCTTGCGGCTTTTTCTTCATATCTGCTCTGGTGTCAATTATAGGAGTTTGTTGATTTCTAGACACAAAATAACTAATCACATTTGTGATTTACCCCTGGGGTAAACTTTACAGAAAGCTTTGGGAGGGGTGTAACCGGGGGCAGCGGCAGGAGAGTTACTGCAGAAACACCGACCCCTTTGGTTTGAGTTCTAGGCAAACCTGCCATCTGAGTCCTTTGGCCAGAGACAGGTTATTCAGCCAACCTCTCCCTTTGCTTTTGCTTCGTTGTTGGTGTCAGTAGGGGGTGAACACAGTTACCTGTAGGAACCAGGTGGGCGACATGAAGAGGTAGAATTTGAAATGGACGTTGAAGCACAGGACAGGACTCCGGCAGAAATGTGTGGTGGGATGAATGGTCCTAGGAATGAACGCACGAGGTGGGTTGGCAAAGGCCCTGAAATCTGCTGTCTGTGGAGGGGCTGCCTGGGGAGGGGATTAGGTGGAAATGAGGCTGGAGTAGACGGAGGAGAGACTGTGCTCTCGTGCTCAGGCGTTCGTGTGATCAGGCAAACTTGAACACAGAATGTTTAATTTTATTAAATAATGTTTGAGTGGGTAAGATCACTTTACCTTGAGAAGCCTCAGGTTTGAGGCAAGAACATAAAGAGCTGGGGGGGAGCATCCCCATCTCACCATATGTAGACATATTAGGACGAGCCAAGTCATGCGGTTCTCTGAGAACAGGAGCTCTCCAGACCAGTTTGGGAAATAACGTTTGTCTTCCGATTTCCAAAAACAAAATTCCAATTTTCTTCTTGTTTGTTTCCCAGGCCAACAACCCTAAGGTAGGTCCTAAGTCAGCGAGCAAACTTTCTTGTTCTCAGGGTTTTCCAAAGCCCCCCACCCCACCCCCAGCTGCTGAATCTCCAGGGAAAACTTATTTTCTACCGCTTATGTCACTAACATAAAATTACCTGGAAAAATTAATATCTAAAGCTTACTCATTGACATAGAGTATTATCATCTCCCCTCTGCTCTGCGCATTTCAAGGTCCTGAAAAGACAAAACAAGCTCACCAAGTGTTCTCACAGTATCATCCCAACCCCAGACCAGGCTATTCCACTGTCTTACCTAAATTCTGATGCTCAGAGAGGGCAGGAACTATGACTTTTTCACTGTGGTGTCACCAGCTCTTTGGACTTTGCCTGACACATTGGAGGTAGTTATACTTATTTGATGAATGAATGATTGAAAGAGTTCCAAATGGTGTTTGGGACTCTTTCAGTTAATCATGAGAGGACAGAAGACAGCAAGAGATGAAGAAAACGCCTATGGTAAGAACACGCCTCCCAACGCGTGTTTGCCCCCAGGTATGAGCTCCGGGTAGTAAGGGGGACGGGCTATCTCAACACTGAACAGGGAGAAGCCCCAGAGGTTTCTCGATGCTGGGATGAAACAGCAAAGAGCCCTGGGCCTGGCATTTGACCTAGATCTCTGCCCCTGACCTGCTGTGAGATATTGAGTTCTTTGACTAACCTGCACCTCCGTCCCCAAGGTAAAATGAATAAACCTCCTCTGATCGCCACAGAAGGGGATGTAGAGGGAATCCAACTGTGCACTAGAGGGAACGTGCTCCACCAGGTAGAAGGTGTTAGGGAGCAAGGGTGGAGGGTTAACCAGGTATCTTACTAGGCAGCAGGTTTAAGAGAGAGGAGAGGAAGAGGAGGGCAAGAGGGAGGGAAGAAGAGATGGTCTCATCTTATCCTCCCAACAGCCCTATGAGGACAGCGCTACATTATTGATCCCATTTGTGCAGAAGAGGTTTAGCACTTAGGTTAAGCAGCTTCCCAGGGTTACAAGGCTGGCAGGGGTTGGGCTGTGATTCACACCCAGGGTGTGGGACACCAGGCAGCCCTCACGGCCAGGCCCACGGCCCCTCCTGCCTTTCTTCAGTGGCAGGGTATCTGGGAATGTATGGCAGAGGCCACTGAAGTTGTCAAAAACGGTCCAGCTCTGCACAGTGTGGATGACAAATAATTTACAGCCTTTTATTTGAAGAGGAAAGTAATCTACTGAGAGTCAAGTGATTTTCTAAGGGTAAAACGTGGCAAATCAGAATTGGAACTTATTTTTCCTTACTGTCCTATAGGAAGAGTTTCCTTAACCGGATACAGAGTCAAAATACCAAAATTTCTCAAAAACTGTCTAAGTGAATATATATATATATTCATATCAAACACATATATCTCCTCTCACCTTTTCTTTTATCTCTTCACGCTTAAAAATTCCTTGATCGTGTACTGATGAAGTTTCTTTCATATTTCCATGCCCTGCTGCCTGGATCTGCTGCATTTTATCTAAAGAGGTTCATGTTTGCCTTACTTACGAGAGTTGTTTTTGGCCATGATGAGTTTTTCAAGCAGAAGATTTAAACAATGCATACCCTCTTACATAGTCTTGTACAGTATTCAGTATTGTACAATATTCAATATTCTTTTACAATATTCAATATTCAACTGCCTGGCTGGGCAGATGCCACTACTCTTTCCAGAGAATACCCAATGGATTGAATTCCCTAGAAGAGGAATTCCTGTAAGTCCTTGGGGAAGCCAGAGCTAGGCTATGACCCAAGACTCATTTTTTTTTGAAGCTTTTTTTAAATTTATTTTTTAAAATTTTTATTGGAGTGTAGTTGCTTTACAATGTTGTGTTACTTTCTGCTCTACAGCAAAGTGAATCAGTTATACGTATACATATATCCCCTCTTTTTGTAGATTTCCTTCCCATTTAGGTCACCACAGAACATTGAGTAGAGTTCCCTGTGTTATGCAGTAGGTTCTTATTAGTTATCTATTTTATACATAGTAGTGTATATATGTCAATCCCAATCTCCCAGTTCATCCCACCCACCCCCGTCCCCCCTTGGTATCCGTATGTTTGGTCTCTACACCTGTGTCTCTATTTCTGCTTTGCAAATAAGTTCATCTGTACCATTTGTCTAGATTCCACATATAAGCGATATTATACGATATTTGCTTTTTTCTCTTTCTGACTTACTTCACTCTGTATGACAGTCTCTAGGTCTATCCACATCTCTGCAAATGGCACTATTTTGTTCCTTTTTATGGCTGAGTAATATTACATTGTATATATGTACCACATCTTCTTTACCCATATTCCTCTGTCTATGGACATTTAGGTTGCTTCCATGTCCTAGCTATTGTAAATAGTGCTGCAATGAATATTGGGGTGCATGCATTTTATCGTTTTGAATTATGGTTTTCTCCGGGTACATGCCCAGTAGTGGGATTCTTCGGTCATATGGTAGTTCTATTTTTAGTTTTTTGCGGAACCTTCATACCGTTCTCCATAGTGGCTGTATCAATTTACATTCCCACCAACAGTGCAAGAGGGTTCCCTTTTCTCCACACCCTCTCCAGCATTTATTGTTTGTAGATTTTTTGATGATGGCCACTCTGACCAGTGTGAGGTGATACCTCATTGTAGTTTTGATTTGCATTTCTCTAATAATTAGTGACGTTGAGCATCTTTTCATGTGCTTATTAGCCATCTGTATGTCTTCTT
This sequence comes from Balaenoptera physalus, assembly GCF_965194825.1. Classification (NCBI taxonomy): domain Eukaryota; kingdom Metazoa; phylum Chordata; class Mammalia; order Artiodactyla; family Balaenopteridae; genus Balaenoptera; species Balaenoptera physalus. The sequence continues at coordinate 118,131,048 of NC_138887.1, read as the reverse complement.
TGGAGAAATGTCCACTTAGGTCTTCCACCCATTTTTTGATTGGGTTGTTTGTTTTTTTGGTACTGAGCTGCAGGAGCTGTTTGTGTATTTTGGAGATTAATCCCTTGTCGGTGGCTTCGTTTGCAAATATTTTCTCCCATTCTGAGAGTTGTCTTTTCGTTTTGTTTATGGGTTCCTTTGCTGGGCAAAAGCTTTTAAGTTTAATTAGGCCCCATTTGTTTATTTTTGTTTTTATTTTCATTACTCTAAAAGGTGGGTCAAAAAATATCTTGCTGCGATTTATGCCAAAGAGTGTTCTGCCTGTGTTTTCCTCTAAGAGTTTTATAGTGTCCAGCCTTACATTTAGGCCTGTGATCCATTTTGAGTTTATTTTTGTGTATGGTGTTAGGTCTTTTTTTTTTTTTTTGGTGCTCTGGGAGCCTTCATCTGATAGTGGCAATGTTTGCCTTTTCTGATACAACTGGATTTGCGCTTGTTTATTCCAGCAATAAAATATTTTGAGATTTTTTCTAAATTTGTCTTTTACCTCTTTTTTTTTTTAAGTAGTTGTCTTCCAAAATGATGTAGTGTTTTGTTTTAATTATTATTTGGCGTCTTAATTATTTTTATACCTTACATTCAATCTCATTCTTGGCCCAATTCTTGTTTATTTTATATTTCCTTTCACCCATTATACCATTAATTTTAGGCACTCCTTTTTACTTTGGAAATAGTGTTAAATCGTGTATATCCCCTGATTTACTACATCTGAAAACACCTAAGATCTATTCTTCCACATGCTAGCGAAATAGCTCATGGATACGCTGAAGAGAACTGCTTACCACTCCTCAAATATCACACACACACCCCCAAGAAGAGACACCCAACCCCAAGAAACACAAGACAAGGGTAGTCACTCTCTGACTCCCAGCCCTGGGGAGTTTCTGGAAAGGACGAAGGCTCCATTCTAACCTGTTCCACATCTGGGCTCCAGCTTTTCACGAAGGTAGAGAAGTCCTCCTTCCTGAAAAGCCAGTGATTCTTTCTTGCGCCAAAGAAAATAACTAATTTTCTCAGTAGGTCTCTTTGTAGGTGCTTTCACAGGGAGACTCAGATCAGCGGGGTCTGCGTTAGAGTGAGAGGTACTGGGACTCAACAAGAGAGATGAAACGTTGATCTTCCGGGAATGGTGGCCGGAGAGCAGCGCACGCCCGCGGAGGCAACGGGGCCCTTTAGCAACGGGGGAACAGGGGGGATTGGGGCCCGTGTTCTTCTCTTTCACGCTCCAAACATCACTTCTTTCCACACGTCTTAAAGAGGAAGCGGCAGGGGGCGGGGCGCCCGCGGGCTCCGACAGGAAGCATCCCATTAGGGGGGCAGCACGCTCCGAGCTCGCTGCTCTCCGGTTTCCGCGGCAGCAGGTTCGCCCCATCCGGAGGGGGTGTCCCCAGCTGCGGGGACAGGGGGCGCACTCCGTTAGCCCCATTTTCCTTCTTGCCCTGCAGCCGTGCCCTGGAACCTTCGGCCGCGCGCTCGCGCCGACCCGCCGGCACCCAGGCCGCAGCGCCGCGCCTGGTAAGGGGAACCCGGCGGGGGTCCCAGCGTCCTGGGTGGAGACCCGGGGTGGGGGTGGGGGGGTCCTGGAGCCCGCGGTTGAGTTAGGGCTACTGATTTCTCGTGGGATCTGACACCGGTTACCAGACTTCTGGGCTCTCCCATCAGTGAAACGGGGCGCCGGTGGTGAGCGTTATGGGCAACCGCGGATTCCTAGTGGGAGGGAAGCGGCTTCGGGAACCGCTCACCCCGCGTTCACGGCCCATCGCTTTCCACAGCGCGGAGGCCTTTTCCGTCTAGTTGCCAACTTCTTAGCTCTTCTGACTTTCATAAGCTTCACGGGGTTTCATAAAGCTTCACTAAGACTCTCATCCCATTTGACAGATGAGAAAACTGAAACTCACCAGGTGCCCCAACTAGGAGGGGCGTACGTCTCAGTTTTAGCTCTTAACTTCCCCCGTACCAGCCACACCCCCATCCCTGACAAGCACCATGCCCCCGAGAGGCCTGGGTACCGGGAATCTATTCCTAGGGCTCCACAGGACAAGTACGGTATCATTATGTTCCCACCCTCACTGAGCCACGTGCTCCAAACAAAACCTCTCAGTGAAATTGTTCTATTGGTCTTCTGAAAACCAGCCCATTCGCCCCCAAATACCCCACACTTTTCCTACGACAGGATGTCGAACTCGACCCTATGGCAGACAGATTCCAGTGTGTGCAGGAACCAACCCTTTGTCTGCTAAACCTGCTGTGAGAGCCGCGTGATGAAATCACAATGCTAAACTCTGAAACAAGTGATACCAGGAAGAAACAGAGGGAGGGGGCAGATGGGCGAAGGAGAATATGAATAAGGCAGACAGAAAATATTTTTATCTTTCCTAAAACAGCGTGAGAGAGCCTGCTTTCCAAGGGTTTGATAAAGTAAGGTACCGTCAAGATAAAATCAGGTTCGTATAATGTAAAAATCAGGAGGTACATTAGGCTCATTTGTCCAACCTCCTACCTAAGCTAGATCCTCCTGCTGTTCCTGCCAGATACTCTTATAATCTCTGCTCGCATACTGCCCGCGACTCTCTCATGATTCCTGATCGCGCCTGGGGGAAGATTAGAAGGGTTTTCCTTGTGGAGAAGAAATCTGCCTCCACTCCTGATTCTCCCACTTCTGTCTACTATGTGATTGACACGTGTCTCATTCCTTCCGGTTTAGGATGCTTCCCGATCTTTTCCTAGGCTTGATTCTGTCCTTTTAATATTCTAGGACTCATTTTAGCATCTCCATCAATATCCTTTCTGACTAGCCTCTGCACACTTTGTTATTTGTTAATATCTGTCCAAAACAATCTACTCCTCGGTGGGACGTGTCTCCCCCGGCAGCCTGACCCACTCAGAAGACAGTTCAGGAGGACCGTGCGCGCCTCTGCTAATGTAACCTGAACTTTGATTGGCTTTTGTGACAGCCACAGAGCTCCGTTTGGGTCACACTGATCATCAAGTCATGGGAACACAGCAGATTGCTTTAAACTGAAATACTTCCATTCCGAGCAACTTCTGCCCCCTGCGATTTTATCTTTGAATAATCTTTTTTTTTTTTTTTTTTGAAAATGTGCACTCAAGATTTTGCAATACAGTTCTCTTTGTTAATTTTAGGGTAAGCTTCCAGCCTGTCTGCCTCAGTTTATGTCCTGACATGGATGGCAGCATGGTATATGGTGTTCCAAGAGGTTCATTGACTTTATAATCACTTTTCCACCCTGATAAATCTAGGAGAATACACAGGCAAAATGAGCCATTTTTTGGTCTTAGCTCCATGGCAGTTGTGTGATCGTGGGCAGGTCAGTTGAGGCTCAGTTTCCTAATATTTTAATAGAAACTTTAATACCTATTTTGATCACATCATAGGGAATTTAGGAGAACAATTAAAAGAATGGACATGAAAGAAACTTGAACATTACAAATGGCTGCACAGAGGATTATCACCATGGTGAAGTTCACCATCAACATTGTCACCACTGTCGTCATCGTCTTTACCACATCGATATATTGATTCCAATATACAGAAACTGTCATCTGAAGTAGAAAAGATGTCAGAGAATTTGAGCAGTTTTAGCAAAAGTTGGAGTATTATTTACCAGAGGCAAGGACCAGAGCATGTGGGAGAATGTGGTGAGGAAAATGCTCTTCTCTGGGCTTAAGGAAAAGAAAGTGGTGCAGAAGGAAAAGGAAAGGAAGGAAGGAAGTTGCCTTAATAAATTCTGATAATGTGACAAGGGATGGTTTCCCTAGTGACGGCCATTTCTATTCTTCCCTACTGAGTGAATAGAAAAATGTGAAAAAGGTAGAAAGAACAGAATCAACCTGAATAGCAAATAAACTATGAAAACCGTTTTGAATTCAATGTTAATCAATACAATGCACCTTTAAACCAATTAAAGACATCCTAATATGTGCCCAGCAGGGTGACCAGACATTAAAGATCTAACATCACCAAGCGTAAATGAAGATTTGGGGGCTTCTCACCCATGGCTGCTGCCAGTATGACTCAGCACCAGCTTCCTGGAGTCATATTTGGCAGTGTCTTGTCAGGCGGAAACTATGTATCCCAGAGGAATCGTCCATGTGCACAAGGAGACGTGGGGGGGGATTCTCCTGCAGCATTGTTTGTAGTAGCAAGCACATATTTTGGCACACCAAATGTTTGTTAATAAAGAGTTGGATAAAGTGCTACATAAATAATGTCACTGACATAAAAGATTAAAATACCAAAAAGTACTATATATTACCTGTACATACATGTGTATCTCAGAACATTGGTTGCCTCTGAAGGGAAGAGGGAGAATGAGACGGGTTGGGGGGAGTCAAAAAATAAATAAATGGAACTATATGCGTAATGTTTTAACCTTTTCAATCAAACCGAACAGCAGCAGTAAAAATGCCAAAATACTTAGATCTGTTCATTGCAAATAGTGGGCATTTGTTTCATTACTCTGTGTATTTCTCCCCTTAAAATGTTTGTTTCATAACTGCATAATCTTTAAAACTGAATAAATAAAATACAGTCTCAGAGATCATCTTAATTATAGTGGCATATTGCATGCTTGCCTTTTCTAATGCATGCTTACCTTTTCTAGCACCAAGAAGAATGACACGATATTATGCCTCATCTGAATGAAACATTTATCCCCATAGTTTAGCCAGTTTCTGGTTATATCTACCGGAATTTTTTTTAAGTGGTTATTGGGAGACCCACAAAGAAAGACACTTGGTTTAAAACTGAGCAGGAAATGAACTTATCTTGAATTTGTCCTGAATGTTGACTCTGTCCCTCAGTCATGGCACCAGCTTCTCTCCACCAGCTGCTCAGAGGGGAGGGAGGATGGTGGCCGTGCTCCGCCCTCTTTCCCTTCATCCTCTCATGTCCATCCTCAAAGGAGCCGTGGATCCCCCAATTCCACACTCCCATTGGAAGGTACATTGTACTTTGCTCTTTGCTACTGGGATATCCATCTGATACAAAGAGTTTCTGGGACTGGAAATGGCCAGTACTTCAAACAAACCAATGTCATTTACAGCAAGGCAATTTTTATTCTCTAGTCTAGGAAGTTTGCTTACTTTGATTCCAATAATAATAGTAACAATAAAACAATTTTTAAAGTCCTGCTTCTCATTCAATAAGAGAAGACTTTCTTTATTTCATGCCTTTTCAAGTAGAGGGGAGATAATCAACTGATTTGTTTTCAAACATTTCATGCTTTCCTATAGGATGAGGAAAAAGCAAGAGTTCATTGAGTTAATATAACCTAGCATCACCTGGGTTGCTTAAGGTTATAAATGGATATTGGAAAGTAAAATAGAAGTTAGAAAATTAGCAATGGAAACAGCTCATCTAAGGATAATTATTCTCGGCTGTCTGAATTGGAGGTGTTCTTAGGCCTTACCAAGTCCCATATGGACACTTGCTTTTTATTCCTTTCCTTTTTTTATTCCAGAAGAGAATGGAAGGGCTTCAGAGGAGCAGATACGGGACTATGGCTGAAGGTAAGAAAGCCTCCAAATTCTCAAGAGCTCTAGGCATCAGGGAAGAGTCACTGTTTTCTCTCCTCCTCTCCCTCACCTCAAACACAGTGACAGAAAAGAAACCCAGTTATTTTCAACTGCAGAAGAAAAAGGCAGCTATCATGTTCTTTATCTTCCCTACCATCATCACACCCACACACACCCGAGTGTGAAGCTCTCCCCTGTGCCGTGATGTATGGGAAATGAGGAAATGAAACTTCAAGTCAGAAGTCAGGGGACTTGGAAACGAATTGTGAAAATGATATCCTTCCCTGCCTGCACTCAACTGAAAAGAGGAAAAGTTCCCCATAGAGATTTAGTAATCATGTTTGCAAAAAAAAAAAAAAAAATCCAGAATACTTAAGAAAAGGAAGAACCAACACAGAGTAAAAGGAATAACAATAACAGATTCTAGGAGCCTAAAATGAACTTAATTCATTTGAGCTCATAAGAACTCCAGAAATCCTTGGATTCTCACTCTCTTCATCCCTTGAAGATTTTAGCTCTTGATGCAGCGTCACCCTCGACAACACCAGTTTTGTTATAATTTCCCATAATTCTATCAGCCAAATCGGTGATCTTTCCAACACATGTATTTCTAATGGTCTTATCATCTCTTCTTCAGCCACCGATCCAGGGTCATCTGTCAGACTCCGTCCTTGACTTTAACGACAAGCCTTCTGTAGGCTCACTTCCGACTCCCCACCCAAAAAGCAGACACTCAGGGACCTTCAGCTGATCCTCAGTGGGAGGTCACTGGAGCTCTGACATCTGAGACTTCCTTTGCCCCCAAGGTTCAGATGAATGTGATTAGCAGTCTGTGTGCCTGGGAATTGGTGGGTGGAGAAGAGGTGATAATAGTTTCTCATTTGTGACTTCTCATCCTCCCCCTCTGTCTAATCTCACATTTATTTAGCATGAAACTGGCCTAAGCACCATCCCTGGAAAAGCACAGGGACCACTTTTCTTTCTGAAAAGCTGTGTTTTCCCTGGTCCTGATGAAGTCCTCGGAGCATCCGTGATAGTGTAGCAGTTCTTACTCTTGGCTATGGGTGCAAGTTCGGGCTCCCAGTGTGGGCTTCCTGCCATTCAAGAGTCTCCTAAAGTTGTATGCAAACATTTGTATGTATTTAAATATAACTATTTGGCAGGGAGAGAGGTCCATAGCTTTCATGAGATACCATGAAAGGTCCGTGACCTAAAAATCTTAAGAATCACTAACTTTACCTACAAGGACCTA